>NC_136689.1:137817489-138417489 GCF_903797595.1 Erithacus rubecula
TGGGCTTTTTTGGGGGGATTTATGGGGGAATTTAGAGACTTTTTTTTTTGGATTTTCTATATATTTTTTTGAGATTTATTTTAGATTTTTTGAGGATTTTTCAAAATTTTGGGGGGGATTTTTTAGGATATTTTCAACGATTTTTTGGGATTTCTGAGGGGTTGTTTTGGGAATTCTGAAGGGATTTTTGGAATTTCTTTGGGAATTTTGAGGGGATTTTTTTTTTATTTATGAGGTATTTTTGGGAATTCTGAGGGGATTTTTTTGGGATTTGGTGGGGGGTTTGGATTTCTGAAGGAATTGTTTTGAGATTTCTTGGGGATTAATTTGAAATTTTTGGGGGGATTTTTGGGATTTCTGAGAGGAATTTTTGGGGGATTTTTTTGGGGAATTTTTAGGAATTTGAGAAGAGTTTTTTTGGGAAAAAAAAGCCAGGAAAAAAAAAAAAAAAAGTGGGAAAATCCAACCAGAAAGGACCCTCATGATGGCCTCAGCCTGGCCAGGTCGGAAGGAATCAAATCCCAAAATTTTCAGCGCTTCCAAAACTTCTTCAGGAGGATCTGTGGGATTAAAAAAGTGAAAATCTGGAATTTTTTAAAAATGGATTCTTTAAAAAAAAAAAACCAAACAAACTTTCTAATATTTTAATTTAATATTTCAATTTAAATTTTTTAAATTTACCTGGGATTGTCCCATCGGGGTTTGGGGAATAAAGAGGATCCACGGGAGGTGGGGGAGGGGAAAATTCCTGAAGGAAATCCTTGGAATTTCCAGATCCATCATCTGGAGGGCAAAAAGAGGAAAAAAATTTGGGATTTTAAGAGGAAAAATCCATTTTTAGGTGAAGAAAACACTCATTTTTAAGGATAGAACATCACATTTTTAGCACCATAAGTTTCATTTTTTGAGACAAATTCCATAAATTTTGAAGGGAAAATTCCATTTTTAGAATGTAAGCTTTTAATTTTTTGGGAAAATGACTTTTTTTTAAGGAAAATTTCGCCTTTTTTTAGGGAAGAAAAATCATATTTAGGGAAAAAATGTCATTTTTTGGGATTGATCCCACTTTTTATGAGAAATACAGGATTTTAGGAGATACATTTCAGTTTTTAGAGAAAAGAATCCAATTTTTTGGGACAAATTCTCATTTTTTTATGGGAAAAAAATCTCAATTCTTGAGACAAATTCCCCATCACATTTTTAGTCTGAAATTCCAATATTAAGGCCAAAATCCCACATTTCGAGACCCCGAAATTTCAGTTTTTAAGGCCCAAATTCCCCATTTTTAGAGCTCAAATCCTGATTTTTAGGGCCCTTTTTTCCTTCCTTTTTATGAGAAACCCTCACCTTTTTGGGGGAAAAAAAAAATCACATTTTTGAGGCCAAAATTCCAGTTTGAGATTTAAATCCCACATTTTGAGAGCCCCAAATCCCAATTTTTAAGACCTAAATTCCTCATTTTTAATCCAAAATTTTCCAGCCCCAATCCTTTTTTTAGGACCCACCTCCTTTTTATGATATATCCTCCATTTTAGGGGAAAAAAAAAAATCACATTTTTGAGTCCAAAATTCCAATTTTAAGTCCAAAATCTCACATTTTGAGACCCCAAAAATCCAACTTTTGAGCCCAAAATCCCAATTTTTGAGGCTGAATCTCCCTAGTTTTTCCTGGGAAAAGGAAAAATTCCAAAATTTTTGGTCTCACCAGGAATTTCTGGGATAAGAACTCTGCTGCTTCTTTGGGCAACTTCTTCCAGGGTGGGAAGCAGCTCCTGATCCTCTGGAATTTCCTCTGGGAATGATCCCAAATCTTTTCCTGTGAACAAAAAACATGGAATTCCCAAAAAAAATCCCATCAGAATTAAAAAAAAAAAACCTCCCATAAGAATTCCTAAAAAATCCCCTCAAAAATCCCCAAAAAATCCCCCTAAAAATCCCAAGAATTCCCCTCAGAATTACTAAAAAATCCCAAAAAAAATCACAAAATTGCCCCAAAAAAAAAAAAAAAACCCAAACCTCAAAGTTCCCCAAAATCCCCCAAAACCCAAAAATATTCGCTCAGAAATTCCAAAAAATCCCCCAAATTCCCCTCAGAAATCCCAAAACTTCCTCAACCCTCCACCAAATCAAAAAGAAAAAATCCCCAAAATTACTCTCAGAAATCCCAAAAATTCCCTCAGAATTCCAAAAATTTTCCCCCAGAAATCCCAGAAAATCCCCCCAAAATAAAATCCCAAAATATCCTAAAAAATTGCTAAAAATGAAATTAAAAAAAAAATCCCAAAAAATTCCCCAAATCCCCCCTTCCAAAAATCCCTTCAGAAATCCCCAAAATTCCCCTCAGAATTCCCAAAAAATCTGCACAAAAATCTGAAAAAAAATCCATTAAAAATTCTTAAAACCTCCCCCAAATTCTCTTCAAAAAAACCCAAAATTCCCTCCAAATTCCCAAAAATTCCCCTGGAAATCCCCCAAAATTCTCCAAAAAATCCCCCAAAAATCGTAAAAAATCTGAGAAAAAACATCCCAAAAAAATCTCAAAATTCCCTCCTAAAAATTCCTAAAATTTCCCTTCAGAATTCCCAAAATTCCCCAAATCCCCCCCAACATCCCTCACAATTCCCAAAAGAAACCCAAAAAAACCATAAAAATAAAAATCAAAATTCAAAAACTCCCCAAATATTCTAAAAAAGTTCCCCAAAAAAATTCCCTCAGAAATACCCAAAATTCCCCTCAGAATTCCCAAAAAATCTCCCTAAAAATCTGAAAAAAAAAAAAAAATCCATTAAAAATTCTTAAAACCTCCCCCAAATTCTCTTCAAAAAACCCAAAATTCCCTCCGAATTCCCAAAAATTCGCCTGGAAATCCCCCAAAAATTCTCCAAAAAATCCCCCAAAAATCGTAAAAAATCTGAGAAAAAAAAATCCCAAAAAATTAAAAAATAAATCTCAAAACTTCCCTCAGAAATTCCAAAAATTTCCACCCAGAAATACCAGAAAATCCCCCAAAATAAATAAAAATCCCAAAAATCCCCCCAAAAATTGCTAACAATAAAAAAAAACCCCAAAAATTCCCAAAACCCTCTGCCCAAAAAAAATCCCTCAGAAATACCCAAAATTCCCAAAATATCTCCCTAAAAATCTGAAAAAAAATCCATTAAAAATTCTTAAAACCTCCCCCAAATTCTCTTCAAAAAACCCCAAAATTCCCTCCGAATTCCCAAAAATTCCCCCGGAAATCCCCCAAAAAATCCCCCAAAAATTGTTAAAAATCTGAGAAAAAAAATCCCCAAAAAATATCTCAAAATTCCCTCCTAAAAATTCCCAAAATTTCCCTTCAGAATTCCCAAAATTCCCCAAACATCCCCCAAAATCCCCTCACAATTCCCAAAAGAATCCCAAAAAAACCATAAAAATAAAAATCAAAATTCAAAAACTCCCCAAAAATTCTAAAAAGATCCCCAAAAAACTTCCCTCAGAAATCCCAAAATTTCCACCCAGAAATATCAGAAAATCCCCCAAAATAAATAAAAATCCCCAAAAAAAACCCTAAAAAAGTGCTAATAATCCAAAAAAATCCAAAACAATCCCCAAAACCCTCTGCCCAAAAAATGCCAAAAAAATTCACTCAGAAATACCCAAAATTCCCAAAATATCTCCCTAAAAATCTGAAAAAAAATCCATTAAAAATTCTTAAAACCTCCCCCAAATTCTCTTCAAAAAACCCCAAAATTCCCTCCAAATTCCCAAAAATTCGCCCGGAAATCCCCTAAAAAATCCCCCAAAAATTGTTAAAAATCTGAGAAAAAAACCCCAAAAAAATCTCAAAATTCCCTCCTAAAAATTCCCAAAATTTCCCTTCAGAATTCCCAAAATTCCCAAATCCCATCCTACCTGTGCACTCCGATGCCCAGTGCCCTTTCCCGCCGCACCGAAAGCATCGATCGCCTCCTCCACCAAATTTTTTTCTCCATTTTTGCTTCCAAACCTGGAAAAAGAAAAACCCAAAAAAATTCCCAAATCCCAAAATTCCAGCAGGAGTAGAATTCCCCCCCAAAAAAAATTCCAAAAATTTGGGCATTTTTCACCTGTTTCCGGAGGAATTTTCCCCTCTGGAATCCGCGGGAATACGTTTTTCTCTTCAGGTTGAGGCGCACGAAATTCCCAGGAGGGGCCCTGAGGGGAAATTGGGATTAAATCCAACAGGAATTTTGGAAAAATCTGATTTAGGGTTTTTTTTTTTTAGTTTTGGGGTTTTCAAAGTTTTTGGAGTTTTTTATTTTTGGTTTTTTTCAGATATTTTTTTGGGGGGCGGTTTTCAGATTTTTTTTTTTTGGTTTTTCTGATTTTGGGGTTTTCTGATTTTGGGTGTCCTCAAATTTGGGGATTCTTCAATTTTTTTACATCTGGTTTGTGGAATTTTTTGAGCTCACTGATTTTGGTATCTTTCAGTCTTGCAAAGTTAGGGGAAAAAGCCCCAAAAAACGCCCCAAAAAAAGCCCCCAAAAAAGTCAGGAGGGAACAAAAAAAAAAAAAAAAAAAAAAAGCCAGGAAAAAAAAATCCAAAAAAAGCAACTCCAAAAAGGCCAGAAAAAAAGCCCAGAAAAACTGGAAAAAAAAAAAATCTCAAAAACGCCAGAAAAAAACAAAACAAAACAAAACAAAACAAAAAAAAACCACTTGGAAAGACCCCCAAAAAAGGAGAAAGAAAAAAAAAAAAACAAACAACAAAAAAAAACCACCAAAAATCTCAAAAGACACAGAAGAAAACCCCCAAAAATGTTGAGAAAAAAAATCTCAAAAAAAGCTGGGAAAAAAGCCCAAAAAATCCCAGAAAAAAGCCTAAAAATCGCTGGAAAAAAACCCTCCAAAATGCCAATAAAAAGCCCAAGAAAGACAGGAAAATTCTTATAAAAAGCAGTAAAAAAAAGCCCCAAAAAGCGAGAAAAAAAAAATCCCCAAAAAGCTGAAAAAATGCCAGAAGAATCCCTGCTAAAAAGCTGAGGAAAAAAAAAACTAAAAAAATGGGGAAAAAAACCCAAAAAAGCTGCAAAAAAGAGTGAAATTATTAGAAAGAATCCCTAAAAAATGTTGGGAAAAAATCCTATAAAATCTAGAAAAAACCCCAAAAAATGCCAGGAAAAAATCCCCAAAAAAAGCCAGAAAAAACCAAAAAAAGCTGTGAAAAAAGCTCAGAAAAAAGCCCAAAAACCTGGAAAAAAAGCCTCAAAAAAAGTCCTAAACATCCACAAAAAAGCCCAAAAAAAAAACCGGGAAAAAGCTCAAAAAAAAGCCGTGAAGAGCCAAAAAAAGAAAAGCCACACAACTCCCAAATAAACTGGAAAAAAAAAAGTTGGAAAAATCCCAAAAAAGCCAGAAAAAATCCCATAAAAAGCCCATAAACACCCCCCAAAATCTGAGAATTACCGAGATTTACGAGCAGGTTTAGATTTTTCCTCTTTTTCCTCCTTTTCCAGTTTTTTTCCCGATCGTTTCGTCGCCTTCCCAGCTCCACTTTGGAATTCTGGCCTTTCTCCCTCATCCTCTTGGGTTTCCTTCATCCCAAAAATTCCCAAGTTTTCTCTCATCCCAAAATTTCCCAGATTTGGTTCTTGGAGGCATCTCCGGAGCTTGGCCGGGATTTCCGCGGCTCCTCCGCCCTCCCGGGGCCGTTTCCTCGCGGAATTCCCGACGGATTCACGAATTTCCCCTTTTTCCCTCGTAAATTCCAGATTTTCCTTCGCCTGTTCTGGTTTTTCCGTTGCCAATTTTGCTTTTTCTGTTGTCAATTCTGGTTTTTCTGTTGCAATTTTCACTTTTTCCGTCGCCAATTCCAATTTTTCTGTCGCCAATTCCGTTTTTTCCGCAAATTCTTTTGGTTTTTCCGCGAGTTCTTGGCACCTCTCGATCCAACCGGGATCCAACGATCCCAAAGTTTTTGCCACCTTCTCCTTCAACCTCTGGAATTTTTCGGGAATGGGAGAAAAATTGGAATTTGTTCCCATTGGGAATTTGAGAGGCCCCAATCCTGGAACTGAAGGAGGAAGGACGAGGTCATCGAGTTCTTCAGAATTTTCAGATTTTTCAGGATTTTCCGATTTTTCCGAAGGTTCCGCAGCTCCGGGATCCTGAGGTTTTTGGGATTGGGGGATTTTTGGGGTTCTCCTGGGATTTGGGGTCCTCCGAGGGGTCAGGGGGGGTTCCTGGAAGGAAGGGAGAGGTCAGATCCCGATTTTTTTCTCCTCTGGAATTTAAAATCCTAAATTAAGCAAGAATTGGATTTTGAGGAATCCAAGTTTTGGGGTCTCCAAGTTTTGGGGTCGCCCTTTTTTTGACTCCCTGATTTTTGTTGTCTCCAATTTTTGGGGTCTCCAACTTTTGGATTCTTCAATTTTTGACGTCTCCAATTTTTGGGGGTTCCTGAATTTAGAGATCCTTGACTTTTGAGGTCCTTAATTTTGGGTTTTTTGATTTGGAGGTCTCCAATTTTGGGATTCTCCAACTTTTTGAGTCTCCAATTTTGGGATTCTCCAAATTTTGGGGTCCCTAATTTTGGGGATTTGTGAATTTAAGGGATCTTTGATTTTTGGGGTCTCCAATTTTTTGGGATCTCTGATTTTGGGATTTTTGATTTTTGGGGTCCTTAATTTTGGGCTTTTTGATTTGGAGGTCTCCTATTTTTGGGGTCTCTGATTTTGGGATTCTCCAACTTTTGGGGTCCCTGTTTTTTGGTCTCCAGTTTTTGAGGTTTCTGATTTTGGGGATCTCTGATTTTGGGATTCTCCAGATTTTTGGGTCTCTAACTATTGGCATCTCTGATTTTGGGGTCTCCAATATTTTAAGGTGTTCTCTTTTTTTGGTCCCTGATTTTTGATGCCTCCAGTTTTTTGGGTCTTTAATTTTGGGAGGGTCCCAAATTTTAAAATCTCTCTGATTTGAGGGTCCTCAAATTTTGGGATCTCTGATTTTCGGGGTTTCTGATTTTAGGATTCTTCAACTTTTAGGGGTCTCTGATTTTTCGGTCCTCCAATTTTTGGGGTCTCTCATTTGGGGTCCCAAATTTTGGGATTCTTTAACTTCTGGGCTCTCCCTGATTTTAGGATCTCAAATTTTTGAAATCTCTCATTTTGGACCTCCTGATTTTTGGGGTGTCTTGAGATTCTCCAACTTTTGGGATCCCAAATTTTGGGTTGAAGGATCTCCCAAAATCCCCCCTGGAAATTCCCTTTTCCCCCCATTCCCAACCTTCCCAATTGTTCCCAGTTTGGCTTTGAGCTTCATCCCATAAAATTCCGCTGAAATTCCCGGCCTGGGGTTCCCACTCCGACTTTTCCCGGGAATTTTCGGACCCCGGTTCAGGTGGGAGCCCCAAAATCCAGAATCTTCTGCCTGCAACGACACCAAAATTCCCAAAAATCCCCCAAATCTGCTCAAACCTGATCCAAAATCCTAAAAAATTCCATTAATCTGTTCAATCCCTGCCCAAAATCTCAAACCCACCAAAAAACCCCAAATCCCAAAAAACCCAAATCCCCAAAAAACCCAAATCCCCAAAAAACCCCAAATTCTATTTTCCAGCCCCAAATCCCAAAAAACCCCAAATGTCAAAAACCCCAAAATACAAAGAACCCCAAACCTTCAAAAAACCTCAAAAGTGAAAAAAACTCCAAATCCCCAAAACTTCAAATCCCCCATAAAATCCCAAATCCCAAAAAAACCCCAAAAAACCCAAACCTCAAAACTACCAAATGCCCCCACCAAAACACAAATACCCCAAAAAACTCATCCAAATCCTAAAAAACATAAAAACCTAAAAAACCCCAACCCCCCCAAAAAATTACCCAAATCCCAAACCCCCAAATCTCAAAAAATCACCAGAATCCCAAAAACCCCCCAATTAAAAAAAATCCATATCCCAAAAAAACACCAAAGACCCAAAAACCCCCAAATCCCCCAAAAATCTGAAATAAACCCAAATCCCAAAAAATAAAAAAAACCCCAAAATACCAAAATCCCCAGACACCAAATCTCAAAAAAACCCAAATCCCTATAAAACCCCCAAATCTCCCCCCGAAAAAAACCCAAATCCCAAAACCCCAAATCCCCAAAAGACCCCAAACCTGGAAAAACCCGAAAACCCCAAAATCCCAGAAAAAATCCCCCAAAATTTTTAGGATTGAGTCAAACTTTCAAAAACCCCAAAACTTTTTAGGATTTTTAGGACCTGCTCCACTTTTGGGATTTCAGGGGATCCCGATTGTCCCGAAAATTCTGAAGTTTTTTCCAAAAATGATGAAGTTTTTTCCAAAGATTCCGAAGTTTTCCCTGCTTTTTTCAGCCTCCTGTACTCCTGGTAGAGCCCTGGGGAAAAATTCCAGGAATTTTGGGGGGGAAATTTTGGGAAAATTTGAGGTTTGGAAACCCCAAAATTTGCCCCAAACTCACGGCGGGTCTCGGGCGGGGCCTCCTCAATATCGGCCTGGGAAGGAAAAAGGAACAAAATTGAGGATTTTTTTTTTTTTTTAATATGATTTGGGGTGTTTTAATGGGATTTGGGGTTTTTTAAAGGGATTTGGGTTTTTTTGGGAATTTCAGGTTTTTGGGATTTGGGGTTTTTTTGGAAATTTGAGGTTTTTTTGGAGTTGGGGATCTTTTGGGATTTGGGGTTTTGATTCTTTGGAGTTGGGGGTTTTGGGGATTTTTGGGGAACTGGGGAGTTTTGGGGGTTTGAGGTTTTGGGATTTGGGTTTTTTAGGGTTTGAGATTTTGGAGATTTAATGGTTTTGGTGATTTTTGGGGATTTGGGGGTTTTCGGATTTGGGGTCATGGGTTTTGGGGTTTAGGGGTGGAAAATATGATTTGGGTGTTTTGGGATTTGGGATGTTTTTAATGGGATTAGGGGCTTTTTTGGATTTGGAATTTATGAAGTTTTTTTGGGTTTGGAATTCTCTGAGATTTGGGGTGATATGTGTTTTTTTGCAGTTTGGGGGTTTTTGAGGTTTGGGCATTTTTTTAGGATTTGGGTCTTTTGGGGAGTGAGGTTTTTATCGGATTTAGGGGGATTTGGGGCTTTTTTTTTTTTTTTTTGGAGGTTTTGTGGAATTGGGTTTTTTGGGATTTGGCATATTTGGGGTTTGGGGGTTTTGGGGATTCAGGGTTTTTTTTTTTTTTTGATTTTTGGATTTTGTGGGGTTTGGGGTTTCTTGAGATTGAGTATGGGACTTACAATTTTAGAATTTGGGATTTTTGGGGTTTGGGGATTTTTGGGGTTTTTTAAAGATTTTAATATTTTTGGAATTTGGGGGATTTGAGAGTTGGGGCTTTTTGAGCTATTTTAGGATTCAAGGGTGGAAAATGGGATTTTGGTTTTTGGGGGATTTGGGTGGTTTTTTTGGGGATTTGGGGGATTTGGGTGTTTTTGGGATTTGAGGATTTTAGGAATTTGAGGTTTCTTGGGATTTGGTTTTTTTGGCATTTGGGGATTTTTGGAGATTTGGGGTTGGGGAATAGATTTGTTTTTTTTGGGATTTGTGGGGGGGTTGGTTATTTTGGGTGATTTGGGGCTTTTGGAGGGAATTAGGGGAGATTTGGGGGGTTTTGGGGAGATGTGGGATTTTTTTGCATTTTTTTGCATTTTTAGGATTTGGGGGTTTTTGGGGATTTGAGGTTGGAAAATGGGATTATGGGTTCTTTGGCATTTGGGGTATTTGGAGGGAATTTTGGGGGCGGGCTTTTGGATTTTTGGGGGATTTTTGGGTTTTTGGATTTTTTGGGGGGGTTTGGGGGTGTTTTTTGGAAATTGGGTTTTTCGGGGGAAATTTGGCCGCTTTAAAATCCGCCCTGAAACCCCATCAAGGACCCTCCTCAGGCTCTTATTCACCTAAGCCCCCCAAATCCCCCACAGGTACCCCAAAAACAACCCCAAACACTCAAGGGACACCCCAAAAACATCCAGGACCCCCCTAAATCAAACCTACCCCATTCCAGGGACTTCCTAAACCACCCTAAAGACCCCAAAACAAAAAAAAAACACCCAGAAACCCCCTAAAACAAATACCCCCATTCCAGGGATTCCCAAAACCAACCCAAGAACCCTCTTAGCACCCCAAAAACCACTGCAAGGACACCCCAAAAGCCTCAGGACACCCTAAACCAAACCTGTCCCATTCCAGGGACTCCCTAAACCACCCAGAGACCCAAAAACCTGTAGGACCCTCAAAACCAATCCCGACCATTCCAGGAACTCCCTGAACCACTCTAAGGACACCCCCAAAAAAAACAGGACCCCCCTAAACCACCTCAAAACCTCACAAAGCAGCAAAACCACCTCAAGGGTCCCTTCAACCACCCCAGAAAACCCCAGGACTCCCCATAACCAATCCCCCTCATTCCAGGGACCCCTAAACCACCCCAAAGACACTCTCAGACCCCTCAAACACCCCAGGATCCCTAAATTAGGCACCCCCCTCCATTCTAGGGAGACCAAAAACCCCACAGGGCATCCCTAAAACAAACGTGCGCCGTTCCAGGAATTCCCTAAAGCACAACAAAGAGTACCCAAACCGGCCCTAGGACACCCCAAAAAACCCGCCTAAACCAAATCCTCACATCCAGGACCCCCCTAAACCACCCTAAAGACCCCACAGCACCCAAAACCAACCTTGAGTGCCCCCAAACCCCCAAACTAGCACCCCGCCCACGCCCTCCCCAAATTCCAGGGATTCCCCTCAGGTATTTCCCCCCTCACAAAACCCCGCTGCGGCCTCTCAGGAGCACCTGGTTGGGTTTCCGCCGCCGTTCCCGCAGGAATTCCGCTTCCCAGCGCTTCAGCAGCACCTTCAGCTCCTGCTGCCGCTCCATGGCCGGGAGATCAGTGACGGGGATCGGGAACAGGGATCGACATGGAGGGAGGCTCGGCTGGGAACCCGGAGCCGCCTCAGAGCGAACCTCCCGCTCCCGCCCAGCGCCAGCCAATTAGAAAGCAGAAACTAATATACACCAGCAAAAATAACCAATGGAACGGCAGAACGGCAAAGCGCCCGCCCACGACGCTGTGGAGCCAATGAGAATTGAATAAAACAACGACAGACAGCTGCAATTAATTCGCCCTCTGGGCGACTCTCGCTCGCTGATTGGTTGTTGCAACGCGCAGACACGAAAGTGAAGCTTCCGTCCGGGCTGGGGGCGAGTTGGGGCTGCGGGCGGGCGGTGAGTAGGGGGCGCCATGTTGGGGGAGGGCGGCAAAGCCGGTTTTTGGGGATTCCTGAGGTGACTTTGGGATACTTTTAGGAACCCTTTGGGAATTTCGAGATTCACGGAGGGGCTTGAAATGCTTCAGGGATTTTGGGGTGTACTTGGGGGCGGGGGTACTCCGGGACCCCATTTTTTAGGAGGTACCATCGCAACCCGTCCCCACCTTCTCCCACTGCTTCCCTTTTCTTCGCGATATCCCTGGATTCGGGGTTTCCCTGGAATTCTCCCCTCGTGGTTCCTCATGCTGGGAGTAAAGCGCGGAAAAAACTATAACCCAGAAAACAAGTTATAAGAGAAGGTCTGTATTTATTCAGTGCTGAGGTGCATGGGGGATGGCTCCTCCAAAACCATGCACACCTTTGGCAACCTCTCCTTTTATTCTCTGCAGACTGGACTACACAATGCACCCAATACACATTCATTGCCTGACTCTGCTTCACATTAAAATTAACTCCACGCCTTTTTCTTTCTGCACATTGTTCCTCTTTTGTTTGCCCTGGTGTTCAAATGGGGTTCTTTGGGATGAAGTAAATAATCTTCCTCTCAGATGAACTTTTCATTTTGCCTCCTTGTGCATGCTCTCTTTATCATCCTTTGGTCATCATCTGGACTTTGATACCAGTTTTCCTGGTTTCAGGGGTCTGAGGACTCCCTTATCCTGTGGTGCCTATGTCCTTGCATCCTGTTTGTGCACTCCAGCTCTTGACCTCACCTTGTAGCCTTGCTGTGCTTCTGTTCTTGTCAGCACTGTAAATTACAGTAAACACACAGTTCTGTCAGCCCCTTTTTAGTCAAAGCATTTCTTGATGCTTGATTCTTAATTCTCAATTTCTCTGTCTCAGGCATCCCTCCAATTTTACCTAATTCCCACAGCCCTCCAGAATCCATGGATTCTCTCCTTCTCCTCTGCGCCCGCCACATCGTCGCCCAGCACCCTCTTCCCACCCTTCCCTCCCATCTCTATCCCGTCCTTTTCCAAGTGGCATTCTTGGATGGAAGATCCCTGGCCCTGCGGGATTTGGTGGCCACTTGGCCATTCCCGGAGCTCCACCTCCAGCAGCTCGTGGGGCACCGAAAGCTGCTCCGGGATCATTCCTGCACCGACTGTGTCCAGGCCGTGATCCAGGGTGTGGTGGATCAACTCCAGCAGGAGCCGGAAGAACGCAGCCGCCATTCCAGGTGGGTTTTGGGAATTGCAGCATGGCTACAACCTCCATATCCTCCAATTCCTCCATCCATCCTCGCGGGTTTTCCTGTTTTTCCAGCCTGTGCGTCCTGAACATGACCAGACTCTCGGATTCTGTGGCTGCCGGCACTCCCACCGGATTGACCATCTGGTTCAGCCAGAATGCTTTGGCGAAGGCTTGCATGGAGGTGTCCAAGCACCAGCCAGAATTCCAGAGGCACGGATCCAAGCGGCCCAAAGGCTGCTCTGGAGCCGCCACAGCCACAGCTGCTCCACAGCACCCGGGCGTGGATGTCCACACCGACCTTCGTGTCAATGAAATGTCCTATGAGATCCTGTGCAACGCTCTCCAGACCGGAGCCACCGGCCCCCTGCGCCTCAAGTGCCGCGAATTGCAAGCAGGTTACATCTCAGCATCCGAGATTGTGACTTTGTTGGAATCTCTGGATCCATCCTGCCTGCGGACGGTGGAACTGTGGAACAATTGGGGATTGACTGGGCTCTTGGTGATCCTCCCTCACCTCTCGCGCTTCCCAGAGCTGCGCAGCCTCAAGCTGAAGTACAGCAATGTGGACGTGCGGCACCTGACGCCAGAGTTGGCCAACGGAATGCACTGTGTGGCCAGGCATCTGGGAATGCTGCCCAGCCTTCGGGAGCTCAGCCTGGGATCTTCGCAGCTCTCTGGGAATCTGCACCAGATCCTCTGGTGAGTTCGCTATGGAGAGGGGCCTTCCCGCACTCTGGGGGGAATTTCCAAGGGTTGAGCTCGGGCATCTTGGATGCCTTTTGCCACCTGAAGGATCTATTGATTCCAGGAATTTATTATCCCAATGTTGCCATGATCCCGTGATTGTGTTATCCCAGTAGCTCATGACTCAATGATTCCGTCATCCCATGATTCCATGATCCCAAAATTCCGTAATTCCAGGATTCCCAAAGGCCGAACCTCAAGATCTTGGAGATCTTCTGCAATCTTAGTGACCCCATGATTCCAGGTTTTCATTATTCCAATACTCCCATGATTCCATGATCCCAGTTCTTGGTTCCATATTTCCCAAAGTTTCGTTTCCTTGATCCCACTATCCCAATAGTCCTGGACTCCATGATTCCATGGTCCTTGATTCCAGGATTCCCAAAGCTTGCATATGGTGGTCCTGAAACCTTTTCCAAGTTTAATGGCTCCATAATTCCATGACTCCCTAATCCAAATATCCCATGATCCCATAATTCCATAACTCTGTGATTCTAAGACCCCATAACTCCACAATTCCCTGGCTCCATGATCCCATAATCCCAGGATTCTTAAAGATTGAATTTGGAGATTTTGCCCAACTTCAGTGATTCTGTTATTCCATGATTCCATCAACCCATAATTCCAAAATCTGTGGATTTATAGGAGTCAAACTCACTGAGTCTTGGAGACCATTCCCAACCTCACCCATTCCAGCATTGGATAGGTTCATGATCCCATCATTCCATGATTCTCAAACCTTGAACTGCATGGTCTTGGAGATTTTGCCCAAGTTCAGTGATTGTATTATTCTGTGATTCCAAGATACCTTCATTCCAAAATCCCAGGATTTTCAGGGGACAAACTCAATGATCTTGGAGTTCCTTCTCAACGTCACCCATCCCACAATCCAACGATTCCACAGATGCAATCCCAGCTCTCATTCCCCGCATTTTCCCCAGGAATCCTTACATTCCCAGCCCCCACTGACCCTCCCATGGGCTTCATTTCTCCCTTTTCCCTTCCACCAGCGACCTCCAGACTCCGTTGGAAAGCTTGGAATTGGGCTACTGCTCCCTCATTCCCGCTGACTTCACCTTCCTCTCCAAAAGCATCCACACTCCAGCCCTTAAAATGTTGGATCTGAGTGGCCACAACATCTCCCAAGGCCTCCTGGAGCCGCTCCAGCTTCTCCTGGAGGAAACCTCGGCCTCGCTACTGCAGCTGGATCTCACTCATTGCGACATGGCCGATTCCCACCTGGCCGTGCTGCTCCCGACGCTCCTGCGCTGCTCCCGCCTGCGCTTCCTGCGACTCTTTGGCAATCCCCTGTCCACGGCTGCGATCAAGGATCTGCTCCAGAAAACCTTGGAACTGCCAGATCTCCACCTGGTTGTGCATCCATACCCCATGGATTGCTACAAGCCAGTCCTACTAGACTCCGTTTGGAATTTTGTACTGGATGAGGAACTTTTGGCGGCGACCACCGCGGAGATTTCCCAGCTGCTGGCGAATTCTGGGAGAACCGACCTCGTCTTCACTTACCATTTCTTTGGCTAAAGAGACATGGACTACTTCTTGTGATTTGCGAAAATTGTGGAGGTGGGAAAAGTTTGGAACATTCATTGCAAAAATGTGCTGCTGCCTCCTTCCAGAAATCCAGGTGTTTTCCACCTCATCCTGGTTATTTTCTGCCTCATTCCAGAGGCTATTTCCTTTCATTTCAATGCTTTTCTATTGACAGTTGAGATGGGGACTACTGATTTGTGATCAGAATCCGAATTTTACTGTGAGCTACGTATGCTCATATACCATTTTCAGGAAAGCCAGTCATTTTTTACTACGTTTGTTGGGTTAAACTTCACACAATTAAACTTTACATTTCTACTTAGTTAAATCCTCTTTCCTGTTGCCAGTCTTGATCCAATCTTCTTTTAATCTTCCAAGTTCTGTTTGCTCTCACCAAAGCATCTTGGTTATTAAACTGCATTTGCTAATTAAACCAACAGTGCTATCAGTCTCAGTCACTGCACTGCCTGCTTTTCTTAGTTTTCCACCTCATCCCCATGTGTTTCTGCCCCATCCTGAGATTTTTCCCTGGTTTTGTAGCTTTTCTGCCACATTTTGAGCTTTTTCCTCACTATACCAATACTCTTATCCCAATATTTTCCCCCTCATCCCAGTATTTTGCTGCCCCATCCCAGGATTTTTTCCCCATATTTCATAATTTTTCACCTCATCCTGGTATTTCTCTGCTTCATCCGTGCTGGATTGAGGGAAAGTTGGGAAAGAGTGAACTGTGGGAGTAAAAAGTTGGATTTGGGGTCTTGTTATCCTGCTCTGATCCTGCTGGAAAGAAACTCATCCTATCCCACATTTTGAGTCTGTCATGCCCAGATGGGATTTGCTGGGGGATTTTTCCTGATCCTTATCCCAATCCATGAATCCTCCATAATTTTCTTCATTTCCACCTTACTTTGGAGTTTTTCCACCTAATCCTGGTAGCTGTCCACCTCATTCTGGGGTCTTTTCACTTTTTACTGCTGCTTTTCCATCTCACTTTGGTAGGTTTGGCATCCTGGTGTTTTTCCACCTGTTCAATTTTTTTTTTGTCCTCGTCTCAGTGTTTTTCCACCTCATTTTTCTGTTTTCTGCCTCATCTCAGGAGTTTCCCCTGATCCCATTTGTCTTCCCCTCATTCTGTTTTTTCCCCCCTTTCATTTTGGTTGTTTCCACCTCATTTTGGGTTTTTTTCCCCTTTTCCCAATATCTTCCTTCTCATCCTGGTGTTTTTCCACCTCATTGTCGTATTTTGGGCCTTATTCAGTTACTTTTCCACCTTTTTTTGTTTTGTTATTTTCCCGCTCATCCCGATGTTTTCCTGCCATGTCCTGGTGCTTTTCTGCCTCACTTTCATGGGTTTTTTTCCTCATGTCAATGGCTTTCCCTTCATCCTGGTATTTTTCCCCTTCACTTTGGTCTTTTACCACCTCAACCCGGTTGTTTTCAACTCAATTTTAGTATTTAGGGCCTTATTCTACTGTTTTTTTGCCTCATCTTTGGTGCTTTTCCACCTCATTTCTCTTTTTTCATCCTAATTTTGATGGTTTTCAGCTCACTTTGGTGTTTTCCCCTCATTTTCTTGTTTTCCTGCTTTATCCCAATATTTTCCCAGCTAATTTTGTTGATTTTTTCCACCTCATTTAACATTTTTCCCTCTCATCCTGGAACTTTTTCCCCTCATCCCACTATTTTTCCACCATGTCCTAGATGTTTTCGTACCTCATCCTAATATTTTCCTGCTAGTTTTCCAACTTTTTCCCTCATCCTGCTGCTTCTCCTGGTGCCTGTGGGGCCCTGAGGGCATAGAGGGGAAAATGGTGGGAAACAGTGGTGGGGAGGGGCATCTATAGGGGATCTATGAGGACACACAGCACCAGGAGCCACTATAGGGGATTTTTATGGGGTCATTGAAGCTCTGGAGGGCTCTGAGAATCTATAGGGAACCTCTGAGGGCTTCTACAGAGCGGTCTGGGAGGTTCTATAGGGTCTGGAGATCTATAGGTGCCCCTATAGCAGCGAGTCCCTCCCCCAGCCCCTCTCCTTCCACTTCTCCTTCCCCCAGAATCTTTTCACCACGGCACCACCCGAGGTGTGCAAACATTCTGGTCCCCCATTGCTCCACATTCTAGATCCCCTATAATTCCCCTCAGCATCAGTTTCCTGCTGTTTTCCCCTCTAGGCACTCAGGGCCCCATAGGCGCCAGAAGAAGCAGTGAGATGTAGGGAAAAAGCTGGAAAAACAGCAGGAAAATATCAGGATGAGGCAGAAAAACATCTGGGATTGGGTAAAAAAAACAGAGGGATGAGGGAAAAGGTACCAGGATGAGGGGAAAAAATGTTTAATGAGTGGGAAATGACAAAATGAGGCGGGAAAATATCAGGGTGGGAGAAAAACATCAAAATGAAGGCGGGAAACGCCACAATTAAGAGAAAACACCAAAATTATGGGAAAAACATCAATGTCAGCTGGAATACCAAAATGAGGATGAAAAGAGAGAAATTAGGTGGAAAACCACCAAAAATGAGGCAAACCCCCAACAGACTAAGTCCCCAAATACCAAAATTAGTTGGAAAACCACTGGGATGACGTTGTAAAATACCAAAATCGGGGAAAACACCAGGATGAGGGGAAAACCACTGAAATGAGGTAAAACCCCATCAAAATGAAGCAGGAAAGCACCAGGATTTTGCAGAAAAACACTGGGATGGGGCAAAAAAATAAGAAAATGTGGTGATGGAGAATCACAAGGATAAGGGGAAAAATACCAAAATTATGCAATAATCTGATGGGATAATGCCCAAAATTCCAGAATGAGGCAGAAAAACACCAAGATGAGGAGGAAAATACCAAAATGGAAAAAGGAAGAAAAACAACAGAATAAGGCCCAAAATACCAAAATGAGCTGGAAAAGCACCAGGATGACAAGGGAAATATGACTAATTCAAAAAAATTGCCAAAATGAGGTATAAAACCACTGGAATGAGGAGAAAAACACCAGAATGAGAGGGAAAATAATGGGATGAGTGGAAAACAACAAAATGAGGTGGAAATGAAAGAAGTAATGGAGGATTCGTGAATTGGGATAAGGGTTGGGAAAGATCCCTCAGCAAATCCCATCCGGGTACGACAGACTCAGGATCTGCGATAGGATGAGTTTATTTCCAGTGGGATCAGAGCAGGATAACAAGACTCCAAATCCAACTTTTCTCTCCCAAATTCCCTCTTTCTTGGCTTTCCCTCAGTCCCTCTAGCAGCACTGGGAGCTGGGGCCATCCCAGGGGAGTTTTCCATGGATTTCTCAGTGAATCCATTCCAATGTAAGTATAACGCAAATCCATCCCACGTCAAGAGTTTTCCATGGATTACTCCAATGCTTCATTCCCATGGAAGACAATTCCATATGGACTTTTCCAAGGTGTCAATACTTCAGGAAGATCCTGCTCCAAAGGTTTCTTCTTTGTGGGATTCCTGCCAGGATGCTGCTCCTTTTTCCATGGATCCACAGGTCCCTCCCAAGATGCAGCTTCAGGATGAGCGTCCCTTTGGATGCAGCATGGAATTTTGGGAATTTCCACTTCAGCACCTTGGAATCATCTCTGGAGTCATTCCTTTCCCAAATTCCTGGTCTGGAATTCCAGCTGTGCTATGACTGGCTGCTTCTGACTTCATTCTTATTCCAGAGGTGTCACCGCTGTTCCCGAAGAGATTGACCTGACACGGGAGAAGCTTCGGCAGCTTTGCGTAGAATCCAGCCCTGGAGCCTCCTGGAATTTGGCCATGCAAAGCCAATCCTGATAAAAAAAACATTGGGATGAGTTGGAAAAATCATGAAATAGGATAGAAAAATGTGGCAGTGAATATTGCAGCTTTTCCAAAAGATGCAATATGAAATCTAGCCAGCCTGTTAAGCAGGCAGGTACCTGGGTGGAAATCCCAGCTCATCTATTAGATACTAAGTGCAGATGTGTCATTGGTCGAGAAAGTGAATGACAGAAATTGTAACCAACCACCTGTGTGTGCCTGGGAAAGATGAAACACTCTATTTAAGTGTGCTCACAAAGGAATAAAGAGCTTAAGTCTTGTAACAATGAACTAGGAGTGTTGTGTTGTAGTGTCTCAAGAACCGGTGAAACAACAACAGAATCATCAGAAACAACTGTAACAACTGGTGACCGCTGACAAGATTCGATTTTAGCCAAAACCTGCAAAAAGCAGTGAGAGACAAAATCTCTCCAGCAAGATGGGAATGGAACTACTAGCTATGAGCTAAGGAGAAATGCCCAGAAAAAGAGAGGTGGGAATTTATGGCCAAAAGCGCCAGGGAAAAGATGTCCAAAAGAGACAGGAAGAAAACTGTCGTGAAGAAAAGAGACAAGAAGAAAATTTTAGTCGAGAGCTGGGGAAAACATGGGAGGATACATCTCCACAGAAAAACATCCAATCATCCAGGTATGGACCAAATTTTTACAAGGCTGGGGGATACATCATGAAGAAGTCTCGCTTTTTGGTTTAATCATTACCAAAAGGCGAAGGGATAGAACTGACTAAAGAAACTGCATTTAATATAAATAATTATACTAAAATTGGATAACAAATATCAAATACTGCTTTCAAAATGATAAAAATGCAAGTAAAGCTTTAAAACCTTGGAAAATGATCTTAAAGTTGCTAAAAGAGATAAAAGCCGATTTATGTAGCAGCAGCATGGAAGAAAATGTACTTACTCCATGTGGAGAGACCCGTCTGACTGGCAAACCATTAGTAGCTGGCTCAGATTTCCTAATCCATCCCAAAGCACTGTGCGGTGGGCCCAAGGAAAAATCCCAAGCTGGTGTCAACCTAGTGGCAGGATAAGAGAAAGCCCAGGAAAAACCCCAAGATGGTGGTGACCTCGTGGCCACCAGTGGGTAAAGAGAAACCCAGCCTCCCTCCTGGAGCCTGGCTCTGGCCCAGTCCAGCCCTGGTGGGGTGTGCCTCCTGCTCTGACCACACCCTGGTGGGAGGTACCCCCTACTTCGACCCAGCTTTGGTGAGTGGTTTCCCAGATCACGGTTCAGCCTCAGTGGAGCGGGGTCCTGACCCCAGTCCAGCCTTTGGAGGGCGCGTGTTCACCCCAAATCACCCCGCGAACAAGTGCCCGGAGAGGGAAACTGATGATGACACACCTAGAAGCCCACTGGAACCAGGAAGCAAAACCACCAAAGCTCGAACTGCTGGAATTCCCAAAACCCACCTGCAGTCATGGCTGGGATCTTCCAGCTTCCACCAGAGCTGTTCCACCACACCCTGGATGATGGCCTCAACACAGAGCCTGCAGTTATGAGCCCTGAGCAGCTTCTGGTGCCCCACGAACCGCTTGAAATTGAGCAACGGGAAAGGTCAAGCAGCCACCAAATCCTGCAGGACCCAGGGTCTTCTATCCAGGAATGCTGCTTGGAAAAGGACAGGATAGAGATCAGCAGGAAGGGCAGGAAGAGGGCGCTGGGCAATGATGTGGTGGGTGCAGAGAAAAACAAGGGAATCCATGGATTCTGGGGTTCTGTGGGAATTAGGTAAAATTGGAGGGACCCCTGAGACAGAGAAACGGAGAATTAAGAATCAAGCATCAAGAAATGATTTGACTAAAAAGGGGCTGTCAGAACTGTGTGTTTACTGTAATTTACAGTGCTGACAAGAACAGAAGCACAGCAAGGCTACAAGGTGAGGTCAAGAGCTGGAGTGCACAGACAGGATGCAAGGAAAAAGGCACCACAGGATAAGGGAGTCCTCAGACCCCTGAAACCAGGAAAACTGGTATCAAAGTCCAGATGAAGACCAAAGGATGAAAAAGAGAGCATGCACAAGGAGGAAAGTGAAAAGTTCATCTGAGAGGAAGATTATTTACTTCATCCCAAAGACCCTTAGATAAACACCAGACAAACCAGAAACAAAGAATTCGTAGACACAAATGCTGGGAGCTAATTTTAATATGAAGCAGAGACAGGCAATGAAGGTGTATTAGGTGTATTGTGTAGTCCCAGTCTGAGGAGAATAAAAGGAGATGCGCAGGTCGCCAAAGGTGTGCATGGTTTTGGAGGAGATATCCCCCATGCACCTCAAAAATGAATAAATACATACTTACTCGTATAAGTTATTTTGTGGGTTATAGAGAGTTTTTCCGTGCTTCACCTTCAGGATGAGGAACCACCAGGGGAGAATTCCCGGGAAACTCCGAATTCAGGGATATCCTGAAGAAAAGGGAAGCAGTGGGAGAAGGTGGGGGGGATGTTGTGAGGGTACCCCCAGTGCTGCTCCCTAAAAAGGGTGTCCTGGAGTACCCCCACCACTCCACGGCCACCCCGAAATACCCTAAAAATCCCAATCCCCTCTGGGAATCGCGAAATTCTCAAAGGGATCTCCAAAACCGGCCCCGCCGCCCACCCCAGCATGGCGCCTCCCACTCACCGCCCGTCCGCAGCCCCAACTCGCCCCCGGCCTGTACGGAAGCTGCACTTCCGTGTTTGCTCTCGTAACAACCGATCACTGAGCGAGGCCCACCCTGAAGGCGGATTCCTTTCTCCTAATGGGCTACTTGACGTGTCTATCTTTGATTTATTTAACTCTTACTGTTTTCTTAGCGGCGTAGGCGGGCGCTTTGATATCCCGACTTTCCATTGGCTCCTATCCCTGTCAATCACTGAGCTCTGCTTTTCCATTGGCTGGCGTCCTCCGAGGGCGGGAGGTTGGCACTGAGGCGGCTCTGGGGTTCCCGCCGAGCCTCCGTCCTTGTGGATTCTTATCTCAACCTTGATCGCCATCCCGATCCCGATCCCGGTTCCCGCGGCCATGGAGCGGCAGCAGGAGCTGAAGGTGCTGCTGAAGCGCTGGGAAGCGGAATTCCTGCGGGAACGGCGGCGGAAACCCAGCCAGGTGCTCCTGAGGGGATTTGTGAGAAGGGAATTCCTTAAAGGGCAATCCCTGGAATTGCGGGGAGTTGGTTTGGGGGTCCCCGGGGTGGTTTTAGGGTGCCTGAGGTGTCTCAAGGGTAATTTAGGGGGTCCCTGGAATGGGGAGATTTGGTTTACGGAGGTCCTGAGGCTTTTTGGAGTGGTTTTGGGCGTCCTTCAGGCGGTATTGGGTTGCTGGGCAGTTTTTGGGTTGGTTTACGTCGTTCCCTGAAATGAAGGAGTTTTGTTTAGGGGGTTCCTGAGGGTTTTATGGTTTCCTTGGGCTGGTTTTGGGGTGCTGGAGGGGGGGGGTCGTTAGGGTGGTTTTGGGTATCCTGGAATGGGGGGAGTTGTTTTAGGGGTGTCCGTGGTTTTTTGGGGTGTTTTTGGTCTCGTTTTCTGGTCTTTGAGCTGGGTTTGGGACTTGCAATGGGGCAGGTTTGGTTTGAAAGGTTTCTGAGCATTCTCGGGTATCCCTGGAATGGGAAGGGACATTTCTGGGGTTCCCTGACGTGTTTGAGGAGGTGTGAGAGAGCCTTTGGGGTTCTTAGGGGATCCCTGGTATGAGTGGGATTAGTTTAGGAGGGTCCTGGGGTTTTTTTGAGGTGTCCTTGGGGTGGTTGATGGGGACCCTGAGGTGGTTTTTGGATACCAGATGTGTCTTTGGTGATCCCTGCAATGAAGAGGATTGGTTTAGGAGAGTACTGGGTGTTTTTGGGGTGTCCTTGAGAAAGGTTCTTGGGGTTCCTGGAGTGTTTTTGGGAGTCTGTGGAATGGGGCAGGTTTGGTTTAAGGGGTTGTGGGGTTTTTTTGATGTGTCTCTGGAATGGGAGAGGGGAATATTTGGGGGTCCCTAGGGTGTATGAGCAGGACTGAGAGAATGCTGGAGGGTTTTTAGGGGTCCCTGAAATAAGGAGGATGGGTTTAGGGGGCTCCTGGGGCTTTTTGGGGTGTCCTTCACAGGGACTTTTGGGTGCTGAGGATGTCTTTGTGGTGGTTTTGGCATATAAAGGGGTCTTTGGGTTGGTTTTGGGGGTCCCTGGAATGGGGCAGATTTGTTTTAGGGGGATCCTGGTGCTTTTTGGGGTGTCCCACAGTGACCCAGAGCAGGCAGGCAGGGCTGCAGGTTTGCACACTAGTGAGGTTTGCTGTGTGCTGTTTGCTGGGTTTCTGTTGGCTCCTTCATTTTGGGCTTATCTGTTAGGAATGGGTTTTACACCAAGCAAAACTGGGTGTAACCAAATGGAACCAGGAGAAAAGGATGAGTCTGTGCAGAGCCATTCCTGCCCGCAGTGTTTGAGCTGATCAGTGGTTCCAGGGCTCTGTGGTGTGAACAGCTGAACGATCTCCTTTCACTGCTGCCTGTGGGAAATGGATTTGTAGAGAGTTCTCAGGGCCTGACAGAAGGTTTCAAATTTCTCTCAAAAATTCAAGGTGGCCCATGTAGCATCACACAGCTCACTGTGACAGCACCTGTTGTTCAAAAATCCATCAAGAGAAAACATAGAGAAAAAAGGTGGCCCATCCTTATAAAGAAAAGTGGAATAGCAATTTCAAACCCTGGGGCCCTGCAAAACAAGTTACATCAGCTTTATGTCTGCATCAAGTTGCCCCAGGCAAGGCATTGAAACAATTCTACCAAGTGGGGAGTTGGCTGAGTAAGGAAGTCAATGGTACTTCCATTGCAATTAGTGACAGGATGACAGATGTCAGTGCTGTCAGACATGAAATCTCACAGAACAGAGCCACCATCGATTTTCTTTTACTGGCACATGGGCTTGTGAGGATTTAGAAAGATTGTGTTGTATAAACTTGTCTGACCATTCAGTGTCCATCCACAACCACCATCAGAAACGGAGAGATTGAACAAATCCAATTAAAACAAACGATGGAAACACCCCCCGAGCTGTGCCACAGCCCTGTTTGACTGCTCCGGGTCCACCCCAAAAAGTCCCAGGACCCCCCTAAAACAAACCTGCTGTAAGAGCCTGATGGAGAGATGGAGACTTGAGATGGCTCTTAAGATGCTGTGTATGGCCCAGACGAGGTCACAGCCGTTGGGGCTCGTGGGTGGGGCTGGAGCTGCTGCCTGTGCACAAGCCGTGTGTGCTGAAGCCCCGTTCCATTCATGTTACAAAGCATCGCATCTCTTTCTCTGCTGTGCATCCTATTGCAGAACAACCAATCAGCAGCTCACATGATACCTTTTATATTTACATAGAACTTATCAAAGCTGTCAAAATTACCATATTATGTTAGTCATTAGGTAATCATTTGAGTTAGTAGTTACATGTTAAAGTTTGAGATTTGTTTTGCAGTGGAAATTTCTTCTAGCTTTGGTAAAAAAACCTCTTTTTGTCTGCTTATGCTTTTTTGCTTGGTAGAAAACATGCCTTATTTGAAGAAGACCTTTTGTTTGAAGGCCACTTAGTCTGTGGACTTTAGTAATAAAACTCTTTTCTAACTCAACTAAATCTTGGTTCTCTCAGCTGTTTCAGCAAGAACTGGCCCAAAAAGCAACTTTTCTAAATCAAAACTTGCTTTAATTTCTATAGAACCTTCTTTCATCCATTCCTAGCACGGCCCCATTCCAGGGATCCCCAAAACAATTCCAAGGATACCCCAAAAAAAAACCAGGACCCCCCCTGAATTCCCCTCCTACTCCAGTACTCTAAAACCACCTCAAGGACCCCCCAGTTATCTACATGACATTCCAAAAAGTCCCAGGACCCTCATAAAATAAATTTGCCCCATTGCAGAGACTTCCTAAATCAACCCAAAGACTCCTCCCAACCCCAAAACCACCCCAAATACCCCGTCAACCATCTCAAGGAAACCCTAAAAAGCTGAACCACCCCTCTAAACCAATTCCCCTCATGCCAGGGATCCCCAAAGCACCGCAAAGACTCCAAAATATCTAGAAGCTCACTAAACTAAATCCCGCCATTCCGGAACCCCCCCTAAACTACCCTAAGGATGCCCCGCCAGATCTCCAGAACCACCGCGGGGACCCCCAAACCAGCTCCCCCCTCCAGCTCCAGGGATTCCCCTCAGGGATTTCCCCCCTCTTTAATTCCCGTTGCGGCCCCTCAGGAGCACCTGCCTGGGTTTCCGCCGCCGTTCCCGCAGGAATTCCCCTTCCCAGCGCTTCAGCAGCACCTTCAGCTTCTGCTGCCGCTCCATGGCCGGGAGATCAGTGACGGGGATCGGGAACAGGGATCGACATGGAGGGAGGCTCGGCTGGGAACCCGGAGCCGCCTCAGAGCGAACCTCCCGCTCCCGCCCAGCGCCAGCCAATTAGAAAGCAGAGATTAATGATTGACAGCGAATGAAAAAGCCAATGAAAATGTAGTCTCACAAAAAGTCCTCCTCCGTGGCATTTCAGCCAATGAGAATTTAATCATCATTGACAGACAAGTGTGGGAGCCTATTAAGCGTTCAAAGTACGATTCGTGGGTGGGTCTCGCACGCTGGCAGGTTGCAGCAACGCGCAGACACGGAAGTGAAGCTTCCGTACGGGCTGGGGGCGAGTTAGGGCTGAACGCGGGCGATGAGGGGGGGGGGGCACGTTGGGGGGGCCGACAAAGCCGGTTTTGGGGAGTCCTGAGGGGAACTTTAGGATAATTTTGGGATCCCTGGGGTAATTTCGAGACTCCCGGAGGGGCTTGGGATCTTTGAGGGTTTTTGGAGTGGCCCTGGTCGAGTGGACGTACTCCGGAGGTCTCTTTTTTAGGGAGCAGCGCTGGGGTTGCCCTCACAACACCGCCCCCACCTTCTCCCACAGCTTCCCTTTCCTTCGGGATATTCTTGGATTCGGAGTTTCCCTGGAATTCTCCCTGGTGGTTCCACATCCTGAGGTGAAGCGCGGAAAAGCTCTCTATAACCCACAGAATAAATTATAAGAGTAGGTATGTGTTTATTCAATGTTGAGGTGCATGGGGGATAGCTCCTCCAAAACCATGCACACCTTTGGTGACCTGCATCTTTCCTATTATTCTCTACAAACTGGGATTACACAATACACCTAATACACATTCGTTGCCTGTCTCCACTTCATAATAAAGTTCACTTCATGCCTCTTTGCAGCTGCACATTGTTCCTTTCTGATTTGCCTAGTGTTCCTCGGAGGGTCTTTGGGAAAAAGTCTTCCTCTCAGATGAACTTTTCATTTTGCCTCCTTGCTCGTGCTCTCTTTTTCGTCCTTTGGTCTTCATCAGGACTTTGATTCCAGTTTTCCTGGTTTCAGGGGTCTGAGGACTCCCTTATTCTGTGGTGCCTTTTTCCTTGCATCCTGTCTGTGCACTCCAGCTCTTGACCTCACCTTGTAGCCTTGCTGTGCTTCTGTTCTTGTCAGCACTGTAAATGACAGTAAACACACAGTTCTGACAGCCCGTTTTTAGTCAAATCATTTCTTGATGCTTGATTCTTAATTCTCAATTTCTCTGTCTCAGGGGTCCTCCCAATTTTACCTAATTCCCACAGCCCTCCAGAATCCATGGATTCTCTCCTTCTCCTCTGCGCCCGCCGCGTCGTCGCCCAGCACCCTCTTCCCACCCTTCCTGCCCATCTCTATCCTGTCCTTTTCCAAGCGGCATTCCTGGATGGAAGACCCCTGGCCCTGCAGGATTTGGTGGCCACTTGGCCATTCCCGGAGCTCCACTTCAAGCGGCTCGTGGGGCACCTGGAGCGATGGTCCGACGATCCCTTCAGTGACTGCATCAACGCCGTCATCCATGCCATGGTAGTGAAGCTCCGGCGGGAGCTGGAAGAGCCCGATCACCAATCCAGGTGGGTTTGGGGATTCCACCATGGCCACAACCTCCGATATCTCCAGGTACTTTGATGGTTTCAATTTTTTTCCAGCAGGTGCCAGCTGCTTGTGCTAGACATGACAGGAGTTCCGGATGATCCAGACGAGTCGTGCTTCTGTTCCAGCACCAAGGCTTTGGCCACAGCTTGTGTGGAGCTGTCCAAGCACCAGCAGGAATTCCAGAGACACAGACCCGAGCAGCACAATGGATGCTCTGGAGCCGCCACGGCCGCACTGCAGCCCCCAGGAGTGGACGTGCTCATCGACTTTCATGTTGACAAAAACTCCTACGAGATCCTGTACGACGCACTCCAGACCAGAGCCGCTGGCCCTCTGCGCCTCAAGGGCCGCGAATTCCATTCGCAGTATATGTCAGCATCCAGCATCGTGACTATGTTGGAATCTCTAGATCCATCCTGTCTGCGGAGAGTGGATCTGTTCTGCAACTTTTTTGGATACCCTGAGCTCTTGGAGATCCTGCCACACCTCTCGCGCTTCCCGGAGCTGCGCAGCCTCAAGCTGCAGGACATCGGCATGTACGCGCGGAACCTGACTCCAGAATCGGCCAACGGAATCCAAGACGTGGGCAGGCAATTGGGAATGCTGTCCAGCCTCCGGGAGCTCAATCTGACAGGCACCCTGCTCCCTGGGAATCTGAGCCACATCCTCTGGTGAGTTCTCCACAGAGTGGGGCTTTCTCAGGCTCCAGGGGGATTCCCATTGTTTGGGCACAGGGATTTTGGGGGTCTTTTCCAAGCTGAGAGATCTTGTGGTTCCAAGATTTCATTATTCTGATGTTGACATGATTCCGTTATCCCAATAGTTCCAGACCCCATTGTCCCAAAATTCTATGATGACAGAATTCTGTGATTCCAGGATTCTGAAACGCTGAACTTCAGACCTTAGTGATCTCATGATTCCAGGATTTTGTTATGCCAATATTCCCATGATCCCAATAGTTCATGACTCAACCTTTCCATTATCCTGTAAACTCATGATCTCAAAATTCCATGTTTCCAGCATTATCGAAGTTTGGGTTCAATGGCTCTTGAGGATCTTTTCCAGACAGAAGGATCAATTGATTCAGGAATTCATTATCCCAATGTTCCCATCAGCCTGTGATTCCGTTATCGCAATAGCTCCTGAAGCAATGATTCCATCATTCCATAATTCCATGATCCCAAAATGCCACAATTCCAAAGTTCCCAAAGGCTGAACTTCAGGATCTTGGAGATCTTCTCCAATCTTAGTGACCCCATGATTCCAGGATTTCATTACCCCAAGAGTCATGTGATTCCATGATCCAAATCCTTAATTCCAGAATACCCCAAATTTGAGCTCGATGGTCCCTGAGATCTTTCCCAACCTTAGTGATCCCTGGTGTTCATGATCACATTATGCCAATAGTCCAGGAGTCCATGATTCCATGATCCCATAATTCCTTGATTCAAGGATTCCCAATGGTCAGACTTGATGATCCTGAAGCCTCCTCCAACTTCAATCGGTCTGTGACCCAGTAACTCCATAATCCCAAAGTTCCATAATTCTGTGATCTTAAGACCCCGTAACTCCACAATTCCACAAGTTCCTGGCTCCATGATCCCATAATCCTCAAAGCTTGAATTTGGAAATGTTGCCCAGCCTCAGTGATGCCATTATTCCATGATTCCATGACCCCATCAACTCAAAATCCCAGGATTTTCAGGGGTTGAACTTTACGATCATGGCACTCTTTCCCAACCTCACCTATCCCACAATCCCATGATTCCAGGGATGCAACCCCAGCTCTCATTCCCGGCGTTTCTTCCAGGAATCCCAACATTTCTAGCTCCCACCAATCCTCCCTTCAGCCTCACCTCTCCATTTTCTCTCCCGCCAGTGACCTCAAGGATCGGTTGGAAAGTTTGGAATTGGCTTTCTGCTCCCTCCTTCCCGCCGATCTCACCTTCCTCTCCCAAAACTTCCACGCTCCAGCCCTCAAAAGGTTGGATCTGAGTGGCCACAACATCCCCCAAGGCCTCCTGGAGCCGCTCCAGCTGCTCCTGGAGGAATCCTCAGCCTCCCTGCTGCACCTGGAACTCACAGATTGCCACTTGGCTGACTCCCACCTGGAGGCTCTGCTCCCAACGTTCCTGCGCTGCTCCCGCCTGCGCTTCCTGGGACTCTACGGAAATTCCCTGTCCACTGCTGTGCTCAAGAATCTG
The DNA here is from genome assembly GCF_903797595.1 of Erithacus rubecula. NCBI lineage: Eukaryota > Metazoa > Chordata > Aves > Passeriformes > Muscicapidae > Erithacus > Erithacus rubecula. The sequence continues at coordinate 137,846,163 of NC_136689.1, forward strand.
CTCCAGAAAACCTTGGAGCTGCCAGATCTCCATCTGGTTGTGTATCCCATCCCCAAGGATTGCTACAGGCTGGAATTGTGGGGCTCTGTTCAGGGTCTTATAGAGGATGAGGACCTTGTGACGGTGACCACTGCGGAGATTTCCCAGCTGCTGGCAAATTCTGGGAGAACTGACCTCGTCTGGACTGACAATCCCGACAGCCACGAAGCCCCAGACTACTTCTCCTTGTGATTTAGGAAAACCTCAGAGGCAGGAAAAGCTTGAAGCCTCCATTGTAAAAAAGCGCTGCCTCCTCTTTCTCAAAATCTGTGTGTTTTCCACCTTATCCTGGTGCCTCATTCCAGTGGATTTTTCCTTTAATTTAAGTGCTTTTCTAATGATGATTGAGAGAGACACAGGGACTACTGACTCGTGTTCAGAATTCCAATTTTACTGTGATCTACATATGCACATATATCATTTTCAGGAAAGCCAGTAATTTTTTACTATGTTTATTGGTTAAATTTCACACAGATAAACTTCACATTTCTTTAAATTTCTGTTTAGTTAAATCGTCTTTCCTGTCACCAGTCCTGATCAGATCTTCGTGTAATTTTCAAAACTCTGTTGGTTCTCACCAAGAGCTTGGTTATCAAACTGCATTTGTTAATTAAATCTACAAGTGCTATCAGTCTCAGTCTCCACACTGCCTGGTTTTGTTTGTTTTCCACCTCATCCTGATGTTTTTCTGCCCCATTCTGAAATTTTTGCCTGGTTTTGTAGCTTTTCTGCCACGTTTTGAGGTTTTTCCTCACTATCCCAATGGTTTTCCTCTCATGCCAATATTGCCCCCCTCATCCCAGTATTTTGCTGCCTCATCACAGTATTTTTTACCCCATGACATTATTTATCAGCCCAACCTGGTATTTTTCTGCCTCATCCCTGCTGGAGGGATTGAGGGAAATCTCAGAGAGTGAACTGGGGGAGGGAAAATTTGATTTGGGGTCTTGTTATCCTGCTCTGATCCTGTTGGAAAGAAACTCATCCTATCCCAGATGCTGAGTCTGTTGTGCCTGGATGGGATTTGCTGAGGGATTTTCTCAATCCATATCCCGATCCATGAATCCTCCATGATTTCCTTCACTTCCATCCCATTTTGGAGTTTTCCCACCTAATCCTGGTAGTTGTCCACCTCATTCTGGGTTTTTTTCACTTTTTACCACTGTTTTTCCACCTCAGTTTGGCACATTTTTCACCTTTCCCCAATGTTTTTTCCTCTCATCCCAGTGTTCTTCCTTCTCATCGTTTTCCCTCTTTTTCCCATTCTTTTTCCACCTCATTTTTCTGTTTTCTGCCTTATTTTGGGATTTTCCCCTCATCCCATTATTTTCCCCCTCATTCTGGCGTTTTCATCCTCATTCCAGTTGTTTTCCACCTCATTTTGGGTTTTTATTTTTGCCTAATCCCAATATTTTCCCCCTCATCCCAGTGATTTTCTGCCCAGTCCTGGTGCTGTTCTGCTGCATTTTCCTGGTATTTAACCTCTTTTCAGTGGTCTTTCCACTCATCATGGTGTTTTTCCCTATTTTTTTTGGTGTTTTACGACTTCATCCCAGTTCCACTGAATTTTAGTATTTTGGGCCTTATTCTAATGGTTTTTTTTGCCTCACCTTTGGTGCTTTTCCACCTTTCTTTTGTTTTCATTTTCACTTCGTTATTTTCCAGCTCACTTTGGTGTTTTCCCCATCTTCCAGATATTCGCCCACCTCAGTTTAGTTTTTTTTCCCTCCTCATTTGACATTTTTCCCCTCTTCCTGCTACTTTGTCCCTCATCCTGCAATTTTTCCACCTCAACCTAAATGTTTTTCTACTTCATCCCAGAGACTTTTCCCTCATCCTGGTATTTTCCTGCTCATTTTCCAACTTCTTCCCTCATCCCGCTGCTTCTCCCGGTGCCTGTGGGGCCCTGAGGGCCTGGAGGGGAAAATGTGGGAAACTGAGGATGGAGGGGGCATTTATAGGGGATCTATGAGGGCACACAGTGCCAGGAGCCACCCATAGGAAATTTTTATGGGGTCACTGAAGCTCTGGAGGGCTCTGAAACCCTTTAGGGAACATCTGGGGGCTTCTATAGGGTGGTCTTGGGATTTCTGTAGGGTCTGGAGATCTATAGGCGCCCCTATAGCAAGAAGGATTTTTTGGGATTTGGAAATTGTAGTTTTTGGTGGAGATTTCGAGTGTTTGCAGAGGAATCGGGGCTTTTTGTAAATTTGGGGCTTTTTTGGTATATGGGAGTTTTGAATTTTTAGGGTTTGGGGTTTTTTTGGGGTGGATATGGAACTTGGGGCATTTAAGAGGATTTTGGGTTTTTGACAGAAGAAGAGGTTTTTTGGGGATTTGGGCTTTTTTGGGATTTGAGGGACTTTTCACAGAATTCACAGAATTTTACTGGGTTGGAAGAGACCTTCACGATCATCTAATCTAACCCCTGCCCTAACATTTAAACTAAACCAGGCCACCAATTGCCACATCCAGTCTTTTTTTAAACACATCCAGGGATGGTGGCTACACCAACAACTTGGTCAGACAATTCCACTACTTGATCACTCTCTCAATGAAAAACATTATGGCTTTTAAGGAGTTGGGGATTTTTGGAATTAGGAGATCTTTATGTTTTGGATTTTTTAGGGCTTGGAGCTTCTTGTGGGTGAAATATGGGATGTGGGGATTTTCAGGGGATTTTGGGGGCATTAGAGGTTTTCTGGGCATTAGGGTTGTTTTGAGATTTGGGTTTTTTTGGGATTTGAGGGAGTTTTCACAGAATTCACAGAATCATTGTGCTGTAGGATCATCTAGTCCAACCCCTGCCCTCATACCTGAACTAGATGATGGCACCGAGTGCCACATCCAGCCTTGTTTTAAACACATCCAAGGACGGTGACTCCACCGCCTCCCCAGGCAGACCATTCCAGTACTTGATCACTCCTTCCATGAAAAACTCTTTCCAAATTTCCAGCCTAATTTTCCCTTAACGCAGCTTGAGGCTGTGTCCTCTGGTTCTGGAAGTTGTCCCCTGGAGAAAGAGACCAACCCCACCTGAGCACAGCCACCTTTCAGGGAGCTGTAGAGAGTGAGAAGGTCACCCCTGAGTCTCCTTTTCTCCAGGCTCAACAAGCCCAGCTCCCTCAGCCGTTCCTCACAGGGTTTGTGTTCCAGCCCCTCACCAGCCTCGTTGCCTCCTCTGGACGCGCTCGAGCGTCTCAACGTCCTTCCTAAACTGAGGGGCCACAACTGGACACAGCACTCAAGGTGTGGCCTCAGCAGTGCTGAGTCCAGGGCAAGAATGACCTCCCTGCTCCTGCTGGCCACACCATTCCTGATCCAGGCCAGGGGCCACTGGCCTTCCTGGCCACCAGGGCACTCTGCTGGCTCATGTCCAGCTGCTGTCCATCAGTGCCCCAGGTCCCTTTCTGCCTGGGCACTGTCCAGCCACATGACAGATGTTATCATTCAAACCATCACTATCAGAAACCAATTATTTCCTAATTATAATTCATGAGAAGCGTTTATTGGCCTACCAGGTATCTTTCATAGTTCTATTTCTCCCAAATATCCACTCTCATTTGCAATGCCAGTTTTTGAAACTTTTTTCTAGCTCCATTTCTCTCAACAATATCTGTCCTATTCCATGTCATTTCTAAATCAGCATTTCTTATCTCCAAGTTTGCACACAGTGTGAGCCTTCTGGCAGGCCCTGAGAACTCTCTACAAATCCATTTCCCACAGGCAGCAGTGAAAGGAGATCGTTCAGCTGTTCACACCACAGAGCCCTGGAACCACTGATCAGCTCAAACACTGCGGGCAGGAATGGCTCTGCACAGACTCATCCTTTTCTCAGGGTTCCATTTGGTTACACTCACTTGTACCACCCCCAGTTTTTGATGTGTAGAAACCATTCCTAATAGAAACCCCCAAACCAAGCGGGCAATAAAAACACGGCAAACAACACACAGCAAACCTCACTAGTGTGAAAACCTGCAGCCCTGCCTGCCCGCTCTGGGTCATTTTGGGAAAGCCCAAGAAGAGCCAGGACCCCGCTGAAACAAACCTGATCCATTCCAGGGACTGCCAAAACTAACTGAAGGATCCTCTCACACCCCAAAACGACCCCGAACACACCTCCAGCAATCCAGAAATTACTCTACAGAACGCCCCAAATACCACCTGTACTCCCCAAATCAGTGCCCTACAATGTAGGGTTCCAAAATGACCCGATAGATCCTCCCGCCGGTAATGTAAAACTCCCCATAGAACACACCAAAACAACGCAGGACCCCTGAAAATGAACCTCCTCTTCTCTTCAGACCTCCAAAACCATCCACCCCTCCCATCATCCCAAAACCTCCTCAAGCACCCCACCAAAGACCCTCAAGAAGACCCCAAAACCCTAGGACCGCCGAAAGCAAATCCGGACATTCCAGGACCCCCTTAAACCATCCTAATGACCCCTCATCACCCCAAAAACACCTCGAGGATCCCCAAACCAGCACCGCCCCCCCCCTTCCCCCCCCCAAATTCCAGGGATTCCCCACAGGGATTTCCCCTCTCACAAATCCCCGCCGCGACCCCTCAGGAGCCCCTGGCTGCGTTTCCGCCGCCGTTCCCGCAAGAATTCCGCTTCCCAGCGCTTCAGCAGCACCTTCAGCTCCTGCTGCCGCTCCATGGGCGCGGGAACCGGGATCGGGATGGGGATCGGGGTCTGGGATCGGGGATCGCGATTGAGGGAGACTCGGGGGGAAGCCCAGAGTCGCTTTAGCAAAGCGGCCGCCAATAGAAAAGCGGGAGCTGTTGATTGACAGTAAACGATCCAATGGAAAGCCGGACTGTCAAAGCGCCTTTCAACGTCACTGTTGAGTAAAGGAGAGTTAAATAAAACAATGACAGAAGCTGTAATATCAAATTAACTCGCCCCCTGGGTGGCTCTCGCTCGCTGATTGCTTGTTACAACGCGCAGACACGGAAGTGAAGGTTCTGTCCGGGCTGCGGAAGGAGTTGGGGCTGCGGGCGGTGAGTGGGGGGCGCCGTGTTGGGTGGGCGGCAGGGCCGGTTTTGAGGATCCCTGAGGGAACTTTGGGATAATTTTGGGATGTCGGTGGGAATTTCTAGATTCCCGGAAGGGTTTGGCATCGGTAATGCATTTTGGGTTGCCCCTTGTGGGGTGGGGTACTCCGGGACTCACTTTTTGGGGAGCAGCGCTGGGGGTACCCTCACAACACCGCCTCCACCTTCTCCCACAGCTTCCCTTTTCTTCGGGATATCCTTGGATTCGGAGTTTCCGTGGAATTCCTCCCTTCTGTTTCTGCATCCTAGGGGTGAAGCGCAGAAAAACTCTCTATAATCCACAAAAGAAGTTATGAGTAGGTATGTGTTTATTCAGTGCTGAGGTGCATGGGGGATGGCTCCTCCAAAACCATGCACACCTTTGGCATCCTGCGCCTCTTCTTTTATTCTCCTCAAACTGGAACTACACAATACAACTAATACACATTCATTGCCTGTCTCCATAATAAATTTAGCTCCAAACCACTTTGCAGCTGCGCATTATTCCTCTCTGATCGCTCTGGTGTTCATCTTGGGGTCTTTGGGATGTAGTAAATAATCTTCCTCTCAGATGAACTTTTCATTTTGCCTCCTTGCCCGTGCTCTCTTTATCATCCTTTGGTCATCTTCTGGACTTTGATTCCAGTTTTCCTGGTTTCAGGGGTCTGAGGACTCCCTTATCCTGTGGTACCTTTGTCCTTGAATCCTGTCTGTGCACTCCAGCTCTTGACCTCACCTTGTAGCCTTGCTGTGCTTCTGTTCTTGTCAGCACTGTAAATGACAGTAAACACACAGTTCTGTCAGCCCGTTTTTAGTCAAATCATTTCTTGATGCTTGATTCTTAATTCTCAATTTCTCATGGCATGCCCCAATTTCACCAATTCCCACAGCTTCCCAGAATCCATGGATTCCCTTGTTTTCCTCTGCGCCCGCCACGTCGTCACCCAGGGCCCTTTTCCCGCCCTTCCTGCCGATCTCTATCCCGTTCTTTTCCAAGCGGCATTCCTGGATGGAAGACCCCTGGTCCTGCGGGATTTTGTGGCTTCTTGGCCTTTCCCAGTGCTCAACTTCCAGAAGCTCGTGGGGCACCTGGAGCTGCTCCAGGAGCACGACTGCCAGCTCTGCGAGGCCGTCATCCAGGCCGTGGTGTCGCAGCTCTGGCGGGAGCTGGAAGAGCCCGGTCACAATTTCAGGTGGGTTTTTGGGAATTCTGGAATGGCCACAACCTCTGTTCCTCCAATTACTCCATCCATCCCCATGCATCCTGATGGTTTGTTATTGCTGGGTTAAAACTGCAATAACAGTTTTAACATCTCTGGATGGCCAGACCCAGAGAATGGTGGTAAACGGTGCTGCATCCAGCTGGGGATCAGTCAGTAGTGGTGTCTTTCAGAGGACTGTGCTGAGCCCAGTTCTGTTCAATATTTTTACTGATTGCATGGATGAGGGTATTGAGACTTTTATTAGTAAATCTGGAGACAACACTAATCTGGAAGTTAGAAGGGCTCTGCAAAGAGACCTGGAATGGTTGGATGGATAGGCAGAGTCCAGTGGGATGAAGTTTAATAAGTCCATGTGCTGAGTCCTGCATTTTTGCCACACGAACCCCCCTAAATGTTACAGCCTGGGGGTGGTGGCTGGACAGTGCTCAGGCAGAAAGGATCCTGCGGGCACTGATGTACAGCAGCAGAACATGAGCCAGCAGAGTGCCCTGGGGGCCAGGAAGGCCAATGGCCCCTGTCCTGGATCAGGAATGGTGTGGCCAGCAGGAGCAGGGAGGTCATTCTTGGCCTGGACTCAGCACTGCTGAGGCCACACCTTGAGTGCTGTGTCCAGTTGTGGCCCCTCAGTTTGGGAAGGACGTTGAGATGCTCAAGCATGTCTAGAGGAGGGAACGAGGCTGGTGAGGGGTTTGGACACAAACCCTGTGAGGAATGGCTGAGGGAGCTGGGCTTGTTCTTCCTGGAGAAAAGGAGACTCAGAGCTGACCTTCTTACTCTCTACAGCTAAAAGGTGGTTTCAGTCAGGTGGGATTAGTCTCTTTCTCCAGGCTGCAACTGACAGAACAAGATGACACAGTCTCAAGCTACAACAAGGGAAAATTAGGAAAAAGTTTTTCATGGAAAGAGTGATCAAGTACTGGAATGGTCTGCCTGGGGAGGTGGTAGAGGCACCATCCCTGGATGTGTTTCAAAAAAAGCTGGATGTGGCACTCAGTGCCATGGTCTAGTTCAGGTGTTCGACTTGGGTTGGATTCGATGATCTTGAAGGTCTCTTCCAACCCAGTGATTCTTTAAATTCTGTGAATTATTCCCATTTTTCCAGCCTGCGCATGCTGGACATGACTCAACTCTTGGATTCTGTCACTGGCTGCACTACCACCGGGATGAACGTCTGTTCCAGCACTGAGATTTTTGCCAGGGCTTGTGTGGAGGTGTCCACAAACGAGCGGGAATTCCAGCGGCACGGACCTGAGCGGTTCGAACGCCGCTCTGGAGCTGGCACGTCCGTGGTCCCTCGGCAGGCCCCGGGTGTGGATATCCACACAGACCTGTTTGTCGATGAAATGTCCTACGATATCGTGTGCGATGCGCTCCAGTCCGGAGCCACCAGCTCGCTGCGCCTCAAGTGCCGCAAATTCACAGCGATGAACATCAGGGCAGCCGAGATTGTGACTTTGTTGGAATCTCTGGATCCATCCTTTCTACGGAGGGTTGTACTGTTCTACAATAGTTTGGAATTGACTGGGCTCTTGATGATCTTGCCACACCTCTTACGCTTCCCGGATCTGTGCAGCCTCAAGGTCCAGTGCAACGACGTGGATGTTCAGCACCTGACGCCAGAATCACAAATGACAATCCACAACGTGGCCAGGCAGCTGGGAATGCTGCCCAGCCTCCGGGAGCTCAGCCTGGAATACAACCAGCTCTCTGGGAATCTGTGCCAGATCCTCTGGTGAGTTCCCCTTGGAGCAGAGACTTCCCATGCCCTGGGGGGATTCCCAAGTGTTGGGCTTATGGATCTTGGAGGTCTCTTCCAACCTTAGTGATCCCATGATTCCAGGATTTCATTATGACAATATCCCTGTGGTTTCATTATCCCAGTAGTTAATGACTCAACATTTCCATTATCCCATAAATTCATGATCCCAAAATTCCATAACTCCAGGATTCCCGTGTTTGGACTTGATGAGTCTTGAGGGTTTTTTCCAGCTTGAAGTATCCATTCTTTCCAAGATTTCATTATTCCAATGTTCCCATGATCCCATGATTCCATTATCCCAGTAATTCCTGACTCAATGATTCCATCATTCCACAATTCCATGATCCCAAAATTCCGTAATTCCAGAATTCCCAAAGGCTGAACTTCAGGATCTTGCAGATCTTCTCCAATCTTAGTAACCCCATGCTTCCAGGATTTCATTATCCCAATATTCCCATAATTGCATTGTCCCACTCCTTGATTCCAGAATTCCCAAAGTTTGGATTTGGGGGTCCCTGAGATCTTTTCCAACTTTAGTGATCCCTGGTTCCCATGATTCCATTATCCCAATAGTCCAGGACTCCGTGATTCCATGATCCCATAATTCCTTGATTCCAGCATTCCCAAAAGTTGGTCGTGAACCCTTTTCCAACTTTAACGGCACTGTGACCCCGTATCTCCATGATCCCATAATTCCATGACTCCCTTATCCCAATATCTCATGATCCCATAATTTCATCACTCTGTGATCCCCAGACCCCATAAGTCCACAATTCCACAATTCCCTGGCTCCATGATCCCATAATCCAAGGATTCTAAAAGCTTGATCTTGGAGATTTTGCTCAACCTCAGTGATGCCAAATTCCAAAATCTCAGGATTTGTCAGAGTTGAATTTGATGAGTCTTGGAGATTGTTCCCAACTTCAGTCATTCTATCATTCCATGGCTCCATGATCCCATCATTCCACGATTCTACAACCTTGAACCTCATGGTCTCAGAGATTTTGCCAAACATTAGTGATTCCGTTATTCTGTAATTCCAAGACGCCACAATTCCAAAATCCAAGGATTTTCAGGGATCAAACTTGTTCTTGGAACTCCTTCCCAACGCTCCCATCCCACAGTCCCACGATTCCACAGATGCAATCCCAGGTCTTATTCCCCGCGTTTTCCCCAGGAATCCCGACATTTCCAGCTCCCACCAATCCTCCCTTGGGCCTCACCTCTTCCTTTTCCCTTCACCAGCAACCTGCAGGCTCCGTTGGAAAGTTTGGAATTGGCCTTCTGCTCCCTCCTTCCTGCTGACCTCATCTTCCTCTCCCAAAGCATCCACGCTCCAGCTCTCAAAAGGTTGGATCTGAGTGGCCATGACTTCTCCCAAGGCCTCCTGGAGCCACTCCAGCTGCTCCTGATGGAAACCTCGGCCTCACTGCTGCACCTGGATCTCATGGATTGCTGCATGGCCGATTCCCACCTGGATGTGCTGCTCCCGACGCTCCTGCGCTGCTCCCACCTGCGCGTCCTAAGGCTCCATGGCAATCCCCTGTCCACAGCTGCGGTCAAGGATCTGCTCCAGAGAACCTTGGAGCTTCCAGATCTCCACCTGGTCGTGTATCCTTACCCCATGGATTGCTTCAAGCCACAGCCGCCGAACTCTGGTTGGGATTTTATAAAGGATAAGGAGCTTTTTGCAGCGGCCAAGGCAGAGTTTTCCCAAATCTTGGTGAATTCCAGGAGAACTGACCTCATTTGGACTGACAATCTCGACGGCCATGAAGACCTGGACTTCTCGTTGTGATTTGGGAAAAGCTTGGTAACAGGAAAAGTTCAGAGCCTCCATTGAAGAAAAGCGCCATCTCCTTCCTGAATCCCGAGCATTTTCCACCTCATCCTGATGCTTTTCAGCCCCATCCCGATATTTTTCCATGGTTTTGTAGTTTTTCTGACACGTTTTGGCATTTTTCTTCCCAATCCCGATATTTTTTATCTTGTTCCGATATTTTCCCCCTCATCCCAGTATTTTTCTGCCTCATCCCAGTCATTTTTCTCCCGTTTCATTACTTTTCCAGCCTGTTCAAGTGCTTTTTCTAGTACATTGTGGCATTTTTCTGCCTCATCCCAGTATTTTTCCATCTCATTTCATGATTTTTCCAGCTCATCCCAGTGTTTTTTCCATCGGGATAGGATTTGCACGGCCAAATACCAGGAGGCTCAAAAGCTGGATTCCATGGGAAGCTGCTGGAAGCTTCTCCCGTGTCAGGCCAATCCTGTCAGGAACAGCGACAGCACCTCTGGAATAAGAATTGTGTCAGAAGCAGCTAATCCTAGTAATCATAGCACAGCTGGAATTCCAGAGCAGCAATCTGGGAAAGGAACAACTCCAGAGATGATTCCAAGGTGCTGGAGTGGAAATTCCCAAAATTCCATGCTGCATCCAAAGGGACACTCATCCTGGAGCTGCATCTTGGGAGGGACCTGCAGATCCATGGAAAAAGGAACAGATTCCTGGTAGGAATCCTATGGAGTGAAAAAACCTTTGGAGCAGGATATTCCCAAAGTATTGACCCCTTGGAAAAATCCATGCGGAATTGTCTTCCATGGGAACGACACACTCGAGAAATCCATGGAAAACTCTTGCCAGGGAATGGATTTGTGTTAGAAAATGCATCAAAAACTGACCTTGGGATGGATTAATGGAGAAATCCTTGGAAACCCTCCTGGAATGGCCCCAGCCTCCAACGCTGCTTGAGGGATTGAGGGCAAGCTAGGAGAGAATGATTTGGGGGAGGCGAAATTTGGATTTGGGGTCTTGTTATCCTACTGTGATCCCATTGGAAACTCATCCTATCCCAGCTCCTAAGTCTGTCGTGCCTGGATGGGATTTGCTGAGGGATCTTTCCTGATCCTTATCCCTGTCCTTAAATCCTCCATGTTTTTCTTCATTTCCACCTCATTATGAAGTTTTCCCTCCTAATCCTGCAGATTTTTCACCTCATTCCGGGGTTTTTCCACTTTTTAATGCTCTTTTCCTGTAGGAATCCTTCAAATCAGAGGGTTTTGGGAAAACTGCAAAACAGCAGAGACAACAGAATTGCAATTAGATCTCAGTGGAAAGCATAAGGCACGTCAGCTGAGAAGTTCTATGAGATGTAGAAAACAATAGAACAATTGTCTGTGTATTAACACTTGCCTAGAATAACTCTCTAAGCTGCAGGAAAGTCTATCTAGGAAGATATTAGTAGTTCTAAGCTTAATAATGGAACTCAGTGCATTGTATTTTAAGGCTTACAAGCAGGTATTGTATTTGAAAGAAGCAAGCACTGATTTAACCAAAGGTACATTTACATACAGTGGTTGGATAGAACTACTGTCAATATGATTTTGCTTTTGTGATTAGTCAAAAAACTTTCAAAGTGTGTTGTAGAATCTCATTCGGCAGCTGCTGCTGAGCACATGAGCTGCTGTGAGCTGCTGTCCCAACCATGCAATGAGACTAATGCTTGGAAGGAAAAAAATAATAATAAAGCAGCTCGAGACACATTCCACACCAGCCCCGTCCCGTTTGTGATTCTGTGCATAATCCAGCATTATTTTCCCACCTCATTTTGGGTGAGTTTTGCCTCATCCCGATGTTTTTTCATCTTTTCCCAGTGATTTTCCACCTTTCCCCAGTGTTTTCTCCCTCAACCTGGTGGGCTTTCAGCCTCATGTTTCTATTTTCCCCTCATCCCAGTGTTTTCCTACCACATCTCACTGTTTTGTGCCTCATTTTGATATTTTCCCACCTCATTTTCCTCATCCCATTCTCTTTCCCATCATTCCCGTGTTTTTTTCCCCTCATATTGTTGTTTTACACCCCATTTTTTTGTTTGTCTTATCCCAGTATATTCTCCATCATACAGGCATTTTTCCAACTCATTTTTGGTACTGTGAGCCTTATTCTGTTAGTTTCCATCTCATTTTGGTGATTTTGTCCTCATCTCAATATTTTCCCCCTCATTCTGGTGTTTTCTTTCTCATTTTGGTTATTTTCCACCTCATTTTGGGTTTTCTATTGTCTTATCCCAATATTTTCCCTCTCATCCTGGTGTTTTGCTACCTTTTTGGTAGTTTTTGTTTTTTGGTATTTTGGGCCTTATTTCATTGTTTTCCCACCTCATTTTGGTATTTTCCCCTTCATGTCAGTGTTTTTCCAATTCATTTTGGTGTTTGGGGCCTTATTCTGTCAGATTCTAACAGAATTGTGATATTTTTCCCTTATCCCTCTGGATTTTCCCACATCCCAGTGGTCTTCCACCTCATTTTCTTATTTTTTTGCCTCATCCCAGTGCTATTACACTATGTCCTGGTGGTTTTCTGCCTCATTTTGGTGTTTTATAACCCCATCCCAGTGCTTTTCCACCAAATTTTGGCCTTTCAGGCCTAATTCTAATGGGTTTTTGCCTCAGTTTTGGTGTTTTCCCATCCTGTATCTTTTTTTTAATTCTCCTTTTGTTATTCCAGCTGATTTTGGTATTGCTCCCATAATTTTTGTGTTTTCACCCAATTTTGGTATTTTCCCCCTCATGTTGCTCCCTCATTTTGGTGTTTTCCCCCTTATCTCAATATTTTCCCACCTCATCTTGTTGTTTTCCCTCCCTCATTTAACATTTTTCCCCTCATCCTGTTGTTTTTCCAGCCCATCCCAGGTATTTCTCTACCTCATCCCGGTGATTTTTCCCTCATCCTGCGAGATGTTACATAGTGATTCGTGTCATTACGAAAATACACCATGGAATCAATATAAACAAGAATACTCAATCCAAAGTAAAGCATGAACATGAGACACAGGAAAATCTAACAACTTATATTTGTTTAAATCACTTTGCTGTAAACCGTTGGCTTTTTGTTTTTAGGTATTTTTATGTTATTTTATCACTATAATTATGAATTGTATCCACTTTTTATGTATAAGGAAAACACACAGTTATGTGAACATGAACAGAATTTTCACTGCTGTTACCTCCTCACTTAGGAGTGTAATCTGACAACGTTTGAGCCTTTTCCAGACCTGATGGAGACTTGTAGCTACTGCTGCTTGAATGGTAGCCAGTGTCTTTGGGGTTGTTCAGGCTTGTACCCCAGCACTGTAAGCACAGCCCCACCAGAAACTGCTTTTAAAAGGGGCAGTGACCAGGGATAGGATGGATGTGTTGGCAGATTGTGATCTTCCTGCATCCCCAATGCTGCTTGCCCATTCCTTATCAATGAATTAATAAATTGCCTTATTGATTAACCTACCTGATTGTGGTGAGGAAATTTATGACAAATTTGGTGACACGATGAATTTCTGTATCTCGTAGAACTGATTCCACCTTTGGTGGCCTCGAGTGACTGTTGGCCTCTGCTAGGATAGGAAATTCATAAAACAGGGCACAGGCAAGGAATTCGAGCTCCCAAAGGAAAATTAATAAATTAGTAAATTACCTGTAATTTCTTGTGCACAAAGATTCAGGCTAGGACACTGGGCTTGGCTGGGTGGTGTATGAGTAGCCTGTGTTTGAGATGTAACATTATTACAAGGTGGGTGCAGAGTTCTTGTAGCCTCAGTTCAGACTTGCTAGAGAAGTGGCAGGCAAAGGAATGAAGCAAATGAAGAGGGGAATTTTAAATAAAATCAGGGGCTGGCAGTGTTTGTTGACAGGGCTTAAAATAAAGCAGGGGCCAGAGGTGTTTGTCAAAGGGATTTTATTTAAAAGGTCAGAGGCACTGAAGGCACCAGTTGGGAATGGATCAGGTTTGTAAGAAACCTCGAGACCCAGGTAGCAAGGGTTCAGATAAGAACCAGGGTTCATGCAAGAACCAGGGTACAAAGGATAAAGGGAGCACATTACCAGATACTCATCAGGACAGTCCCCTGTGGATCATGTTAAAACTATTGGCAAAAGAGACAAAAATAAGGAAAGAATGATTCAGTACTGTGTGGTTACATGGACCAGGGAAATGGTAAGACCTGACAATTTGTTTTGGTCCATGTATGAGTCTTTTGAGGGTTGGATAAGTCAGGCACAGAACAAACATGTAAAACAGAAAAAACCTTTTAATGGAGAAGGAAGTGAGTATGCAATGTATTGGTGGGGGAATGGGCCATCACTGTTATATGTTGTAAAAACCAAAGGGTGCTATATTGCAGCAAGTTGTTGCATTTTGCACTAATGGAGTTGGTTCAGCCCTCCCTTGACCCTCCCCTTTGTCTATGTCCTATTGGTTATGGTTTGGTTCCTATTCTCCCCTCCAACAGAGTTTAAAATTCCCTGCCATGTTCTGTCCTCTCTCTCTTTGCCCCTGGAATCTGTTCAGGAATAAATCTGTGAACTGTGTCCCAGGAAAAGGAACCTCCTTTGTATTTTACCTCTATTCTTTTTGGCTCATCATTCTCCAGTGGTCCAGAGCTAGCCCAAAAGGACTGGGGAGAAGAAAGAACCAACAGCTGACATCACACATGAGGACTTCTGCAACCTCGGAGACCCCATGCAGCAGCTGGAAATCCATGTGTGGACTACAGTAGCTTTTGGACTCTCAGTTACTTTGGTGGCAGCAAACTGCTTTTTGTGCTGCAAGCACCTACAAGGTTTGTACTGGCAGCCTGTCTCAGGCAGGTCTGTCCAGACAAAGTGTCATCACACAGCACTTGCAGGATGGCCAGGGGATCAGACCCAGCCAGCACCAGGTTTAGGAGGGGTAGGTCATGTTTGACCAACCTGATCTGCTTTTATCACCAGGTGAGCACCTGGTGGATGCAGGAAAGGCTGTGGGTGTTGTGTACCTGGACTTCAGCAAGAGCTTTGACACTGTCTGCCACAGCATTCCCTGGAAAAGCTGCAGCCCACGGCTGGGACAGGAACACTCTGCTGGGTTAAGAACTGGCTGGATGGGCAGGCCCAGAGAGTGCTGGTGAACGGAGCTGCATCCAGCTGGGATCAGTCACCAGTGGTGTCCCTCTGGGGTCTGTGCTGGGGCCAGTTCTCTTCAATATTTTTATTGATGGCATGGATGAGAGTAGCGAGCCTTTCATTAGTAAATTTGCTAAACTGGGAGCGTGTGTCCATCTGCTGGAGCAGGAGTGCTCTGCAGGGGGACCTGGAATGGCTGGATGGATGGGCAGAGTCCAATAGGATGGGGTTTTATAAGTCCAAGTGCTGAGTCCTGCATTTGGGCCAAAATAACCCCCTGAAACGTTACAGGCTGGGGACAGTGAGGCTGGACAGTGCCCAGGCAGAAAGGGACCTGGGGCACTGATGGAGAGCAGCTGGACATGAGCCAGCAGAGTGCCCTGGGGGCCAGGAAGGCCAATGGCCCCTGGATCAGGAATGGTGTGGCCAGCAGGAGCAGGGAGGTCATTCTTGGCCTGGACTCAGCACTGCTGAGGCCACACCTTGAGTGCTGTGTCCAGTTGTGGCCCCTGAGTTTGGGAAGGACGTTGAGACGCTCGAGCGCGTCCAGAGGAGGCAACGAGGCTGGGGAGGGGCTGGAACACAAACCCTGTGAGGAACGGCTGAGGGAGCTGGGCTTGTTGAGCCTGGAGAAAAGGAGACTCAGGGGTGACCTTCTCACTCTCTACAGCTCCCTGAAAGGTGGCTGTGCTCAGGTGGGGTTGGTCTCTTTCTCCAGGGAACAAGTGACACAACCAGAGGACACAGCCTCAAGCTGCGTCAAGGGAAAATTAATTGGCCAGTATGAAAAAGTTTTTTGTGGAAAAAGTGACCAAGTACTGGAATTGTCTGGTCAAGGAGTTAGTGGAGTCACCATCCCTGGATGTATTTAGAAAAACACTGGATGTGGCACTCAGTGCCATGGTCTAGTTCAGGGGTTGGGGCAGGAGTGGAACTCAATGATCTTGAGGGTCTCTTCCAACCCAGTGATTCTGTGAATTCTGTGAAAATTCCCTCAAACCCCCAAAAAAACCCAAATCCCAAAAATCTCAAATTTCCAAAAAGCCTCTAATCCTCCAAAAAACCAAATGCCCCCATAACTCCATATCCCATATTCCATTCTGAAAAACCCCCGAACTATAAAAAAATCAGAGTCTCAAAAACCCACAAATGCAAAAAAAAATCGTCAAATCCCCAAAATACACCATCTCCAAAAACCCCCAAATACCCCTAAAAGCTCGAAATCCCAAACACCCCAAATCCCCCCAAAAACTCCGAATTACACGAAAACCCCAAATTGCAGAAAACCCCAACATCTTCCATACCCTATAGATCCCTAATTCCAGGCCATTGACATCGAGGAAGCTCCGCAGGAAATCCGCAGTGAGATTGGGGGAAAAAAATCTAACGATCCTTACTGACTTGTCCACGATGATTCACGAAATAAAAACATTTGCGGGTTCCAGACCCCTTCCACTGTCCCTGCAGGTACCGGGGCCGCAGCAGCGCCCCCACCCTGATGGCGACAGCCACCGGCGACCCCCGACACGGCCGGGCCACCTCCCTGTCGCGACAGGCGACAGCGACAGCAGCGCCACCGGCGCCACCCGGATGTGGCCAATGGGGAGCGGAATGTGTGCGCACCTCGGGTGCTGCGGGGGGAAAAGGGTCTGGGGGAAGGAGAAGTGGAAGGAGAGGGGCTGGGGGAGGGACTCGCTGCTATAGGGGCGCCTATAGATCTGCAGACCCTATAGAACCCCCAGACCGCCGTGTAGACCCCCCGGAGCTTCCTTATAGACCCTTAAAGAGCTTCAGCGACCCCATAAAAATCCCCTATAGGCGGCTCCTGGCGCTGTGTGCCCTCATAGATCCCCTATAGATGCCCCCACCTTCTGTTTCCCGCCATTTTCCCCTTTTGGCCCTCAGGGCCCCACAGGCACCGGGAGAAGCAGCGGGACGAGGAAAAAAGGTGGAAAATCAGCAGGAAAATGTCGGGATGAGATAGAAAAACACCTGGGATGGGGTGGAAAAATAGCGGGCTGAGGGAAAATGTACCAGAATGAAATGAAGAAATGTAAAATGAAGGGGGGAAAACAATACAATGAGGCAGGAATATATCGGGATTAGAGGGAAACACCAAAATTAGGTGAAAACACCAAATGAAGGGAAAAAATACCAAAGTGAGCTGGAAAACACCAAAATGAGGATGAAAAGAGAGAAATGAGGTGGAAAATTACCAAAAATGAGGCAAAGCCCTTAAAGAATAATGTGTGAAATACCAAAATTAGGTGTAAGACCACTGTGATGAGGTAAAATGCCAGAATGAGGTGGAAAACCACAGAAAGAGGAAAACCACAAAAATGAGGTTAAAAACCCCAGTAAAATGAGGCAGAAAAGCACGAGAACATGGTGGAAAAAAATGGGATGAAACAAAAAATAAGAAAATGAGATGGAAAAACACTGGGATGATGGGAAAACCACAGGGATAAGGGGGAAAATACAAAAATTGTGCAGAACTCTGGTGGGATAAGACCCAAACCACCAAAATGAAACAGAAAAACACCAAGATGAGGGGAAAAATATGAAAATGGAAAAAGGTGAAAATACAATGGAATAAGGGAAAGAAAAAACCCAAAATGAGGTGGAAAACAACCAGAATTAGGAGAAAAACACCACAATGAGAAAGAAAATAATGGAATGAGGGAAAAATAAAAAAAAAATGAGGTGGAAACCAATAGATTGAAATTCACAATACAAAAATGAGGTTGAAAAACACCAGGATGAGAGGGAAAATATTAGGATAAACAAAAAATCAACCCCAAAATTAAGTGGAAAAAAACCAAAATAAAGGGGGAAAAGACCAGAATGCAAAACTTGACAAAGTGGCGTGGAAAAGCAGCAGTAAATAGTGAAAAAATCCCAGAATGAGGTAGAAAACCACCAGGATTAGGTGGGAAAACTCCAAAATGAGGTGGAAATGAAGAAAATAATAGAGGATTCATGGAAGGGGATAAGAAACAGGAAAGATCCCTCAGCAAATTCCATCCAGGCATGACAGACTCAGGAGCTGGGATAGGATGAGTTTATTTGCATCAGAATCAGAGCAGGATAACAAGATCCCAAATCCAATTTTTCCCTCCCCCAGTTCACTCTTTCCCAGCTTTCCCCTCAATCTCTCCAGCAGTGCTGGGAGCTGGGACCATCCCAGGGGAGTTTCCCATGGATTTCTCAGTAAATCCATCCCAAAATCAGTTTTCAGTGCATTTTTTAATGCAAATCAATCCTATGGCAAGAGTTTTCCATGGATTTTTGCAATTTGTCCTTCCCACTGAAGACAATTCTTCATGGGACTTTCCAAGGGGTCACTACTTTGGGAATATCCTTCTCCAAAGGTTTTTTTTCCTCCATAGGATTCCTGCCAGGAATCTGTTCCTTTTTCCATGGATCCACAGGTCCCTCCCAAGATGCAGCTCCAGGATGAGCTTCCCTTTGGATGCACCATGGAAGTTTGGGAATTTCCACTCCAGCACTTTGGAATCATCTCTGGAGTTGTTCCTTTCCCAGATTGCTGCTCTGGAATTCCAGCTGTGCTATGATTGGTTTCTTCCAATTTCATTCTTATTCCAGAGACATCATCATAGTTTCTGATGGGACTGTCAGACATGGAAGAAGCTCCTGGCAGCTTCCCATGGAATCCAGTCCCAGAACCTCCTGGAATTTGGCCGTACAAGGCTGATCCTGATGGAAAAAAATAACGGATTGGCAAAAAAAGTTCACGAAATGAGATGGAAAAATATCAGCATAAGGCAGGAGAACACTGGGATGAGGGAGAAAAATATCAGTATGAGGGGAAAATTGTTGGGATGGGTATGTAAAACCTCAAAACATGGCAGAAAAGCTACAAAACCATGAAAAAATCTCAGGATGGGCAGAAATTTGGGTGAGGCGGAAAACAAATTAAACCAGGCAGAAAAGCATGAAAATTGAAGGAAAATTGAAGGATCAGGTGGTAAAAAGTCTGAATTTCAGGAGGGAGGTGGTGGCACTCTTCCATGATTGAAGCTCTGAGCTCTTCCTGCCTCCAAGGTTTTCACAAATCACAAGGAGAAGTAGTCCAGGACTCCGTGAACGCAGGGATTGTAAGTCCAGACGATGTCGGTTCTCCCGGAATTCTCCAGGATTTGGGAAATCTCCACTGTGGTTGCTGCCAAAAGCTCCTTATCCACTACAAAATCCCAACCGGATTCCTGCTGGTCGGGCTTGTAGCAATCCTCAGGGACGGGATACACGACCAGGTGGAGATCTGGAAGCTCCAAGGTTTTCTGGAGCAGATCCTTGATCGCGGCCATGGACAGGGAATTTCCGTAGAGTCCCAGGAAGCGCAGGCGGGAGCAGTGCAGGAGTGTTGGGAGCAGAGCCTCCAGGTGGGAATCAGCCATGTAGCATTCCATGAGATCCAGGTGCAGCAATGAGGATGAGGTTTCCTCCAGGAGCAGCCGGAGCGGCTCCAGGAGGCCTTGGGAGAAGTCGTGGCCACTCAAATCCAACTTTTTGAGGGCTGGAGCGTGGAAACTTTTGGAGAGGAAGGCGAGGTCGGCGGGAACGAGGGAGCAGAAGGCCAATTCCAAGCTTTCCAATGGAGCCTGGAGTTCACTGGCAGGAGGGAAAAGGGAGAGGTGAGGACCAAGGGAGGATTGGTGGGACCTGGGAATGTCAGGATTCCTGAGGGAAATGCAGGAAATGAGTGCTGGGATTGCATCTGTGGAATCGCAGGATTGTGGGATAGGTGAGGTTGGGAAGTAGCTCCTAGAATGAGTTTGACCCCTGAAAATCATGAGATTTCAGAATTAAGGGATCATGGAATCAGAGTAATGGAATCACTGAGGTTGGGCAGCATCTCTGAAACCATGAAGGACACAGTTTGAGAATCATGGAATGATGGAATCATGGAGCCATGGAATGCTGGAATGACAAAAGTTGAGAAAGATCTCAAGACTCATCGAGTCCAGCCTCTGCAAATCCTGAGATCTATACAGTGTCCTGTGGTGACTTTGTGATATTGAATTTTACCCCAATTTGTCTGTTTAGACAAGAAATAAGTTTAAGGCTGGATTTGAGAGTGAAGGGGAAGAAAGACAAGCAGTGGAATGTCTGAGGCAGGTGTTTTTCAAACACAGAGACAGGAGTTTCATTGTTTAATCTCTGAGATTCTGTGACTGTGGTGGAGAGCAGGAAGAGAGTTCTTTGCTTTAATTAGTTTTTGACTAACTGAAGCAGAGAAGTTCCCATACAGTTTTTTTCCTTTTTCCCTGGAATTATTTGAACCTGCTCTGCACTGGGACCTGGGGGGAGAGCTGGGATTTTGCACCTACGGCCACGGGAGCCTGGCCTGGGCAGTGGCATTTTCCAAAGCTGGAAGGACTGATAACAGACTGAGCTGAGCTACCACCTACAGGAGAGAGACTTTCTGAATTTATCATCTCTTCAGAGCGGCGAGAGATTTCGTTTTTCGGTATTGTTCATTTTTTTGTGCTGGTCAGTGCTTTGCCTGTTGAATAAATAGGTATTTTCCCTTTCTCCCTATGGAAATTTCTTCCCAAACCAGTTGGGGAAGGTGCTGGTTGGATTTGCTTCCTGGGAGCAGGGCCCATTGGAGGTTTTCACCCAAATTTGCTGTAAAACAGGACATCGGTTCTTGGAGTTATGGAATGACTGAGGTTGGGAAAGGTCTCCAAGAACATCAAGTTCAAGGTTTGAGAATCATGGAATGATGAGATCAAAGGGTCATAGAATTGTGGAGTGAAATAATGGAATTATGGAATGGTTAAGAGTGGGAAAGAGCTCCAAGAACATTGATTTCAACCCCTGAAAATCCTGGGATTTTGGAATTGTGCGGACATGGAAGCGTGGAATAACGGATTTGCTGAGATTGGGCAAAATCTCCAAGTTCTTCATGCTTTGAGAATCCTGGGATTATGGGATCATGGAGTTTGGGAATTGTGGAATTGTGGAGTTACGGGACCTTGGGATCACAGTGTTATGAAATTATAGGATCATGCAGTTATGGGGTCACAGAGCCATTAAAGTTGGAAAAGGCTTCAGGATCATCAAGTCCATCCTTTGGGAATACTGGAATCAAGGAATTACCGGATCATGGAATCATAGAGTCCTGGACTACTGGAATAATGGGAAGCAGGGATCATTAAGGCTGAAAAAGATCTCAGGGACCACTGACCCCAAATTTTTGGATATCTGGAGCCAAGGATTAGGATAATAGAATCATGGGACTATTGGGATAATGGAATCCTGAAATCATGGAGTCACTAAGATTGGAGAAGATCTCCCAGATCGTAAAGTTCAGCCTTTGGGAATCCTGGAAGTATAGAATTTTGGGATCATGGAATTATGGAATGATGGAATCATTGAGTCATGAGCTATTGCAATAACGGATTCACAGGATCATAGGAACATGGGCATAATGAATTTCTGGAATCACTGGATCCTTCAGGCTGGAAATGTCATTCAAGACCCATTGAATCCAAACGTTGGGAATCCTGGAATGGTGGAATTTTGGGATCATGAGTTTATGGGCTAATGGAAACATTGAGTCATGAGCTACTGGGATAACAGAATCATGGGAATATTGGCATAATGAATTCCTGGAATCAAGTGGTTACTAAGATTGGAAGAAAACTTCAAGATCCTGAAGTTCAGCCTTTGAGAATCCGGTAATCACAGAATTCTGGGATCATGGAATTATGGGACAATGGACTCACGAACTATTGGGATAATGGAATCGTGAGATTATCAGGACAACAAAATCCTGGAACCATGGGATCCCTCAGCTGGGAAAAGACCCCCAAGATCCCTGAGCCAAACACTTGGGAATCCCCCCAGAGTGTGGGAAGGCCCCACTTGGTGAAAAACTCACCAGAGTATCTGACGCAGATTCCCAGAGAGCTGTGAAGATCCCAGGTTGAGCTCCCGGAGGCTGGGCAGCATTCCCAGATGCCTGGCCACGGAACGGATTCTCATGGCCGATTTTGGCATCAGGTGCCGCACGTCCACGTTGCTGTACCGGACCTTGAGGCTGCGCAACTCTGGGAAGCGCGAGAGGTGAGGCAGGATCACCGAGAGCCCGGTCAGTCCCAAATTGTTGAAGCACAGTTCCACCCTCCGCAGACAGGATGGATCCAGAGATTCTAACAAAGTCACAATCTCGGAGGCCGAAATGTCCACCGCTTTGAATTCACGGCACTTAAGGTGCAGCGAGCTGGTGGCTCCGGTCTGGAGCGCGTCGCGCAGGATCCTGTAGGACCTTCTGTCGACAAAGAGGTGGGCATGGACATCCACACCTGGGGACTGCGGAGTGGCCGTGGTCACAGGGGCTTTGGAGGGACCTTTGCGCCGCTTAGATCTGCGCCTTTGGAACTCCCGCTGGTGCTTGGACACCTCCACACAAGCCTTAGCCAAAGCCTTGGTGCTGCACCAGACGCTCAAGCCGGTGGTAGTACGGCCGGCCACGGAATCTGAGAGTCCGGTCATGTCCAGCACACGCAGGCTGGAGGAATAATTCACAGAATTCACAGAATCACTGTGTTGGACGAAACATTCAAGATCATTGAATCCAAGCCAAACACTTCAATTAACCCATGGCACCGAGTGGCATATCTAGTCTTTTTTAAAACACATCCAAGGATGGTGACTTCACCATCTCTCTGGGCAGACCATTCCAGTGCTTGATCACTCTTTTAATAAAAAACTTTTGTCCTAATTTCAAACTTAATTTTTTCTTGACAGAGCTTGAGAATGTATCCTCTGGTTCTGTCAGTTGCTGCCTGGAGAAAGAGACCAACCCCACCTGAGCACAGCCACCTTTCAGGGAGCTGTAGAGAGTGAGAAGGTCACCCCTGAGTCTCCTTTTCTCCAGGCTCAACAAGCCCAGCTCCCTCAGCCGTTCCTCACAGGGTTTGTGTTCCAGCCCCTCACCAGCCTCGTTGCCTCCTCTGGACGCGCTCGAGCGTCTCAACGTCCTTCCCAAACTGAGGGGCCACAACTGGACACAGCACTCAAGGTGTGGCCTCAGCAGTGCTGAGTCCAGGGCAAGAATGACCTCCCTGCTCCTGCTGGCCACACCATTCCTGATCCAGGGGCCATTGGCCTTCTTGGCCACCAGGGCACTCTGCTGGCTCATATCCTGGTGCTGTCCATCAGTGTCCCCAGGTCCCTTTCTGCCTGGGCACTGTTCAGCTACACCCTCCCCAGTCTATAACACTGCTGGGGGTTATTGTGTCCAAAATGCAGGACTTGGGATTTGGACTTACTGAACTTCATCTTGTTGTACTCTGCCCATCCATCCAACCGTTCCAGGTCTCTCTGCAGAGCGCTCCTGCTACAGCAGATGGACACATGCTCCCGGCTTACTGTTGTCTGCAAATTTACTAATGAAATACTCAATACCCTCATCCATGCCATCAATAAAAATATTGAAAAGGACTGGTCCCAGCTCAGACCTCGGACAGGCATCACTGGTGACTGATCCCCAGCTGGATGCAGCACCGTTCACCAGCACTCTCTGGGCACCGCCACGCAGGTAGTTCTTAACCCAGCAATAATAAAGCATCACACGGATGGTCGAATTGGAGGAATGGAGGTTGTGGCCATGCAGAATTCCCAAAACCCACCTGAAATCGCACCCGGGCTCTTCCAGCTCCCGCCGGAGCTGCGCCACCAGGGCCTGGATGACAGCTTCTACACAGTCCTGGGAGGGATGATCCCGGAGCAGCTCCCGGCGCCCCACGAGCCGCTGCAAGTTCAGCACCGGGAAAGGCCAAGCGGCCACCAAATCCCGCAGGACTTGGGGTCTTCCATCCAGGAATGCCGCTTGGAAAAGGACGTGATAGAGATCGGCAGGAAGGGCGGGAAGAGGGCGCTGGGCGACGACGCGGCGGGCGCAGAGGAAAAGGAGAGAATCCATGGATTCTGGAGGGCTCTGGGAATTAAGTGAAATTGAGGGGATTCTCAAGATGAGGGGAGAATAGGGGAGAATTCCGGAGAAACTCCGATTTCGAGGATATCCCAAGAAAAGGGAAGCTGTGGCAGAAGATGTGGGCGGTGTTGTGAGGGTATCCCCAGTGAAGCTCCCTAGAAAGGGCGTCTCGGGGTACCCCCACCCTACCCGGACCACCCCAAAATCTATCAAGGAGCGCAAACCCTTCCGGGAATGTCGAAATTTTTAAAGTGATCCCCAAATTATCCCAAAGTCCCTTCAAGAACCCCCAGAACAGGCTTCGCCGCCGCCCCCCCCCAATATGGCGTCCGCAACTCACCGCCCGCCCGCAGCCCGTAGGGACGCCCCGCGTCCGTGTCTGCGCGTTGTACCAACCAATCAGCGATGACAACCCACCCTGAAGGCGGATCCTTTACTTTTAATAGGATCTAGCAGTTGTCTGTCATTGTTTTTATTTAATTCTCATTTGTTCAAGGGCGACATGGGAGGGCTCTTTGACAATCCGTCTTTCCATTGGCTCGCTTCGCTGTCATTCATCAGGGCCCGCTTTCCTCTTGGCTGGAGGCGGGAGGTTCGCTCTGAGGCGACTATGGGGTCCATTCCCGATCCCCGATCCCGATCCCGATCCCGGTTCCCGCGGCCATGGAGCGGCAGCAGCAGCCGAAGGTGCTGCTGAAGCGCTGGGAAGCGGAATTCCTGCGGGAACGGCGGCGGGAAGGGAGCGCGAGGGAATTTGTGAGGGGGAAAATCCCTGACAGCAAACCCTGGAATTTAGGGAATTGCAGTGAGAGTGCTGACTTTCAGGACTCCGGGATGATTTTGGGGTGCTGGAGGGGTCTTTGGGGGAGTTTAGGGGGGTCCCGGAATGAGAGGAGTTGGTTTAAGGGGGTACTGAGGCTTTTGTGGTGTCCTTCACAGTGGTTTTTGGGGTGCTGGGATGGTCTTGGTGGTTTAAGGGTCTCCTGGAATGGCGGGATTTGGTTTACGGAGGTCCTGGGGCTATTTGGGGTTTCCTTGGGCTAGATTTGGGGTCTTCAGAGTGGTTTAGGGAGTCCCTGGAATAAGGCAAGTTTATTTTAGGGGGGGTTCTGGGCATTTTGGGGGTGTCCCTGCAATGGGAGAGGTCATTTTTGGGACTTCCTGAGGTGTTTTGTGATGTCTGAGAGAGTCTTTGGAGTTTTAGGGGGTACCTGGAATGAGTGGAATTGGTTTACGGATGTCCTCAGATTTTTGGGGTGTCCTTGGTGTGGTTGAGGGGGTCCTTGCAAAGTTTTTGGGGTACTAAGTGGTATCTTTGGGGTGATTTAGGGATCCCTGCAATGAGGGAAACTGGTCTGGGGGAGTACAAGGGGTTTTTGGGATGCTGCTGGGCTCTTTGGGGTGGTTTTGGGGTCTGAGGTGGGTCCTTTGGTTGGTTTTCGGAGTCTCTGGAATGGGTGAGGTTTCAAATAGAGAA
Source organism: Erithacus rubecula (assembly GCF_903797595.1). Classification (NCBI taxonomy): domain Eukaryota; kingdom Metazoa; phylum Chordata; class Aves; order Passeriformes; family Muscicapidae; genus Erithacus; species Erithacus rubecula. The sequence goes on from NC_136689.1 coordinate 137,871,601, forward strand.
AAAATATTTGCTCATCTTTATACAGCAAAAAAGGAATAGCGATTTCCAACCCTGGGGGCCTGCAAAGTCGATGCTACTTCCATTGCAATTACTGACATGATGACAGATGTCAGTGCTGTCACACATGAAATCTCAGAACAGAGCTGCCATGGATTTTCTTTAACTGACACTTGGGCATGGTTGTGAGGATTTTGAAAGGCTGTGTTGTATAAACTCGTCTGACCACTTAGTGTCTGTCCACAACCAACTTGAAAACCAGTGAGATTGAACAAATCCAATTAAAACAATGGATCATGCTTAGATGACTTGTTGGAAGGATGGAGTTTTGCACCTTGGCTAAAGGAGCTTTGCAAAATAGGTTTATATGCAAGGATTGTTATAGTGGCAATCTAAACAATTAACAATTCCATCCAAGAAGTTTTTGCTGTTTTATGGGAAATGGATTTGTAGAGAGTTCTCAGGGCCTGATAGAAGGCCCACTGTGTCCATCTGTGTGCAAACCTGGAGATAAGAAATGCTGACTTAGAAATGGAATAGGACAGATATTGTTGAGAGAGAAATGGAGCTAGAAAAAAGTTTCAAAGCATAGCATTGCAAATCAGACCGAATTCTTTGGAGAAATGGAAGTGTGAAAGATGCATTGTCATGGAACCCACAGGGGTTGGACTCAATGATCTTGAAGGTCTCTTCCAACCCAGTGATTCTGTGAATTCTGCGTAAACTCCCTGAAATCCCAAAAAATCCCCAAATCCCCATAAAACCTCTAATCCCCTCAAAAACAAAATCACGCCCAAAACCCCAAATCCCATATTCAACTCTCCACAAAAAAAGTGTCTTCAATCACTTCATTGATGTTCCTCAGGTCATGAAGCAACCTCCAGGAGTCCAATGTCTTCTTGTGGATGACGACCACTGGTGAATTCCAGGGACTGTGTCATATGACCATGTTGCAAATTGCTACTTTACCAATTTTTTAAGGATATTTAATTTTTTCTCTGTTAAAGGCCATTGATCAATCCTTATAGGAGGAGCAGTTTTCCAGTTCAGCCTTAAAGTGGCAGGTTTTGACATGGTTTCCATCACAGGCCTAATTCCAGTCCTGCTCCCCATTGGGAACAGCACGTCTCTCCCCCAGACTATGAAAGGACTCTGAACAAAAATAGAACTTCCTGTTGCAGTCTTTTCTTCAGGACCTGTAATGTTAATCATGGATGCACTTTGCAAACACACTGTAACACCTCCAACCCCTGTGAGGGAACCTGTAAGAATTACCAAAGCCCAATGGCTGGACCAAAACCTGCGAAATTACAGTGACATCTGCGCCAGTATCTGGCATGCCTGTGATGAAAATTGTTTTACCACAGTGAATCAGGCTGCAAGTCAATTTTGGCTGGTTGTAGTCTATTGCACCCAAAACATCTCAGGGCCTGAGGTTCCAAACGGCACAGACATAACTGGATGCTCTGGAAAGTTGTTATGCTTGAGTGTAATCATGGGTAAAAGAAATGCAGTAGCTTATTGGTGTTTTTGGTGGAATTACCATGGGAACATTAAATGCAAGCACTAAAATCATCAGCTCGTCCTGACAATTTACTGAAGCAACAGCTGGAAGGACTGGAAGCCCAAAAATTTTGTTGCTCGCCTTGGCTATAAGCAAAACATCTTGTCTTTGTTGAAAGGAACCAGTATTTCCAGTAGGAATGTTTTCATAACAAAAATTATTTGAAAGGTGCATCAATTTTGAGGAGGCCAGTTCCAACCTTGCACATGAGAGGATTGAGCTGGAACCATCTGAGGAATGGTTGGCTGAGGGATGAGTGACTGAGGTACCAGAACCATTTGATTGGGTACCACTGCTTCTGTCGAGGCGCGATGGCCCGGGCTCTATTTCGAGTTTAATAATAAAGGTTTGCCATCGATGTCAAATTGAGAACGACAGTACTTAAGTGAAAAAAAACCTTAAAACATGGGAGAAAAGCTACAAAACCAGGGAAAAGTCTTGGGATGGGGTGGAAAAACATCTGGATGAGATGGAAAATGAACAAAACAAGGCAGAAAAGCACCAGAATGGAAAAAAAGCACCGGAATGGGACAGAAAAGCACCAGGATTACGTGGAAGAGCCTGGATTGTAGGAAGAAGGCAGCAGCACTTTACCGCATTGGAGGCTCCAAGCGTTTCCTGCCTCCAAGACTTTCCCAAATCACAAGGAAAAGTAGTCCAGGACGTCATGGCCGTCGGGATTGTAAGTCCAGTCAAGGTCGGTTCTTCCGGAATTCGCCACGACTTGGGAAAACTCTACTGTGGCCACTGCCAAAAGCTCCTCATCCGGTACAAAATCGAAATCAGATTCCAGGCGGGCCAGCTTGTAACAATCCACAGGGAAGGGATACACGACCAGATGGAGATCTGGCAGCTCCAGAATTTTTTGGAGCAGATCCTTGAGCGCGTCCGTGGACAGGTGATTGCCGTGGAGCCCCAGGAAGCGCAGGCGGGAGCAGCGCAGGAGCGTCGGGAGCAGAGCCTTCAAATGGGAGTTGGCCATGCGGCAATCCCTGAGATCCAGGTGCAGCAGCGAGGACGAGGTTTTCTCCAGGAACAGCTGGAGCAGCTCCAAGAGGCCTTTGGAGACATCAAGGCCATTCACATCCAAGCTTTTGAAGGCTGGAGCGTGGAAGCTTTGGGAGAGGAAAGCAAGGTCACTAGGAAGGAGGGAGCAGGAAGCTAATTCCAAGCTTTCCAACGGAGCCTGGAGGTCACTGGCAGGAGGGAAAAGAGAGGTGAGGCCTAAGGAAGGATTTGTGGGGGCTGGAAATGTCAGGATTCCTGGGGGAAATGTGGGGAATGAGAGCTGGGATTGCATCTGTGCGATGGTGGGATGGGTGAGGTTGGGAAAGAGCTCCAAAAACATTGACTTCAAGGTGTGAGATTCATGGAATTATGGGATCATGGAGACATGGAATTGATAAATGACTGAATTTGGGAAAGAGCTCCAAGTCTCATCACGTTTGACCTCAGAAAATCCTGGGATTTTGGAAGGAAGGAGTCATGAAGTTATGAATGTCAGAGCTTAGGAAAGGTCTCCAAGAACATCAGGTTCAAGCTATGGGAATTATGGAATTATTGAATCTAGGGGTCATGGAATGGTAAAATTGAATTGTGGAATAATGGAATGACTGAAGTTGGGAAAGAGCTCCACAAATATGGGGTTTGACCCCTGAAAATCCTGGGATTTTGGAATTATGGCACCATGGAATACTGGAATGGCTAAGGTTAGGCAAATTCTCCAAGACCATCAAGTTCTAGCTTTAAGAATCATAGATTTGTGGGATTATGGAGACAGGGAATTGTGCAATTGTGGAGTTATGGGGTCTTGAATCAAAGAGTTATAGAATTATGGGGTTCAAGGGATATTGGGATCAGGGAGCCATGGAATTATGGGATCATGGAATTACAAGGTCATGAAGTCATTAAAGTTGGAAAAGGCTTCAGGATCAGCACATCCAACCTTTGGGAATCCTGGAATCAAGGAATTATGGGATCAAGGAATTATGAGATCATGGAATCATGGTGTCCTAGATTATTGGCATAATGTGACCATGGGAACCTGGTATCACTAAGGTTAGAAAAGATGTCAGGGACCATTGAGCCCAAACTTTGGGAATTCTAGAATCAAGGATTGGAATAATGGTATCATGGGAATATTGGGATAATGAAATCCCGGAATCATGGGTCACTAAGATTGGAGAAGATCATGAAGATCATAAAGTTCAGCCTTTGAGAATCCAGGAATTAGGGAATTTTGGGATCATGGAATTAAGGGATGACGGAATTACTGAGTCATGAACTACTGGGATAATGGAATGATGGGATCATGGGAATATTGGGATAATGAAATCTTGGAATCATGGGATCACTAAGCACTAAGGTTGGAAAAGACCACCACCAAGATCCCAAAGTTCAGCTTTTGAGAATCCTAGAATCATGGAATTCTAGGATAATGGAATTATGAGACAATGGAGTCACAAACTATTGGGATAAGAGAATCATGGGAACACTGGAATAATGAAATCCTGGAACCACAGGATCACTCAGGTTAGAAAAGACCCTCAAGATCTCTATGCCCAACCCATGGGAATCGCCCCAGAGCGCGCCAAGATCCCCTCTGTGGGGAACTCACCGGAGTATCTGGTGAAGATTCCCAGGGAGCCTGGAAGATCCCAGGCTGAGCTCCTGGAAGCTGGTCGGAATTCCCAGCTGCCAGACCAGCCAGGGGGATTCCATGGTTGATTCCAGTGTCGGGCGCTGCACGTCCACATTGCTGTTGTGGAGCTTGAGGCTGCGTAGTTCTGGGAAGCGCGAGAGTTGTCCCAGGATCTTTGAGAACTCGGTCAATCCCAATCTTTTGACGCGAAGATCCAACCTTCGCACATAGGATGGATCCAGAGATTCCAACAAACTCATGATCTCAAATGCCAAAACACGCTTGGCTTTGAATACGCGGCACTTGAGGCGCAGTGGGCCAGAGGCCGCAGCCTGGAGAGCATTTTGCAGAATCACAGAGGACAAGCTGTCGACACACAGGTCGGCATGGACATCCACGCCTGAAGGCTGCAGCAGGGCCGTGTCCCTAGTGGCTCTAGATCGGCCTCCACGCCGCACAGATCTGCGCCTCTGGAGTTCCTGCTGGTGCGCAGCTAACTCCATGCAAGCGCTGGCCAATGCCCTGGTGGTGGACCAGATGGGGAACTCGGTCAGAGTGCGGCTGGACACGGAATCTGGGAGTCCAGTCACGTCCAGCACACGCAGGCTGGAAAAACAGGAATAAACCATCAGGAAAGCCCATGAGTATGGAGGAATTGAAGGAATGGAGGTTGTGGCCATGCTGGAATTCCCAAAACCCACCTGTAATGGCGGCGGGGGTCTTTCAGCACGCGCCGGAGCTGCGCCACCACGCCCTGGATCACGGCCTGGACACAGTCAATGCAGGTGCGACCCTGGAGCAGCTCCCGGTCTCTTATGAGCCGCTGGAAGTTGAGCTCCGGTAAAGGCCAAGCAGCCACCAAAACCCGCAAGACCGGGGGTTTTCCATCCCGGAATGCCAATTGGAAAAGGAGGGGATAGAGATTGGGGGCAAGGTCGCTAAGGGCAGGAAGAGGGCTCAGGGCAACAACGCGGCGGGCACAGAGGAGAACGAGAGAATCCATGGATTCTGGGGGGCTGTGGGAAGTAGGTGAAAATGAACCCCTGAGACAGAGAAATTGAGAATTAAAACCCTAACATCAAGAAATGTTTTGACTACAAAAGGGGCTGACAAAACTATGTGTTTACTGTAATTTACAGTGCTAATAAGAACAGAAGCACAGCAAGGCTCCAAGGTGAGGTCAAGAGCTGGAGTGCACAAGGATGCAAGGAAAAAGGCACCACAGGATAAGGGGGTCCTCAGACCCCTGAAACCAGGAAAACTGATATCAAAGTCCAGAAGATGAGCAAAGGATGAAAAAGAGAGCATGAACACGGAGGAAAGTGAAAAGTTCTTCTGAGAGAAAGACTATTTACTTCATCCCAAAGACCCTCAGATGAACACCAGAGCAAACAAAAAGGAACAATGCGCAGCCATAAAGAGGTGTGGAGTTAATTTTAATATGAAGCGGAGACAGGCAATGTATGCTTATTAGGCGTATTGTGTAGTCTCAGTTTGTAGAGAATAAAAGGAGAGGCGCAGGTTGCCAAAGGTGTGCATGGTTTTGGAGGAGCCGTCCCCCATGCACCTCAGCAGTGAATAAATACATACCTACTTTTAAAACTTCCTTTGTGGGTTATACAGAGTTTTTCCGCTATTCACACCCAGGATGAGGAACCACCAGGAGAGAATTCCAGGGAAATTCCGAATGCAAGGATATCCCGAAGAAAAGGGAAGCTGTAGGAGAACGTGAGGGCAGGCTTGTGAGGGTACCCCCAGCGCAGCTCACTAGAAAGGGGATCCCGGAGTACCCTCACCCCACCAGGGCCATCCAAAATCCCCGAAGGGATCCAAACCGCTCCGGGAATCTTGAAACTCTCACACGGATGCCCAAATTATCTCAAAGTCCCCTCAGCAATCCCTAAAACCGGCCCTGCCGCTCCCGCGGGATGGTGCTCCCCCCGTCGCCCCCAGGCCGCTCGGAAGCTCCACTTCCGCCTGATCAGCCAGCGAGACCCACCCCGGAGGCGCATTCCTAACATTTAATAGGCTGCCACACCTGTCTGTCAATAGGGACTTGATTCTCATTGGCTCAATGCGACATAGGCGGATGCCTTGACACTTCCTTCTCATTGGCTTACTGGCTGCCAATCACTAATCTCTGTCTCCCTATTGGCTGGCGCTAAGAGGGGGCGGGAGGTTCGCTCTGAGGCGACTCTGGGGTCCCTGCTGAGCCTCCCTCAGTTCCGATTGCCGAACCCGATCCCCGACCCCGCTTCCCGCGGTCCTTAGGGTACTTTACGGGGGTTCTGGAATGGGGGGAGTTGGTTTATAAAGGTCCTGGATTTTTTGGGGTGTACTTGGGCTGGTTTTGGGGTCTTTGGGGTGGTTTAGGAGGTCCCTGGAATGAGGGGGATTGGCTTGGGGGGATCCAGAGGCTTTTGGGGTGTCTTTTAAAATGGTTTTAAGGGTTCTGGGGGGTCTTTAGGGCGGTTTATAGGGGACCCTGTAATGGGGGATTCGGTTTTGGGGATCTTGGGGGTTTTGGTGTGTTTGGGTTGGTTTTGGGTGTCCCTGAAATCGGGGAGGTTTCTTTTAGAGGGGACCTGGGGGTTTTGGGGTGTCCCTGGACTGGGGGAGGGGAATATTTGGGGCTCTATGGGGTGGTTTAGGGGGTCTGAGGTTTTCTTTATGGAATCCCTGTAATGGGGGTAGGTTGGATTAGGGGAGTCCTTGTGCTTTTTGGAATGTGCTTGAAGTGGTTGAGGGGGTCCTCGAGGGGGTTTTGGGGTCATTTCAGAATCCCTGCAATGAGGGGGATTTGTTTAGGTGGGTACTGGGTGATTTTGGGGTTTCCTTGGAGTGTTTTTTGTAGTGCTGGGCGTGTCTTTGGGGAGTTTTGGGAGTTCCTGGAATAGGTCAGGTTTTTTAAAGGGGGTATGGGTTTTTTTGGGGTGTCTCTGGAATGGAGGTGGGGAAGATTTGGGGGTCCCTGGGGTTTTTGAGAGTGTTTGAGGTGTTTTCGGGGTCCCTGGAATTAGAGGAATTGGTTTTGGGGGGTACTGGGGCTTTTTTGGATGTCCTTGGGGTAGTTGAGGAAGTCCTTGAGATGGTGCAGCTGTGGGGGGAATTTGGGGGGGGGTGTCCTGTTTTTTTTGGGGTGTCCCTGAAGTGGTTTTGGGAATGCCTGGAATGTGGCAGTGTCGGGAAGGATGAAAATTTAGTGGAGAAGTTTTACATTTATACAGAAGGTTCTACAGAAAGATAGATATAAAAGATGCTTTCAGGGCCTGTTGTCTGTAACAGCTGAGAGAACCAAGGTTTAGTCGACTTAGAAAGAGTTTTATGACTAAAGTCCACAGACTAAGCAGGTTTTAAACAAAAGGTTAAGTCTTCTTCAAATAAGGCATGTTTTCTACCAAGCAAAAAAGCATAAGCAGACAAAAAGAGGTTTTTTTACCAAAGCTAGAAGAAATTTCCACTGCAAAAACAAGTCTCAAACTTTAACATGTAACTACTAACTCAAATGATTGCCTAATGACTAACATAAGATGGTAATTTTAACGGTTTTGATAAGTTCTATGTAAATATAAAAGGTATCATGTGAGCTGCTGATTGGTTGTTCTGCAATAGGATGCACAGCAGAGAAAGAGATGCGATGCTTTGTAACATGAACGGAACGGGGCTTCAGCACACACGGCTTGTGCACAGGCAGCAGCTCCAGCCCCACCCACGACCCCCAACTGCTGTGACCTCGTCTGGGCCATACACAGCATCTTAAGAGCCATCTCAAGTCTCCATCTCCCACTCAGATTCTATCAGAGCAGGTTTGTTCCAGGGGGGTCCTGGGACTTTTTGGGGTGTCCCATGGTGACCCAGAGTTGGCAAACAGGGCTGTGGCACAGCTTGGGGGGTGTTTCCATCGTTTGTTTTAATTGGATTTGTTCAATCTCTCCGTTTCTGATGGTGGTTGTGGATGGACACTGAATGGTCAGACAAGTTTATACAACTTAGAAATTTCAAAATCCTCACAACCACGCTCATGTGCCAGTAAAATAAAATCAATGGTGGTTCTGTTCTGTGAGATTTCATGTCTGACAGCACTGACATCTGTCATCATGTCACCAATAGCAATTACCTTACTCAGCCAACTCCCCACTCAGTAGAATTGTTTCAATGCCTCACCTGAGGCAAGTCGAGGCAGAAATAAAGCTCATGTAACTGGTTTTGCAGGGCCCCAGGGTTTGAAATTGCTATTCCACTTTTCTTTATAAGGATGGGCCACCTTTTTTCTCTCTATGTTTTCTCTTGATGGATTTTTGAACAACAGGTGCTGTCACAGTGAGCTGTCTGATGCTACATGGTCCACCTTGAATTTTTGTGAGAATTTTGAGCCTTCTGTGAGGTCCTAAAAACTCTCTTCAAATCCATTTCCCACAGGCAGCAGTGAAAGGAGATCGTTCAGCTGTTCACACCACAGAGCCCTGGAACCACTGATCAGCTCAAACACTGCGGGCAGGAATGGCTCTGCACAGACTCATCCTTTTCTCAGGGTTCCATTTGGTTACACTCACTTATACCAACCCCAGTTTTCCATGGTGTAGAAAGCATTCCTAACAGAAACCCCCAAACCAAGCAGGCAATAGAAACAGCAAACAGCACACAGCAAACCTCACTAGTGTGCAAACCTGCAGCCCTGCCTGCCTGCCTGCTCTGGGTCACTGTGGGGCACCCCAAAAACACCAGGACCCCCTGAAACAAACCATTGATCCATTCCAGGGACTCCAAAAACCAACCCAAGGACCCTCTGAGACCTCAAAACCATCCCAAAGACTCCCCCACAACCCTAAAATCCTCCTTTAAGGACACCTCAAATACACCCAGTAGCCCCCCAAACCAGTGCCCCTCATTGCAGGGATCTCCAAATCACTCCAAAGACACCCCTGATAACCCAAAACCACCCCAAGGACACCCCAAAAAAACCCAAGGACCCCCAAAAACCAATTCCACTTATTCCAAGGATCCCCTAACAACCTGAAATGTTGGATCCCAGAAATTTTGACTTTTTTAGCTTTCTGGGCTTTCTGGCACAGAATCCCTGGAAAACACTGCTTTTGTCCTGAGGCCCTTGGGGAGAGCTTTTAAATATGAGTGATGAAGTAGAAATCATGAGTGTGTAGTGAATTAGAAGTCTGTCCTTTCACAGGGTGATGGGTTTTAAATTTGAGGTTTGTGTAGTATAGGAAATAGGGTTGGGACAAGATGGAGGATTTTGGGTGGTGTCTCTTTCTTTGTTCATCTTTCTTCTTCTTCCTTCTTCATGGTTTTCAGGTAGTAGTTTCTGGTTAGTCAGTTAGTGTGACTAAGGATCATGGGAATCTAGTTATTGGGTCAAAAGTAGAAATAATACAGGTGTTAATTCTCTATTGGAGAAACCTCACACCCAAAGACTCTCTCAGACCCCCTAAAACACGTCAGGGAACCCCAAATATGGAACCCTGCCCCATTTCAGGGACACCCCAAAAACCACCAGGACCCCCCTAAACCAAACCTGTCCCATTCCAGAGACTCCCAAAAGCAACCCAAGGACCCCCCCAGACCAAAAAAACCCCCCAAAGATACCACCAGCACCCCAAAAACCACTCTGAAGGACACCCCAAAAGCCCCAGGAGCCCCTAAACCAATCACCTTGATTCCAGGGACTGCTAAACACCCTCAAAGACTCTCTAAGACCCCCTCAAACACCCCAGGGATCCCCAAATATTCCCCTTTCCCATTCCAGGGACACCCCAAAAAAACCTCATACCCCCTTATACCAAACCTGCTACATTCCCTGGACACACAAAACCACCCCAAAGACACCGCCAGCACCCATAAACCACTCTCAAGGACACCCCAAAAACCCCAGTACTCCTCCAAACCAGTGCTCCTCATTGCAATTGTCCTCAAATCATCCCAAAGACCACTCTGGTACCCCAAATGCACCTCAAGGACTCCCTCAGCCCCCCCAAGAACACCCCAAAAATGCCAGGACCCCACTAAACTAATCCCACTCACTCCAAGGATCCCCTAACAACCCCAAAGGCTTTCTCAGACCCCCCAAAACACCTCAGGGAGCCTAAAAACTGACTCCTCCCATTCCAGGGACACCCCAAAAATGTTCAGAACCCCTCTGAACTTAAGCTGCCCCATTCCAGGCCCCATAGCCAGCCCAAAGACCACAAAACCAGCCCAAGGACATCGTAAAAAACCACGGACCCCCCCCCAGACAACTCCCCTCATTTCAGGATCTCCCAAAACCACTCTAAAGACTACCCCAGCACCCCAAAAACAGCCCAAGGACACACCAAAATCTCCAAGGTTCTCCTAAGCCAACTCCCTCCCATTCCAGGGACTCTCTAAACAAACTCAAGGAGCCCAAACCACCACAAAGACCAACCCCAAGCACCTGAAAACCACCTCAAGAATCCCCTGCACCACCCCAAGGACACCCAAAAAATCCCCAGGATTCCCTAAATCAAACTTTTCCCCATTCCAGGGACTCCCTAAACCAACTCAAAGAATCTCACAGACCCCCCTAAACCACCCCAGGTACCCCCAAATACGCCCTCCACCTCCCATACCAGGGACACCCCACAATCCCCTAAACCAAACGTGCCCCATTTCACCCCAAGCACCCCAAAACCCGTCCGAGGACACTTCAAAACAAGCCAAATCACTCTAAAACAAATTCCCCAATCCAGAACCCCCCAAAGTCCCTGCAGCACCCCAAAATCATCCCGGACACCCCTAAACCAGCCCCCTCTTGATTCCAGGGATTTCCCCTCTCACAAATTCCCGCCGCGGCCCCTCAGGAGCACCTGGCTGGGTTTCCGCCGCCGTTCCCGCAGGAATTCCGCTTCCCAGCGCTTCAGCAGCACCTTCAGCTCCTGCAGCCGCTCCGTGGCCGTGGAAACCGGGATCGAGATTTGGGATCTGTAGTTGGGATCGAGGTCTGGCGTGAGGGATCGGGATAGGGATGGAGGGAGGCACAGCAGGGATTCCAGAGTCGCCTCAGAGCGAACCTCCCGCTCCCGCCCAGCGCCAGCCAAAACAAAGGCAGCGATTAGTGATTGACAGCGGTTTGAGCAAAGGGAAAGTCGGGATGTTGAAGCGTCCGCGCATATCCCTCTTGAGCCAATGAGAATGTAGAAAAGCAAAGACTGACAGCTGCAGTGACCAATTAAAATAAAATATCCCGCCTTCAGGGTGGGTCTCGCTCGCTGATTGGCTGCTGCAACGCGCAGACACGGAAGTTGAGCTTCCATACGGGCTGGGGGAGAGTAGGGGCTGCGAGCTGGAGGTGGGGGGGTCGCCATGTTTGGCGGGGGTGGCGGCGCCGGTTTTGGGGATCCCTGAGGGGACTTGGGGATAATTTGGGGATCCTTTTGGCAATTGCGAGATTCCCGGAGGGGTTTGGGATCCTTGGAGGATTTTTCAGGTAGCCTTGGTGGGGTGAGGGTACTCTGGGATCCCCGTCTTAGGGAGGTGCGCTTGGGGTACCCTCACAACACCGCCCCCACGTCCTCCCACATCTTCCCTTTTCTTCGGGATATCCTTGGATTCGGAGTTTCCCTGGAATTCTCCCCTGGTTCCTCCCCATCCTGGGGGTCCTCTTAATTTCACCTAATTTCCCAGCGCCCCAGAATCCATGGATTCTCTCCTTTTCCTCTGCGCCCGCCGCATCGTCGCCCAGCGCCCTCTTCCCGCTCTTCCCCCCCATCTCTATCCCGCCCTTTTCCAAGCGGCATTCCTGGATGGAAGGCCCCTGGTCCTGCGGGAGTTGGTGGACACTTGGCCCTTCCCGGTGCTCCAATTCCAGCGGCTCGTGGGGCACCGGGAGCTGCTCAGGGATCGTACCTGCATTGACTGTGTCGAGGCCATCATCCAGGCCGTGGTAGCGCAGATCAAACGGGAGCTGGATGAGCGTGGCCACCATTCCAGGTGGGTTTTGGGAATTCCAGCATGGCCACAACCTCCATCCCTCCAATTCCTCCATCCATTCTTGCGTGTTTTTCTGATGGTTTTTTACTGTGTTTTCCAGCTTGCGTGTGCTGGACATGACCAGACTCTCGGATTCCATGTCCGGCTGTATTCCTGCCTCGTTGACCAGCTGGTCCAGCACCGAGGCTTTGGCCAAGGCTTGTGTGGAGCTGTCCAAGCACGAGCCGCAATGCCAGAGGCGCACATCCAAGCGGCTCAAAGGCCGCTCCGGGGCCGCCACAGCCGCTCTGCGGTCTCCAGGCGTGGATGTCCACGCCGACCTTGTCGTTAACAGAAGGTCCTACGGGATCCTGCGTGACGCACTTCAAGCTGGAGCTGCTGGCCCGCTGCGCCTCAAGTGCCACGAATTCCAAGCCAAGTACATCTCAGCATACGAGATCTTGACTTTGTTGAAATCTCTGGATCCTTCATGTGTTCGGAGGGTGGATCTGCACTTCCGAAATTTGGGATTGAGCGGGCTCTTGGTGATCCTGCCGCACCTCTCGCGTTTCCCAGAGCTGCGCAGCCTCAAGCTGCAGCACAGCAAGGTGGACGTGCGGCACCTGACAACGGAATCGGACATCAGAATCCTCTGCGTGGCCAGAAAGCTGGGAATGCTGACCAGCCTCCGGGAGCTCAACCTGGGATCCTCCCGGCTCTCTGGGAATCTACGCCAGATCCTCTGGTGAGTTCCCCTCAGAGAGAGGCCTTCCCACACTCCGGGGGTTGATCTTGGGGGTCTTTTCCATCCTGAAGGATCCATTGATTCCAGGAATTTATTATCCCCATGTTCCCATGATCCCGTGATTGTGTTAACCCAGTAGCTCATGACTAAATGATTCCATCATCCCATAATTCCATGATCCTAAAATTCCGTAATTCCAGGATTTTCAAAGGCTGAAACTTCAGGATCTTGGAGATCTTCTCCAATCTAAGTGACTCCATGATTCCAGGACTTTATTATCTCAATAGTCCCATGATTCCATTGTCACAATCATTGATTCCATAATTCCCAAAGTTTGAGCTCGATGGTCCCTGAGATATTTTCCAACCTTAGGGATCCCAGGTTCCCATGATCCCAGGGTCCCAATAGTCCAGGACTCCATGATTCCATGATCCCATAATTGCATGATTCTCAAAGCTTGAACTTGATGGTCTTGGAGATGTTGCCCCATCTCAGTGTTTACATTAATCTGTGATTCCATGACCCCATAATTCCAAAATCCCAGGATCTTCAGAAGTCAAACTTGGTGGTCTGGGAGACCTTTCCAAACGTCAGCCATTCCATAACTCCATCCCTGTCTCATTCAAATATTCCAATATTCGCAAGAGTAAAACTCGATGAGTCTTGGAGATATTTCCCCACTTCAGTCATTCCATCATTACATGGTTCCGTGATCCTGTAATTCCATGTTTCTCAAAGCTTGAATTTAATGGTTTCGAAGATTTTTCCCAACCTCAGTGGTTCAATTGCTCTGTAATTCCAAGATCCCATAATTGCAAAATTCCAGGATTTTCAGGGGTCAAACTTGATGTTCTTGGAGCTCCTTTCCAACTTCACCCATCCCACAATTCCACAGATGCAATCCCAGCTCTCATTCCCCACGTTTCCCCCAGGAGTCCTGACATTCCCAGTTCCCACTAATCCTCCCTAGGGCCTCACCTCTCCCTTTTCCCTCTTGCCAGCGACCTCCAGGCTCCATTGGAAAGCTTGGAATTGGCCTTCTGCTCCCTCGTTCCCGCCGACCTCGCCTTCCTCTCCCAAAGTTTCCACGCTCCAGCCCTCAAAAGGTTGGATCTGAGCGGCCATGACATCTCCCAAGGCCTCCTGGAGCCGCTCCGGCTGCTCCTGGAGGAAACCTCGGCCTCACTGCTGTACCTGGATCTCAGGGAATGCCGCATGGCCGATTCCCACCTGAACGCGCTGCTTCCAATGCTCCGAGGCTGCTCCCACCTGCGCTTCCTGGGACTGTATGGCAATCCCTTGTCCACAGCTGTGCTCAAGGATCTGCTCCAGAAAACCTTGGAGCTTCCGAATCTCCACCAGGTCGTGTATCCCTTCCCAGTGGATTGCTACAAGAGGGAGCCACCAGAATCTAGACGAAATTTTGTAAAGGATAAGGAGCTTTTTGCAGCGGCCAAGGCGGAGTTTTCCCAAATCTTAGCAAATTCCAAAAGAATCGACCTCATCTGGACTTACAACCCTTATGGCCACAGAGCCCTGGACTATTTCTCTTTGTGATTTGTGAAAACCTTGGAGACGGAAAAAGCTCAGAGTTTCCATCGCAGAAGAGTGCTGCCACCTTCTTCCCAAAAGCTGACTGTTTTTTGCCTCATCCCAATGCTTTTCCACCTCATTCCAGTGGTTTCCTTTAATTTTGGTGCTCTTCTGCTTGGATTTTTTAGCTTTTTGCCTCATTCTGGTGTTTTTCCACCCCGTTCTTAGATTTTTCCCTGGTTTTGTAGCTTTTCTGCCACATTTTGAGGTTTTTCCTTCCCAAGTATTTCTCCCCTCATCCTGATAATTTCCCCCCCATCCCAGTATTTTTGTCCTCATTTCATTTTTTTTCCAGCCTGTCCTGATGTTATTTTAGCCCATCCTGGTATTTTTCTTCCTCATCCCATTATTTTTTCAATCCATTTCATCATTTTTCCATATTTTTTTCCATAAGGATTGGCTTTGCATGGCCAAATTTCTAGAGGCTCCAGAGCTGGATTCCACAGGAAGCAGCCGGACACTTCTCCTGTGTCCAGCCAATCCTATTGGGAACTGCAGCGACACCTCTGGAATAAGAATGAAGTCAGAAGAAACCAATCATAGCACAGCTGGAATTCTGGAGCAGCAGTTTGGGAAAAGAATGACTCCAGAGATGATTCCACGGTGCTGAAGTGGAAATTCCGAAAATTCCATGGCGCATCCAAAGGGAAGCTCATCCTGGAGCTTGATCTTGGGAGTGATCTGTGGATCCATGGAAAAAAGAGCAGATTCCTGGCAGGAATCTTTTGCAGCAGGATATTCCCGACGTATTGACCCCTTGGACAAGTTCATCAGGAATTGTCTTCTGTGGGAACGACACATTGGGGAAATCCATGGAAAACTCTTGCTGTGGGATGGATTTGTGTTGGAAAATGCCCTGACCTTAGGACAGAGTCACTGAGAAATCCATGGAAAACTCCCCTGGGATGGCCCCGGCTCCCATCGTTGCTGGAGGGATTGAGGGGAAAGCTGGGAAAGAGTGAACTGGGGAAAGAAAAATTGGATTTGGGGTCTTGTTATCCTGCTCTGATCCCATTGGAAATAAACTCATCCTATCCCAGATCCTGAGTCTGTCGTGCCCGGTCGGGATTTACTGGCGGATCTTTCCTGATCCTTTTCATGATCCCTGAATCCTCCGTTATTTCCTGCATTTCAACCTTACTTTGGAGTTTTTCCACCTAATCCTGGTAGTTCTCCATCGCATTCTGTTTTTTTTTCACTTTGTACCACTGTTTTTCCATCTCAATTTGGCAGGCTTGGCATCCTGGTGTTTTCCCTCCTTATCCCAGTGTTTTTCCACCTCATTTTTTCATTTTCTACCTCATTGCAGGATTTTCCCCCATTCCATTATTTTCCCCCCTTTATTATGGTTGTTTTCCACCGCATTTTGGTTTTTTTTTTTTTGCCTTATCCCAATATTTTCCTTCTCATTCTGGTGTTTTTCCAGCTCATCTTGGTTTTTTGGGTCTTATTCTGTTTTTTTCCACTCTTTTTAATTTTTCTATTTCCCCTCTCATCCCAGTGTTTTTCTGCCAAGACCTGATGTTTTTCTGCCTCACTTTTGTGGGGTTTTACCACATTTTAGAGATTTCCCCCTAATCCTGGTGGTTTCCTGCCTCATTTTGGTGTTTCACCACTTCTTACCAATGGTTCTCCACCTAATTTTGGAATTTCAGACCTCATTCCTTTGGTTTTGTTCCTCATGTTTTGTGTTTTTCCCCCTCATTTCTCATCTTTACGTCCTCATTTTACAGCACAATTTGGCATATTTCCCGTCATCTGCTTTTTCCACTCATTTTTGGTATTTTCCCCTCATTTTGGTGTTTCCCCCCTCATCACAGTATTCTCCTGCCTCATTTTGTTATCGCTTCCTGCTCATTTAACGTTTTTTCCCCTCATCCTGGTACTTTTTCCCTCATCCCGATATTTTCCCATTTCATCCCAGGTGTTGTTTTACCTCATCCCCGTGATTTTTGCCTCGTCCCGATATTATTCCGCCTCATTTTTCAACTTTTTCCCTCATCCCGCTGCTTCTCCCGGTGCCTGTGGGGCCCTGAGGGCCTCGAGGGGAAAATGGCGGGAAACAGAAGGTGGGGGGGGCATCTATAGGGGATCCATGAGGGCACACAGCGCCAGGAGCCGCCTATAGGGGATTTATATGAGTTCGCTGAGGCTCTGTACAGGCACGAGACGCTATAGGGAAGCTCGGGGGGGGGTCTGTAGGGCGATCTGGGGGCTCTATAGGGTCAGGAGATCTATAGGCACCCCTATAATGGCAGGATCCACTTTTATTCCAATTCCATTTCCTCTCCAGACCCTTTTCCCCCCGCAGCACCCGAGGTGCGCACACATTCCGCTCCCCATTGGCCACATCCGGGTGGCGCCGGTGGCGCTGCTGTCGCTGTCGCCTGTCGCGACAGGGAGGTGGCCCGGCCGTGCCGGGGGTCGCCGGTGGCTGTCGCCATCAGGGTGGGGACCCCGGTACCTGCAGGGACAGTGGAAGGGACCTGGAACCCGCAAATGTTTTTATTACGTGCATCACCATACACAGGTGTGGAGAAAACGGGAGATTTTTATTTCTTGTGGAGGTTTTGAAGCTTCAGGATCCCCAGATTTAGGCTGGTTTTTTTTATTATTGTTATTATTTGATTTTTGGGAATATGTTTTTTCTAGGGGGGTTTAGGTTTTTTTGGGAGTTACGGTTTTTTTGGGGATTTGGAGTTTTTAGGGTTTGCTGTTTTTTCAGGGTGGAATATGGTATTTGGGGTTTTCTAGGGGATTTTGGATTTTTGGGGAGATTAGAGGGGTTTTTTGAGAATTTGAGGTTTTTTGGGAATTTGAGGTTTTTTGATATTTGGGCTTTTTTGGGATGTGAGGCAGTTTTCACAGAAATCACAGAATCACTGGGCTGAAAGAGACCTTGAAGATCATTGAATCCAACCCCTGCCCCAACCCCTCAACTAGACCATGGCACCAAATGCCACATCCAGTCTTCTGTAAACTCATCCAGCGTTGGTGACTCCACCACCTCCTCGGCCAGACAATTCCAGTACTTGGTCACTCTTTACACAAAAAACTTTTTCATACTGGCCAATTAATTTTCCCTTGATGCAGCTTGAGGCTGTGTCCTGTGGATCTCTCAGTTGTTGCCTGAAGAGACCAACCCCACCTGAGCACAGCCACCTTTCAGGGAGCTGTAGAGAGTGAGAAGGTCACCCCTGAGTCTCCTTTTCTCCAGGCTCAACAAGCCCAGCTCCCTCAGCCGTTCCTCACAGGGTTTGTGTTCCAGCCCCTCTCCAGCCTCGTTGCCTCCTCTGGACGCGCTCGAGCGTCTCAACGTCCTTCCCAAACTGAGGGGCCAGGACAGGTGCTGATCTCACAATTTGGGAGGCTCACTGGGCAGATAATTTTCATCTAAATCATCTGGCTGACTCACTAGATCCAGAGCCTCAGACCTATTATGAAGTGGCACTTGGCCAGGGGATGGGAGTTGGGAGGAATTCTCCTCCTTCTTCTTGCAATTATTGTTATTATTATGACTATTATTATCATTATTATTACTACCTTCCTGAGCAGGGACCCATTTGCACTCTCAGGGATATTCCAAAAACACCCAGTATCCTCTCAGTCCCCCTCATATCAGGGATCCCCAAATCACCCCAAATGGAAGCCTGGTACCCCAAAACCACCTCAAGGACCCCCTCAACTACCCCAAGAACATCCCAAAAACCCTGGTACCCACCAATCCCACTCACTCCAGGGATCACCTAACAGTCCCAAAGACTCTTGCAGACTCCCTGGAATACTTCTTGGAGTCCCAAAAATGACCTCTCCTATTCCAGGGACACCCCAAAAATGCTCAGAACCCCCCTAAACCAATCCTGCCTCATTCCAGGCCATCCCAAACCCACGTCAACGACCAAATAACAAGCCCAAGGACACCCCAAAAAAGCCTCAGGACCCCCCTGGACCAAACTCCCTCATTCCAGGGATCCCTTAAACCACACTGGAAATCCCACAGCAACCCAAAGCCAACTGTGGGAGCCTCACAACCACTCCAAAGTCACGCCAAAAATCCCCAGGAATTTCTAGGCCCCCTACAACAAATCTGTCCCATTCTGGGGACTCCCTAAACAACCGAAGGAGCTCCTCAGACCCCAAAATGACCCCAAAGACACCCCAAGAAAACCCAGGACTCCCCTAAACCAAATCCCCCCCTATTTCCAGACCCCTCAAAACCACTCGAAAGAACCCCCCAGCAATCCAAAAGCAACCCAGAGACAACCCCAGTACCCCAAAAACCTCTCCAAGGATACATCAAAATGTCAGGACCCTCCTAAATCAACTCCCCCACGTTGCCTTAAACTAATGAGTTCTATTAAAAATGACAGACAGCTGTATTAGCCAATTACAAGTGAGGATCCCGCCTCCAAGGTGGTTCTCGCTCGCTGATTGGTTGGTGCAACGCGCAGACACGGAAGTGAAGCTTCCGTACGGGCTGGGGGGCGAGTTGGGGCTGCGGGCGGGCGATGAGTGGGGGGCGCCATGTTGGGGGGGGGGGCCGACACCGGTTTAGGGGATCCCTGAGGGGACTTTGGGATGATTTGGGTATTCCGGTGAGAATTTCGAAATTTGCGGAGAGGTTTGAAATCCTTGAGGGATTTTGGGATGGCCCGGGTGGGATGTGGGTACTCCGGGTCATCCTTTAGGGAGCTGCGCTGGGGATACCCTCAGAAAACCCCCCTCACCTTCTCCCACACCTTCCCTGTTCTTCGGGATATCCTTGGATTCGGAATTTCCCTGGAATTCTCCCCCAGTTCCTCCTCATGCTGGGGCTTCCCCCAATTTCACCTAATTCCCACAACCCCCCAGAATCCATGGATTCCCTTCTTTTCCTCTGCGCCCGCCGCGTCGTCGCTCACCGCCCTCTTCCCGCCCTTCCTGCCGATCTCTATCCCGTCCTTTTCCAAGCGGCATTCCTGGATGGAAGACCCCTGGTCCTGCGGGATTTGGTGGCCACTTGGCCTTTCCCAGTGCTCAACTTCCAGCGGCTCGTGGGGCACCGGGAGCTGCTCCGGGATCATCCCTGCAAGCTCTGTGTCCAGGCTGTCATCCTGGCCGTGGTGGCGCAGGTTCGGCGGGAGCTGGAAGAGCCCAGCTGCCATTCCAGGTGGGTTTTGGGAATTCCAGCATGACCATAACCTCCATCCCTCCAATTCCTCCATCCATTCTTGCGGGTTTTACTGATGGTTTATTATTGCTGGGTTAAGAACTAGCTGGATGTCCAGGCCCAGACAGTGCTGCATCCAGCTGTGGATCAGTCACCAGTGGTGTTCCCCAAAGGTCTGTGCTTGGGCCAGTAATGTTCAATATTTTTATTGATGACATGGATGAGAGTATTGAGTCTTTCATTAGTAAATTTGCAGATGACACTAAGCTGGGAGTGCGTGTCGATCCGGTGGAAGTAAGAAGGGCTCTGCAGAGACCTGGAACGGTTAGATGGATGGGCAGAATCCACTAGGATGAAGTTTAATAAGTCCAGATTCTGGCTCCTGTATTTTTATGACAATATCCCCCTGCACCGTCACAGGCAGAAAGGGACCTGGGGACACTGATGGACAGCAGCTGGACATGAGCCAGCAGAGTGCCCTGGGGGCCAGGAAGGCCAATGGCCCCTGGCCTGGATCAGGAATGGTGTGGCCAGCAGGAGCAGGGAGGTCATTCTTGCCCTGGACTCAGCACTGGTGAGGCCACACCTTGAGTGCTGTGTCCAGTTGTGGCCCCTCAGTTTGGGAAGGACGTTGAGACGCTCGAGCGCGTCCAGAGGAGGCAACGAGGCTGGTGAGGGGCTGGAACACAAACCCTGTGAGGAACGGCTGAGGGAGCTGGGCTTGTTGAGCCCGGAGAAAAGGAGACTCAGGGGTGACCTTCTCACTCTCTACAGCTCCCTGAACGGTGGCTGTGCTCAGTTGAGGTTGGTCTCTTTCTCCAGGCAGCAACTGACTTAACCAAAGGTCACAGCCTCAAGCTGTGCTAAAGGAAAATTAGGTTTGAATTTAGGAAGAAATTTTTAGTGGAAAGAGTGATCAAGGACTGGAATGGTCTGCCCAGGGTGGTGGTGGAGTCACCATCCCAAATGTGTTTAGAGAAGACTGGATGTGGCACTTGGTGCCATGGTCTAGTTGAGGTGTTAGGGCATAGGTTAGACTAGATGATCTTGAATGTCTGTTCCAAGGCAGTGTTGCTGTGAATTATTCCCATGTTTCCAGCCTGCGTGTACTGGACATGACTGGACTCCCAGATTCCACATCCGGCCACGTTCCGGACAGGATGAGCGTCTGGTCTGGCACTGTGGCATTGGCCAAGGCTTGCATAGAGGTGTCCAAGCACCAGCGGGAATTCCAGCGGCGCGGATCCAAGCGGCACAAAGGCCTCTCTGGAGATGACACAGCCACTCCGCGGCCCCCTGGCATTGCCATCCATGCTGACCTGTTTGTCAACGGAACATCCTATGGGATCCTGCGCGACGCGCTCCAGACCAGAGCCACTGGCCCACTGCGCCTCAAGTGCCGCGAATTCCAAGCGGAAGAACTCTCGGCATCCGGGATCGTGACTTTGTTGGAATCTCTGGATCCTTCCTGTCTGCGGAGGGTGGATCTGCGCTTCAATAATTTGGGATTGAATGGGCTTTCAGTGATCCTGCCGCACCTCTCGCGCTTCCCAGAGCTGTGCAGCCTCAAGCTCCAGTACAGCAACGTGGACGTGCGGCGCCTGACTCCGGAAACAGCCGTCGGAATCCGCTGCCTGGCTGGGCAGCTGGGAATGCTGCCCAGCCTCAGGGAGCTCAACCTGGGATCCTCACGGCTTTCAGGAAATCTACGACAGATCCTCTGGTGAGTTCCCCACCGAGCGGGGCCTTCCTGTTATTCCTTCCAGGGTTATTCCCAAGGGTTGGGCTTGGGGATCTTGGGGGTCTTTGCCAATCTTAGTGATCCCATGATTCCAGGATTTCCTTATGTCAATATTTCCATGATGCCATTGTTCTATTTTCCCAATTCATGATCCCAAAATTCCAAGATTCCCGGATTTCCTGAGTTGGGGCTCACTGGGTCTTGATGGTCTTTTCCAGCCTGAATGGTCCATTGATTCCAAGAATTCATTATCCCAATGTTCCCAATATCCTGTGATTCTGGTTTCCTAATAGCTCATGACTCAATTATTCTGTCTTCCCATAATTCCATGATCCTGTAATTCCATGATTCCAGAATTCCCAAAGGCTGAACCTGACATTCTTGGAGGTCTTTTCCAACCTTAATGATCCCAGGTTCCCATGATCCCATTATCCCAATAGACCATGACTTCATGATTCCATGATCCATAACTGTGTGATTTTCTAATTCCATGATCCCGTAATTTCATGATGCCAGAATTCCTAGAATTTGGCCTTCATGATCTTGAGGCCTTTTCCAACTTCAATGGCTCCATGATGCCATAACTCCATGATCCCATAATTCCATGACTCCCTGATCTTAATATCCCATGATCCCATAATTAGATAACTCTCTGATCCCAAGACACTGTAACTCCACAATTCCACAATTCCTGAGCTCCATGTTCCCATAATTCCATGATTTTCAAACCTTGAACTTGATGGTATCAGAGACCTTTCCCAAACTCAGCCATTCCATAACTCCCTGACCCCATAATTTCAAAATCCCAGGATTTTCAGGTAGCAAACTTGATGTTCTTGGAAGTTGTTTCCCAACTTCAGCCATTTCATAATTGCACGATTTGATTCCACAATTTCATGACGCCCTGATCCCATAATTCCATGGGACTCAAACCTTTAACTTTATGTTCTTGGAGACTTTTCCCAACTTCAGCCATTCCATAACTCCAAGACCCCATAATTCCAAAATCCAAAGATTCACAGGAGTTGAACTCGATGAGCCTTGGAGATGTTTCCCAACTTCAGTCATTCCATGGTTCTGTGATCCCATTAATTCCATGATTCTTAAAGCATGAATTTCATGGTCACAGAGACTTTATCCAACTTCAATGATTCCATTATTCTGTGATTCTATTACCCCATCATTCCAGAATCCGGGGATTTTCAAGGGTCAAATGTTGTTTGTGGAGCTCTTTCCAAACTTCAGCCATTCCGTAATTCCACAACTTGATTCCACAATTCCATGATTCCTTGACCCCATAATTCTATGATTCTCAAATCTTGAACTTGATGGTGTCAAACTTTCTCAACTTCAGCCATTCCATAACTCCATGATCTCATCATTCCAAATTCCCAGCATTTTCAGAGGTCAAACTTGATGTTCTTGGAGACCTTTCCCAACGTGCGTCATTTCATAACTCCATGATCCCGTAATTCAAAAATCTCAGAATTTTCAGGGGTCACACTCGATTGTCTTGGAGCTCTTTCCCAACCTTACCCATTCGACAATCCTCCAATTCTACAGATGCAATCCCAGCTCTCATTCCCTGCCTTTCCCCCAGGAATCTCAACATTCCCAGCTCCCACCAATCTTCCCTTGGGCCTCACCTCTACCTTTTCCCTCCTGCCAGTGACCTCAGGGCTCCGTTAGAAAGCCTGGAATTGGCCTTTTGCTCCCTCGTTCCCGCCGACCTCGCCTTCCTCTCCCAAAGCTTCCACGCTCCAGCCCTCAAAAGGTTGGATCTGAGTGGCCACGACTTCTCCCAAGGCCTCCTGGAGCCGCTCCGGCTGCTCCTGGAGGAAACCTCATCCTCATTGCTGCACCTGGATCTCATGGAATGCCGCATGGCCGATTCCCACCTGGATGCACTACTCCCAACACTCCGGCGCTGCTCCCGCCTGCGCTTCCTGGGACTCCACGGCAATCGCCTGTCCATGGCCATGCTCAAGGATCTGCTCCAGAAAACCTTGGAACTGCGAGATCTCCAGCTGGTTGTGTATCCTTACCCAATGGATTGTTACAAACCGGAGCCACCGGCAGAATCCGGTTGGAATTTTGAAGAGGTCGTGGATGAGGAACTTCTGGCTGTGGCCAAGGCGGAATTCAACCAAATCTTGGAGAATTCCAGGAGAACCAACCTCATCTGGACTTATAACCCCTATGGCCACAGAGACCTGGACTACTTCTCCTTGTGATTTGGGAAAAGCTCGGAGCCTCCATCGTAGAAAAGCATCACCACCTCCTTCCCAAAATCCGGGAGTTTTCATCCTCATCCCAATGCTTTTCCACCTCATTCCAGTGGAATTTTCTATTTATTTCAGTGGTTTTCTGCCTGGTTTTGTTATTTTTCTATCTCATCCTGCTGTTTTTTGTCTTGTTTCAGGGTTTTTCTACCCCATCCTGATATTTTCCCCCTGATCCTAATATTTTTCTTCCTCATTTTGGTGTTTTCCTGCCTCATCCCAATGTTTTTTCACCTTATTTTTATATTTTTCCCCTCATCCCGGAATTTTTCCACCCTATTTTGGTCTGTTTCCCATCCTGATCCCAATGTTTTTCCTTCATGTCCCGGTCTTTTCCCAGAAGTTTTACTGCCACATCCAGGGGGAAAACCCCCCAGAATTCCCTTAATTCCCATGGGATATTAATTATTGTTAGTTCATTATTAATTATTATTAATTAATAAGACACCACCGCCAAAATTCCATGCAAATCCCTCCCAAATTCCCAAATCCTTGATCCCAAATTCCCACATCTCCAAATACTTAATCCCAAATCCCCAAATCCTTGACTCCAAATCCCCAAATACTTGATCCCAAATTTCCAAATCCCCAAATCCCTGATCCCAAATTCTTAAATCCTTCATCCCAGTTCCCCAAATCCTTCATTCCAAATCCCCAAATCCTTCATCGCAAATCCTTGATCCCAAATCCTTGCAACAAGGAATTGACAGAGCAACTTCCAGTCTTTTTTTGTTTGGGATTTTTACCAGAAAACCACAGGGTTTGGCTGCCTGGAATTTTGGGGTGCTCCAATTCTTTGAGAATACATTGGGAATCTCTCGTTTCCTGGGGGAATAATTGGGAATTCCAATTTTGGATAAGACAAAATTCCATTTCAAGAACTGACAGAAGACTCAACCTCCAATCCTGATTTTTCTGCCCGCAGAATTCCCAGCAATTCCCCGGAGAGCTGATACCTCCTCCCTTCCCACAAAAAATGCGTTGGGGGCTTTTCCAGCCCTTCCTCAAACTGGAATTCTGAGCTCCACTCGGATGCCAGTGCCGAACGCACCAACCCAACTCCTCCGGCTCTTTCCGGAGCCGGGTGATAAAGCCGCCCATTTTCTGGGAATACCGCCAGCATTCCCGGCTGGAACGGCACCGTCAGCTTGGAGCCACCTCCACAATAGGAAAGGAGGGAATTCCCATCAGATCCAGGCAGGATTTGGGTGAAAACCACAGGAAGGTCAGCGCAGCGCAGGAAATTCCGTTCCCGGCCGCAATGGGAAAGGAACGGGAATTCCTCCTGGTAGCGCCCGCTCCGGTTCCGCTCCAGGTGCTTGAAGAAGAAAGAGAGGAATCCAACATCTGTTGGGATGGAGAAATTCCTAGATCAATGACCTTGGAATTCATGGAATTCTGGGATGGGCTTTTCCTGTATTTTTTTTTTGGGTTTTTTTTCTTCCCCCCAGATTTTTCCTTGGTGGTTTTTGGAGTTGTTGTGGAGTTTTTAAAGATTTTTTTTTTGTCCCAGGAATTTTAAGGATTTTGGGGAAGGGATGAGGAAAAAGAGGAACTAGGAAGAGGAAATGCATCTTAAAATTAATTTTCCTTAATAAAATGGGTTTCTTAATTAATGAGGGACTCTTATCAATTAAGGATGGAATTTCTTCATTAATGAAGGAACTTTTTCATTAATGAAGGAACTTTTTCATTATTTAATAATTAAGAATTTAATAATTAAAATAATTGAAAATAAAAATAAAAATAATTAAAAATAAATAATTTAATAATTAAGGACTTAATTAATTAATTAATTCCTTAATTAACATTAATTAATTCCTTAATTAATGAAGGAATAATTAATTATTAGGGAATGATACGTTAACGAGTCATTTAATGCAAATTAGGAGTTTTCCAGGAATTTTGGGGATTTTAGAAAAGGATGAAGGGAAAGAGGAAATGGGAAGAGGAAATGCTTCCTAAAATTAATCTTTCTAATTTTAAATAGATTTCTTAATGAGAGAATTTTGTAATTAATTAAGGAATTTCTTCATTAAATAAGGAATTATTTTCATTATTTAAAGAATTCCTTAATTAATTAGGGAATTTGATAATTAAGGAATTTAATGAATGAGGGAATTTTTAATTAATTAGGGAATGATTCATCAATGAGATTAATATGCAAATCAGTGGTTTTCCAGGAATTTTAGGAATTTGGGAAAAGTATAAAGGAAAAAAGGAACTGGGATGAAGAAATGCTTCCTAAAATTAATTTTTCTAATTAAAAATAGATTTCCTAATTAATTGAGGGAATTTCTTAGTTAATTAAGGGGTTTCTTCATTCATTAAAGAATGCTTTCATTATTTAACAAATTTTTTAAGTAATTAAGGAATTTTATAATTAGGGAATTTAATTAATGAAGGAATGATTCATTAATTAGGGAATGATTCATTAATGAGGGAATCATAAGCAACAAAGAGATTTTCTAGGAATTTTAGAGATTTGGGAAAGGGATCAGGGAAAAAAGGAATTGGGAAGGAGAAATGCTTCCTAAAATTAATTTTTAAAATTAAAAACAGATTTCTTAATTAATGAGGGAATTTCTTCATTAATTAAGGAATTTAATAATTAGGGAATTTAAGAAATGAGGGAATAATTATTGATCAGTGAATGAGGTATTAATGAGGTATTAATTTGCAAATGAGTGGCTCTCACCTTTCCTGTCCCTTTCCAAGCCCCAAATTAAAATTAAACACTAATTAAGGCTCAAATCCCAATTAATAATCCAATCCTAATTAATAAACAGGTCCTAATTAACAACAGGATGCTAATTAGGGACATACCTTTGAAGCAGGTGATGAAATTCTTGACTTTGGTGTCATCCAGGAAAAGCTGCAGAAAAAAAAGCAGGAAAAAGCCTCGAAACCTTTGAGTTTTCCCAGACAAATCCTGGGATTTTTCTCTGGGATCATTTTGGGATCCATCCTGAATCCCTCTCCCATCTTTTCAGGAGGATTTGCTTTTTTTGGGATTTTTCTGGGATCTGCTCTGAGTCCGTGGAAAGGTTTTTTGGGATCACTCTGGAATCTGAGTGGGATTTGTCTGGAATTGGACTGGGATCTGTGCAGGATCCATCCAGGATATATTTGGGATCTGTCTGGATTTAATCTGGGTTTAATCCAGGTTTAATCTGGGATCTGGCCACGATCCTACTGGGATTGATCAGAGATCCATCCAAGATCCACCCAGATTCTCCTTGGGATTTTTTATTTTATTTGTTTTGAGATCTCATTGGGATCTGCCCAGAATCCAGGCAGGATATCCTCAGGATTCATTCCCAGGACCCACAACCCCTATCTATGCCCTATAAATCCCCTACTGATTCCTTATTGATCCCAAATAAATCCCCTATATATGCCCAGATCCCAAATAAATCGCGGATTGATCCCCTGTAGATCCCCCACCAATCCCCTGTTGATCCTCTGTAGTTCCCCTTTTGATCCCAAATAAATCCCCTGTAAACGCCCTATAAATCCCCTGTAAATGCCCTATAAATCCCCTGTAAACGCCCTATAAATCCCCTGTAAATGCCCTATAAATCCCCTGTAAATGCTCTATAGATTCCCTTTAGATCCCCTGTCAGTGCCCTATAGATCCTCCCTGACCTGTCCATGGTGATCCACGTAATAAAAATACTCGCGGGTTCTAGGCCCCGGCCGCTGTCCCTGCAGGTACTGGGGCCCCGGGCGCGCGCAGAGCCGCAGCAGCGTCGCCACCCTCATCGCGACAGCCACCGGCGACCCCCGACACGGCCGGGCCACCTCCCTGTCGCGACAGGCGACAGCGACAGCAGCGCCACCGGCGCCACCCGGATGTGGCCAATGGGGGAGCGGAATGTGTGCGCACCTCGGGTGGTGCGGCGGGGAAAAGGTTCCGGAGAGGAAACAGAAGTTGAAGAAGAGGGGCCGGGAGAACGTCCCGCCGCTATACGGGCACCTATAGATCTCCAGACCCTATAGAACCTCCCAGACCGCCATATAGACCCCCCAGAGCTTCCCTATAGGGTCTCGGACCCCTACAGAGCCTCAGTGGCCCCTTAAAAATCTCCTATGGGCGGCTCGTGGCGCTGTGTACCCACAAAGATCCCCTCACCCTTAGTTTCCCGGGATTTTCCCCTCAGGGCCTCACAGGCACCGGGAGAAGCAGCGGGATGAGGGAAAAAGTTGAAAAATGAGGCGGAAGAATATCGGGATGAGGCAAAAATCACGGGGATGAGGTAAAAGAACACCTGGGATGGGGTGGGAAAATATCGGGATGAGGGAAAAATACCAGGATGAGGGGGAAAAAAAAATGTTAAATGAGCAGGAAACCAGCAAAAAATCGGGATGAAGGAGAAAACGCCAAGACAGGAGGGGAACACCACAATGATTGTAAAATTACCAAAATGAGGATGGAAAACACCAAAATGAGGATGAAAAGAGAGAAATGTGGTGAAAAACACCAAAAATGAGGCAAAGCCCCAACGGAATAAGGCCCAAAATACCAAAATTAGGTGGAGAACCACTGGAATGAGGTGGTAAAACAACAAAATGAGGTGGAAAAGCACCAGGATGAGGGGAAAAACCAGTGAAATGAGGTAAAACCCCAGCAAAATGAGGCACAAAAGCACCAGGACTTGGCAGAAAAAACACTAGAATGAGGCAAAATATAAGAAAATGAGGTGGCAAAACACTGGCATGAAGGGAAAACCACAGGGATAAGAGGAAAAAAACCAAAATTATGTAGAAATTTGATGGGATAAGGCCCAAAAGACTAAAATGAAGTGGAAAAACACTGGGATGAGGGGAAAAATACCTAAATGAGATGGAAAACCAGTAGGATTAGGGGGAAAATACTGGGTTAAGACAAAAAAGCACCCCAAAATGAGATGGAAAACAACCAAAATGAGGGGGGGAAACACCAGAACGAGGGAAAAAAATAATGGGATAAGGCAAAACCACCAAAATTAAGTAGAAAACAATGGAATAAGGCTCAAAATACCAAAATGAGCTGGAAAACCACCAGGACGAGGGGGAAAATACTGGGATAAGGCAAATTAAAATAACTAAAATGAGAAAAACCACCAAAATGAGGGGAAAAATAATGGGATGAAGGGAAAATACCAAAGGGAGTTACAGAAATGAGGTGGAAAAACACAGGGATGGAGGGGAAGAACACTGGGATGAGGCATTGCCCGTGAAAATGAGGAGGAAAAACAGCAGTAAAAAATGAAAAAAACCCAGAATGAGATGGAAACCCACCAGGATTAGGAGGGAAAACATGGAGGGTTCATGGATGGGGATAAGGATCAGGAAAGATCCCTCAGCAAATCCCATCTGGGCACAAGAGACTCGGGATCTGGGAAAGGATGAGTTTATTTCCAATGGAATCAGAGCAGGATAACAAGACCCCAAATCCAACTTTCCCCTCCCCCACTTCACTCTTTCCCAGCTTTCCCTAAATCCCTCCAGCAGCACTGGGAGCCAGGGCCATCTCAGGGGAGTTTTCCATGGATTTCTGCAACGTGTCATTGCCATGGAAGACAATTCCTCATGGACTTTTCCAAGGGGTAAATATGTCAGGAATATCCTGCTCCAAAGGTTTTTTCCTCCATGGGATTCCTGCCAGGAATCTGTTCCTTTTTCCATGGATCCACAGGTCCCTCCCAAGATGCAGCTCCAGGATGAGCTTTCCTTTGGATGCACCACAGAATTTTGGGAATTTCCACTCCAGCACCTTGGAATCATCTCTGGAGTCATTCCTTTCCCAGACTGCTGCTCCAGAATTCCAGCTGGGATACGACTGATTTCTTCCATCTCAATTCTTATTCTGGAGGCATTGCCATTGTTCCTGACAGGATTGGCTGGACATGAGAGAAGCTTCCAGCAGCTTCCCATGGAATCCAGTCCTGGAGCCTCCTGAAATTTGGCTGTGCAAAGCCAATCCTAACCAAAAAAACACGGAGATGAACTGCAAAAGTCATGAAATGGGATGGAAAAATACCAGGATGAAGCAGAAAAATACCAGGATGGGCTGCAAAACCACTGGGAAAAATAATGAAATGGGAGGAAAAATACTGGTCTGAGGCAGAAAAACACTGGGATGAGGGGGGAAGTATCGGGATGAGGGGAAAACTATCGGGATGAGGGGCAGAAAAAAACCAGGGAAAAATCTCGGGATGGGGCAGAAAAACATTGTTATGAGGCAGAAAACTAAAAAAAAAACCAGTCAGAAAAGCACCAAAATGAAAGGAAAAAAACCACTGGAATGAGGTGGAAAAGCACCTGGATGAGGTGGAAAACACACTGATTTTAGGAAGGAGGCGGCAGCGCTTTTCCACAATGGAGGCTCCAAGTCTTTCCCGCCTCCGAGCTGTTCCCAAATCACAAAGAGAAATAGTCCAGGGCTCCGTGGCCGTAGGGATTGTAAGTCCAGACGAGGTCGGTTCTCCCAGAATTTGCCAGCAGCTGGGAAATCTCTGCGGTGGCAGCTGCCAAACGTTCCCCATCCATGGGTTCCTCGTAAATCCGTCGGGATCCCGGTACTCGGCGTGGAGGCTCTGGCTTGTAGCAATCCACTGGGAAGGGATACACGACCAGGTGGAGATCTGGAAGCTCCAAGGTTTTCTGGAGCAGATCTTTGAGCGCGGCTGTGGACAGGGAATTGCCATACAGTCCAAGGAAGCGCAGGCGGGAGCAGCGCCGGAGTGTTGGGAGCAGAGCCTCCAGGTGGGAATCGGCCATGCGGCATTCCATGAGATCCAGGTGCAGCAGCGAGGCCGAGGTTTCCTCCAGGAGCAGCCGGAGCGGCTCCAGGAGGCCTTGGGAGAAGTCATGGCCACTCAGATCCAACCTTTTGAGGGCCGGAGCGTGGAAGCTTTGGGAGAGGAAGGCGAGGTCGGCGGGAACGAGGGAGCAGAAGGCCAATTCCAAGCTTTCCAACGGAGCCTGCAGGTCGCTGGCGGGAGGGAAAAGGGAGAGGTGAGGACCAAGGGAGGACTGGTGGGAGGTGGGAATGTTGGGATTCCTGGGGGAAATGTGGGGAATGAGAGCTGGGATTGCATCTGTGGAATTGTGGTATTGTGGGATGGGTGAGGTTGGAAAGGAGCTACAAGAACATCGACTTCGACCCCTGAAAATCCTGGGACTTTGGAATGATGGGGTCATGGAATCACAGAATAATGGAATCACTGAGATTGGGCAAAATCTCTGAGACCATGAAGTTGAAGCTTTGGGAATCTTGAAATTATGACGGAGTCATGGAATGATGGAATGACTAAAGTTGGCAAAGAGCTCCAAGACTCTTCGAGTTCCACCCCTGACAATCCTGGTATTTTAGAATGATGGGATTATGGAGTTATGGAATAGCTGCGGTTGGGAAAGGTCTCCAAGAAGATCAAGTCTGACCCCAGAGAATACTGGGATTTTGGAATTATGGGGTAATGGAATCACAGAATAATGGAAACACAAAGGTTGGAAATGATCTCCAAGAACATCTATTTCAAGGTTTGAGAATTATGGAACTATGGGATCATGGAGTTACAGGCTCATGGAGCCATTAAAGTTGGAAAAAGCTTCAGGACTATCAAGTTCAACCTTTGGGAATCCTAAAATTAAGCACGGGATATTATGGGATTATGGGATCATGGAGTCCTAGACTATTGGGTTAATGGGATCATGGGAACCTGGGATCTAAGGCTGGAAAAGATATCACGGATCATTGAACCCAAACTTTGGGAATTCTGGAATTTTGGGATGATGAATTTATGGAATAATGGAATTGTTGAGTCATGAACTATTGGGATGACAAAATCATGAGATCATGGGAATATTGGGTAATGAAATTCTGGAATCATGGGATCACTAAAGTTGGAAAATACCTACAAGATCCAGAAGATCCCTAGAATCAAGGAATTCTGGGATCCTGGATTTTTGGGACAATGGAGTCACGAACTATTGGAATAACGGAATTGTGAGAACACTGGGACAATTAAATCTTGGAAGCATGGGATCACTCAGATTGGAAAAGACCCCCAAGATCCCTGAGCCCAATCCCTGGGAATACCCCCAGAGTGCGGGAAGGCCCCGCTTGGTGGGGAACTCACCAGAGGATCTGTCGTAGATTCCCAGAGAGCCGGGAGGATCCCAGGTTGAGCTCCCTGAGGCTGGGCAGCATTCCCAGCTGCCCAGCCAGGCAGCGGATTCCGATGGCCGATTCCGGCGTCGGGCGCCGCACGTCCACGTTGCTGTACTGGAGCTTGAGGCTGCGCAGCTCCGGGAAGCGCGAGAGGTGAGGCAGGATCACCGAGAGCCCAGTCAATCCCAAATTCCGGAAGCGCAGATCCACCCTCCGCACACAGGAAGGATCCAGAGATTCCAGCAGGCTCACGATGCCAGCCAGGGAGAGCTTTTCTGCTTGGAATTCGCGGCACTTGAGGCGCAGTGGGCTGGTGGCTCCGGTCTGGAGCGCATCCCGCAGAATCCCGTAGGATGTTCCGTTGACGAACAGGTCGGCGTGGACGTCCACACCCGGAGGCTGCGGAGCGGCTGCGGCTGTAGCAGCTCCAGAATGGCCTTTGTGCCGCTTGGATCCGCGCCGCTGGAATTCCCGCTGGTGCTTGGACACCTCCACACAAGCCTTGGCCAAAGCCATGGTGCCAGACCAGACGCTCATCCCATCCGGAGCACGGCCAGCCGGATCATCCGGAACTCCGGTCACATCCAGCACACGCAGGCGGCACCCGCTGGAAAAAATATGCAGAAACCATTAAAACGTCTGGAGGAATGGAGGTTGTGGTCATGACAGAATTGCCAAAACCCACCTAGAATCACGGCCAGGCTCTTCCAGTTCCCACCGGAGCTGCGCCACCACGGCCAGGATGACAGCCTGGACACAGAGCTTGCAGGGATGATCCCGGAGCAGCTCCCGGCGCCCCACGAGCCGCTGGAAGTTGAGCACTGGGAAAGGCCAAGCGGCCACCAAATCCCGCAGGACCAGGGGTCTTCCATCCAGGAATGCCGCTTGGAAAAGGATGGGGTAGAGGTGGGCAGGAAGAGCAGGAAGGATGGGAAGAGGGTGGTGGGCGACGATGCGGCGGGCACAGAGGAAAAGGAGAGAATCCGAATATCCCGGCGGGAGTTGGCGCTTGGGGATGCACGGTGGGATTCGGGTGGAGGAGCGGCTGCGCGAGGGAGCCATGGTGGAATTCTGGGAATGTTCCCAAAATCCAGGGACTTCCTGCAGGGCCGCAAAGGGAGCCTGTGGGAGAAATGGGGTAGGGGAAGGGAGGCCAAAGGGGGAGTTTGGGGGCAGGGGGAAAGCCTGAGTGGAGATTGTGTAAAAATGGGGTTCTGGAGCATCCCCAAAAGTCTCACCCAGCAAACCCTCAAAACATTCCAGAGATCCCTAAGCCTGTCCAGGGACCTCCCTAAACCAGTGCAGGGACGATCCCCAAACCAGTCCAAGGACACCCCAAACCAGCCCAGGGTCCCTCTAAACCCCCCAAACCAGTCCAGGGATCTCCTAAACAGTCCAGAGACCCCCCAGACCAGTCTAGGGATCCCCTAAATCTCTCCAGGGACATTCCAAAACTTAAAACCTCTAAACCAGCCCAGAGATCCCCCAGATCTCCCCAAAGCAGTCCGGAGATCCCAAATCACTCCAGGGACCCCCAAACCAGTTCAGGCACCACTCAAAACCAGTTCAGGGAACCCCTAAACCAGCCCAGGGATCCCCCAGACCCCCGCCCAAACCGAACCAGGGATCCCAAAACACTTCAGGGATTCCATAAACTGCTTCAGAGACCCCAACACCCATCTCAGGAATCTCCCCAAACCAGACTCTCAAACCCCAACACTCCCTTCCTCAGGACCCCCCAGATCAGCTCTCCCCTCCTCTGGGGTGCCCCCATCCCCCCCAAAGCACCTCAGGGACCCTCTGGACCCCCAATCCAGCCTGTCCCACCCACGGGGTCCTTCCCAGCCTTCCCAATCCATCCCGGGACCCCTCCCCAACCCCCTAAACCCACCCGAGGAGCGCCGCCAGACCCCCTAAAATCTCATGTGGTCCCCCAATCTCCTGAACCTCGCCAGGGACCCCCCGAACACCGAAACCAACCCCGGTGCCCCCCCCCAACATGGCGCCCCCCACTCACTACCTGCCCGCAGGCCCCACTCGCCCCTGCCCGTACGGAAGCTCCACCTCCTTGTCTGCGAGCTGCGTTGGCCAATCAGCGAGTGGGATCCACCCTAGGGGGCGTATATCTGCATTTTTATTGGCTTTTATAACTGTCCATCAAAGTTCAACATCATTTTTCATTGGTTGCGAGTGTGTGGGCGGAAGCTTTGGGGTATTTTGCTGCTTATTGGCTCGTGTTGCTGTCAATCACAGCGAATCCTGCCTTGCCATTGGCTAAGGCGCGGCCGGAGCGGGAGGTTCGCTCTGAGGCAGCCCTGGGGTCCCCCGCGAGCTTCCCTCGATTCCCGATCCCAAATCCCGATTCCCGATCCCGGTTCCCGCGGCCACGGAGCGGCTGCAGGAGCTGAAGGTGCTGCTGAAGCGCTGGGAAGCGGAATTCCTGCGGGAACGGCGGCGGAAACCCAGCCAGGTGCTCCTGAGGAGCAGCAGCGGGGATTAGTGAGGGGGGAAATCCCTGAGGGGAATCCCTGGAATTTGGGGGGGAGGGGCTGGTTTGGGGGTCCCCAAGCTGGTTTTGTGGGAGTCTTTAGGGTGGTTTAGGGTGTCCTGGGGTTTTTGGAGTGTCCTTGGGCTGGTTTTGGGGTGTTTTGGTTGGTTTAGGGAATCCTTAGAATGGGGGCAGGTTTATTTTAAGGAAATCTTGGGGGTTTTTGGGGTGTCCTTGGGTTCATTGAGGGGTCCTTGAGGTGATTTTGGAGTGCTGGGGGGGGGGGGGGGGGCGGTTTGCGGTGGTTTAGGGGATGCCTGGAATGGTGGAATTTGGTTTAGGGAGATCCTGAGGGTTTTGGGGTGTTCCTGAGAGTGGTTTTGTGGTGCTGGGAGGAGTCTTTAGGGTGGTTTAAGGGGATCCTGGAATGGAGGGATTTGCTTTAGGAAGAGGGTCTGGGTTTTTTTTGGGTTTCCTTGGGGTGATTTTGAGAGTCCTTGAGGTGGTTTTGGGGTGCTGGGGGTGTTTTGAGGTGGTTTAGGGGTTCCCTGGAATGAGAGGAATTATTTTAGGAGGCTCTTGAAGCTTTTGGGGTTTCCTTGAGAATGGTTTTGCGGGTGCTGGGGTGTCTTTTAGGTGGTTTGGGGGGGTCCTGGTTTTTTTTGGGGTGTTTTTGGCGTGGTTCAGGGTGTCCCTGAATGGGGCTGGTTTGATTTAGTGGGATCCTGGGGGGTTTTGGGGTGTCCCTGGACTAGGGGAGCATTTTTGGGAGTCCTTGGACTGGGACGGTCCATGGGGTGGTTTTTTGAGGCTCTGGGACGGTTTTGGGGCTGCTGGGGAAATATCTGGGATGGTTTTGGGGTCTCTGGGGGGTTTCAGGGGGACTCGGGGAGGGGGTGGGGTTAGGGAGCCGCGGGGCATCCCTGGGATTCGGGGGCTGTTTTGGGTGTTTTCCTTATAAATTCCCCTATAAAACCCCCTCATTCTCCCTGCTGATCCAGGTAAGAAAAACGCTGGCGGCTTCTTTGTCGCGACAGGCGACAGCTGCAGCGGCGACCGAAAGTAGCTGCCTGGGGGACCGGAATGCGGGGGACACCTCCCCGGTAAGGTGCTACGGTAAAAAGTTTCCGGGGGGGACCGGAGGAGCACGGCCTTAGCGACATCTTGGGGACACCCAGAATCCCAAATTCCCGGCTTTTCCCGCTCCAAAGGCACCAGGAACGAGCAGCGCTTTCCATACGGAGCTTTATTCACACGCGGTGGGGGGCCGGAGCCCCCCCAATACAGAATTCGGCGGCCCCTGGGGGGGACCCCAAAATCCAACCCCACCCCTCTGGGGAGAGGGGTGGGAGGGGAATTCCCGAAAGAATTCCCGGGATTGGGGGAATCCTGGGAAAATCCCGGGGAGGGAGGGGCGGGTCCATCCCTTTAATTGAGATTTTTTTTTTCCAGTCGTTTTTTTTTTTATTTTTTTTTTTAATAATAATAAATAAAAACCTCGAGGCTTTAAAAAAAAAAAAAAAAAAACCACACACAAAAAAAAAAAACCTGCCGGAAAAAAAGGAGGGGAAATGACTTAAAAATTAATGAATGGGTGCCAGAAATTAATGATTAATTAATGAAAACTTAATTAAGCAGACGTGGAGGAAAAGTGGGGGTCCCCTGGCAGTGAGTAGAGCTGGGAGGTAGCGCTGGGTTGTCCCCACCACCCCCAGTTTGGGAACCCCCCCCACCCCAATTTGGAGACCTCCTCCATGGGACCCCCCCACCTTGGGGACCCTCCCACAATCTTGGGGACCCCCCTCACTATGGAGACCTCTCAATTTTGGGGGACCCCCCCCACCCATGGGACCCCCCTCCTGGCCTTGGGGACCCCTCTGTTTTGAGGGACTTGGTGGAGATTTGGGGTCACCAGGATGGGTCCTGCTGGAGACTGGGGGGCACCAAGTTAGAACCTGAAGGACCTGGAGAAGATTTGGGGCCACCAAGGTGGGTCCTGATTGAGATTGGGGTCACCAAGGTGGGTCCTGGTGAAAACTGGAGGCCACCAAGGTGAAACCTGGAAGAAGCTGGGGCACCAAGGTGGGACCTGGAAGAGGTTGGGGCATCAAGATGGGACCTGGAAGAGGTTGGGGCACCAAGGTGGGTCCTGGTGGAAATTGGGGTCCATCAGGGTGGGACATGGAGGACCTGGAGGAGATTTGGGAGCACCAAGGTGGGACCTGGAAGAGATTTGGGGTCACCAAGATGGGACCTAGTGGACATTGTGGGTCACCAGGATGGGTTCTGGGGTACATTGTGGGGCACCAAGATGGGACCTGGATGACCTAGAGAAGATTTGGGGGCACCAAGGTGGTTTCTGATGGAGATTGGGCTCCATCAAGATGAGACATGGAGGACCTGGAGATTTGGGGCCACCAAGGTGGGTCCTGGAAGAGGTGGGGTTACTAAGGTGGGATCTGGTGGACACTGGGGGACACCAAAGTGGAACCTGGAGGAGATTGGAGGCCACCAAGGTGGGTTTTGGTAGAGATTGGGGTCCATCAGGGTAGGACCTGGAGGACCTGGAAAAGATTTGGGGTCACCAAGGTGAAACCAGGAAGAAATGGGGTCACCAAGGTGGGACCTGGAGGAGATTTGGGAGTTACCAAGGTGAGACCTGGTGAAGATTGGGGTCCACCAGGGTGGGATGTGGAGGACCTGGAGAAAATTTAGGAGCACCAAGGTTGGACCTGGAGGACCTGGAGGAGATGGGAGCCACCAAGGTTAAACCTGGAGGAGATCAGGGACACCAAGATGGGTCCTGGAAGACACCAGGGACACTAAGGTGGGCTGGGCAGAATCAGGTGGAGATGGGTGTCCAGGTAGGTCCTGGAGGAAATTATGGACATCAGGATGGGTGCAGGAGAAGTAGGAGATGATGACGGACACTAGGATGGGTCCAGAAGGGTCAAGCAGAACTGTCCTGGGTGGGCTGAAAGACCAGGAGGAGCTGGTGGGTGCCAAGGTGGGTCCAGGAGGAGACTGGGACCACCAAGAGGGATTGGGCAGGATCTGGAGCAGGGGAAGGGAACCAAAACAGGTCTGGGAGAAGCTGGGGGAGATGATGAGGGCCAAGATGGGTCCAGGAGGAAATGATGGACCCCAAGATTACTCCAGGAGTTGATGATGGGTTTAGAAGGACAGGAGGAGATGATGGACCCCAAGACGGGCTCAGAAGGACCAGGAAGAGATGATGAACCCCAAGATGGACCCAGGAGGGCCAGAAGGAGATGATGGACCTCAAGATGGCTCCAGGAGTTGATGACAGACACCAAGATGGGCCCAGAAGAAGCAGGAGCAGATGGGAGGTCCTGGGACTGGTCCAACAGGGCCAGACAGATCCAGTGGGTGCTGGGATAAATCCTCGTGATGCCAGTGTGTGTGGGACAGGATGGACATGGGGACACGTGGGGACATCCAGCCCACCCAGCTCTTCCAGGATAGACAATCGGCCACATGACCCCCCCCCTCCAGGCCACCACTCCCATGGAGACCTCCCAGGTCTCTTCCCTGTGGGGGACAATTGTCACCATGGTCCTCTAGTGTCCAGGTGAACTTCTCCCACCTTCCCAACCCCATGGAGACCCCACAGCTGGGATGTTCCTCATGACTCCTCCAGCAAAGAACCAGGCAGTGACATGGCCAGAAGGTCAGGATGGACCTCAAGGACTTCTCCTCGTCCCTGCATCCAGGTGAGAAGGAATGATGACAATTGCTGGACGCCCTTCATCCATGAAGTCCAGCTGGAAATGGAGCTCACCACCTGGTGAAATTGGAGAACCTCATGGACCTCCTGGTTCTTGGTGGAGATGGAGCTCATCACGTGGTGAAGAATGTCACGGGTGTCCTGGTTCTTGGTGGAGATGGAACTCACCGTATGGTGAAGCTGGAGAACCTCATGGACCTCCTGGTTCTTGGTGGAGATGGAGCTCATCACGTAGTGAAGAACGTCACGGATGTCCTAGTTCTTGGTGAAGATGGAGCTCACCACGTGGTAAAGCTGGAGAACCTCATGGACCTCCCAGTTCTTGGTGAGATGGAGCTCACCATGTGGTGGAGAACCTTATGGATCTCCTGGTTCTTGGTAGAGACAGGTGCCACCACCTGGGGATTTCAACCCTTGAAGGGGACGTGGGGCCGGTGGTGGGGTGGGGACGGCACGGTGGCGGCCGCTATAGGACGCCCTCCATGAAGCTGGTGTCCAGGTGCTGGATGAGGACACGGATGAAGGACATCTCCTTGCGCGTGTTCTCAAAGATGATCCGCGGGTCGTCCGATTGGCAGCGCAGGCAGTTGGGGGCCATCACCATGGCCAGGTTATTGACATCCATCTTGGTGACGGCCACGTTAGCTGGCTGCACAAAGACCTAGAGGTGGTGGGAGGAGAAAGGTGGAGGTCAAAGGGTTGGTGGGAGATTGGTGGGAGGTTCATGTGGACCTAGTTCTTCACCACGTGGTGAAGTTGGAGAACCCAAAACCGCCTCAGGAGTAGGAACCAGAAGGATCATGCAGGAGGACAAAATCGTGGGGTGGGAGGAGGATGGGGTTGGTGGAACTCCTGGTTCTTGGATGAGATGGGGTTGTCACGTGGTGAAGTTGGAGAACCCAAAACCACCTCAAGAGAAGGAAGCAGGAGGATCATCCAAGAGGCCATGGAGAGGTGATGGGGTTGGTGGGAGATGGGTGGAAGAACCTCATGGAACTCCTGGTTGGAGGAGATTGGGGTCACCATGTGGTGACCTTGGAGAACCCAAAACCACCTTGAGAGAAGGAATCAGTAGTGTCACCAGGGGCACAAAATCATGGTGTGGGAGGAGGAAGATGGAGGTGATGGGATTGGTGGAACTCCTGGTTCTAGGAGATGGGGGTCACCACATGGTGACCTTGGAGAACCCAAAACCACCTCAAGGGAAGGAAGCAGGAGAATCAATCAGGAGCATGAGATCATGGGGTAGGAGGAGGAAGATGGAGGTGATGGGATTGGTGGAACTCCTGGTTCTTGGATGAGATGGGGTCACCACATGGTGAAGTTGGAGAACCCAAAACCACCTGAAGAAAAGGAAGCAGGAGGGTCATCCAGGAGGCCATGAATTCATGGGCTGGGTGAAGGTGATGGGGTTGGTGGGAGATTGGTGGAAGGACCTCATGGAATTCCTGGTTGGAGGAGATTGGGGTCACCATGTGGTGACCTTGGAGAACCCAAAACAACCTCGAGAGAAGGAACTAGGAAGGTCAACCAGGAGCACAAACTCATAGAGTGGGAGGAGGAAGATGGAGCTGATGGGGTTGGTGGGAGATGGGTCAAAGGACCAAACAGACCTCCTAGTTCTTGGATGAGATGGAGTGACCATGTGGTGACCTTGGAGAACCCAAAACCATATCAGGAGAGGAACCTAGACCTGGTGAGCAAGCAGAAAGTGCTGGTCCTACCTGGAGGAAGCGGATGAGGTAGCACAGCACCATTCTGTTGATCCGGGGCAGGGAGTGGACCACGGCGATGGCGGCCTCGGGGTTCTCATAGTGGGAGATGCACTGCTCGTAGAACTCATGTGGGATCAGCGGCTCCTCCAGCTCACGGTACCACAGCTTCAGCAGCGATGCTGCGAGAGGACACGGAGAAGAGGAGAAGATGTGAGATCTTCCACATGGAGCTTCTGTCCCACCAAACATCGCCCCGAAGTCCTACCAGGAACGTGTGGGTCCTCCAAGCCAGTGGGGATCTTCCATTGGTCCACCTGCAGTTTGAGGGCATTGACCTCGTCGATGTCACCGGGGACCCTGTGGGGGGAAAGAGGTGTTGATGGCCGAGTCACTGATGGGTACCTTCCAGGTGAACAGCTTTGGGTGCTCCAGGAGAACCAGGAGGGGACATCAGCTGGGCATGGAGCTGACTGGTGTCACCAAGACCCCACCATGACTGAGGGCCACCATGGAGAAACCTCCATGGCCTTGGAACCATTCTGGGAGCTTGGTACCACCAAGACACCACTATGACTCTGGGGGCCACTCCATGTAATCTCCATGGAGAAATGAGAAGTTGGAGGGACTCAGGGGATGGTCGCACCAAGATCCTGCCATTACTGGTGGTCACCATGGAGAAAACTCAATGGCCTTGGAGCCATTTTGGGAGCTTAGTGCCACCAAGACCCCACCATGACTGGTGGCCACCACAGAGAAACTCCCATGGCCTTGGAGGACCCACCAGAGGAAAAAACACCCAGAAACGCAAATTTGCCCCATTTTGAGAAAATTCTTATGAGAACCTCCAGCTTGCCACCACCATGAGGTGTCCCCATGAGCGTGGGGTAGCTTTACCTGAAGATGCCCTCGGTCTGGTCCCCGTTGAGCGCCAGGACTTCCTCGGAGAGCCGAGTCTGCACCCAGGGCAGTTGCCGGTCCGGGTACCGCTCCTTTTGCATGGCCACGATGTCCTGCAGGGAGCTGCCGAACATGGATGGGTTGAAGACTGCGTTCTTGGCGTGCCGGATCTCCTCGATGTTCGGCTTCTTCAGGCCCTGCAGGAGACACCAGAGGTCACCAGTGGCCAGGATGTGATTTATTTAATCCCACCACCCTCTTGGTTGAGGTTTATGGGGATGGTGATGGAGCCATGGATGCATTCTGGGCAATTCAGTCAAGGTGGATCCACCATCCATCCATCCATCCATCCATTTTTCATCCATCCATCCATCCATCCATCCATCCATCCATCCATCCATCCATCCATCCATCCATCCATCCTCCATCCACCATCTTGATTCTGAAGTGAACCAAATCCTATGGTGCTTAGTGGGACCATGGCCATGCTGGAAGATCTCCACTGATGGATTTTTCCAGGAGGAGAAAGAGGAGGAGCCATGGTTCTGGGAAGCTTCTGGAATGCTGAATATTGGCCCTGGGCTTCCAGCAATTTCTTAGAAAGTTCCCAGAAGGTCCTTCCATACAAGGTTTCCAGAAGGTCTCCAGAAATTCCTTAGGAAGTTCCCAGGAGGTCTCCAGAGAATTTGCAGAAGGTCTCCTGAAGATCACCAGATGGTCTATAGGATGCCTTCAGAAAGTCCCCAGAAAATCCCCAAAATGTCTCCAGAAGGTTTCCAAAAATTCTGCAGAAGGTCTCCAGAAGATTCTCAGAAGTTCTCCAGAACATCCTTCAGAGGTTCTTAGAAGATCCCAACAAGATCTTGAGAGTTCTCAGAAGGTGTCCAGAAAGTTTCCAAAAGATCTCCAGAAGATCCTCACCCAGTCTCCATGATGTCTTCAGAAGATCCACAGAAGATCCTTAAAAGGTCTCAGAAATTCTCCAGAAATTTTCCAGTGATTTCCCAGAAGGTCTTCAGAAGTCTTCAGAAGTTCTCAGAAGTTCTTCAGGTGGTCTCCAGAAGATCCCCAGACAGGTATTAGGTCCCCAGAAAGTCCTTTCCAGAAATTTCCCAGAACATTCTTGGAAGGTTCTTGTTCTCCAGAACATCCTTAAAAGCTTCCCAGAAACTCCCTACAAGAAGTTCTTCAGAAACGTTCCAGAAGGTTCCCAGAAGTTCTCCAGAAGGTCCTTAGTAGATCCCTAGATGCTCTCCAGAAGATCTCCAGCTTTGCAGAAGATCC
Source organism: Erithacus rubecula (assembly GCF_903797595.1). Classification (NCBI taxonomy): domain Eukaryota; kingdom Metazoa; phylum Chordata; class Aves; order Passeriformes; family Muscicapidae; genus Erithacus; species Erithacus rubecula. Next base: position 137,913,544 of record NC_136689.1, read on the forward strand.
CCAGGAAATCTCCAGAAGTTCTCCTTGCCACAGTCACCACCCAGCACCACCTCCCTCCCTCGTCCAGCCCCTTCTCAATCCCAGAAGCTCCTGGATGACCCAGTGGGAGGTGACCTCCTTGTCCTTCCCAAGCCCACCCCATTTTCTGTACCTTCTTGGCCCCGGTCAGCGCTGCCTTCTGGAGTTTGTTGTAGCAGTACTTGGCGTAAGTGCTGATGGCCACCCCTGCAAGAGAAGACACACTGGATGGTGGGATGTCACCTCCAGGACCTGGAAGATGTCCTGTCCCCTCCTTGTCCCCTCCCCATCCTTGTCACCGCTCCCAGAATTTGAGGAGGACAAGGTCCCCCTTGAACCTTGCAAGAACCTTGGAGTATCCACCAAAGCTTTGGAGCTCCATGGTGGCCTCATCTTGGCTTTTGGGGGCCACCACTGCCGTGATCACCACTGCCATCCCACCCATCTCCTCCAGATCCCACCACTTCCATTTTCATCCCACCTCCTGTTCCTGTTGTCCTCCAATGAGATAACGCCTATCCCAACAACTCTGGGGACCTGGTGGGACCTTCTGGATCATCCCAACAACCCTGAGGACTTGATGGAACTTTCTGGATCATCCCAGGAAAAGCCCTGGGGACCTGGTTGAACCTTCTGGATCATTCTCAGAGCACTGGGGATCTGGTGGAACCTTCTGGACCATCTCAGGAAAACACCTGGGTACTTGGTGGGACCTTCTGGATCATCCCAACAACCCTGAAGACTTAATGGACTTTCTGGGTCATTCTGAGAGCACTAGAGACCTGGTGGGACCTCCTGGACTATCCCAGAAGAAGCCCTAGGGACCTGATGGAACCTTCTGTACCATTCCAGAAGAATCCCTGGGGACCTGATGGACCCTTCTGGATCATCCCAGGAGAAGCCCTGGGGACCTGGTGGAACCTTCTGGACTTCCAACACCAGATGGCTTCAAATCATGTAATCCGCTCATGGAGCCATGGAATGACAGAACGCTTGGGGTGGGAAGGGATCTCTGAGGACCATCTCACCCAAACTCCTGCCAGGAGACCAGGCTGGATTTTTGGGATGCAGCCCAGGAGAAGCTGGATCAATGACCTCCGATGGGATCCGATGTGATCTGATCCCCACCTGGAGGTTCCCAAAGTCCACCCTGGAGGTTCTGCCTGGTGGATCCATCTGGAATCGACTCCATCCCTCTGTTCCTGCTGGTCCTCTGCCCTCCCTCAACTCCCTGGAGAATTCTGGGAATTCCCAAAATTCTTGGCAATTCTGAGGTCCCTACCCGGGATCTCCTCGCTCTGGGGCTTTGGTTTCTTTCGCAATTTAGGTTTCTTCTGATTGGTCCTTGCCAGGAGGTGCCGGAGGTGCCGTGAGACTGGGGAACAACACCGAGAATTCCCACGGGGAACGGACATCGGGAGCGGGAGAACAACGGGAATGAACACGGAATTGAAATGGCAAAAAAAATAAAATTAAAATTAATTTTGAAATTAAATGAAAATTAAAACTAAAATTAAAATTAAATAAAAACTTAAAACGAAAATTAAAATAAAAGGAAAAAAATTAAAATAAAAATTCAAACTGAAATTCAATTAAAAATTAAAATGAAATTTAAAATTAAATTAGCATTAAAATAAAAAATAAGAAGAAAATTAAATAAATTTAAGAGAAATTGAAATGGTAATTAGAATTTGAAAAAGAAATTAAATTTGATATTGCAATTGAAAAAAATGAAATTGAAATTGAAATAAATGAAATTAAATTAAAATGAACATTAAATTGAAAAGAAATGGAAATTAAATTTTTTAAAAAGAAAATTTAAAGTAAAATTGAAATTTAAATAGAAAAATATCTTAAAATTTCCATAAATTGAAAAAATTAAATTGAAATTGAATTTAAAATTTGAAACAAAATGGAAATTTTGAATTGAAATAAGAATTTACATGAAATTGAAATTGAAAATTTGAAATTGGAATAAAAGTTGAAATGGGAATTTAAAATTAAGTGGAGATTTAAATAAAAAACGAAATTAAACTAATATCAAAAATTGCAATTAAATTTGCAATAAAATGGGAATTTTAACTAGAATAAAAATTTGATTATATAAAAATTAAATTTGAAATTAAAATTTAAAAATTGCAATTAAATTAAAGCAGAAATTAAAATTTGAAATAAAATGGAAACTGAAATTAAATAAAAATGGAACATAAAATGAAACTTGAAGTTAAATTCAAATAAGATTTGAAATTAAATTCAAATAAAAACTGAAACAAAAATTGAAATTGTAATAAAATTGTAATAAAATGAAAATTTAAAAAGGAAAATGAAAAGAAATATTGAAATAAAATTGAAAATAAATAAAATTAACAACTAAGCTTAAATTGAAATTAAAACTTTGAAATGAAATTAAATGAAAAACTGAAAGGAAATTAAATGAAAAAGTGAAAGGAAAATGAAAAATTTAATATGGAAATACAAGTTGAAAGGGAATGAAAGTGGAAGTCAAAATAAAACATTGAAATGAAATTGAATTAAATGAAACATTGAAATAAAGTGAAAATGGAAATGAAAACAAAGAATTTAAATAAAAAAAAAAAGTTCAATAAAAATGCAAAATTAAAATAAAATAAAAACATGAAACATAAATGCATAAATAAAATCAAAACAATTGTAAGAAAACCAAATAAAATAATTAAGGAAAGATTAAAAATAAAAATAAATAAACAAAAATTAACAAATTCGGAAAAGTTTAAATTAAAAAAAATTAATGGAATAGAAATATAAAATGAAGATACAGATAAAATAAATATTAAAGCAATAATTAAAGAAAATAAAGATAAGAATTAATAATTAAAAAAATACAATGAAAATCAATAAAATGCAAAGTAAAGTAAGACAATTAAAATAAAAACAAATGAGATATAAATTAAAAAAAAAATTAATAAGTAAAAATGAAATTAAAAAAGAAATAAAGAAAATAAAATGAAAATAAAAATTATATTTGAAACTGAAAATAACAGAAATAAAATAAAACGGGAATAAAAACCCAATTAAAATGACAATGAAAGTGCAAATTTAACTAAACAAGACGGAATCGAAAATACAAATTAAAACAAATCGACAACGAAACCAATCAACACAACGACAATGAAATTTCTGGAAAAAAATGGAAAACTCAAAATGAAGGTGGAATTTGGGAATTCCCAGGGAAGGACTCTGATTGGCTGGGGAGGAGTAAGGGGCAGAGCCTCCTGAATCTGGCAGGAAATGAGTTTGACACCTCTTGTGGGACCAACCTAACCCGTTGTGACATTCCCGGGAATTCCAATTGGGAACACTCTGGGGTATTCTTCACCTTCCACGGCCACCCTGGGGTGGAACCATCTCCTGGTGCTCCCCAGGAGCTGAAGGACACCTTGGAACCGTGGGAGAAATTTAGGATCCAAAATTCCCAAATCCTTCTGGAATCCCAATTCCAATCCCACCTCATCCACATCCCACCAGGAGGTGGCATTCACTCCTTTGGGCATCCAGACAGTGAAGGATTTGGGACAACCAATCCCAAGGCTGGAGAGGACCTCCTAAAATTCCCAGATTTCTGTGTCTGTCTCCAGCCATAACCAAAAACCTCAGGAGACAGGAATTTTCTGGGTTCCATCCCAAAACTGGGGTATTTTTGGGATCCATACTTGAGAAGGAACATCTGGAGGCAGGAATGGTGAAAATCATGGAATCACTGAATTTTGGATGCAAAGCTACTGGAGGGGAAACATCTGGTAATGGGAATGATGGAAACCATGGAATCATGGACTTTTGGATCCAGAGCTACTGGAGAGGAAACATCTGGTGGTGGGAATGATGGAAACCATGGAATCATGGAATAGTTTCCGTTGGAATGGATGTCTCAAGGTTGGGTTTCAAGGAACTTCAGGGGTGGGAGAACTTCCAGGAGTGAAGGTGATGATGATACCACAAAGGTATCAAAGCTCATTTCCTCTTGGATCACTTGCTGGATTTCTGGGAAGGAGAAGGGTGGGAGAGGGCCCCATGTGCACCTCCAGGTGATGTTTTGGATGAGTTCCTCATCCACCTTTCCATGAGGAGACTCAGCCAAGAGGAAAGGAAGCAAATTATTGGGTTGGGACATGGAATCATGGCATTATTTGGGCTGGAAGGGACAACAAAGACCATCCAGGGACACCTTCCACTATCCCAGCTCGCTCCAATCCCCATCCAACCTGGTCTGGAACACTTCTGATAATCAAGGACAACCACAGAAGCCGTGGTTCCTCACTTACCTTTGGTGTCATTCACCGGATCCATGTGCCGGTAAATGTATCCTTCAAGGTAGGAATGGAATTTGGGAGTGGGTGGGAAAAAGGCCAAGCAAATGGCCATGAGCTCCCAGCCACGGGCCAGGCTCTCGTAACGGAAGTTCTCAGTGGTCTGCCGGCACAGCTGGATGTAGAGCTCGTCTCGCAGCCCCTGCATGCTCCAGCCTTTGGTGGCGATCTCCAAGGCCACATTGAGCTGGTCCGTCTTGGCCCGCCGGTCGCCCATGTACATCTGGATGAGCTTGAAGATCTCGCACGCCTCCTTCTTGACATTGCGGTCGTTGGTCATGATCATGGGTTTCTTGATGGATTCGCTGCTCCAGGCCAACATGTTGGCGATGGAGACCTTCCGTCGGAAGAGCCCTTGGGTGTGCTTGTTGAAGTGCTTGGAGGCCCAGTTCTCAATGTCCGTCTCCGAGGAGGGCTTGCGCAGGTTGAAGGTGGGGAAGACGCAGCTGGCGCTCGGCATCATGTTCCGCGTCTGCCGGCTGCTCTCGAACTGCGCACAGGCACCGAGGTCCTCGGACTGGGGGACAACAGGCAGGACAGGTCAGCGGTGCTGGTGGGGTGGGAGTGCTGATGGAATGATCGATCGATCAATTGATCGATGGATCAAGCAACAGATCAAACAAATGGCCAATCAATAAACCAACCAACCAACAGATCAATCAATGAGGCAACCAATCAACTGATCAATCAACAAACAAATAAGTCAACAAACTGATCAATGAAAGAACCAATAAACCAATGTACCAACTAGCCAATGGATCAATCAATGAACCAACCAACCAACCAACCAACCCATGAATCAACCCACAAACTGATTAATGAAATAACCAGTAAACAAATCAACCAACCAACTGATCAATCAATAAACCAACCAATGAAACAACCAGACAGTAAACCAGTCAATCAGCCAACCAACAAATGGATCAATCAACCAAGAAAGCAACCAGCAAACCAGTCAATCAATCAATCAACCAAGCAAGAAACTGGAGGATCAAAAACCTGACAACCAATGAATAGACCAATGAACCAACCAAGCAAGCAACTGATCAATCAAGAAACCAATCAACCAACCAACCAACCAAGAAATGAACCAATCAACCAATAAAACAATCAGTCAACCAAGCAACCAACAAACTGATCAATAAACCAAGCAATGAACCAATCAATCAATCAATCAACCAATAATCATTCAACAAATAAATCAGCCAACAAACCAATCAATCAAGCAATAAACCAACTGACCAGTGGAGAAACCAACAGACCAACCAACGAATGCATGAATGGTTGAACCAACCACCCAGTGAATTGATCCATTCAATCAATCGATCAATCAACCAATCAACTAACCAGCAAACCAACTGACTAGCCAATAAGCGGAAGAACCAAGCAATCAACCGATCAAACAATGAACCAACCAACCAAGCAAAAAAAAGACTGATCAATCAACCAACCAATCATCCAACCAATAAATCAGCCAACAAGCCAATTGATCAACCAACTGAGCAGTGGAGAAACCAACAGACAAACCAGCCAACCAACCAACCAACCAACCAACCAACCAATGAATAATTTAAACAAAGCAATCAATCAACTAATCAATCAACCAAGCAATGAACCAACTGACTAGCTAACAAACCAACGAATCAATGAACCAACCAATCAACTAATCAATGAACCAACAAATCAATCAATCAATCAATCAATCCATCAATCAATCAATCAATCAATCCATCAATTAAAAAATCAATCAACCAACCAACCAACTGTTGCAGCATTCAGAGGTCTTCCCATAAAACTCATCCTCTCCAAGGAGCTTCTTCTCAATCCCATCATGGCCAAGTGGAGCTGATCCAGTGCCAGCAGCCAAGGTGAGCTGTGGCACCAACTGGCATCAGGAGGGAGGGGACTGGTGGGGACAAGTGACAGGCTGGACTCTCTTCACACTTGCTCAGTGGAGTCATGGACAGAAGAAGTTGGTGGCAATGTGGGAGAAGCAAAGGACAAGTGGCTTTGGGTTCTACCCATTCTGTGGGGACACTAGGGATACACCCACCTTTAATAGCCCCCCAGGAAACCCCCTCTACCCAAAACCACATTACAGGGTAATTCTCCAGTGGCCACAGGAGGTGGTTGGTGGCTCCTCCAAGCTGTGAGGGACATGACTGGTCCTTCTGAACATCCTGAGGGACAGGAGATGCTCAGGATTTAACCTTGAGCATCCAGCTGGGAAGGATCCAGAGGACTTCTGCAGACCAGTGTCCTCCTACTGGAACCAGCATGGCTCGTGGATGTCATCCCAGGAGGTGGAAGGACACCCCAGCAGCTGGTGACCAGCATGAAGGAGGCCAGCAAGAGACAACTGGGATGGACAATTCTGTGGTCCTGCAGTCAGCCAAGGTGGCTTCATCATCTCTTCTGCAACATCCAGGCCAGCACCACATGGGTTTGGGGACCCTGGGGATGTGACCCATGGCAGGGAAGGACATGTCACACCACCAGGAGGTGACACCGTTGTCCTCCCCACCTTGTGTGGAGGAGCTGTGTTGGTGGCCTTGAGCAGAGTCTGTGGGCAAGGTGACTCCAGTGCTGCCACAGACTCGGAGTTGGGCTTTAGATAAGGAACAGAAGAAAAGCAGAAGGTGGAAAGACCAAAGAGTTGGAAAATCCAGGAGGGGACAAAGAAGCCACCCAAACAGTCACCAGAGCTGCTGGCAGGTGACTGAATTTCTACTTCTTCAAACAAGTTTCTTGTCTCTTCAACAACTCGTCCTGTTCCAATGTGGAGATCTTGCCATTGCCATTGTTCCATTCCCATGCTGACTGTGGTGATGACAGCAGGAACATGGGATGGGAACATGGGAGCTTCATCCCTCAATGGACGCAGCCCTGCTGTCCCTGTGAAGGTCACTTCACCCCAAAGGTCTTTCTGTGTCCTCCAGCTTGGTCAGCTGAAGGGCCATGGGGTTTCCTGAGTGGGAGGAGATGCAGGAGATGCTTGAAGGTCTCTCACTTGGCAGCCGTTGGGGATTTGGCTCTTCCAAAATCTGGTCCATGGGCTGGACCAGAGCCACCAAGAACACCCAGGGAGAAGGAAAAGACTACACTGGTTGGGGACATCAGCCTTCTCCAGCCAAGGAGAACCTGGTCAGGCCGGGGAATGACACCAGAAGTGAAAAGCGATGGATCCTCTGCTGCCAGAGCCAATAGGAAATTACCTTCAGCTGTAATTAGCTCTAATTAGCACCTAAATGAGCCTGGGGGGTGCCCTGGCCTACAAGAAGGAGATAAAGTATTGCATGTCAATTGCAAATGGCCGTGACCTCCTTCCTGGCCCATAGGGTGACTGTGGTGTCACCTCCAGAATTAGGGAATCCTCAAGGGACAAAGTCCTGGAGCCGAATGGATGGGGCTTGGATGCACCTCAGTGTGGGGACACTCCGCTGGTGACAATCACAGCTGTGGATCAAGGAAGGCTTTGGGTTGGAAGAGATGTTCAACATCATCCTGTTCCAATGGCCAGAGACACCTCCCACAATCTCAGGTTGCTCCAAACCCCATCCAAGCTGGCCTTGGACACTTCCAGGATGGGGCAGCCACAGCTTCTCTGGGAAACCGGTGCCAGTGTCCCATGTTCTCGGTGTCTCTGAGGTCGAGGACAACACGTGGGGCCATCAGGACTGAAACCTCTGGGGAATGGTGAAGATTCCCACCACATCTCAAACTCCCTGAAGACGGGGTAGGATCAGTAATGGTGGCAGCTTTTCTTCCTGACATGAAGATACAAAGTGGATCTGGAGAACTCCAGTTTTGGGTTTGGACCTCCTCGTGCAGAATTGAGTTATTTGGGACAACTGTGCTTCAGGAATCTTCTTTTCATGACGTATTTCCGTGGACAAAAAAGGAATTTTCTAGATGATTGGCTGTTTCCCAGCTCCATGTTCAGGTCTCCTTCCTGTTCCAAATTCCATCTTCCAGAAAGTTTTCCAGGTGGGGTTTATCCCCACATGTGGCATAATCACCTGCTTTTTAGAAGCCCTGACAGCCTTTCCCTACCTTTCCCAACCCTTCCCAACCTTTCTCTGCCTTCCCCTGGCGGGGAAGGGACTGATGGAGGACATCCAGAAGCGAATGGAGGATATCCAAAAACTAGGGAAACATCTGATAGGCTGGAACCTGGGCACATGGGATACACCAGCTCCAACAACTCCAGCTGAGTCTCAGAGTCTCCTCTGGAATTGTGTTTGGAGCTGGAGGAATCTCCGAAGAGGGAAGAGGCAACCCACAGCCTTGGGAAACAAATCCTGAAAAACTGGTGGCTCTTTCATCCCAAGTTTCTGAGGGACCACCTTGTCAAGGACCAGCATCTTTGAAGGACCACCTTGGCAAGGACCAAATTTGAGGGACCACCTTTGCAAGGACCAACTTTGAGGGGCCACCTTGGCAAGGACCAACTTCTTTGAGGGATCACCTTGGCAAGGACTAACTTTGAGAGGCTACCTTGGCAAGGACCAACACCTTTGAGGGACCACCTGGGCAAGGAACAACTTCCCTGAGGGATCATCCAGGGATGGGCACTCAGGCATCTCCTGGGAGCTGGATGGATCCAGGACCTGCCCCCCACCGAGCCAGGAAAGCCACAGCACAGAGCTGAGGCCGCCATGGCACAGAGGTGCCTGTGTCCAATCCTGGTGTGGGATCACCCCAAGGACCATCCCACTAGATCTACACTGCAGGAGAAGCAGCTTCAACTAGGATTGGCCACATGGTGAAGACCCCCCAAACCAAGAATATTCCCAAAGGCGTTACCTGAGATGGATGCAGGTAGGGCTCAGGGGAGGCTAAGTTGGTCTGGACGGAGACACTCTTCTCCAGCAGGATCTGGGGGAAGCCCAGCTTCTCGAAGGTGTTCCTCTTCCAGTGCTTGTTCTCCTGCTGCGCCAACGCCTCGTCCTCGCTGAAGGCTCGCACCACTGGGCCCGGCATGGGCAGCGGGAGGGCTCCGTCACTCTCATAGCCTGAACCATCCTTTTGGGAATCCCAGCTGCTCCGTTGCTTCATGTGATAGTGGGCCTGCTGCGCTTCCCACGCCAGGCGCGCCTGCGCCAGGAACGGCTCTGGGAAGCCCCGTGCTGCCTCTGCCTCAGCTGCTTTGCTCTCCGTCCGGTTCATCGGTGACCTGTTGGGTCCTGGTGTGGCTCGTTCCTCACCCAGCTCGCCCAACACCTCCCGCTCCCCAGAGCCATCCGTGGAGGAGGCGTTGGCGTCATGGTTCACCGAAGGCTTCCGACTTTTCCTTTTCCTAGTGGAGGGTGAGTAACCGGTGGAGGACAAGGTGTCCTGCTGGCTGGACCATGACATGGAGTCCTCGCCCTGGGCCACCTGGGCCCCCGTGGGGCCAGGGCAGAAGTCGGGTCCCTCCATGCTGCTGTAGTCACCCGATTTGATCTCCAGGCGTTGGTCCCGCACCAGGCAGGGGCTGTGCTGCAGCGAGTAGGAGCCGCCAATGGGGTTGGGGGAATATTTGTGCCTCAAGCCCGTCTTCATCTTGGGGCTGGAGCCCGACTGCTCCACGTAGACCAGCTGCCGGACGTATTCCTTGCCAGCCGGGCTGTATTCCAGGCTCATGAAGCGGTCTGGACACTTCTGCTTGGTAAGCACTAGCTGCTGGTAGGGCGAGTTGGAGCCTTGCTTGGGCGACTGAAGGAAAGGATGAGGCTTCCGGATGGGTGATTTCTGTGGGGACCCAGCCTTGTAGCTCCCACTGGCTTCATACTGCATGTCCACAGGTGGCTCGTCATAGATGGGAGCCTGGTATTCCATGGGGGGCTCCTCGTAGAGCGGGGGCTCGTAGGCGTAGCGGGGCGACGAGGGCTGAGATTCGCTGGAATGTTTGCGATGCTGGGCTTGGAGCGGTGAGCAGAAGGAATCGCCCCGGCCCAGCAGTGGTGAGCAGCTGCCAACATGCTCAGCCCTCTTCAGGAAGGGTGACTGCTTCCTCTCTGGGAAAAAAACGGAGTTGTCGGCATCTGAGGAGAAGGTTTGGAGGTTGGGTGACTGTTGGCCGCCCGAAGGCCGACGGGAACGGGAGCCTGGTTGGTTTTCTGGGGCGTAGCCATTGCCTTGGTGGAGGAGGAAGCTTGGCTCCCTATCCGTCACCTTGATCAGCATCCGCTCCTTGGTGCCGGCGTTCCATCGGAGGGATGAGGTCCTGTGGGGAGAAAAATCATGGGGAGGGGGTCAGAATTCCACCAGAATTTGTGATTGCTGGTCCCAAACCTCCCAAACCACTGCAGAGCCTGAAGGATGGATATTCCTGAGCACCCTAGAGATGGAGGTGGGAGGGATTGGATATTGGACAAGGCATGGAGGGACAGGACACGGGGAATGGCTCCTCACCTCCAGAGGGCAGGGTTGGATGGGGTAACAGGAAAGAATTCAAGGCTTTGAGAGGGCTGAGGCCCTAGAATGGAATTCCCAGAGAATCTGTGGCTGCCCCATCCCTCGAAGTGTCTAAGGCCAGGCTGGGCAGGGAGCAGCCCGGGATAGTGGAAGGTGTCTCTGACCATGAGATTGGATATTGGGAAGAAATTCTTCCGTCAAGAATTCTTCCTTGGCACAGTGGATTTTCATCTTGCCATATTCCAAGTCCTTGGGACACTCAGGAGGAAGATCCAAGATGGATTTTATGGAGCTGCCCAGCTCACAGAAGGGATCCGAGCTGGAATTTACTGTTCCCAAGGCACAGGGAAGCACATCCTGTCACCAATCCCACGCTGGAACAGAAGATGCTGGAGGCACAGTCTGCTCTCCCAGTTCATCCCTCTCCAATTCTCGTTTATTCCCAGCCATTTGTCCCTTCCATCCCCCAAGAAAAGGTGCAGTGAGTTCAATTGCTGCGTTTTGAGGGGAAAATTCCCACAAAAAAATGCCACAAATAATTCCCTGCAGGAGACTCCACAGTCTCTCCTTGTTTGTCTTCGCTCCAAGGGATTTGGGAATGATTTATTCCTTCTTTTTCCACCTTTGGAAGCGCTTTTGGAGCTCCTGGGGACTTGAGCCTCCTGCCAACTTCTTGCTCTCAAAAACCTGGATGGGTTACTCCACCTTGGTTTGATGGATCTCAACCCCTTGTGGAGCCCTTCCAGACCCTCAAAATTCTGTCCACAACCACAAAATCATGGATTCATGGAATGGTTTGGGTTGGAAGGGGCATTAAAACTCATCCAGTTCCATCCCATGCCATGGGCTGGGACACCTTCCATTATCCCAAGTTGCTCCAAGCCCTGTCCAACCTTGCTCTGGTCCTGAAAAATCTATTCCTGCTCAAACCACACACAAAAATCTTGGATGGCACCATGTTTCTGGAAGAGCTGGAGGTCTCCAATCCTCATGAATAACCTGATTTTTATACACAGATCCCAAAAATTGAAAAGAAAGAAAATGGAAGATTCATGGAGAACTCCCAGCAGAACTGGATTGGAATTCCCAGGGAATTCTGTGGATGCTCCATCCCTGGAAATATCCAAGGCGAGGTTGGACAGGTCTTGGAGCAACCTGAGATAATGGAAGGTGTCCCTGCCCAAGGAAAAGGGTTGGAATGGGATGGTCTGGAATTTCCCTGCAGAAATTCACATTTCCAGATTTTCCCCACCCCCACACGAACCATAATCCCTCCTAAATCCAGGTGTTTTCACTCAAACCAGGTGAAATTCTGCAGCTTAATTCCTAGCTTTGCAGCTGGCATTAATATTCCAGCCTGCAGCATCTGGCAGCAGCGGATCTGAATAAAAATCCCCAACGGAGCAGCGGTGCTTCTGTCAAATCACCTCATCCCGGCCAATCCCAAATATGAAATAAAGGGAAGCAATATTCCTGAAAGCTGTGTGGATTATGGCTGAACTCTTCCCCCACTCCCACCTTCACCCCCCTCCAAAAAAAATCCACTGAATAAATGGAATTTTCTGCCGGCAAAAGGAATCCCAAAAAGGCAGTTTTTGTCCTTAAATCACTGCCCACGAGCAGCAACAAATTCAAGGGATGCTGGCATGAGGCATCCGGCAGAAATTCCAAGTATTCCTGTTATTTCTGGCTTGGCACTGAGTTCTCCCTGCTGTTTTCTCCGTGTGGGGAAGATTTTTCCAACTCCGTACATTTCCATGACAAAACTGCTTCCCAAATCCCTCTGAATCTCCTATCCAAACAATCGATTTCTTTGGAAATTTGCATGATTCCCACATAATTCCCATCTGGTTTAGGGTAGGATTTTTCCATGTTCTCCTAAATCTCCTTCTCTGCTCCAATGCCTCCTCCTTGATCTTCTTCCAACCTTTGGGAAGCCAACAATGGATGGGAAAGGGGAAACCAGGATCCCTCATTCCGGAATTCCTCTGCTCCATCATTTACATGTCATTATTCATTCTGACCATCCACAGTTCAAAATACCTTAAAATCCCATCAAAACAACCAAAATTATGCAGTTTTTACATCCTGATGCAGAGGGACAGCTCCACTCCATCAGGGTAGGACTGAGGGAATAAATCACAGCCGGGTTTAAGTGGAATTATTTTAAAATAATATTTTATTATTTTAAAACCAAATTTTTTTAGGTTTTGATGCAATGAGGCAGCGATGTCAAGTTTAAAAACAAGAATATTTCCAAAACCAACCCAAACCACGTGTTTTTCCAAGATTCCTTTCCCTGTGTTAGTGTTGCTTAGACTCTGCAGGTAAAGACAAATCTAGAGCCAGGATTAAGGGGAATTTTCCCCTCCCTGGGAAAAAGGGAAGAAACCCTGATTTGAATAATTTAAATATCGGTTTCTGACGGAATGCAGCGGGATTCTCTGGGAAAAACAAAGGATCCCTGGGCACCCCCCACCATCCCAAATTCCCAAATCCCTACCGTGTCCTCGCTCTTCCTCACCTTCCTCCCCAGGCTGCTGGATTTGGGAGCATCTTCTCCCTCCACCTTCCACCTGAGCTTAAAATTCCCTTTTCCAGGGCTAAACTAGGATGGGAATGAGGGAAGCAGCCCAGCCCCCCTTCCCTCCCAGCTGGGCACCGCCTGCTCCGAGCACATCCCGCTGGGAAGTCTGGGGTCAGGGATGAGCCGACGGCGGAAAAAACCCTCCCTGTGCCTGGCACACTGCCTAGTGCTGCTCCAGTAGCAGGAAAAATCTCAGTGAAAAAATCAGGGAAAGGTGAGCAGCAGAGCCTGAAGATATCCAGGCTTCTACCTGAAGCCTCCCGTGATCCATCCAAAATTTTCCAGCTGGGAAAACATCCTCAGGACTGGAATCCAGCCTCTATAATAATGGGAAAACCTCGTATTCTATGCTGATTTATAATTAAATTAAGTGATAGGATGAAATCCTAAAATCCTCCATCTCAAGGTGCTCTTCACCTGCAAGTAGTCCTGTCCCCAAAAATTTACATGGAATTCTGTGTATATAAATATTCCAGAGCTTAAACTGGAATTTTAAATTCAATGTTTTAGAATTTTAAATTCCTACTCAAGCCCTCGTTTCTCAGTTTTTGTGGGGTTTGGGGTTCTCACAACCCCACCATGGCTTCTCCAACCCTTCTTCCACACTTCCAGTCCCTTTTCTTATCTTCAGGAGCCTGGAAGAGTCACTTCCCCCTTGGAATAAAATTTTTTAGGAAGCTTTTTGATTGGTTAAAACTGATTCCTAGATAAAACAGAATGAGCAAGGTGAAATTTGCATAATTTGGGCAATAAAATGGATATTTGGGAACAACAGCCAGAATGGAGTTCTCCCAGGATGATTTGATGGATACAACACAATCCATGAGATATCCAGGAAGCAGAAAATCCAGTTTGGTCTTTCTGGGGGAATTTTGGAGTGATGGGAATGTTAAAGCCCAAATCTTGGATGGATGGATGTCCACAACCTCCCAAAGTTTCTCTGCACACAATTCCATTCTCCAGCTAAAATATTCCCAAAGGATTATACCCATCAAAACTCCACCAAAAAAAAAAAAAAAATCCTATTATTTTATTATTTTTCCAAATCTTTTAGGGATTGTCCAGTCCCTGTCTCTGGATGGCGCTATGGGTTCACTTTTCGCTCCAAGCCCTAACACCAAATTCCTTCTGTGAAACATCTCTGATGTTCTGCTGTTCCAGTGGCATTGGCACTAATTAACATCCGTGCAAGTTATGAAGACCAGAGGGACAAAACAACCCATCCCATCCTTGCCATCCCATTCCCACTTTTTTTTCAGGAGATGCAGGGCCAGGAGGATAAATTTTTAAACCCACTGCCTGGTGGGAAGGTCCAGTCAGGATGCTGGAGGCTGTGAATCCATAACTGAAGGATTTCTATGGGATGTAAATGATGAGGAAGCACAAAAACAAGCTCAGTCGACCGCTCCTGATGAGTCCCTTGGCTGAAGGTCAATTTGGGGTGAGTCTTCCCCAGGCCACCCCACCCACCTTGTTCTCTTGGTTTGGGACATCCATGATGGTTGAGGAGTCTCCAGTGAGCTCCTCTGGGATCAATCCCATCTGGAACCCACCAGGAGGAAGCACAAGACCAACATAACTGAGCTGGGCAGGGAGGAGCTAATTAAATTAAATTAATCCCAATTAAAGCAATCACCCCAAAAATAGCCCAAAATCCAAATGTCACCGAAAACAAGAGGAGATTTTTCCAGATTGGAGGGGGAGGAGGGAATGCTGGGAAAGGAGCACAGAAGAGCCTTTATCATTACGAGGAAGTACAAAGAGACCAGAAGTGACATTTCCCAAAATAGTCAATCAATAGGAAATCTGCTCCCCCTGGCTCCGGGAGTGCCACAAAGAGTTCCAAAAATGGTGATTTTTTTTAGCTCTTGCCTATTCCAAGCAGATTTCTCATTCCCTGTGCCTTTCCTCCTTGTGGTGTCTCCAGCCTGAATCATTCATCCCTGACGGGATGCAGGGAATGGCTTCCCATTTCCAGAGGGCAGGGTTACATGGGATTTTGGGAAGCAGTGTGAGGGAACCCCTGTGAGGGGTTGGAATGAAATTCCCAGAAAAGCTGTGGCTGCTTCATTCTGGAAGTGTCCAAGGCCAGATTGGATGGGGCTTGGCCCAGGAGACTCCAGCACTGCGATATCCCCAAGAGCAACCATCAACCCTCATCCCTTTTTTTCCAAAAGATGGGATTTTCATCTTATGACTCCCCAGAAAATCACTGGTGTCAGTTCTGCTCCTCTTCCTCACTTACAAGAGAACGAGGGACCGGATTGACCTTTAAAAATCAGGAATTGTTGCATTTATGAACTCAAAATATGATGTGGTGGGTGCTCACCTTCCTGGGCGTCTCCAAAGCTCCTACAAGCCTCTTCCTGAATTTTGAGCCTGGATTTACACAACTCTGCCAAGTTACAACCATTCCCTAAATCCACATGGCATGAGGACAACAAATCTAGATGGAGAAAGGCTGAACATGGCCAGGGCAGGATTTGAAGATTCCCATGGCTGGAGATTAATCCAGCAACCCCCATGAGAACCAAGAGGTGAAAACAGCTGGAAAATTATGAATTTTTTACAAATTACGACTGTACCCCAAAACAGAGGTGGACTCACCACCATGACCACTTCCTAAACCCCAGAAGACACTAAGCCACCTCTGAAACTACCTCAGGTGCCTCCACTGGTGGAGGCAAAAGGTGTGCTAGGATTTTTGGGAGCCAATCCCAATTGTCTCCTCACTTCTCCAATTTCTTTGCTATGAAGCGATTCCTGTTGACCACAAGAAGACTGAGGACCTCTTCAAACACTCCTGGATGTGGAGTTCCAGGAGAAATTGAGGAAGACCAAGTCAAGGATCCCATGTAGGTGAAGCAGCTGCTTTTTGGTACATAATCCAGCTTGAGCAGCCTTGGACCTTCCATCCATTGACTGGCCAACACAACCATAGGATGAAGACAGAAATTTGGGATTTCTCCCACAAACAAACGGATTTCCACATGGCAAGATTGATTTTGGATTTACAAAGAGTTCAAATCCCTCAACGGATCAAGGATGCGAAGCAACTCCTGGAACCACAAATCCAGGGGGAATGAAGAGGGAAAGGGTCAAGGGCAGGGATTGTGAATGATGGGACTTGGGATTCTGGGGCTTCCCGACAAAAGCCTTCCAGGCAGACAAAGCACGACGTCATTCTCTTAATGACACCCTCTAATCTTCATTATATTGGAAAACTCTCCTGTAGGAAATGTTGGCTGGGAGCTCTGAGGAAGCAGAAAAATTCCTTCCCTGCTCTCGAGGATGTTGCTGCAGCTCCTGGAGCAATCCAGGGAGCTGAACCCCAGAGCTGAACTGGAAGTGGCAACAATTCCATGGATGAGGATTCCCCAGCTGAATCCCATGGGATTTCTCAGTCAAGGCCCGGCTTCTCTCCACAAGCCACTTTCATCCCACACTTTGTCCCAACATCTGGGAGATCTCCAGCTTCTCCTTTCCCAGCTAGAGGGGACGGACGAAGGCAGGAAACATGACCTGG
Organism: Erithacus rubecula; assembly: GCF_903797595.1. Taxonomy (NCBI): domain Eukaryota; kingdom Metazoa; phylum Chordata; class Aves; order Passeriformes; family Muscicapidae; genus Erithacus; species Erithacus rubecula. Next base: position 137,930,417 of record NC_136689.1, read on the forward strand.
GTCTCACCATGGTTTCCCATCCACCAAAGAATCATGGAGGATCTGTGGGACTCAATCCTGTATCCCTGTGTCATTTTCCAGAGGAAAACCTCTAGAATCAATGCCAGAGTCGGGAAGAAGAGGGTTGGAAAGACCTGGGAAGGCTGTTGGCTTGCAGACTGATTTTCCAGCTAAGCCTGGATCATTTCACTAACAGGGTTTGGAAGTGGATGGATCTGAAGGAGCTCCAGTGGAAGTGTTTGAGGGCTTATTCCACTCCATGATGGATCTTTGAAGCTCTGGTTGGGTTCCATCCTGCTCCAAACTCCTCATTTCCATATTGGTCATGAACCCGTGGGGACAACCAGACATTCCCCAATCCCTTTGCAACCTTTCCAAAGGTCCTGAAGCATCAACTTTCCCATCCTTGGAATTGTGAAAGGCCAGCTTGGACAGGGCTTGGAGCGACCTGGGATATGGGAACGTATCCCTGCCCTTGGAATGGTTTGGGTGGGACTAGATGATTCTTGAGGTCCCACCCAACCCATTCCATGATTCTGTGATTAATTTCCCCCCTTCACAATTAATCCCATGAAACAGGAATTCATCACAGGCTCCGATTCCACCTTCTGGCACCCATGGGGTTAAACCAAAATCCCACCCTGAGACTCGTTCTTCCAGAAGGATGTCCACTCACAGCTAATTAAGCAAAGCTGCTAATTAGCTCCTTGGCTGGCGGCAGGTTGGGGGAAGGGCAGCCAGGGCTGCTCCGTGGGTTTTTATGGGATTGGGAAGACAGGCGTCTCCTGCGGCACAGCTGATGCCAACAGCTCATGTGCGCAGTGACACTGAACCTTTTAATTGCCACCAGCCCAAATCTGCGCTGTCCCTGTCACTGCTCCATGTCCCTGTCATTGACAAATCCTGCTGGATTCTGGCTCAGCTCCTGCTTCCCAAAATTGAACCATGAATCCTTGTTTCCCAACCAAACAGCTCCACGCATCCCAAATCTCACTCCTTCCCACTCTTCCTGGGAATGGCATCTGCCCAGCTTCTGAGCTGGAGATCAGGTTGTCCATGGATTCATGGAGAGCATTTGGCTGGTGAGGACAAAAAACCTGATCCCATCACCCTTCTGGTTTTCCCTCCTGGAAAGCTCAGAATTTCCCCCCTGCTTCCTTAAGTGGCAATTAATTCCAATGCTTCCCAGGAGGTCACTCAGCAGCAGGGAATTCTGGGGAAAGGTGGGATGGAACTCAGCCAGCGCTGCTGGGGGGATTTTCCACCCGCACATGTCTTGGATCAGGATGGAGATCAGCTTGGAACAGCTGGAAAACTGTGCCAGGAAAAGGGATGAGGAATATACCTCTTCCTGGTCTCCATTTCCAACATGGAAAGCAAAGGAAGAACTGGAGGTGCCTCCACTCATCCCCAACTCTAGGAAAAATTCCAGGAATCTGGGGTTTATCAAAACCTGAAGCACCAGGCAGGGAGTGACTCCATAAATCCCCAAAATCCGGTCTAGTCCTTGTCTTGGATTTTTGGGGTTTGACAAGGACCTGGTGAGATCCAATGGGGACTTTTGGGGATTCAATGAGGATTTGGGGGGTTTAGTGAGGATTTTGGGTTCAATAAGGACTTGGTGGGCTTCAAGAAAGACTTTTTGGGTTCAGTGAGTACTTTTGGGGTTCCTTGAGGACTTCTGGGATTCCACAAGGACCGGAAGGCAACACATGAAGGGAAGGGATGAGGAGGATTGGAGAAGTGGGACTAAAACATCAGTGACATTCACTGCCCCATCCGTCTCAAACCTGATGCTGAAGGGAAATTCAGGCTACCTGTAGTGCAGGAGCTGTCCTTCGGTGCTGTAATCCCGATAAATGTCATACTCCTTCTCAAACATTCCGGAAGGCGACGAACTGGAAAACAGGAATGAACAGGGAGTTACCACCACTGTCTCCTCTAGGATTAAGGGAGATGAATCCCATCAGGATGGGCTTCACCTGTCCTGGATCTGCTCCTGGGATTTGCTCGAGCTTGGAGTCATGGATTTTGTATTTTGAGTTGTTGGCCAAATGATGACCAAGCCATCCATGGCCGTGGTCTCCAGGTTTATGTCCAACCCTTCAAATACTGGATTTTTCCTTAAAACATCTGAGCAGATCCCAAACATCTCCTGGATTCATCCAACCCTTTCTGAGTGCTGCTTCTGCTCTTCAACAGCCTCAGATGGTCAGAGCCAATACGGGAAGAGAAAAATCCCCCCCAAAACCCCTTTTTGTCACATTTTCATCTAAATTTGAGCCTGCAGTGCTCTTGTTCCCAGAAGATGGAGAAGATGACACCACCAACCCACTCTAAGAGACACCACAAAAAAACCACGGAAAAAAACATCTGGAAGCGCGGGTATTTCCAAGCTGATTTTTGGACTTGGTGGGGATCAGTGAAGACTTGGAAATTCAAACTTGGAGTCCAAGAAGCAATTTTTGGGATTCAGGAATGATTTAAAGCCTCTCCTGTAGGATCAAACTCACTCTTGATCCGTATTTTTGGCTCCACACTTTTCCAATGGCTGTGAATCCATGCCAAGACCCTCCAGCACTTCCCAAAAACCACATATTGATCAATATTTCCATTATTACCCATCCCTGCTGCCAATGAGCACAGGAAAAGGTTTATTTTTACCGTAACAGCCCTTCCTGGTGGGAATGTGCTCGGAATCGGTCCCATTTGGAAAATACAGAGGAAATAATGAGAAAACATCTGGAGAAATAACTTTATTCCAAATAAAATTCCAAATAAAATCCCCCCATATTTCCTTGTTAAGACTCTCCCATTAATAAAATTTGAATTCAATGTTGGTTATGGGAGGAAAAAAAGAGGGAAAAGAAACAAATCTTCCTAATAGGATATAGCTCCAAAATTTTAGTTGTGGAGCAAGAAGGCAATAAAATTAAGCTTTTGTCAAAGCTAATTTTAATGGGATTTAGCCCTGGAATTACAGCTGTGTGGAATTGCTTAATCCCTTTTTCCTCGCCAGTGCATGTGAATGGACTTTCTCCTCCTCCTCCAGGATTCCCGAGAGAAAGGCATCACCTTTGATCTTGGTGCTGTACCCCAAAACCATTGTGGAATTCAGATGGATCCCCAAATCCACTGTGGAATTAGGTGGATCCCCAAATCCATACTGGAATTTAAATGGATCCCCAAATCCATGCTGGAATCCAGACGGATCCCCAAATCCACAGCGGAATCCAGATGGATCCCCAAATCCATGGTGGAATCCAGACTGATCCCTAAATCCACAGCGGAATCCAGATGGATCCCCAAATCCAGGGTGGAATCCAGACATATCCCCAAATCCGCAGCAGAATCCAGACGGATCCCCAAATCCATGGTGGAATCCAGACTGATCCTTAAATCCACAGTGGAATCTAGATGGATCCCCAAATCCACAGCGGAATTCAGATGAATCCCCAAACCCATGCTTGAATTCAGATAGATCCCCAAATCCATGGCGGAATCCAGTCGGATCCCATCCCTGGAAGTGTCCAAGGTCAGACTGGAGCATCCTGGGATAAAATAGGTGTCCTTGCCCAGGAACTGGATGGCCTTTAAGGTCCCTTCCAACCCAAACCGTTCCATGATTCCAGGATTCCAGGGGAGGTCAGGACTTGTTCAAGGTCCCTCCCGACAGATCTGCTTCCCAGCACTCCACCCCCAATCCCTGGGGAAAGTCTGGTGGGAATGTTGGTTTTTCCATCTAAAAACTCCACTGGAACCCGGTCATGGCTAAAACAGACACTGAAATTCCCAACAGCTCTTCCCAAGCAAGGTCCACACTCCTCCAGAAGGGAATTCCCACACCTCCAGATTCCAAATTTCTGTTCCAGGTGCTAGGATCAAGCTCTATGTACTCCTCCATCTTAATTCTGGCTGAGTCCGAGGATGGGTGGTTTGTTCTTGCAGCTTTTCCGAGTCGTTACTTCCAAGATTTTCCCAATCCATCCTGGTTCCCATCCATCCTTTCTCCCACTGTTCCATTTCCCATCAATGCTAATTATCCCCATCCAAACGAACTCCAGGCCTTCTCTGATCCATCTCTGACAAGGTTTCTGTGCAGACAGAGCTGATGAATGAGCAAATCTATCCCGAAGATTCTGACTTGGTGGGAGCCAGGCAGGGAATCTCCACAGGGGCCCGCAGTAGGAGGGAGTAGTTGGTTACACATTCCTGGGGGTGGCCACACCCACTTTTCTGGGATGAGCCAAGTTTTTGGGAATCATTAAAAACCACTGGCTGAGATTTGAGTGTTAACAAGCTGCCTCTGGAATTGGCTGGAGAGCCTGGGGCAGGATTCCCAGTTAATTCCTGGTTAATATTTAAACAGCAGGACTGCTGAATTCCATCTATCCCGGCTTCCCGCAGGCATGGATGCGACGGAGCATGGCCCCTACCCTTGGCCAGCTGTTTTCCCAAGGTTTTTAGGCCAAATCCTTATGGATTTTGCTTGATTAACAGATTTGTTGGATTAAAGGAGAAATTTTATGATGAGGGTGGTGAAACACTGGAGAAATCTGTGGATGCTCCATCCCTGGAATATTTTAGGCTGAGTTGGATGGAGTTTGGAGCAACCTGGGATAGTAGAAGATGGCCCCTCTCATGGGAAAGGAGTGGAACTGGATGGTTTTGTGGTCCCTTCCAACCCAAACCATTCCATGTTTAAGGTCTTTCCTGCAAGCACCACCTTAAATCCAGTTTGTGTTCTCGAGCCAGACATTCCCACCCAATCTTGCCTTGGCCAACCTGGAACAATCGGGGTAATCTGGAAAGTTCAACTCAAATGAATTCCCCAAGTGGGCTGTCACAAACATGGGGCTAGAGGTGCTGGACTGTATCCTAGAAATCCTGATGGATAAAATTGTACAGAGCTGATCGCAGGAAGCAAACCCAGTTCCAATCCAAAACCCGACTGGTTTGGAAACACACTTTTGGTGTTGGAAGTATCCTGAGGTCTCCCCAAAATCTTTCTCCATGCAAAGCCAACCCAGCTCCCTCATTTTCTCCTCACATATCCTGTGCTCACCATCCTGGAGATTCCCCCTGGATTCTCCCAGGTTTTTCAGATTTTGGAACACTCAAAATGACCTGAGGTTGCCCAATTGTGGTGAAACAAAGATTTAATCTTCCCTAGACCTTCCGAGGTGTTCCCAGCTTCCCTTTCTGCCCTGCCTTTGGAATGCTTCCCAGCATTCCCAGATCTTTGGGTGGCCACCAGTTTGTCCATCCCGTGGCTACACCTGGCCTTGCCAAGCTTCAGGAAGTTCTTCCCAACCTGTCCTCGATCCATAGGATCCCTTGGAGCTCCAGCTTGTCTGGTGGCTCCACAGATTATTGATAAGGATATGGATCAGGAGAGGAGCTGGGATGGGCCTGGGAGGAGCCAAACATTGGGAATGAACCTTCAACCGTCACCCTCTGAGCCAGACGATCCAGTTTTTATCCAGCAAATTGTGTCCCTGTCTGGATGAGGGATACATCCAAAGCCTTTCTGGGACACTTTGAAAGTGATTTTCCACTAATAAATATAATTTTACATTAATAAAGATGATTTTCCACTAATAAGTGTGGTTTTCCAATGAAAAAAGGTGATTTTTCATTAATAAGTGTGGTTTTCCAATAATTAAGGTGATTTTCCACTAATTAAGATTATTTTCTATTAATAAAGATGATTTTTTGTTAATGAGTGTTGCTTTCCAAAGAAAAAGATTTTCCACTAATTACAATGATTTTTCATTAACAAAGATTATTTTCTATTAATAAGAATGATTTTTCCAATAAATAGTTGATTTGCCACTAAGTGTGATTTTTCCTATGAAAAGGGTGATTTTCCACTAATAAAGGTGATTTTCCATTAACCAAGATGCTTTTCTATCAATAAACTTGAGTTTCCTTCAACAATTTTCCCTAAACCATGGCTTACAAAGCCTCCAGCATGGACACAAATTTATCCCTGGCACCTTTATCTCGGGAACCTCTGGCAGAACAACAAAAGCTAAAAAAATTTTGTTTTTTTAAAATCAATAAACCCAGCAGGTTTCTTTTTCCCCCTGCCTGGAGCAGGAAGTGGCACCAGGAAAATCAAGGAAAGTGAGCGGCCTGAAATAGCTCAGCTCCATGGCAAAAGCCAGGAATAGAAATGAAATCCTGGCTCCAAATCCTCGGCTTTAATCGTGGCCCTTCATACTCTTAATTACAACCCCCGCTTCCAATAAAACTTCAAGGATGGTTTTCTTCGGAATTATGCAACCGGAATTTTGGTGCCGACGCAAGCACTCGGAGGAATTAGGCAAATATCCGCCTAATCCAAAGCCGTGTTTCGCAACGGGAAATGGGGAATTCAAGGAAAGGATATTAAAAAACTTCAGCCCCCCGATTTTCAAAGCAAGAAATGCCAGATATGAGTGGTTTTTTTTCCTGGGAAATATTTGAGGATGGAATGAGGGAGTTCAGTGTTGTTCGGGTTATGCCGGGAATGTGTTTTCCACTGGTTATCCCCAAATACTTCCTCAGATGGTTCCACCCCCCGGAGCTTCACGATCTCAATAAACTCAACCATCACAGCGAGGAATTGAATTAAGGAAGGAGCCTGGAAATTGGGCTCAAGGATCTTGGAAGTCTTTTCTGACCTTAATAATTCAATGTAAAACTCACCTGGATGGGTGGGATGAGACCCAGCACTGTTGGAGGACCCCCAGTGCTGGAAAAGGGGAAAAGCTGAAGGAATTTTTGAGTAATAAAATCTCTCATGGGGGGAAAATCAAATCTTTGGAAAAATTTGGGAATGCTGGGAGGTCCTATCAAAGAATTCTATCATGCTCTGGCAGTGCCCCATCCCTGGAAGTGCCCAAGATCAAGTTTGGAGCAACTCAAACCGTTGGAAGGAACCTCAAAGACCATGGAATTCTGACCCCTTAGCCTCAAACATGGACATCCAACATCATTCAGAGCTTTTTTTTTGCTATTAAATGGATGAGAATAAGCCAAAACCAGGGATAAAACACACCAAAAAACATTGGAAGACTGAATTTGGGATCCTTCCCAACATCCTGCCTCATCATTTGGGAAATTGAGGATCTCATGGAATTAGGGGAAGAACCGGGTGAATTTCCAGGTGATCCTTAAATTAAAAAAAAAAATCTTCAGGACAACTCAGCTGGGGTGGATTCAGGTCCTTATCATGGATTCTGGAAGGGTGGGAAGAGGAGGCAATTCCATGTCCTGAACACATGAATCCTTGGATTGTGCAAGGTGTGTCCAACAGAGGTGAAAATGGGAAAAAGCAAAGTAAATAAACATTGGAATGCAATTCCCAGAAAAACTGTCGTTACCCCATCCCTGGAAATGGCTATGGCCAGGTTTGATGGAGCTTGGAGCAACCTGGGATAGTGGAAGTTTTTGCAGGAGGATGGAACTGGAAAAAGCAGGGATTTGTTGCCACAGGCAGTAAATAAATGGGAGAGGGGAAAAAAAATCTGAATTTCAAGAATTCTCTCCAACATTCCATTCCAGAGCTGGATTCAGGGACTGGGGGCAGGAAGAGCCTGTGGTGGTTTTCCTGGCCACTGGAGACAGGGGGATGTCAGTGACCCGACCTCCTACTCTGCCCATCCACCCTGTGGATAAAACATTGGGAAGACAAGGATTTCCAGTGGAATGACAAAGTCTGGGAGTGGGATTAGGTCCTCACAATGCCAGAGACTGGAAAAACAGAGAAATTCCAGAAAGGCCATCATCTTTGTCCCTAAGGGATGGATGAGGCAGTTTTAAAATTGATCCAGGTGGGATTTTCAACAGGATCAACAATTCCAAGGTTTAAAAAATTTTTTTTTTTTTTTTTTTTTTTTTTTTTTTTTTTTTTTTTTTTTTCCCTCCAGTAGGGGAGCAAAAAACATCAAATAGTGGAAATGTTATGATTTTATGGAAATTTAATGGCAACACTTCATCAAATGCTCAAACCCATAGTTTGGGTCAGAAGGGAAAATCCCTATCTGAGGATGCTCCAACCTGGTCTTGGACAATTCCAGGGATCCAGCAGCCAACACAGATTCTCTGGGAATTCCACCCCAGCACCTCAGCCAGGAATTCCTTCCCAAATCCCATCCTTCCTTGTAGTCTGGCAGTGGGAGGCCATTCCCTGTGTCCTGTCCCTCCATCCCTTGTCCCAAGTCCCTCTCCAGCTCTCCTGGAGCCCCTTTAGGCTCTGGAAAGAACTCTGAGTTTTCCTTCGATCCTTCCCTTCTCCAAGTGAACATTCCCAAGTTCCTCCTGGCTCCTTGCACCAAGAGATATCATCCAGCTGGGAAAATCCAACATTTGGGTGAAGAAAGTCCCAGAATTCCGAGCCTGTTAGAGTCAGGACATTGGGAAGGAAGCCCTTGAGGATCCTCTAGGTGCCAGAGTCCTTCCGCGTGGTTTTTCCAGAGCAACTCCAGGTCCTTGGTTTCTCTTCCTTCTCGTCTTGGAGGAAGTCTGGGAATCCCTACAGGGGCCTGGAAAACCCTCAGGCAGCAGATGCTGCAGAGATTTATGTCATTGATCCACCTGTTTTGCCAGCCCCAGCACGGCAGGTTCTTCTCAGTGCCTCCCGGAAAAGGAAATAAACGGAGAGAATTCCAAGGAAAAAATCATGGGACACTAATGCTGGGTATTTTAGAGCTTTGAGGCATCTTTTATTCCACAAATCTGATTTTTTTTGGGATCTTTTGGAGTCACAAAACAGCCTGTAAGGGGGAAGGTTGTTTTTGATCCCAGAGAGCACCAGCAGGGGCATTCCAGGGATAAGATTTTGAGAGAATTCCCCTTGGATATCCCAGCTCAGCCAAAATTAATCCAGTGAAGTTTAAATGCTGCATTTTATCTCCTGTATCCCAGCGTCTTCAGAATCAGGACATGCAGAGAAAAAGTAGGAATCCTGAGGAATAACTTGGGCACAATTTCCCAGGGGTGAAGACCCCTCACATTCCAAAATTTCTGCACGTGTTACGAGGAAAACACTCCTGATGGCCAAAAATCCACTTCCTTGTCCTTCAAGCATCCACTAGGAATTCCCCTTGGAGAAGCAGTGGCAGAGCTGAATTTTCCATGGAAAAGGCTTCTTTTTCCCTGCCTGACACTTTCTCCAAAGATTTCAAGGCAATAACCTCAGACACTTCCTGGCAGCATGGAAAATCCCAGTGACCTGACACAAAATCCAGCCGACGGTTCCCACTCCAAGATTTCACGGCTGTCAAGTCACGCTCCGGAGAAAAGCCACTGTTTTCAGACAAGCATGGAAAACTCCAGGGAAACACTGGAAAATCCCCCTGGGAATGCTCTGCTGGCCACCAGGACAAAGCTGCTGTTGAGATCCCAGGGTTGATTCCATAGCTGGATATGGCTAATTAGAGCAAATCCCACCTCACCGTGGAAGCACGAGGTGATTCCGGTGGCAAATTCCCTGTGGATTTCAAGGGTTGATGCATCCCTGACCCACATGGGTGGGATGGAACATCCCCATGGATGTGAGGAATGGATTGGGAGCAGCCTCCAATATCTCCAGCCAAACCCAGAGATGCTCTGGTTCCTAAATCCTAGATTTTAAGGGAAGTTCCAGGTGTGAATTCCAATAAAAATTTTCCCACTTCTCCTGAATTCCCTTTTCCAATCAGATGAGTTGAGCTTATCCAGAAATCTTTAAATAAGATTTCATAGGATAAAACCTGGACTGGAGGTATCCACCAGGAAACCTATGGAGCTCCTTCCCAGCTGTAGATCTTCTCCAAGAAACATAACTGAGATCTGGGAAAACACTCATGGAATCATGGAATGTTTTGGGTTGGAAGGAAACTTCAAGATCATGAAATTCCACAGGGACACCTTTGACTATCTCAGGCTGCTCAAAGCCCCATCCAACCTGGCCTTGGACACTTCCAGGGATGGGGAAAATGAGGGAATGGGGTTTTTTTTCCAGACAGGATATGAGAATCAGGAGTGGGATGAAGCCATGGTTTGGCTGAACTGACAGGACTCATCCCTGTCACTTCCAGGGATGCAGGTAGAAATTTCAGTCAGCAGGAATTTCTGCTCCCTCTAGTGGCATCCAAATTTTTTTTTTAAATTATTGCATTTTTAAAGCTCCAAGACCGGGCATCTGCTCAATCCCAATCCCTGGAAAAGCCAAGACCTGGAATTCCTGGAGATTCAAGGACACACAACCTCCCATCAGCCAGACTCAGCCCAGGGCTAAATTCCTTTTCCACTAGATTGCCAGGGATTCAACCTTTTTATTTGAGTCAGGCCCTCCTACCACCTGATCCAGCAGATTTGCATCCCATAATGGGAACAGGGAATGTCTGGGTGGAGGACACCAAGGATTAGTGACCTGGAGTGTTTGTGCTGGGTCTGATGTTGGAATCAGACCTGATATAGGAATCCCCCCAGGGGGCTGCTGATCCCACCTTGGGAACGATCCTTCCTCCTGGAAATTCCTGATCTCATCTCAGGAATGATCCTTTCCCCAGGGGAGCTACTGATTCCTCCCCTGCTCTTACAGCAAACCCCAGGGAATTATAAATTCATCCCCCAGTCCTTGTGAACCTCTCATACCACTTGGGAATGGGATCCTGCTCCATCAACATCTCCTGGGCTCATTTCCCACCAGGAAAGGGGGAATTCTGCCTGTCTGATCTGTTCAGGTGAGGCCCATCCCTGGAATTCTGCATCCAGCTCCAGGATTCAACTGCAGAAGGACCTGGAGCTGCTGGAGCAATTCCAGAGAATTTCAAGGGCTGGAGCCCTTCTGCTCTGGAGCCAGGCTGGGAGAGCTGGGAATGTCCAGCCTGGAGAAGGGAAGGATCCAGGGGGACCTCAGAGCCCCTTCCAGAGCCTAAGGGGCTCCAGAAGAGCTGGAAAGGGACTTGGAACAAGGAATGGAGAGACAGGACAGAGGGAATGGCCTCCCACTGCCAGAGTACAAGAAAGGATGGGATTTGGGAAGGAATTCTTTCCTGTGAGGATGGTGAGGTGTTGGAACGGAATTCCCAGAGAACCTGTGGCTGCCCTCTCTGGAAGTGTCTATAGTGGAAGGTGTCCCTGCCCATGGAAAAAGCTGAAATTCCAAGATCTTTCAGGCCCATTCCAACCCAAATCATTCCATGATTCTGTAATTCTACGACCCTGTTATTCCACATCCACCTGCAGCGAACGACTCCAAACCCATCTCCCTCCCCAAAACCTCCCAGCCCCATGAGGACCCCTCCATTCCCAGGCTCCAAGATTCCATCAGAGCCTCTTCCAGGACCTCAGGAAGGTGGAACCTCCCTCAAGGTGTGGAGCCAAGGCTGCCTCTGATGTCCCACATGAAAGCACTTGCTGAGCCAGAAATTCCTGCTCCCATCCAACCACAGTTTCTGGGAACAAGACTTGGGAATGGGAATTCCACCCCTCCTTGGTCTCCTCAACCTGGTCGGGTCCTTAACGTGGTCAAAGGCATCAATTAATAGAAGACAAATACATTAATTAATGACCTGCCTCAGGTTGCCCAGAAAAGCTGTGGCTGCTCCATCCCTGGAATTGTCCCAAGTCAGGCTGGCATGGTGGGAGGTGTCCTGCCCACAGCAGGAGGTGGAGCAAGATGGATTTTAAGGCTACTTTCCAACCCAAACCATTCCAAGATTCAGTGATTTGCAGCTTTTAATCCATAAAAGATGAAATGACAATGGAGGAGCAACACAAACATCCCGGAATGTTGTCCTTGGGAATCGAGCACTGACTTCCTCCTCCTTCCTGAGGGAAATTATCCCTGCCAGGAGCTCCCCAGACCTGTGGGACAAGCCATGGTTGTGGCATGAATCATCTTGACTCCTTGGGGAAATCTTATCCAGGAAAATAATTTAAAACCAAGCCGGGCTCTAAACTCAAATTTCCAATCCTAGAAATGAATTTCAAAGGACGAGAAATTATTCCTTTAGGGAACTTTCCAGTAGGGAACATCTAAAATGTCCCTAAAGTGGAGAAACACCTTTTCCTGATGTTTTCCTCCTTGTTTTAAGGAGGATCCAACTCAGTGGAGACCCACCAGGGGTCAACCTGGAGGAACCATCCACAAAATCTCGTCATCCAAGACCTGCAGGATACGACTGCTCTTGGATACCACCGGGACTGTGAATTCCCGATTTTTTTCCTCCCACCTTGTCCCACCTTTACCTTTCTGTTTCCTCCTTCACCACGGAATACTGGCTGGGCTGGCGGCTCGACCGCTGCTCCTGCACCTTCTCATTGCCCTCCAGCTCCTGCTCCAAGGACGAGCTGGTGCTTCCCTCCCTGCTGACATTGCTGCTCCTGCCGGGGCTGTTTTCCGTGGAAGCCCGCGGCGACTCCGTGTTCTGCTTCAGCGTCTGCAGCTTGGCCAGCGGGATGATGTCGCAGTTCTGGGGACGGTGCCACACCGTCCTCTGCGTGGTGGCATTGTAGTAGTAGAAGCGGGAGGTGTTGGGGTCGAAGAGCTCCCACCACTGGTTCTCGTTGGTGCGTTTGATCCGCACCCCGGCGGGGGGGTCCCACACGCACTCCCCCGTGATGAGGTTGGCGTACATGCGCTCCCGGGTACGAGGCTCGATGATTTCCACCCATTCCAGCCTGGGGAAGGACAAGGAGAGGTGAGAAAAATCAAACAAACCATCTCGGAAGGTCGCGCGAGCCACCCAATGATTCTGTGATTTGGTGCAAGTGTGGGATGGAGAAGAGCGGCTTCTCAACTCTTCCTTCCACCCCCATCGACTCTCCCATGTCCAAGACTCAATGATTCCCACCCATTCCAGCCTGGAAAGAACAAGGTGAGAGGGGAAATTCAACAAAGGTCCCTCCCAATCCCAACCATTCAACGGTTCTGTGATTTGGAGCACACGGGGTGGAGAAGAGCAATTTGACAACTTTTCCTTCCACCCCCACAAAGTCTCCCGGGTCCAAAACTCGATGATTCCCACCCATTCCAGCCAGGAAAGAACAAGGAGAGAGGCAAAGTTCAACCAAGATCCCTTCCAACCCCAACCACCCAATGGTTCTGTGATCGCAGTGAGCACGGGATGAAGAGCGACTTCACAACCCTTTCTTCCACCCCCATCAAGTCTGGCAGAATTATTTACACAAACCAGAGAATTTTCCAAAGGGTTTCCAACCAATCCTTGATTTTCAGCTCCCAGGGAAACCCAAAAAGTCTGCAAAACATATACCCAGGTTGGAGCACCCCAGTGTCCACCAAGGATTACAGCATTCACCCCAAACCCTTGAAGGTTCAGACACAGGGATCAAAGCACGTTCCGTGAGGGAATGGGAAGGACTGGAGAGACTGGAATCACCAACCTGGTGATGAATTTCTCCTGGACAACCACCCTGCAGCCTGGCTCTGCTGCCCAGACCACCAAACACAACAGCATTTCCCACAAAAATTCCAAAATTATGGATTCGACCTCCCCCAGTCCAGCTGGAGTAGCACAGCTTCCCAGCACTCCAAAGATCCCAAAGCTCCTTCCCTCTGTCCTGATTTCAACATCAGCCATCAGCTCTGTGGGTTCTGCCTCCAGCACCATCCCAAAACCACCAGCCCCAAAACACCTGGGCTGAGTGACAAGGACACCAAAACGTGATGGTGGCAGGGGTGGAGATGGTGCAGGCTGAACAGGTCCAGCCATGTCCTGGCCTCCATGGGATGGGATGGGATGGGATGGGATGGGATGGGATGGGATGGGATGGGATGGGATGGGATGGGATGGGATGGGATGGGATGGGATGGGATGGGATGGGATGGGATGGGATGGGATGGGATGGGATGGGATGGGATGGGATGGGATGGTCCCATGGGCTGGGACACCTTCCCCAATCCCAGGGTGCTCCAAGCCCTATCCAAACTGGCCTTGGACACTTCCAAGGATCCAAGGGCACCCACAGCTCCTCTGGGAATTCCATTTCAGCCCCTCATCACTCTCACAGGGAAGCGTTCCTTCCCAATATCCAATCCATCCCTGCCCTCTGGCAGTGGGAAGCCTGTCCCTCCATTCCTCATCCCAAGTCCCTCTCCAGCTCTCCTGGAGCTCCCTTAGGCCCTGGAAGGGGCTCTGAGATCCCCCTGGATCTTTCCCTTCTTCAGGTTGGACATTCCCAGCTCTCCCAGCCTGGCTCCAGTCCCTGGAGCATCTCCGTGGCCTCCCCTGGAATTGCTACAGCAGCTCCAGATCCTTCTGGCTTTGCACTCCAGAGCTGGATGCAGAATTCCAGGTGGGGTCTCACTGGAGCAGGGCAGAGGGGCAAAATTCCCCTTTTCCTGCTGCTCACACTGTGGGATGAGCCCAGGACATGGGGAATTTCCCAGACCAGAGCACATGGATGTGTCCTGTGGGTCTTCTCACCCACCAACACCCCCAAATTCTTTCTTCCCAGGGCTGCTCTGCATCCTTTCCCCCATCCCTGTTTTCCTGGAATTGCCCTGACCCCCCTGACTCAGAAACACAACAAAAGGGATTTTGGGGATCATCCAGCAGTGAACGGGAGCTTAGAAATTCCAAAGAGGATTAAAAGAAGTCATAATCCCAAGAAATAGAGAATTCCACTGGTTTTTCTGATTACCCCAAACACTGCACTTGTCACCTCTGGATAATCCAGAGGGAACCTGAGACGTTTCAGGATCTGCCCCTTTATTCAAATTCCTCTTTTGCATGGATTTATATTCAAAAATAGAAATAATTTAATAAAATTATTTGGGATTTATCCTTGTCTGCATTTCCAAGGCTTTTAAGGAATGTCTAGAAATAGATGAGGAGGAATAAAAAGCTAAGTGAGGCTTAGCAAGGAAGTTGCTACTTAAACCTGACACATCCAGGGAGTCACACAGTGATGGATCACATGGATTGCATCCCGACTCCTTTTCCTGGGAATGAACCCCTGAAGGCTTTTCAGAAATGCCCAGTTGGAAAGAAAAAAAGTCCCTGGAGAGGGGTCCCAGGTATCAGCCTGGCCCTGAGCCCTCAGCTCATTTTCCAAGGGGATTTAAACCTCTGGATGGAGAAAAGAGAGGGATTTTCAGGGTGTGGCTTCCCAGCTTGGATCAAACCCTTCCCAAAAGGATGAAAACTTGTCCAGCTCCTCTTGGAAAAGAGAGAAAAATCCATAATTAAGCTTTGCCCTGCAGAACAGGGACCAAAAACACTTGGAGGGGAGTCGATCCTAAATCATGGCTCTTCTCATTCCACAAAACTCAGATCCAATCTGGCACAGAACTGCAACTGGAAGACATTCCCAGCTTTGGAGAACTGGGATTGGCCAAAGAACCAGCCAAGGTGGCCAATGGCACCTGGTTTGTCCCAGCATAGGGAAGGTTTGGGATTTTCAGGATATTGAGGGGCTGGTATATGGCCAGGGAAGGGAATGGGATGATCTTGAAGGTCCCTTCCAACCTAAACCATTCCATGTTTTTACGAGGAGCAATTCAAATTCCTGATTTCAGGCAAGGTTTTGGAGACCTTGGAAGTGACTCTGCAGCACTTAGGGGGCTCTGCTCCCCAGATTTCCCATCCCAGGTGATTCCTTTCAATTCACAAACCAAAATATCCAAGAGATCCCAGAATTCAATGTATTCAAGAACCCAAGTCTCCCCATCAGTGCAAAATTCCCAGGAGAGGACAATTCCCATCTTATTTCCCATATTTCTCATCTTATTTCTGTGCTTAAAATTAATTATTGCCCCCCCCCAGAACTTCATAAAAAATTTAAATTAATAATGGAATTATTAAATGGGTTGGAGTGAAAGGAGCTTTTAAAGCTCATCCGTTCCAACCCCTGCCTGTTATTTTATTAATTATTAATTAATTAATTAAAATCCATTATTACACCCTTTGTTTTATTCACTATCCCCATTATTTTATTTATTATCCACTTCATTAATATCCCTTTAATTATTACACCCATTATATTATTTATTACTGATTTTTTAAAATATTTCACTTAAAATATGGGAAAAAACCCCACAATTCCTTGCCAGACCTTGGAAAACCTGGAACCAAATCCCTGTGTGTCAGCAATAAACCAGGGAACATCAAATCTTTGGGAGCACTTTTTTTGCACCAATAATTCCAATTTTAGGGAATCATTCACTTGAAAGGTGGAATCCCTTTTGGCTTTTCCTGATGGATGCAGAAGGAAAAAAAAATTCAGGGCAGGCACCCCAAGGCGCAGATTCTTCTGGAGCTGCTGGAAAAGCTTGGAGTGGGATGGAGTTAAGGAAAAATACTCCAGCTTTTCCCACAGAGGAGGAGTCACCTGCTCAGGACACATCTGGGGAGCTGTTAAATGGGAAAAAATCATGGAATGAGGGCTGGGAGAGGGGTGGATCCTCAGCCACTCTGTGGAAAATGGGAAAAATGCTCTGGTGGTTTCTCTGTTTGCTCTGGAAAAACCAAGCCACAGAATCACTGTAGTCCCATCCCTCACCATGGGATTTTGGGAAATTGAGTGCCCTCTCCCCAAAATTCCAAGGCAATCCTATGGTAGCTTGACTCCAGGTCTACCATGCCTCACTTGTGGTGATTATCATGGAAAATTGTGGAATTTTTCCCTGCAGGAAGGGACCTTTGAGGGTCACCTTCTTCCAACACCTTTCCATGGAGCAGGGATGCCTTTCACTATCCCAGGTTGCTCCAACCTGGTCTTGGACACTTCTAAGGATGGGGCAGAGACAGATTCTCTGGAAATTCCATCCCAGCCTCATACCACTCTCACAAGGAAGAATTCCTTCCCAATATCCCAGTTAAATTTCTACTTTTCCACTGAGAGGCCATTCCCTGTGTCCTGTCCTTCCATCTCTTGTCCCAAGTCCCTCTCCAGCTCTCCTGGAGCCCCTTTAGGCACTGGAAGGGGTTCTTAGGTCTCCCTGGATTCTTCCCTTCTCCAGGCTGGACATTCTCAGCTCTCCCAGCCTGGCTCCAGCCCCTGGAGCATCTCCATGGCCTCTTCTGCATCTGTTCCAGCATCTCCACATCCTCCTGATGTTGGATCCTGGAGCTGGAAGAAGATTCCAGGTGGGGTCTCACCTGAGCAGGTCAGAGGGGCAGGATTCCCTCCTTTCCTGCTGCCCACTGGAAATTCCTGGGATGTGGCCACACATAGCCAGGTCAAATCCCATTTTTTATCAATCCCTGAGGACAGGAGGGAATGTCCAGCAAAATCAGAGCTCAGGATCCAGGTGGATGCTCCGACAGCTCCTGACCTTGATCCATAACAACACAAACCCCAGGAGCTGAGCGGTTTGGAAGAATCCAGAAAAGAACCCTGCAATTCCACATTCTTTGCTGGGTAAAAAAGTTATTCCAGGACAGTGGGAAAAATCCAAGCCCTCTGCTCCATCCTGAATCCACGGCAATTCCACTGATGGAAAAAGTGCTGACAAGGCAGGGTGTGGATCCTAAAACCACCTCAGAGAAAAAAACCAACTCCTCCATCAAAGCGAATCCATCGCTGATCAGCCCCGGCTGCTGCTTGTTCCTTTCCAATGAGATAAAAAGAGGGAAAAATTCCAGCCCTGGGAGGCAGGAGCTGTCGGATCTGGGTGTTTGCACGGCTCTGCTTTGATGGAGAAGGGATGTGACTCCCTGGGCAGTGTCTGGAGAAGGTTCAAGGGCGGCCACGGTGAAGAGGAAATGTCAACAGGAATATCGTGGGATGGGCAGGAGGATGGTGGAACCATGGAATGGTTTGGGAGGGGACTAAAGATCATGGAATTCCACGGGCTGGGAAACCTTCCTGCTATCCCAGGTGGCTCCAAGCCCTGTCCAAGTTGGCACTGGACAATTCCAAGGATCCACGGGCAGCCACAGCTTCTCTGGGAATTCCATTCCAGTGTCTCACCTCCCTCATCAAACACGTTTTCCTTCTATCTCCTCAGAATCTTCCCTTTTTTTAGTATAAATCCATAAATCTTGTGTCTAATCCAGGTTGGATCCCCTTACAGGGAAGAACTCCTTCCCATATTCCAATCTAAACCTTGCCATTAATTTGGAATTCTCCATTCCAATTCTTCCTCCTTATCCCTGTTCCTCTGATAACCTGAAGCCTCAACTCTGGATAAAGCTGATCCTGCTTGAACTTGATTTCCCTCCTTTTGGATGGTTCAGGTATTTAAAACAACTCCTCCAACTTCCTCCCCTCATGTCTTCTCTTGGAGCTGCTCCTTTCTGACAAAAATCCCAGGAATTGATGTGCAAATCTGATCCTGTTTCTCTCTGCCCCCAAAAAACTCTTGTTCAGTCATTTTTCCCCCTCAGGCTGCAGCAATCAATACATTCCAAATCATTTTAGGTCTGGAACACTGGGAAATTTAAGCTGGTCCTAAGCCAGGTTGGGTCACAGAGTTAATCCTGGTGCCAGGGGTGACACTGAGGTGACACCGAGGGAGGGGTCAAGTCCCAAGTGGCTCTGAGGCCAATTTAACCTCAGTGACACAAATCCCAGCTCCTTAAAACCCAGCTTAAATCCAGGTTTGGGAGGGGATTGGAGCAACCTGGTCCAGTGGAAGGTTGGGCTTGATGACCTTCAAAAGTCCTTCCCAACCCATTTGATGTTTCCATGATCCTACAAGATTTTAATGACCTTATTACCATGAAAATTCCAAAAAAACCATTATCCCACAAATTGTGGCTGGTTCTTCCAAAACAACATGAGGAGATTTTTTTGGTCAGGAAAAGTGTCTCCAAAGGCTGATCCAACAGAAAAAAACTCCTCTGGATGTTGATGATGATGAAGTTTTATTCCTGCCTTGCTCAGCAGTTTCCCGGCCGGTGACTCCTGGGAACAGGCACTGGATCAATCCCTGAGCAATGAAATAAATCCATAAAGGACTGGGTGGAAATCTGGGAGCTGATCCAGCTCCTGTGAGAGCTGGGATGGGGAAAAAATCCAGGGCTGAGAATGCAGAGATGGGAGAAATTCCAAGGATGGGGATGTCAAGGTGCTTAAGAAAGGAGGAGTAGTCACTAATTAAGGGAAATTTGTCTTAACTGGAGCTGCCCCATCCCCTTGGAGCAGCTACAGCTTCTCTGGGAGTTCCATTCCAGGGTCTCACCAGCCTCATAGGGAAGAATTCCTTCCCAACTGGAGAAACCTGGGAATGTTGATTCCCAATTTAACACCACTGAACCATCACATTTCACAGAACTGCAGAATGGTTTGGGTGGGAAGGTACCTTAAAGCTCACCTGGATGTGGGTGGTGACACCTTCTCCCATGCCAGGCTGCTCCACTCTGGACTTGGACACTTCCAGGGATGGAGCAGCCACAGCTTTACTGGGAATTCCATTCCAAGGAAGAATTCCTCTCTGGTTTTAGTTTCAAATTCCCAACCTTGACATGAGCAGGTCCTTTCTCTTTCCACCACCATTCCAAGGGCATTGAGAGTTCCTTTTCCTGCTCCATGGGAGGTTTGAAGGCATCTCAAGACCTTTTGTTCCACCCTGCATCATCCCAACTGGGACAATTGAAAAACCACCAGATATTTAATTGTCCCAAGGGAATTTAACAGCAAAAAAGGAGTGTTAGGACCCTGAGGGTCATTTACTTATCCACAGACCACCAGAGATCCAAATCTAGAACATTCCTGCTCATCCAGCTGCTCTGGAAGAGGTGGAATGTGGGGACAACACGGCCTGATGGATCCAAGCTCAACACCCCCCTTTGATTTGCCAGAGATACAACCCCAAGATTTGCAACTGGGGAATGATTTGCACCTCAAATGACAGCCCTGGAGTAATTCCCAGCCCTGGTTAAACAGGGATAACACGTCCTGGGATGTGCCACAGCTTGGAATGTGCTCTGGGAAAGCTCCCGGCGTGCTCCCAGCTGGCCAAGCTCTTCCTCAGCACTTTTGGGAGCCAAACTGTGGAGGAGGAATTTTTTTTGCATGGAGATGAAGCTCCTGGATTTCTCTGCCAGCTTGGAATTGCAGTTCCTGCCAGCTCCTTCCTGAAGGAATAAATACTTGGATAATTTTAAATATTGATATTCCTATGGATCTGGGAATTGCAGAGGCCTCACTCAAGATTTGGTGCTCAAGTGACTGAGGGTGGCTACAAAGGGAATTTGTGGAATTATATCTTCCCTGAGTCTGGGCAAATTGTGAGGAAATCATGGAAAATGAGCATTTCCATTAGCAGATTCCACCAGAGAATCAGGAGATGGAATCCAACAGGGAATGTGATGTTCCCCAGTGTTGGATCAAGCATCATCCAAAGTCTCCAAAATAGCAACATCCTATTAAATCCAAAATCCAATCCCTGCCACAAATGGCCTGATTCCACTGGGAATCAGTCCCTGAGATTTGGGATGAGACTGAGCCCCACAAATCATGGAATGGTTTGGGTTGGAAGGGACCTTTAAGACCATCTCACTCATGCATGGATGGGAATATTTCCACTATCCCAGGTTCCAATCCTTTTCCATCTTGCCCTTGGACACTTCCAGAGATGGGACATCCACAACTTCTCTGAGAAGTTCCACAAACCACACCCTCAGAAGAAAAGAATTCCCAAAGAAGCCTTAAAAACAAACAAAGACTATTTCAGAAGTGCAAAAATACAATTTCTCCATTATTCCTAAAAAGCACAGTGGAGAAGAGGGAAAGGGAATGATTCCACACATTTTTTTTTTTCCACCTCTTTAATTGGTTGCTCCAGAGTTTAAAAGACAACTCCAGGAAATGACTTTCTGTAGCTCCTAATTAAGCTGTGGAATTCAGCAACACAGCCAAATCCCATAAATAGGTTCAAAGAAGAACTAGACGAGTTCAAGGAGGACAAGAGCTTTTAAATGGGATATTCCAAGGTTAGGAAATACCCAGGAGCAGGGAAGGATCACCCTATGCTTTTTTGGAAGAATTTCCTCCCTTTTTCAGAGGAATTTTCCCCCTTTCTCAGAAAAATTTTTCTCCTTTTTTGGAGGAATTTTCCCTTTTTCAGAGGAATTTTTCCCCTTTTTAGGAGGAATTTTTGCTGTGGAGAACGGAATGAAGCCACGAAAAACGTTCCTACCCCTCCCATCTCCCAACATCCCACTTTGCATCCGTGTCTTTGGCATCATCCCATCCCTTCTGGCCTGGAGGACACAGGGATAAGACTCCCAAAAAAAAAAACCCTGGAAGCTTCAAAGAGCAGCTTCAGAAAAGGGAAAGGACGGATTTTTTTCCATCTTATCCAACGCTCCTGATCCGAACTTCACAGCACTGGAGGTCTCCTTTAAACTCCAAGGGAAAATAATAAAAAAAAAGGAATTTAGGAAGCTGCTGGAGAGCTGATAAGGCAAACAGCCTGGGATGAATGGAGGATGCAAATGAAAGCAGCAAAATTGCCAGGATGACCTCGAGCCTCTCAAAGGAGCTCTGGAATTTTATCTGGAGGCTTTTGTGATCCAATATCTCTCCCGATGCCAATTAATCACTTTTTTAGCCTCTTGCCTTATTAAACCTCGGAGAGGTCAAGGGCTTGGGGATATCAGCCCTGGAAAAGTTTGGATTTAAAGGGAAGAGAGAGAGTGAGGGTGGAAGGATGGGAATTATTTTTGCTGAGGGGTAGAATTGAGCTGGAAGAGTCTTTTCTCATCCCAAAATGGTGGGAGAGGAGCTGGAGGACACCATGGGATGGAATGGGATGAGATGGGATGGGATGGGATATGGTGGAAAGAGGAGTAGGGGATAGCAGAGAAGGGGGCTACGAGGTGAAGGAATTCCCAAAAAAACCTTGGAGTGTTTTAATTGATAAGAAGCTTCGTGAACTGAAGATGCCCCAGAAGATCCATTGACCCAGGAAAACTTTGTGATCCATTATCCATGTTTTTTTAATAAATCTTTAGGTCCTCATTGGTTTCCATCCAAACCAGATCCAAACCAATGGATCTGAATTCTGCTTTTCCAACCAAGAGGACACCTTCCCCTCTTGGAAAAACCACATTTCCAGAGTTTGTGGGGCAATTTTGGGATGGGAAGGGCCAGTTTTCCAACCTATGAGGTGGAACCCGAGCTGGATGAAGCTGGAGCAGGTAATTCCCACCTTGAGAATGGATCATTTTGGATGGTGCCATTCCATGAAATCCCACTCCTCAAATCAGCTCAAATTTGCTCCCAAATTCCAAATTTTCATTCCTGAACTTTCCAGAAACTGGGATGAAGATTATGCAAGTGGGACTTGCCAACACTGACTCAAATATTTCCTAAAAATCCATAATAAATTAATCTCATTTTGCTTTTCCAATTGGAATCTTCTGAGGAAAAGATGATTAATAGGAATAAGTTTTTTGGATATGGGAATATTGAGAGGAATGCTTTGAGCTCTGAGTCAAAAGCCCCAGAACATGCAACACCCTGAAAAGAAAAAAGAGAAAAGCCTGGCATGATCAGAATCCAGGGAAGAAAGTTTTTTCCCAGCCCCAAAAATTCCTGCAGGAAAAGGAATTTTGCTGATCTCAGGTGTCTCCATTTTGTATTCTGTATAAAGAAAAACATTAGGGGCCAGAAATCCAATACCACAAAAACTCCTGGCCAGAAAATTCCGTAAAAATAATGGAAAATATGTTATTTTTTCTTATTCTGCTTGAATTCCTGGTGACTTTGCTGCTGTTTTGTGCGAGGGATTTTTGCAGGAATCACCCTGACTCAGCTAATTTTTTTTTTTTTTTTTTTAATTCCCAGTTTTTGCTCTCTTGGATCATCAGGACACAGGGAATGGCTTTCTACTGCCAGAGGCAGGGGAGGATGGGATATTGGGAAGGAATTCCTCCCTGGGAGGATGGTGAGGCCCTGGAATGGAATTCTCAGAGAAGCTGTGGCTGTCCCATCCCTGGAATTGTCCAAAGTGAGATTGGAGCAATTTGGGATAGTGGAAGATGTCCAGGGGGACTGCACAAAATTTTTCCTTCCCACCCAAGCCATTACATGATTTATATCCCTGATGTTTCCCTAATGATGGGGATTTTTAAGAGAAAAAAAGGCAAAGTTTGGCTTTTTGGGGGAGTGGCAGCTGGGGGGAGGCAGAGAGGGAGAGGAGCAGGGAAACTTTCCAGTCACAGCTGCTGAATCCTGACCCTCCTCACCACATGTCCAAAACACCTTTCCCTTGAACTCCTAATTTTTAACTCCTTAGGGAAAACCTCATTTCTATAAAAAAATTTCCATTCATCCCAATCCCAAGGGAAAAAGATTCAATTTAAAGCTTTAAATTAAAAAAGATGGAGCATGGATGGGGAAAAGCCCAAGTGTGGATAAGATTGGAAAAGTGGTGTCCCCATAGTCACAGAGGTTGGAAAATAGCAGCAAAAGGACAAAAAAAAATCCAACAAAACAGTAAAAATTCAATCTGAGGTGGTGGGGGGAATTCAAGAGTTATCAGAGCATGGGAGGTCAATATTGTATGGATTTAATGTGGGGAAAATAAAATCTGAATACACATCCTTAAGTTGAATTCCATGAATGAAGTAACTTCAAATCCCAAGTTTATAAAGTTAAATATCTTTACACTTCCAAGTCTGCCTTTCCTGAAATTTCCCACTGTGAGGAAAAAGGGAATATTCAATAATGGCAAAAAACAAGGAACAATCTACAACAAACCTAAGGGAAAAGCAACAAACTCGGGAAAAAAATTTTGTTTTCCTAAGCCCAGCCCCAAGCAGAGGAAAACGAGGCTCTGAGCACATCCCGTGCTTTTTGAACTCCAAAATATTCATGGAATGAGGTCGGAAAAAGAGCAGGGAACTACGAACAGCAGATCTGAGCCAGAGAGAAAAATATTCCTCCTCCTCCTCCTCCCTCCTTTGCCAGAGCCACAGCAAACATCGGGCACAGCTCCTGCAGGGGGGTAGAATTCCTTGGAAATCCTGAGCTGGGGCTTTGGAATGGTTTTTCCTTGTCCTCAGGAAGCAGCAGCTGACAGGGAGCAGGTGATTCCGAGGCCACCTGTCGTCATTTGATTCCCCCCACCATGGCTGGGATCACGATGAGGGAGGAATCCTGAAGGAGGAGGAGGATTTGGGATAAAAACAAGGCAGCCTTGTTTCCCCAGGATGTCAACTCTGTTTAACACCCCTGTGGAATTCCATCTCCAAAAAATAAAAAAATAAATCCTTAGGATGACGGGGGCAATTAGAGAGTGTAAAATGAGATGACCTTCCCGAGGTCACCTCCTAAATATCCGATGACCTCCCGCTCCTTCTCCGAGAGGGAGGAAAACACGGAAGCAGCTTCTCCCCCTCTTCCCGACAGCACTGCTGGGATATTTTTAGGACTGAGAGATAAGGCTGGAAAACATTCCAAGCTCCAAGACAGGCGCTCCAGACAGCAAATCCCATTTGGGAAAAGAACATCCCCTCCCTCACCACCACTGCTGAGCAGAGCCGCAAAATCCTTCAATCCTTTATAGGAGGAAAATTACGGGATCGGAGTTTATGCTGTTTCCCTACTCCCTGTTCTTCTCCCAAATCCAGTAAAAAAGAGCTTAGATTGTTCCTCTGGACATAAGTGGGGATGAAAAGCAGAGGGAAATGGAGAGAAGAGTTTGTTATCTGCAAGGAAACGTGGCCATATGTTGTGTGGATATAAATCGCTCCGATAGCGTGACTTGTGCCGGGATCCGTGAGCCGAGGGCTCGGCACAGTTGGTGTGGAATCTGTTGTTCTGCCAGGCAGAGGGGAAGGGAGATGGAAAAATGGGATGTTCCCCAGCTTTCCACCTTTTTCCCAAACCTTTTCCTCATGCAGGGGAAATATTGATCAGCATCTTCCCGCTGGAGCTGTGGGAAGAGGGAAAAGGGTGGAATTCTGCCACTCGGTGAGATTGCACCTGGAATTCTGCATCCAGCTCTGGGGTCCAAGAGCAGAAGGATGTGGAGATGTTGGAGCAAATCCAGAGAAGGTCATGGAAATGCTCCAAGGGCTGGACCCCCTCTGCTCTGGAGCCAGGCTGGGAGAGCTGGGAATATCCAGCCTGGAGAAGGAAAGAATCTAGGGAAACCTCAGAGCCCCTTCCAGTGCCTAAAGGAGCTCCAGGAGAGCTGGAAAGGGACTTGGGACAAGGCATGGAGGGACAGGACACAGGGATTGGTTTAAACTAACAGAGGAAATTCGGGATATTGGGAAGGAATACTTCCCTGTGAGGGTGGTGAGGCCCTGGAATGGAATTCCCAGGGAATCTGTGGCTGCTCCATCCCTGGAATTGTCCAAGACCAGGAACTGGAGCACTCTGGGATTGCAGATGTCCCTGCCCATGGAATTCCATGATCTTAAAGGTCCCTTCCCACTCTGCTGCTGCTGCAGCACACTTGGAGCATCTGAAGTTTGTATCCAGAGCTTGGGGAACCACCAACGGATCCATCCTCACATTCCAGTGGATCCCAGTGGATCCCAGAGGATCCAGTTCCCTCTGGATGCGGCAGAAAAACCCCTCTAAAAAACATCCCTGGAGCTCTGAGGGTTCCCACAGGGAATAATGACTCCATTCCAAAGTTTTAAAGGGAATTCAAATACACCAAATCCAGGACTAGACCAGCATATAAACTCAGAGGAAAATTCCAAACAAACCTAAACATCCTTGAAACTTAAAACAAACAAACTAACAAACCCCAGAATGACAGAAATAAATGTGGGGTTTTTTTTCCCCCCAATCCACAGATTAAAGCATGGATATTTCACTTTGGGAACTAAATCAGGGAATTCAACAATGAACATTCCACCTAAAAATGGTCCTTTGGCACCAAAATCATGTGAGGAACCCAAACACTTCTGTCTTCTGCCACTCCTTGGAAGGAACTTTGCTGAAGGAATTCCCAAAGAGCAAAACCTCGTCCCAAACCCACCCTGGGAGAGTGACTTGGCAGGTGCAGGAGCATCTGCTGCTTCCAGAGGCTCCTCTGGCAGGAACAGCAGATTCCAGAGGCTCACACCCATTGGATACTCCTCAAAACTTGGCCTGGACGGGGCAGCAAGGATGAGGAAGGCTCCTTTCCCCACTAAAAATCTGGGATATTTGTGCTACAGGAGCTTCCTGATACACAGGAGGAAAGGAAACCTCAGCATCCCAACTGGAGAGGGAAAAGGAGGAAGGAATTTAGGATGAGGATGCAGCAATTAGGGAAATGAGCATCTTTCCCCAAAAAACACCCCAAAAAACAAACAGGAGAGCCAGAACACCCCCTTCTCCTTTTCCCAAGGTTTCAGTCCTTATTCCATGTGGGAGATGGGAAACTGCAGTTCCTCAACACTGTTTCTCCTCATTTTTATAACTGTTTCCCTAATATTTTAGGATGGATTTGGAGGTGACCTGGGCCATGCTCCCTTCCTCCCCCAAGCACAGGAAACTTGGAATTTTCCCATTCAGCTTCCAAATTCAGTGATCTCCAAGGATGGACATCTCCCCACCATTCCTGCTGACCAAAATCATGGAAAATGACCCCTATATATGGCAGCTGTGTATCCCTTCCATGGAAAATCCTGGTTTTCCCTTCCCCATCACTCCTTTAGGTGGAGAGAA
Source organism: Erithacus rubecula (assembly GCF_903797595.1). Lineage (NCBI taxonomy): Eukaryota > Metazoa > Chordata > Aves > Passeriformes > Muscicapidae > Erithacus > Erithacus rubecula. The sequence continues at coordinate 137,956,982 of NC_136689.1, forward strand.
TCCTTGGATCCAATCCCAGACTCCTCTCCAGGCTAGAGGCATTAAGGTGGTGCCCCCCTGGAATCCACAGTGGATCCATCTGGGAGAGGCTCTCCCCCACTCCCAGTTATCTGGCATGACATTCCTGGAATGATCTGGAGGCACCATCTGGGCCAGAGCTCCATCTCTGTACCAGAACCATCTCCAGAGCCTGGTCCTGGATGCTCGTCATGGAATCCAGGACAGATCCTTGTTTTTTGGGATCTCTCCTATCCAAAGTTATCCATATGTGGTTGTTATCTCCAGCAGGGAGAAAAGTAGGAAAAATCCATTGGGAAGGCTCCCAGACTGTCCAGCCTGCAGAAGCTGGACTTGTCACACTCCTGCTCCCATGCTGTGGTCTTCATTCCCATTTTTTTCTGAGAGTTTTGTGGGCAGGAATCCCATGTGGAGGATTTAGAGCTGTTTCTCTGCTGCTTCCTGCCTGGAAAAATTTGGCTTCGCTCCCAGATTTCTCCCCCCTTCTCTAGTGATGCCAGGTCAGCCAACAGAAAAACTGGGGAGACTCAGGAACAATGGCCAAGGAATGTGGGAGGTGGAATAAACCCATCCTGGTCATCACAGGGAGTCATGGATTGGTTTGGGTGGGAAGGGACATTAAGGATCAAGGAATTCCATGCTTTTCCATGGGCAGGGATACCTTGAACTATTCCAGGATGTTTCAAGCCCCATCCAACCTGGCCCTGGGAACTTCCAGGGATGGAGCAGCCACAGATTCCCTGGGAATTCCATTCCAACACTTCACCACCCTCACAGGGAAGAATTTCTTCCCAAATCCCATCTCTCCCTGCCCTCTGGCAGTGGGAAGCCATTCCCTGTGTCCTGGCCCTCCATCCCTTGTCCCAAGTCCCTCTCCAGCTCTCCTGGAGCCCCTTTAGGCACTGGAAGAAGCTCTGAGGTTTTCTCTGGATCCTTCCCTTCTCCAGACAAACATTCCCATTTCTCCCAGCCTCTCTCCAGCCCTTGTAGCACCTCCACAGCCTCCTCTGGATCTGCTCCAACATCTTCACATCCTTCTGCTGCTGGACTCCACAGCTGGATGCAGAATTCCAGGTGGGATCTCACTTGAGCAGGTCAGAGGGGCAGAATTCTCCCCTTTCCTGCTTCCCCACTGTGGGATGAGCCCAGGAATAACCAGGAATTTCTGGGACTGTGAGCACACACGGACAGGGTGTGTCCTGTTTATCACTCACCAACACCCAAAATTCCTTCTCCTTGGAATTGCTCTCCATCCCTTCATCCCCCAGTCTGGATTCAGGAAGGAAAGGAACAGCTCCTCCAGCAGCAGGAGGACTTTTCCATATTCCCCTCCATCCTTGTTCCAGACAGAGTTTGGGATGCTGAAATCCCTTTTTTTTTTTTTTGGTCAAAGAGTAATTCTCCAGCTGTGCAGAGGCAACAACAGAATATTCCAGACTTGAAGGGATAAAGAGGAGAGGCCTGGGTGTTCCACTCCCCTTAAACCTCCTGCATCCCAAAATCCAAGGAATTGGCTGCAGCCACCTCAGGAGTTCCTGAGAGCCACTCCTCAATCCCAGCTGTTGATCCCATTTATGGAGATTTTGTGCCCATCCCATTCCATGGGGTCAGTGGGGCCCATCAAACATTTGACACTTGACAGCTCTGAGGATCCAAACCTTCTGGAGGACTCCAAAGGGGAACAAGTGTAGAAACCTGCCATTAAATCCCATTTTCCAGGGTTTGGAAGAGGGCTGGGCACAATCAACAGCTCCATGCTGATTCCAGAATTATATCCATGGCTCAGAGCTTTTGTTCCTGTTCCTCCTCCTCCTCCCCTGAAATTCTGGGAATCAAAGAGCCGCGTTCGTTAATTCGGCATTAAACACAAAAGAAATGGGGAAAAAAAAAATCACAGAGGCTTCCAACCTCATGGATTTTCCATTCATCCTGAGCTATTCCAGGCTCTGCCTGCTGCTGGGCACCCTCAGAGAAAAGCATTCCCAGAGTAAAATCCAATGGTTCCGTCGGCTCCGCCCTGGAAATTACCGCAGCGGCTGCTCTGGGCCAGGAGTGGCAGCAGCTCCTCCTTCCCTGTGGCAGCTCCTGGGGTAATTCCCTGCTCCTGCTGGGAGCCCAAGAAAAGCTTTTTGGGTTAGATATTTTTTTTTTTAGGTAATATCCATGTTTTTTCCATAGAGGAATCAGCATCAGCTCGTGCGGAATTGCGTTGGCGGTAAGCGGAAAAAAATCCCAAAGTGCTCTCAAGTCTTGATTCTGTGTTACAGATGGAAGGAAAATCCTTCTGGAATTTAAAAATTGAGGTTTGGATCCTAAATCTGAGGTTTGGACCCTAAAACCTGAGGATTTGGTCCCAAATCTGAGGTTTTCATATTAAACTTGAGGGTTGGATCCCAAAATGAAGGCTTCTCTCTAAACCAGAGATTTGGGTACTAAACCCAAAGTTTTTATCCCAGATTCAAGGTTTTGATCCTAAACTTGAGTATTCAATCCTAAACCTGAAGTTTTGATCCCAAACTGGAGGTTTTAATCCTAAAATGTGAGGTTTGGATCCTAAACTTGAGGTTTTGATCCTAAACCTGAGTTTTTAATCCCAAACCTGAGTTTTTAACCCCAAATTGGAGGTTTTAATCCCAAACTGGAGGTTTTGATCCCAAATCTGGGGTTTAAATGCTAAAATTGAGGTTTTGATCCTAAAATCAGATGTTTTGATGCCAAACCTGAGTTTTTGATCCTAAACTTGAGGTTTTGATCCTAAACTTGAGCTTTGATCCACTAAAAAGGCCCCAAACTGACGTCATCATCGTCCTTGGTGGGCCTGGATTTGTTCTGGCAAGGCTCCTGATAAGAAGGACCCTGTGGCAGGATTCGTTATCAGCTCTTAATTGATAACAACTTTTAATTGCCTAAATCCGCTTAATAACTCATTTTCCTCAGACAAATCAGATTGCCCCCATTCCACTCAGATTCCTGTTTTTTCACCTACTTCTCAGGGACATCCCACAACTTCCTGGGATGAGAACATGCAGGAACGTGCAGCTCTCCTCCAATCTCCCAAAAATTTTTCCCGACATTCCCAGCTCGCCAACAAAATGGAAGGAGCAATCCTGAGGGTTTTTTGGTTTTTTTATTGCTCAGGATAAGAAGCTGAACAAGCTGTGGATGAATTTCTGCTTTTTTTTGTTTTTTCCAGGGATAGACAGAGTGGTTGTGCTCTGTCCTAGGATCTGTCTGGAAGACGCTCCGGTGTTTTTATCGGGATCTTGGAGCACATGGAGGGGAGGTCAGCCAGCTCCCCCTTCCCTCCATCCCACAGACGGCTTGGGCAGCTGCCAGAGCATCCATTTCTGCTTTCCCAGAGTCATTCCCAAGCTCCTCCTGCACCTCCTTTCCCAGTTTTTCCTCAGGTTGCATCCCAAGGTTTTGATTAGGGATCGAAACCCAAGGGATTCACACCCAGGATTGATCCGACATCAATCCAGCTTTCCTTTGCTGTTGGAATGCTGGAAAAACAAGCTGGAAAATCCAGTTGCAATCTTTGCAGCTCTGTTAAATCCCCATATTTTATCAGGAGAATCCCAAATCCTAACAGCAAGGACTGTGCCATGTGAGTCAGTCTGGAATTTCCACCTGGAATTCCCACCTGGAAGCTAAACCTAAAACAATTTTAAAAGTTCCTAAAGAGATCCTGCATCATCCTGAGTAATTTTTTTTTTTTTTTTTTTTTTTTTTGGATACAAGGCAGGGAATAAAGGATGTTAAGCAAGGAAAAATCCTGGACAAATAAGGAAATAGGAAAAAAGAAGGAATATGGAATGAAGACATAAGGAATCGGAATGGCAGAGAAGGGAACTGGGCTGGCAGCTCCATTTCCTAAAGATTTTCCCAGTAAAATTCCTGAACATTGGCACTCTGAGTTGCAGATTTCCCCCGCAGCTGAAAATAATTCTTTATGGCACCTTTTCCTGCAGAATTTTTAAAGCTCTGGAAAAGAATTTCTAGGAAATGCACACCCCTTCCTTGTTTCCCCACATTTCATGGATACTTCCCTGACTTTTTTTTCAGCCAGAACCATCATTTTCTAGAATATTTGTGAAATCTGTAGCCAGGAGATGAAGTTGATGGAATCATGGAATGGTGTGGGTTGGGAGACACTTTGGAAGATTATCCCATCCCAACTTTTTCCATGGGCAGGGGCACCTTCCACTATCCCAGGTTGTTTCAAGCCCTGTCCAACCTGGCCTTGGACATTTCCAGGAATGGGGCAGCCACAGATTCCATTCCAGGGCCTCACTACCCTCCCAGAAAAAAATTCCTTCCCAACATCCTAAATTCCCTCTGCCAGTTTAAACCCTTCTCTGTGTCATGTCCCTCCATCCCTTTTCCAAAAGCCCTTTCCAGGTCTCCTGGAGCACCTTGAGAGGAACCCTCCCAGATAGCAATTCCCAAAGCCTTTGAATCATGGGAATTCACATTCCTGGTAAACTTCCAGCTCTCCTGGTACTGTTAAATCCCTAATTTTCCACAGCTTCATTAGGCAACCACATGCAAATCACTTCCCTTTTTGCTCTGCTTTCCATGGTTCAGCATTCCAGGAAAAACCTGGGAATGTGCTGAACACCAGAGCACTTCCGTGTCAAGCCCAGGCATGGAAAAATCCTCCCAAATTAATTCCAAGTGCCCGGGGAGTGACACTCCGGGCACCTGTGCAACTCCAGGGCGTGTTTGGAATTAATTATCATAAATCCTGGATATTTATTAGTTGAGTCAGGCAGGGAAATACTTGGAAAGCAGAGGAAGAGGGGGGAGGAGGGGGAATGATCCTGATCCCATTTTATCTAATCCTATTTCTTCCGTGGCTGCAATGGGGATGGAAAAATATTTTAGGGCAGAAAAGGGGGGAATTCTTCCCCTCTGCTGGAACTTCCACCTGGAATTCTGTATCCATCTCTGGGGTCCAAGAGCAGTAGGATGTGGAGATGTAGGAGCAGATCCAGAGGAGGCCATGGAGGTGGAGAAAGGCTGGGAGAGCTAGGAATGTTCACCTGGATAAGGGAAGGATCCAGGGAAACCTCAGAGCCCCTCCCAGTGCCTAAAGGGGCCCCAGGAGAGCTGGAGAGGGACTTGGATAAGGGATGGAGAGACAGGACACAGGGAATGACCTCCCAGTGGTAAAGTGGAAATTTAGGTGGGATATTGGGGAAAAAAAAACTTGGTTGTGAGGGTGGTGAGGGGCTGGGATGGAATTCCCAGAGAATCTGTGGCTGCCCCATCCTTGGAAGTGCCCAAGGCCAGGTTGTGCAGGATTTGGAGCCCAGATGGGATCAGTGGGTGGGTTCATTTATTCCTTTGATCCCAAGGCTGATCCTGTGATCTCTCTCTACAGTGAGAACATGCAGAATTCTCAGTGCAACTTCCAAGAACCAATTCCTGTGGCTTTTTCCTCCTTATTAATGGGATTATGCTGGTTAGTGCCACACTAATGACCTCAGAGCAGACCTATTAAGGGATCTCGATGCATTTGAGGCTCCAACATCTCTTCCCATTCCCAATATTCCTGGACAATTTGTGTCCAGACACAGCCCTGCTCTAGAGAACCCCAAGCGATGGACGGCACGACCTCCAACAGTCCCACCCTCAGCATCTCCTCAAGTCCATGGGATTCCATGTTTTCCACCAATTCCTCCAGCCCTGGAGGCTCCTGGGGAACTTTTCCCAATTGGAATGAGAAGCCAAGTCATTCTCAACAATCACAGACCACCCCGGCACTGGCATTTTCCAATTTCCTCTCCTAAACCTGGATGAGGTTAGAGATTGGCTGGAATTTCTTCACAGAAAGTGGGATTAGACCTTGCAATGGGATCCACCATCCTTGGAGGTGTTTATGGAAAGAGCCTGGTATGGGAATCACCATCCCAGGAGGTGGAAATCGGTGTCATGGTAGGGTTGGGTCACAAGTTGGATTTGATGATCCTGGAAGTCTTTTTGACCTCACTGATTCCACAATTCCATAAATAAACTCGAGTCCAAGTGGTCCAGGCTCTGAACTTGAAATCTGAAGTTTTTACCCCAAACCTTAGGTTTCAATCCCAAACCTGAGGTTTTCCTCCTGAAATCTTAGGAGAGCAAAGAGATGTCAGAGCCAAATTTGGATCTAGGATGGGAAGCAGGAAGGTCCCACCAGGGACATCCCCTGTCCCCTTCCATGATTCCCCACTGGCTCCATAGACAATGCAGAAGGAAAATCTGGAATAATCCCTGAAAAAAACAGGAGCAGCTGCCAGGGAAATTAGCATTTCCTAAAAATAACAAACCTAAAAAAGGGATCTCAGGTGCCACAAGTGACAAACTCATCTCTTATTCCAACCTGTCGGAGACTGTAGGATTTGTGAATTTTAAGGCAAAAAGAGAAACATCTGCAGCTTTTCCTAGGAAAGGATTTCTTCCCTTTTAGAAGTTGCTAATGTAAAGCTCGAGAAGAAAAGGGAATTCTATTCCCAGCCCAGCATAGAAAAGAATTCCTTCCCAATATTCCAAATATCCCTCTCCTCTGGCAGTAGGAAACCATTCCCTGTGTCTTGTCCCTCCATCCTTTGTCCAAATTCCCTCTCCAGCTCTCCTGGAGCCCCTTTAGGCACTGGAAGGGACTCCAAGGTCTCCCTGGATCATTCCCTTCTTCAGGCTGGACATTCCCACCTTTCCCAGCCTGTTTTCCTCTCCTTTATTAGTATTTTCCAACCATCCAACACTTTTTTTTTTCCCCTCAAAAAGCTCCAGGTTGCCGGGACAATCACCTGGATCTTTGCCCTTTTTCTTGGCATAAAAATCACCTTTTATCCAGATTTTCTGGTTCTTTTTTTATTTCCAAGACTCTGGTCTGAAGAGCTTTTCCTACAGTTGCCCCATTTCCATAAAACCTTGGATCTTCTGAGGTCTATGATATATTTGCTGTAAATTATCCAACTTTTTAAAAAATTCACCTAAATTTGGCCCTCTGCCCCCATTTTCCAATATCCCACCCAAATCTCCCCTTTCCCAGTGGGCAGCCATTCCCTGTGCCCTGTCCCTCTCCAGCTCTCCCAGCTACAAATCATCTCAAATTTGCCATTCCAACGAAATCAACAACCACAATTCCTGGGGGAACCACAGATCTAAATTCCTTGGGCAAACCCAGCTCCCACAGAAAGTCACACCCAGCTCCCGAAATTGGATTTGTTTGGTTGTTTTTCCCTTTGTTTGTTTTTACAGGAGGAGGAGGATGGGGGATACCCTTCCCTTCCCAAGTCTCCATGGTCTTTTCCATCTCCCAGGCCTGGCTCATCCGGCAGCTCCTGAACTCCCACTGGGAATTAGAGGCGGAGGCAGCATTTTCCTGGCTCCTCAACCTCCCCCATGGGGCTAATTAATATTCCTTAAGCACCACACCCCTAATTACAATAGACAAAAAAGTGCTTTGGTCTCCGAAGTTCTCTCGACTCCGGATTTTCCCGGCGAATTTACATCCCGCGGAACACCCATTAACTCCACATTTTTAATTACGGCATCAAAAACTTCTTGATTAGAGCACAAAAAAAAAAAAAAGTCGACTCTCAAATTAAGAACACAAAAAAACCTCCCCCCTCAGCTCACTCCCCTGGTCCCAGCTCACCAGGAAAACATTCCCAATCCCGAGCAAAGCATTCCACACGCGCCATGGAAGAGCTTGGAGATGGGATGAGAGCTCCCCTGATTAGCATGAATTAGGAGAGAGCAGGATAATTTTTTTCCAGGATCATTCTGTATGGATAGCAGCCCTTGACTGCATCCACCAGGATAGGAACAGAGCCTTCAGTGTTTCTCCAAGCCCTTTTCTATTCTCAGTCTGCATGGAAAAGGGCTTGGATAAAGATGTCCCCCTGCTAGGGAGTGTTTTGTATCCAATAACCCTTAACCATTCCCAAAATCCCTCAGTTCTGGGTGTATTTGGGAGTTGACTGTGTGAGGTTTTAATGGGAAGCATTAAATATGAAGGAATATTTGACATTCTCCTGTCTTGCTTCAAGCATAAATTCCCCCTGAACGGTGATCCTAATCAAGACACTGGAGGAAGAAAACCCCAAAAACATGGAGAATGGATAATTAGCACCAAAAACAGCAGGGGAATTGTGCTCTGAAAGAATTTCAGAATGGAGGAGAAGCTCAGTCCAGGAGCTGTCAAAACTGCTCCACCTGCCCAGGAAAAAGGACTCTGGATTTCCCCTCCTTCCATCATTCCTGCTCTCCCTGAGGCTGATTCCAGCTTCAAAGAGGGAAATTTGGGAATTACAGCCTGCAGGGTGGCACCAAGGAGCTTTTGGGGCAGGAAAGATGGGTTTGAGTGGGAAATTAGAGGGGAAATTTTTCCCTGGGAGAGTGGGAAAGGCCCTGGAATGGGATTCTGAGGGAATTCATTCCTGGAAGCATCCAAGGCTAGCTTGGATGAGGCTTGGAGCAACCTGAGAATTTGGAAGGTCGGACATGGCAGGGGGTTGGAATTTAATGATCTTTAAATCCCCTTCCAACCCGAACCACTCGACAACTTCACTTTTTATTACCCAAATTTTCTCCTCCCGAAGCATCACCGAGCCGGGGGAAGCGGAAGAAAATCCCAAAATCCGCCAAAAAACAACCGCGCCGAACCCGCTCCCGGTGCCGCCGAGCCCGACGCCCACCTCCTTCCACGGAGAGATCCCACCATTCCTTCATCTGCCATCTCCCACCATCCCTCTGGAGCTCCTCAGGACATTCCAGGACCACCTTCTCCCTCCTCTCTCCGTTGGTGTCGCATCCACCCTGAAGGGTCTAATTTGGGGGGTGATTCCCGAATCCGAGAGCGAGTCTCCGCACGCCTTTCCAAGGAGAAGGAATCTCCAGAGGGCCTGGCAGAGAGCCCTCCCCTCCGGAGCCGTGTGGGTGACGGCGCTGCCCTCCCCGATCCGGCCTCCCCCGGGATTTTGCAACAGAAAGGAACCACAGAGGAGTTTTTTTTCCAGTTTTTTTCAGTAGTTTAATTAGCTGGGAGACGGGAAACAAGGGGTTGCTTTTTAATTTTTTTTTTTTTCCGTTTTTTTTGTTTTGTTCCCCCATTTATTTTTTTTTCATCGCCCAGAAAGTTTCTGATCTTCCCACTTTAGGGCTGTTCTGAGAACCTGAATAGGGCCATTACAACCAGGAGGGGACCCCATGAGTTTTTCCCAAATCCTGATGACTGGCCTCAGATTTACCTGTTTTCAGAAAAAAAATAATAAAGGGAAAAAAAAAAAAAAAAAAGGAAGTTTGTTTCCTTTGAAAAGGAAGTTTGAGAATTTAGTTCTGAACTCCCAGCTGCAGCAAATGGCTTGGGAAGGAGATGCAGAAAAGGCTCCTAAAATAAAAATAAAAAGGGAGAAAAAGACTTGACACGAGCAGAGGTTCTCCTGTCAAGCCATGAGGTGAACTCCACGCAAGGTAAAATCCTGTTTTCCCCAGGAAAAAGCAGTTCAGAAAAGACTTGAAAGGCTCAGAGCTGTGGAGAAATCAAGATCAAATCTGGGATTCGAATCCTAAATATTTAATAGCTCAGGCAAGGAGTCTAGAAATGACACCATGTAATCAATTTTTAATGCTCCGTATTCTTCTTCTCCATGTCTCTGCCTAAAAAATTTTCAGAGTGACAATTTATCTGGAGTGGTTTAACAAGAAATTAAAACTGTGGCAGGGGAGGGATTGGGAGTTTAAGGATTCTCTCAGCTGGAAGGAGCCGTGTCATAAATGAATTATTTCCTGAAAGAGGCTTTTTTTTTTATTCCTTCCAGGCAGAGAAATTCCAGGGAATCAATACTGGCCTGGATTAGACATGAGATTTATGGATTTATACTTTAAAAAAATGGGGAAGATTCCAAGGAGATAGAAGGAAAATGTGTTTGATGAAGGTGGAGAGGTGCTGGGATGGAATTCCCAGGCAACCTGTGGCTGCACCTGGATCCCTGGAAGTGTCCAAGGCCAGCTTGGACAGGGCTTGGAGCAACCCTGGGATAGTGGAAGCTGTCCCTGCCCATGGAAAAGGGTGGAACTGGATGAGCTTTAAGGTCCATTCCCACCCAAACCATTCCATGATTATCCATGCACAATTCCAGAAGGTACTTCTGGAAAGAGCACTTTATTAATCCAGTTCTCCTAAGCCTTAAATTTGGTCACAGAAACATGGAATGGTTTGGATGGAAATGAACCTTTGAGATCCTCTTGTTCCCAAGGGCAGGGACATCTCCTATCCTAGGGTTGCTCCAAGCCCCATCCAACCTGGCCTTAGACACTTCCAGGGATGGGGCAGCCACAAATTCTCTGGAAATTCCATCCCAGCCCCTCACCACCCTCATGGCCGAGAATTTCTTCCCAATATCCCACCCAAATTTCCCCTTTTCCACTGGTAGGCCATTCCCTGTGTCCTGTCCATCCATCCCTTGTCCCAAATCCCTCTCCAGCTCTCCTGGAGCCCCTTTAGGCACTGGGAAGAGCTCTCAGGTTTCCCTGGATCTTTCCCTTCTCCAGGCTGGACATTCCCAACCTCATCTGATAGAGGTGATGGCACCACACTGACATTCCATATCCTGGAGATTCCACGTCCAGACATTCCTTCCTTGCTGTATTTAAAACCAACTCAATCCAACAGCGACAGCTCAACTATTCCAGCTTTTCTTCTGGGAAAAGCTTGTGGTGGTGTTTTCCACAGCTTAAAATGCCCAGAGGGATCTCTGTCCCATTTTATGCAGCCTCAATTCCCCACTCTTTCATTCTTTCAGGCCGTATCCCAACCCTGCAGCTTTTTCCCCCCATGGGAAAAACCAAGGAATGCGTCACTTGTTTTCCTGGATTTTGCCAATATTTATCTTAATCTGGCCCTGATTAATTGGAATTATTTTACCACCCCAGAAATTCGAGTCCTGGAGCACGACTTGCAACCACTTTCGTGCTTCCAGTTGTCTTCAACTCCTCAAAAAAAAAAAAAAAACCTTGGAAAAAGTCACTCTGAATAACGTCTTCGCTTCCCAAACCATCCAACTGGGAAAAGCCTGACCTACTTGGCAGGAGCGTGGAGAGCCTGAGCTCTTCTCTCTGTTTATTTAAATTTTTTCCCACTTTTTATTTCTTTTTAATGATTTAAGAGAATCCAAACAGGAGGTGCTGGCGAGGCAGGAATTCTGCATAGTCATTAAAAGACCACCAGATGGTTTGGAAGCCCCTTATCCGCATTTTTCCAAATTCCTTCCATCGATTTGCCAAAATAGGGAACTTTATGCTGGGTTTTGACAGTTCCCAAACTGAGGTTTGGGGATAAGGAGAGGAGTCCCAAAGAAAGGGCAACCAGCAGGAAAATCAGGATGGAAATTGATCAGGAAACACAAAAAAATAGATGGGGGAAAAAAATAAAAGGAGATGCCTAAAAGGAAAGGGGAAGGAAAACACCTGGAATTTGTTCCTTTTTGGTCCTTTCTAAACCACGGAGAGGAAGCAGGAGGAAAAAGATTGGGATAGGATGGGGTGGAATTAAATGGGATTCCTTCTCAGCCTGGAGAAGGGAAGGATCCAAGGAAACCTCAGAGCCCCTTCCAGAGCCTGAAGGGGCTCCAGGAGAGCTGGAGAGGGAATTTGGACAAGGGATGGAGGGAGAGGATACAGGAAATGGCTTCCCACTGCCAGAGGGCAGGGAGAGATATGACATTGGAAAGGAATTCTTCCCTTTGAGTGGCTGGGATGGAACTCCTAGAGAATCTGTGGCTGTCTCATCCCTGGAAGTGTCCAAGACCAGTTTGGAGCAACCTGAGGTAGTGGAAGTTTGGGGGTTGGAATTCCATGATCCTTTACATCCTTTCCAACTCAAATTCCATGATTCCATGATCCTACTGCATTCCTCTCTTCACCCACATGGAACAGGGGGGTGGTAACAATATAACCTCATCCCAGTTATCCATGAAAATGAGATAAGGGATAATCATTAATCCCAAAAAAACTTTAATACTGAGCCACAGCTTTGGACATGCAAATAGGTCATGGACACAATGCAGCACCTCAGAATTCCCAGCAGGAACAGAGTGGGTGGGATAAACAGGAATCTGCTCTTTTCCTGGGAGAATTTGGCTCCTTGTACTCAAATCCCTGCTGAGAAGCTGAATTCCTCCAGGAAATTCATCCTGCAGTGCTCAGAAGAAAAAAACAGGGAGAGATTTGAATCCTGAGGATGGAGAGCCAAGATAAAAGGCCAGGAAATTGCCAATTGCTGATCCTGCTTCTCCCAGAGTGTGGAATCTTTTTGGTGTCTTGAGTTTCCGGGGTGAAGGACGGTCCTTCAAGATGAATAACTGGAAATAACGGCACAGAACGCAGCAAATTTAGCAGGTTTTTGTCTGACTCCAAGTCAGCTGTCTGCAGCTAATTACAGGGATGTCAGGGAATTTGGGATTTGTCAGCTGGAGTGAAGATGGGAGAACGTTGCATGGGAAAATGTCTCCATACAACCCCACAGAAATCCTGCAAAAATCCCGCAAACAGAACAGGATCTTTGCTGGATTTTGGGGGTTCTGGTCCAGGATTTTTGTTCCAGCATTGGACATTTCCAGGCATGGGGCAGCCACAGATTCTCTGGGAATTCCGTTCCAGCATCTCACCACCCTCACAGGGAAGAATTCCTTCCCAAATCCCATCTATCCCTGCCCTCTGGCAGTAGGAAGCCATTCCCTGTGTCCTGTCCCTCCATCCCTCATCCCAAGTCCCTCTCCAGCTCTCCTAGAACCCCTTTAAGGCACTGGAAGGGACTCTGAGGTTTCCATCCATCCTTCCTTTCTTCAGACTGGACATTCCCTGCTCTCCCAGTCTCTCTCCAACCCTTGGAATAACTCCATGACCTCCTCTGGATCTGCTCCAGCAGCTCCACATCCTTCTGACGTTGGACCCCAGAGCTGGATGCAGAATTATAGGTGGGATCTCACCAGAATGGGACAGAGGGGCAGAATTCCCCCCTTTCCTGCTCACACCACAGGATCCAAACATTTTATTGGATGACAGGAGAGACTAGCTGGACCTTCACCTCCCCAGGACCAGACCAAACTCCAGGAATCACAAAGCTTGGAATTGCAGAGCTGGAATGGCGACAAATCAAAGCCTGGAGTTGAATTTCCATCAACACCCAACACTTTGCAGCTCAGGGTCATGGTGTCAACCCACTTAAGCGTGGCCTAAAATAGTTAAGCAAGAGCTGAGTCTGCACCTAAATCCTCCTGACCTTCATCCCATCCCATTAATTTCATCCCATCCCATCCATTAATTTGGATTGCTCTGAGCATTTCATACTTGATTGCCAGGGTAGATAATTTGCTATGTGAGCCCTGCTATCAAATCCCAGGCACCAAGCATGGAATTTGAGGCAGGAAGACTCCAAAAACTCCCCAGGGACAGCTATTCTCAGTGAGGAATGTGCAGTTTCTTCCCAGAGAAGCCCACCAGAAATCATGGATTAATAGGAAAAACAACAAAACCAGGAAAAACAGTTTGATGAGAGCGACACTGGGAATGCAGAGATTCCTCCCCTTGGCAAACCTCAACTGGTGGAACGAGTTTTCCCAGTCCAACTCAGACTTGGTAGATCAAGGAAAGGGTCAGAATTGCTTCCAAAACTTTTCTGTAATGATTTAAATGAAGACAATAAAAATTCTGTTCACAGATCCAATAAATATTTTTTGGAGATGAGGATTTTTCCTCAAAAGCCTGGAAATATTTTCTCGAAACCAATCCTGTGAGTTTTCTGATAAGTCCTGATAAATAAATTTCTTGATAAATCCTTCTGATGACTACATGGGATCTAAGAGAGTGTGAGAGAGAATTCACTTTGGAAAAGTGACAGGACACAGGGAATGGCTTCCTCCAACAAGACAGCAAGGATAGGTGGGAAATTGGGAAGGAATGGTGGATCCCTAAATCCACACCCCTGAAAAGGATTTTGTCCTGGAATCACTTCACATCCTATTGGAACTCAACCACTTAAAAAAAAAAAAAATCTGTAATATTTACAGAGCAGAACTGGAATCAGGAAAGGTCAGAAAGTGCTTTGCCACCCAAGGGGAGAGGATTTTATTAATTTCTGTGACGTTACTCAAGGCCCTGGTGTCGCTCCCTGCGGAAATTCTGAGGGAAAACTGCATCTGTGGATGGCATCACCCCCGAGGAACACAAACTTTTATCAACACCCATGATGCTGTCAGCAAGTGGACCTTGAGTTATTATGCAAAAAATACATCATTCCCTGATTCCACAGGGGTTGTGCTCTCCACAGCAGAACTTTATCTGTTTCCAGAATTTTATTTCCAGTCCAGCATCAGGAATTAAGCACATTCTGTGGGATGAGTGGGAAGAAGCAGAAGGATAAAGGGTTGGAAGAAATCAGGTTTTGGAGGAACCCAGAGAAGCTTTGGCTCTGCCACCCCTGGAAGTGTCCAAGGCCAGGCTGGACAGGGGTTTGAAGCTACCTGGGATAATGGAAAATGTCCCTGCCTGTGGAATGGGAGTGGGATGAGATGATCTTGAAGTTCCCTTCCCAACTCAAACCATTCCATGGCTTTTTCCCCCTGGATTTTTGCATCCTAAGGGAACCCCACTTCCCTTGGATGATTTAAAGAGGGGAAAATACAGCACCAGTTTCCCACCCAGTTTTGTTTCCCAGTATTATTTAACAGCATCTCCTATAGAATAACCACAAATATCAAACTTAGAGGTGAGACAATTCTCCTCCCAATTAAAAAGTCCAGGAAGCAACTCAGAAGGAAGCAGGAGATTTCCCAAAGCCAGGACTTTTCTTGGCCAAATTGGGGGCTCTTGGCTTCAGAGAGTGAGGCTGACAACTGGAAAAGCAGGAAAATCTTCTTAATGGCTCTCCCAACCACAAATTGTGGCATCCCCTGGGTCCTGATGCTATCAGGGCTTCAAATATCCACGGGAGGGTTGTGTTATCCTGGTTTAATTCCCTGGCTTTGGTCTGGCTGGGCAATTACAGGAATTTTGCAAACACTTAATCCTTAAATGAACTCGACTCCGGGTTTAGCTTCCCGCAGAGCCCGGCGGGTGCCTCTCAAAGAGGTGATCCATGGAGGAGCCAGTTGGATCCCACTGTGCCAGGACAGAGTCAAAGCACTCCAGGAAAAATAAACAACCTGATGCCATCAGGTCTCTGCCTGCTCCATGCAATCCAAAGGCCAGGAGAATGAATGGAAGCATTGGGGTGAAACCTCACCCCCTGTGCAGGCAGTGATTATCCAAAGCTGCCAGACAGGATTCACTGTCCTGCCTCCAGCCTTCCCAAAGACACAGGGAGGGATAAAACAGCCCCATCCCATTTCCAAGAGGCTCAGGAGTTCTGAGGACATAAACATGGCCACTTCTGCTAGGTCATGGCCTTGTTTGGATGTGATAAATCCCTGGAAAGAAAGAAAAACCCAGCTTTGGCTGGAAACTAATCTGCTCTGATAAGAATCAGCGTGGGAACTGGAGGCTCCAGTAACAACCAGTCAAAGTCTATTTATACAAGACATCCCTGCCAGGGATCCATAGGAGAACTGACACAGGGAAGTCTGGGAGGGAAAAAAATCTCCATTAATGTGCTCGTTTCAGCAAATGAGGATCTGGGGAAAAGCAGTTTCAGCAGTTTCATGAAAGCTCTGTCTAGAAACTGTTGTCTCACCGGATGTTTTTATCATGGAATTATGGATTTTGGATGGTAAGAATTGTGATGGTGAGGCCAATATCCCATTATTTATAAAATGAGATGAGTTTTGCAGCCATATCCAGGTCTCACTCTGGGCATCCATCCAAGGCTTTACCATAAGCTTGGGTGAACTCCAGGTGTTTTTTTATTTCCACACCTGTGCAGCCATGGAATCCACACTTCTATCCCCCTTTAATATGGAATTTTGAGTGATCAGGCCTTTCCAATTAAGAGAATATTAATTCCTTCTGGTAGATTTAGAGGGAAGAATGCCAGACAACACAGTAACTACAACAAATTAATAATTTTATTTCATTTACCCCCCCCATTTCATTTACTTTTTTTGACCCTTTTTATCCAAATCCCAAGCTCTTCAGAGCAACACCTCTACAACATCTGAGTTGCAAGCACTGAGCTCTGCACCTGGAATTCTGCATCCAATTAACACCAACTTCCTTCCACTGCAGCTCTTTGAATATTATGAATAAAAATCCAGATAATTCCTCAGGCAGACAATGATATTCCAGCTTTACCACCCTCAGCTCCAGGATGATTTCATTAGGAATCTACAACACCACCTGCCTTTGAGCAGATTATATTATTGTTGGAGTCATATCTCTGCTCGGAGCTGAGCACGCATCAGAAAAATACTCTGATGGGTTTTTCAGGGGTAATTTTTTGCTGTTTTAGAAGCAAATCAACTCAAATTAAGATACTGAACAAGATAAGGCTAAGTCACTTACTGGAGCCAGCCTGGAAGAGATGGGAATGTCCAGCCTGGAGAAGCCAAGGATGCAGGGAGGGGCTCCAGGAAAGGAGGAGAAAGAATTGGACAAGGAATGGAGGGACAGGACACAGGGAATAGCTTCCCACTGCCAGAGGATAGGGGTAGATGGGATTTGGGAAGGAGTTCTTCCCTGTGAGGGTGGTGAGGGGATGGGATGGAATTCCCAGAGAATCTGTGGCTGCCCCACCCTTGGAAGTGTCCAAAGCCAGGTTGGAGCAACCTGGGATGGTGGAAAGTGTCCCTGCCCATGGCAGGGGGTTGGAATGGGATGATTGTGAAGGTTCCTGCCCACCCAAACCATTCCATAACTCCATTAATTCCAAACGTGATGTGTCACAACCCAAGCCACTGTCCCTGACCAACTTCTGATTCTTTTCTCCCAGAAAACAGCCCCAAAAAATTTATTTTGGCAACACATGAAAACACCGGGGTCAGCTCTCAAAAAACAACCTCCATCTGAATTTCAGGCATTTTTGACATGATCTCTCCCCTGTCAGAAATCAATCCCAGCTCTTAATGATTCATCTTGCTCTCTGGTAGCAACTGCTTTGATGTTTTGTTATTCCCTAAAATCATCTGCACTCTTCCTTCCGCGACTTTTTTGATCAACAAACTCATCAGAGGCGCCATCACGTGCTTTAGAAGTGCCCTTAGGTTCTAAAATAAGAATTTTATCTTCAAAACCAAGGATATATTGAAATTCCGAGATAATTTCAGGAGGCTCCAGTACCAGGTGATACAAATAAAAAAGTTCTTCAGATTCCTGCTCTGCAACTGAGGCTTTGAAACTTCAAATCCTGTTTGGGGTGTATTTTGTGAGCCTGAAATCCCACAAAAATATCACGTATTTGGGTCCAAATCAAACTAGTTATTTCTGTATTTTTAGAAAGCCCCTCACATCACTATCCCAAGGTTTCCCCTGTGCTTTATTATCTGCTTTCATAATTTTCTGGAGTGAGACTCTGATGGATAAATCACTGTTTATTTCCCTGTTAAGTTATGAATTCATAAACAATTCCTCTGCTCCACCCTGGTGCCATGACTGGCACGGGAGCTGCGTGGAATTAACAGGAAATGGGGTTGGGATTTGAGAGGAAAACTCAAATAATCAAGCTCGAGATTAGTGTGAACTTCAAATTACCCCAGACATTCCTAAAACGCTGGAAATTTTCAGAGCTGTGGCTCCAGAGGGAAAATCAGGGCTGCATCCTTCATCCTCTGCACGGAATAAAAGCTTCCCCTTCCTCACCTGCCTCTGGGATATGTGGAAATTTAGGACAATCCCTTCCCTGGCACTGAGCAAGAATTCAAATCTCTCAGAAATGAAAATGAAAAGGTCTCAAAATGGGGGGAAAAAAAAGAGTTGATGTGAGACTGTCAAAGCACTGCAAGGCTCAAATTTAGATTTTTTAATTTTTGTCAATTAGGCAGTTTGGAAATTTTTTTGGGCAGTTTTTAATTTATTTATGGAATAATTAGGTAGGGATAAAATTATTAAGCAATGGTGAAATTTCTCTTCCTGAAGTTATAATGAAAAATGTGGAAGAAAGCAATGAGCAGAATCTTGAACTCTGTTCTGGCTGTTTGATTTCTGAAAGCAGCATAAATTTTCTTATTCTAAAGCCAACTTCATTTTTAAGGGCAGTCTTTAATTACAATGATTTCCTTTAACCTTGACAGCTTCTCATTTTATTGGCTATTATTGGATATTAGCCCAGAGAGCTCTTCATCTCACCCTCAGAAGTTACAAAGCAGTTTCTCAGAGATTGAAATAAAACTCCAATTCCAATTTAAATCCCATTTTAGAAGGAGAATTGTGCAGCCACATTTCTGCTCCTGCAGATCATCAGGAGCTGCTTCTTGTATTAAGGACATTCCTGCAAGGGGAAAAAAAACCCAAAAAACCAAAATCCCAGAATGGTTTGGATCCGTGGGATAACCCAGTTCCACCTCCTGCCATTTTTCCACAATTTCCACTATTCCAGGATGCTCCAAACCACATCCAACCTGGCCTTGGACAATTCCAGAGACAGCCACAGCTTCTCTGGGAATTCCATTCCAGCCCCATACCACATAGGGAAAAATTCCTCCCCAATATCTAACATAAACTAAATATTTTTCCAGGCCAAGCCTCTCTCCAGCTCACATGAATCCTCAGGGTCACCTCTGGATTGATTTATTCTGGAAACCATTAACTCAAGGATCCACGTGGGCCTCTCCAATCATTCTCCACAGAAATGGAAACAAGAAATAAAATCAAGGAATTGCAAGGCAGCAATTTGAGCATCAACTGAAGAATTCTGACACATCCAAACCATGGAATTCAGTTGTTTATTAGTGAAGAGGGGAGACACTTTTCCCAGGCTGAAACAGCTCCATAATTTTCCAGCCAAAGAAGCAGCAGAGCTGTTTCATAGGATTATGGAATGTTTTGGGTTGGATGGAGCCTTCAAATCATTCAATTCCAAGGGCAGAACCACTTTCTGCTATCCCAGGTTGCTCCAAGCCCTGTCCAGCCTGGCTTTGAGCACTTCCAGGGATGGGGCAGCCAAGAATTTTCTGGGAAAATTTTGCCAGAGACCTCTCCCTTGTTGCAAACTCATCTCCTGCTCACTCCTGTGGCATTCCCAATTCCCAGGCTGGGAAGTTTTGAGTTCTTCTGGATTCACTGAACTACCATCCTCCTCAATCCACAACCACCTCACTCCTTAACCACACAACTTTTCTGTAACTGGAGCTTCCCACAGTTGTTACTATCCTCTATCTAGACAAATCCCTAATAATTTCCGAAGAAAAAGGTAATTAATCCTTATCCAGGTTGTTTATGGCACAAACATCTAATACAAACATGTTCTGGAATCTAATCTCTATTTCAGCTCAAAACCACAATTCAGCCTCAGTCCTCAGTGCAAAAATCAGATCCAGAGGATTCCTCTACAGTGGAACCACACAGGAGGCACCAGGACCTTCCCAAAAAACAGCAGGAGAGCTCCTTCCTGGGTAGGATGAGTTGGAAAATCTCCCACAGCTCCAAAAATTGAGTCCTGCATCCTAAAAGAGCTTTTTTGCATGGAATGAGAGAACACTCAAGGCTTGCAGACACCTCTGGAGATCCAATCCAACCTTCCTGCTCATCCAGAGCAGATGGATCAGGATTGTGTCTGGTTGGATTCTGGACATCCCTAGGAATGGAGATTCCATGAATTCCAAATTACCTGGGCACCTTCCATCACTTTCTCCACAGACAAATAACAGAAAAGAATTCACACCTTGAGCTTCAAAGCATTTGAAACAACTTCTAGAGGGAACCTTGAGGAAGGAATTTGGGAGGGATGTTGTAGAATGGTTTAGTTTGGAAGAGAACTTAGAGATCAACCAGATCCAAGCCCCAGGAATTGTGGTGCTTCATGAGAACACTCATAACAATTGTAGAACAACCTGGAGCAAAATTTCCTAACTGAGGAAATTTCCAAATTTAAGAAATTCAAATGGAGTTAGGAAAATGTGAGAAAAAACCAACACCTTGGACAAATGTCACCTCAGAAATTCAGCCCACAGATCATTTCTCCTCAAGCCTCCCAAAGATAAAGTCAGGGCTAGATTTCCCTTTTTTTTTTTTTTAGGGAATCCAGCAGATTGAGGATATTAATCCCCTCTTCCCTCCAACAGTTCAGAGATACTTCTTTTATCCTACCCTGGGATTTCACTCCCATGAGGAGCCTCCCACTCAGCAGCTCCATCAACCACCACCATCCTCCCTCCTCACCCTGGATTCCAGTGGGAACTCAAGCCCAGGAAATGAAAGGACTATTGTGAAACTCCCTGGAAACATCTGGCTGAGCACCCACTCCCTCAATGCCTGCCTTGTTCCACCCTCCACATCCCAGGATGAGCCATTCCAAGAGGGTGAGGCAATCTCACAGGGCTTCACAACTTCAAACTTTCATTTCTCCAACCAAGACCCAGGATAAAATTTTGAGTCCTCGAGCAAGAGCGGAGCTGAAAATTTCAACTTTTCCACAGACCCTCAGCTCAAATTCCTGTTTTGCTTTTTTTTTTTTTCTCTGTCCCCACTTAACCTTTTACCTGGAATAACTGAAATGTTGAGAGGATGAGGAATCAAATATTCAGGAGGGTTTTTTGTCTCCTCCCTCCTGTTGCTGATCAATCATCACCACTGTGATGATTTAAAGAGGTTGGGATGAGCTCGTTTATCCATACCTGGGATCTTGGGAACACCAGGGATAAAGTTACAGCTGTTGCTTGGCACCACCTCTTTATTTTGAGAGGAACTAATTCAGACCTTTGTTTAAACACAGAGATGCCCAGGGAGGAGGAATTAAAGCAGCACAGTGCTCTCAGAGATCACCCAACTCCACCAGAACCAGGCTGGCAACTCCAAATTCCATGTGTTTTCCTTCTTGGAGCTTTCCAGCTGAGCCTGAACACCCTGAGGTGCCACCATTGTGATGCTGGTTTAAAAAAAGAAAAAAAGGATTCTAAGGAATTTTGTGTGGCCTTGGAACAGAATCCATGTCCAAAGCTTATATTTGGGACAAAACAAGGATTTGGGACAAATATCAGCTTTTAAGTGGCTCAAAAATCCAACCAATGCAAAATTTACCCAAAAGTCTCAACAACAACAATGGAACAAGACCAAAATCTGCTCTCCCAGCAAATGCATGATTCTCCCATCCTTCTCCCATGATTCCAGGGATTTCCAGGCTGAATGCTGCACCCAGACTAGTACCAGATTAAGTAACTGCCAACAGGGATAATGGATATGGCAGGGAATCAGGGAATCATGGAATATCCTGAGCTGGAAGGGACCTACGAGATCAAACCAGATCCAGATCCCAGGAATTACTGTGTTACATGGGAATTGTTGTGTCACATGGGACACCTGTAAAGGGTGCAAAATGACAAAACCTGGAGCAAATTTAGGAAATTCATGGAGTTAGGAAAATCCTGAGACCAGATTTTGAGGTCCCACAAGGTCTGTTCCTGACAGTAAATTCCACCTAGAATCTGGAATATGTGGATCATTAAGTTCAGGAATCTGTCCCATCCCGTCCCATCCCATCCCATCCCATCCCATCCCATCCCATCCCATCCCATCCCATCCCATCCCATCCCATCCCATCCCATCCCATCCCATCCCATCCCATCCCATCCCATCCCATCCCATCCCATCCCATCCCTTTCTACTACCACCATCAAGTACCACAGAAACAACCCCCAGTAAATCCCAAAAATGGGATTTAGTCCTTAAAACCAAGAGACTAAACCCAGTCCACACTACAGAAGAGTTTAGCAAAGCCAGGGATGAGACCTAATCCATCTGAGAGGTCTCCCAGTTTTTCTGGAGAATTCCTTCCCCCTTCCAACTTTGCAAGTTGAAGGATTGAGCTTGGGACAAAGAAAGCCTGGAAATATCTCTTCCCTAGGGCAGGTTTTGACTTAAAATAATGATTTTCCAAGGTTGAATTCCAACAGAAAAGGGCTGAGAGAAGGGGTGATGCTTCCCAGTGCTGAGATTCAAGTTTTACCCAGAGTCACCCACAAAATTCCAAATATTGTCACCAGGAGCCACCAGGGATGAAAAGAAATTTTCCACAAATCAGGAGAGTCTTGCTTTTACAACTGGAGACACGGGAATCACAGAATCAACAATAAAGTCATGGAATGTTTTGGGTTGGAAGGGACCTTCAAGATCATGGAATTCCACCACCCCTACCATGGGCAGGGACACCTTCCACTATCCCAGGTTGCTCCAAGCCCAGTCCAATCTGGCTTTGAACACTTCCAGGGATGGAGCAGCCACAGTTTCTCTGGGAATTCCATTCCAGGACCTCACAGGGTGGAATCCCTTCCCAACTTCCCATCTCTGAAGCTTTGAAACCATTCCTTGCCTCCTCAGAATAATTCAAGTTGGAAAAACCCTCAAAGATGCCCCAGCTCCAAACACCAAATCCTCAAAAACCACCCACTCCTCTTCACATTTGGGAGCACAAACCAAATTCCCAAGGGTTCCTCCTGAGCCAGCAGGAGCCACGACAGCTTGCGTGCGATAAATCCAGTTTTCCTCAGGGAAAAACTTTCCCTTTGGCTCCTCGGGAAAAGTGTGATCCCGATGACAAGAGGGCTCTGTATTTTTAGAAAGCCCACGAGGACTTTTACCACTTGTTCTAAATTTTATTGTCAACTCTGTTTCACCCAGCTGGGAGATGTTACTCCATGGAAGGGTGGATTGGGTGGGATGTGGCAGAATTCCTGCCGGGCGCCGCGGATTTGCAGGATTACTCAGAGAGAAACACAAAGTGATTCATGTTCATTCTTCTAGAAAATGATTTTTTTTTTTTTTTTTTTTTGCTGTTCCTGTACTCCTAGGACAATGTGTCCATGGAGATCACTGGATCATGGATTAATGCTTCCTGCTGGCCAGAACTTCCATCCAAAATGTTGGATTGGAATTCTGAGGGAGAACTGGGTCTGGGAACTGGGAATATGTCAATCACGTTGGAAGAGCAACCTGGAGAGATAGGAATGGAGCTGGGAAGGGTCTGGAGAACCAGAAGATGCTGAAGGAGCTGGAGAAACTCATCCTGGGGAAAAAACTGGATCAAAAGGATTCCAGGGTGAACCCAGGTGCAGGTCAGGATCTGGTCCCAGGAAAAAAGGGACAGGATGAGAGGAAACAGCCTCAAACTGTGCCAGGGAAGGTTTAGGTTGGATTTTAGAGAATATTCCTCCTGGAAAGGGCTTTCCAGCTTGGGATTCATGGAAAACAGGGAGTGTGTAGCCTCTGGAAGGAGGTCAGAAAGTCAGAATGAGGATGGAGGGGGGTTGATCAGAGAGAAAATGGGAAAAGGAGCAAATCCCAACTGGAATTAATCTGGGTTCTTGCAGCTAAAAGACAATGGAGGATGTTCTGATGGATCCATGGAAAATGGGGCAGAGGGGAATCACCATCCTTTGTGGGATGGACATGGAAAGGGGACAAAGGATGAGGGAGAGGCTGAGGCGCTTCCTGACTTCTTGTCTGGGAAGGAATTTCCAAGGACGATCTGAGGGAACTGGGAGTCATCCAGAGAAAAGGGGGGATCAGAATTCTCCCAAAATTCCCAATCCCACAAGAGTTTGAGCTCTCCCAGAATTCCCAATCCCACAACAACAGCTTCAATCCCAGAATGGGAGGGTGCTGGCATTTTTCCAGTGCTTTGAGCCTTCCGGGGAAAACACCCACCTCTGTCCCAGTCCTCACAACATTTATTTGTTCCCCAGACATATTTTGGCTCCTGTGACATCATCCTGTGGCTCGTACATCACAGGGAGAGAAAGGAGGAGTAATAAAAGGAATATTCATCCCTAAAGGTTGACAGGGCAGGAAAACCCACTCGCCTGGTGGATTCCAGGAAAGCGTAGGAAGGACAGTGAAAATGTTAAAGTTGACATTCATGGATTTCCTGCCTGGAGCCCATTCCCTCTATAACAATGATATCTTGTCATGTTCCTTTTTAAAGTCCTCTGACCCCTCCCAGGAGTTATCCTGGGCAAAAGTGGGAATTTTATTTGGGCAAAACATGATTTGTTTCACCTGCACCAAAAAAAAAAAGGCAACTCGAAAGAATCAAAATTAAATATTTAGGATGCATTAAGCTAAAAGGCCATGGATGGTGACTCCACCATGCTCCATGACCCCTTTTTCCAGTCATCCCTTGGGAAGGACAGATTTGTAAATAAATTCTTAGTCAGAAAGAGCCACAAAACTGTGTTACAAAAGCCATATTACAAAACATTCCCCCAAAAAACCCGGGAGTGGAGCACGGCCCAGTCCACAGGCAGGATACCACGACTTTGCTCATTCTGAGAGATTATTGTTAAACCCTTCTTAATTAGGGCTTTACTCTGCTAATTCCATTTAATAAAATTAAAGTTTCAATTTGGTCCTGGACCTCATCAAAAGGAGGTTGGGGGAAGTTGTTTCCATCCCTGGAAAATGCAGAAGCAGCTTCTGGACCTATGGGTTGGAAATGCCAGGACAAGGGGGCTTTAAATGGACAGAGAGTGGGTTTATATGGGATATTGGGAAGGAATTCCACCCCATGAGGATGGCACTGGAATGGAATGCCAAGAAAAGCTGTGGCTGCCCCATCCCTGGGAGTTTCCAAAGACAGGGCTTGGATACCCTGGGATAGGGTCCCCATGGCAGGGGAGAGGACTGGATTATCCTTAAAACCCCTCCCAACCCAAACCATTCCATGATCCCATCATTCCACCATTCCACAATTCCATGACTTGCTCATCCTGGTTGCTCATTAGCTGCTCCAGAGCTAACAAAGAGTCCCAACTCATCAAGGCCTGCATGAGCAAAATCCACCAGGCACAGAGAGAAATTCCCAATCCATCAGGAGCCAGCCAGGAGCCCTTGCTCCACCAGACTTTTGGGAAGCAGCTGCCGTGTCTCTGGCAGCAGGGAAATGCAAGGGATGATTAAAGCTGCTGCAGAGTGATTTTAATGATCTCTGAGTAATCCATTAAAGCACCAGCTCCTTCCTTTCAGGGCCACCTGGAATCCTGAAGGTTCAGGAAAAGCTCAGGCAACTCAGACCAGGATTCCTGTCCTGGATTTCCAACCAAATCTCTGTTGTTTGCTTACCTTAAATATCACCTAAAATCCTGTGCTGACCTTTCCAGCTGAAAGGACAGCTCTGTGCTGCTAATAATTGGAATTTATGACCTTGGAGGTCTTTTCCAACCAAAATAATTCCATGCTCAGCAAGAACAGCAGCAATATTTTGGTTAAGAGGACGTCTGGCATCATTATCCCTCAACAGGAGACATCACTTGGATTCTCCTCCCTCCACTAATTAGAATTCCTATAAATTAAAATTAAATTAAAGTCAAATTAAATTCCTTCAAAACAGTTCCAAGTTCAACAGGTGCCTTCAGAGAAATGTTGCTGTTACAATTTAAAATGGAATCATGGAACACTTTGGGTTGGAAAAGACCTTCAAGACCATCTTGTTCCAGCCTCACTCCACCATCCCAGGGTGCTCCAAGCCCCATCCAACCTTCAAGACTTCCAGGGATCCTAGGACAATCACAGCTTCTCAAGGAATTCCATTCCAACCCTCTACCACCCTAACAGCCAAGAATTCCTTCCCAATATCCCAAATTTTCTCTGTTAATTTAAAGCCATTCCCTGTGTCCTGTCTCTCCAATCCTTTCCCAAAGATTTCTGTCAAATCAAACTTCCAATGGGAATCAAAGGAAGCAAATCCATTAGTCACATCCCTCCCCTCCATGACCCCACTGTCAGCATCCCATTACTCCTGGGGGCTGCACCCGACCCCACGGAGGGAGCCCAAGTCCCTCCACCCTGGAAAAGTCTCTGCAGTGATGCCTCTGCCTAAATCAAATCCCACAGCCATGGAATTCACCTGCCTGGAGAAAAGCTGCCTGGACAATGGGGTTGGGATAATCAGGGGATGGAACCAGGGGTTCCCTTCCCAACCCAAACCATTCCATAAGGATTTAGGGGCACGGCTCTTCCAAGGGAATTATTTGGGTTTCTTCCTGGGCCTCCCTTGGCCTGTGCACACCAGGACACTCCATGCCTTCCTCTCCTCCCAGGTTCTGTTATTCCCTGGGAAGATTGCTCAAGGACCAGGAGAGGAGTCATGTACAGAGGACTGAAATTATATTTTCCACTCCCAAAATCTGATGTTACTCAAGAGGACTCTTTGTGACTGGCTGAATTCCTGTGGCTCCCACTCTCAGGTGGGACAACAACAACATTTCCCAATTTCCCAGCTCAGCGCCTCAGACACCTCTTGGAGAAGCCAAGCAAACAGAAATGAAGATTTTAGATGAATTTAGAAACTATCCAGGGTGGTGTGAACATCAGGAGAGCCAGAAAAGCAAATTCACTGACATGGGAAAAAATCATCCCTAAAAAACTCTCCAAACCTGAACAAGTCTTGTTCTCCAGCTTCATTCCTTAAGGTTGGATTTGCAACAGGCTGGGGGGAATGGAGAGGGAACAATGTGCTAAATGATGGGATTAAAACATCAGCACTCAAAGATTTGGGCTGTGGAGATGCAGTGGAATAAATGGGATTGGATTTTATTCCCAGTGTGTGCAGCAAACAGGAAAAAAAATAATCAGAGCATCACAGAAAAGGTTGTGGAAGAGCAAATGACTTTTACAGCATTAAACACCACGGTGGACACCAGGCAAATCTGCTTTCATTGCAGAATTGGGGAATGGTTTGGGTTGGAATGGATTTTAAAGCTCATCTCCTTCCTCCCCCCTGCCATAGGCAGGGACATCTTCCATTATCCCAGGCTTCTACAAGCCCTGTCCAGGCTGGTCTTGGACACTTCCAGGGATCCAGGGGAAGCCACAGGTTGCCTGGGAATTCCATTCCAGCCCTTTACCACCCTCATAGGGAAGAATTCCTTCCCAATATCTCATCTATCCCTGCTCTCTGAGAATGGGAAGCCATTCCCTGTGTCCTGCCACTCTATCCCAACTCCCTCTCCAGCTCTCCTGGAGCCTCTTTAGGCACTGGAAGGGGCTCTGAGCTCTCCCTTGAGCCCTCTCCAGGCTGGACATTCCCAACTGTCCTAGCCTGGCTCCAGAGCAGAGAGGTTCCAGCTCTTGGAGCAGATCCATGGCCTCCTCTGGACTTGCTCCAGCATCTCCACACCCCTCCACTGCTGGACACCCCAGAACTGGACACCAGCTGAGTGGACAATGCTGGGATCCATTTCCTTAATTCTCAAGGTCAGGGGGATTCTGCCCAAGCAGAAGGTCCCAAACTCTTGGAATCTGCAATTCCAGGGAATAACTGCACCATCTCCATGGCCTGGCAGCAGCAGCCAGTGTGTTCCCAGAGCAGAGGACACTGGTGGCTGTCTCCCACCACTCCAAGCCAGCAGGAAGCTTCCTGGCTGGCACCATCCCAAAAAAAAGAGAGAGGATGCTGGGATCATGCCAAAAGCCAACCACACACGGTTGCTTGGAAACCTTTGAAAACTACATTGAAAATTCAGATTTCTATGAAGAGCAGCACAGAGGGTGAAACAAACCCAAGTTGTGCTTTAAAAATCTGCCTTTTCCCAGAGCCAATGGTGCTGTGTTCCTGCTTCCCAAAAATCCTGCAGAGCTCTGCAGGTCACCTTTGGGCCTGGAGGCTTCAAGGTTTTCACAAGTTCAAGCAGCAAAGAGGGACCTGCCCCCATCAGTGAATCTTTCTGGAGAATCAAAAATCACCCAGCACAACAATATTTCCATAAAAGAGGGAAAAGAAAGACAGAAGGGAAACGTGGAGAAGGAAAAGAATGGAATTCCTGTCGCACGGTGCCGCCCTGGCATCTAATCAGGGAGCCAGATGAAGGCAGCAATCTGTCTCCTTAAAATATGCATATTTTATTTTTTTAATTTTTTTTTTTTTAATTTTTTTCCTTTCAGTGCTGCAAAACTGTGTTGGAAGGAGCTCGTTAAGAGGCTGCGCCAGGAACGTCCCTCTGCAATCACGAGGGACGGAACGAGCGATTCCATCGTTTAATTGCTGGGAGCCAGAGCTCTCCTCAGCATCCACCGTGGCATTCAGGATGGACCTGAGGACCAGCAGGATAAAACCAGTTTGAATCTTGCTGTGGCTGCACTGGGGGAGGTTTGGCTCAGGGCTGGTGCACAGCAGGAACAGCACGTGGTTTGTGGGGGTCATGGAACATCAGGAGGTTGAGGGATCACAGGGATGAGGCTCTTCCAGCTCACCCCAAACTGTTCTTTGGGTTGTCCTCTACAGCAGGCTCTTCCTCACCTTCTACACCTTTGTTCCTCACCTTCCCCATAAAATCTGTCCCCATGGGATTTTTCCTCACCTTACACATAAAATCCATCCTCGCCTTCCTCACGGGATTTTCCTCACCTTTCACACTGGAGCTTTCCTCGTGTTCCACACCAGATTCTTCCTCACCTTCCACATGGGATTGTTCCTCACTGAACTCCTCCTCACATCACACACCAGACTTCTTCCCCTTTCAAACCAGACTTTTCGTCACCTTCCACACCAGATCCTTCCTCACCTTCCACACTGGGCCATTCCTCACCTTCCATACTGGATCCTTCCTCACCTTCCACACCAGATTCTTCTTCACCTTCCTCACTGAATCATTCCTCACCTTCCCACACTGAACTGCTCCCCATCTTCCACACTGCACCATTCCCCACCTTCCACAACGACCATTCCCAGCCTTCCATACCAGATTATTCCTCACTTTCCATACTAGACCCTTCCCCACCTTCTACAACGACCATTTCCAACCTTCCACACCAGACCCTTCCTCACCTTCCAGAATGATCATTCCCAACCTTACACACTGGACTGACCCTTCCTCACCTTCCCACCCAACCCTTTCCCACATACTCCAAAAATACCTCACAGAGCAATCCATGGCAGAGCAGGACAACACTGCCCATCAACACTCCAGAAGCAAACAGGGAATTCATCCTCAGATTCCATGCAAGAATTCCAGGTTAAATTCCTCCCATTTGAGGTTTGAATGAACTCCACACCAACCTACACTGGATTTTGCTCCCTGCCACATCAAAATTCCTCCTCCCACTCCACGCTGTTTATTTTGGCTTCCCAGCCAGCCCATTGGCTGCATGGGATGGATTGCATTCCCATCTCCACTGGAAGGAAACGTGCCATATCCATAATAAAACTTGGATACAAAGAGCTGAACTACCCAGCTGCTCCAGAGTTCTCCTTCCCCCAAAACACCTCTCAAATTTTATGTCCCTCCACAGTGGGATTGTGTTGTATTTTTCCTTGAGGAAAAAGGGATAGATATCCATTGACAGGAGTCACTTTCCCAACAGTTGGGGAAATGGATACTCAGCCAAGATTTGTAATAGGATCTTTAAGGTCCTTTCCAAGCCAAGCCATTCCATGATTCCATGAATTGCAGCTGAGACAGAGCCCTCCAACCCCTGATTCAAGGGATCCTCATCCAGCAGGGACACTGCCTCAAACCACCCACGAAACTTCCAAGTTCTTCCTGAGGATTCCCACCCAAGACCTATGGAAGATTTTATAATTTCCTCCCAATTTGACACAACCAGGATCCATTTTGCTCCAGCAGAATGAAGATCACGGGATATCCTTGGCATAGGTTCTGCTTTCTCCATGTTTTTACTGAATCCTACACCCCAAATTTTTCCTCCAGCCTCTTGTTCACAGCTGCCAAAAACCTCCACGCTAAAATAGCCAGGAATTAATGCAGGTTGTTTTTTTCTTTTTTTTTCCCATGGATTAACAGCTACCAGTAGTCTCCCAGCATGAGGGTTAATTCCCACCAGGATACAGCAGAGCTGGATCAACAATCCAGCACCTGAAAGACACAGCAAGGTACCAGCAGCACAAAGGAGATGCAAATAAATTTGCATATCCAAGCATCAAAGACTCCACGAGATCCTGGAGTATGAAAACATCTTTTCCCTGCAAGATATTGAAGGAATGGCAGCGTGAGCGATGGGAGTGGGAGGACAGGAGAATGGGGGGGGAAAAAAAAAAGGCAAAAAAGTGTGACTGTAGCAGGAGCTCGACTGTTGGAGAAATTCCAAGGAAAAGGCAGAGCTTGGGCACGAGGAAAACAGTTGGGAAGATGCTGATGGGATGCTGGAGCCAGGAGGGGGTTGGGATCTTCTCCCAGGAACCAAGGATGAGAGGAAACGACCTCAAGCTGTGCCAGAGGAGGTTTAGGTTGGATATTGGGAATATTCAGGCTGTCCAATCCTGGCACAGAGGTGGATTCCCCATCCCTGGAGGGATTTAATAAATCTGTGGATGTGGCACTTGGGGACATGGCCAGTGGTGGCCTTGCCAGTGCTGAAGGAATGGTTGGACTCTTTGGAAAACTTTCCCAACCCCAACAGCTCCATAATTCTAAGAGAGACATTCAGGCACCTGAAATGAGACAACTCCAACAGGGATTGACCAAAAAACATGATGTGAGGAGGATGAAACTCAAAGGTTGCTCCCAGGACAGAGAAAAATGAGGAGCAACTCCATTAAACACCTGTGGATGGAGTTTGCACATCCCTGCAGCTCCACCAGACTCCAGGAGCCAGAAGAGATATTTTTGTGCTTCTGCAGTTTCTGACAGAATTCCGAGTGTCTCCTCATGGGCAAGAAGGAGTTTCTGCTGGAGCCGTGAAGGAGGATGTGGAAGGTGTGAAAAAAGCAAGTGAGGAGAAATGGAGCAGAAGGAAAACGTGAGAAATAAAGGCAGGAGGGGGGCAAATTTTCCAGCAAATCCCACAAGGCTTCTCAATAAATTTATCAGACTTTCCAGGCCTGTTAAAAAGTCCAGGATAGCCAGGAAAATCCTGGGTTAGTGGCTGTGTATTCCACAGGAAGGAGAAGAAGCAAGATGTGAGTAGAATGCTCTGGTTGAAGGCCTTGGAAGGGGAAAGATGAGAAGGAAAAAACCCTTCCAAAATCCTGACAAAAAAAAAAAAAAAAAAAGGCATAATGTGGTCTTCAGGGTGATGGAGCCCAAGAACGATGAGGAGCTGAAGAAAATGGAATAACTGATTGGGATTTTTAATGTCTTGCTGAAGTATGGTTGAGCCAGCTACTTCCAGAAATAAATATGGAATGGTTTTGGTGGGAAGGGATCTTCAGAATCATCTGCTGCCATGGACAGGAACACCTTCCACTATCCCAGGTTGCTCCAACCTGGCTTTGGACACTTCTAGGGATGGGGTAGCCACAGACTCTCCTGAAATTCCATTCCAGGCCTCACCACCCTCATGCCAGAAATTCCTTCCCAATATCCCATCTCTCCCTGCTCTCTGGCAGTGGGAATCCATTCTCTGTGCCCTGTCCCTCCATCCCTTGTCCTAAGTCCCTCTCCAGCTCTTCTGGAGCCCCTTCAGGCACTGGAAGATGCTCTGAGGTCTCCCTGGATCCTTATCTTCTCCAAGGTGGACATTCCCAGCTCTCCCAGCCTCTCTCCAGCCCTTGGAGCATCTCCTGGATTTGCTGCAACAGATCCAAGTCTGTCTTAAATAAACAGCAAAATAAAGGAGGAAGAGCAGGTGACTGGCAAAGCCAGACACGATAAATAAGATTTTGTCTCATCCTTTTCAAATCAGGTGCCCTGAAAGTCATCACAGAGCTGTCAGGATGATTAATCCCTATTTTTCCACCACCAGCAGAGCAGGGAATGATTGCTGGGCTGGCAGGTGGGAAAGCCAAGGGAGTGTGGGAGAGAAGTGCTCTGGAGGCAGCTGGGATGAGGAGCTGACTCAAAACTTTGGGATTTGTGGTTAGAGCTGCAGACAGGAGCTGAAAACGTAGGAGAAACTGTTGTGGGATAATCAGACTGTAAAACACGGGAATACCTGCGGCACCAGTCGAGGCAGGAGCTCCACTTTGCATAAGGAATATTTAAATGAGGATTTTCCCAGTCTTCAGGGCTCAAAGCAGAGTTTTAAACCAGTTTGGGAAGGTTTAAGCACCAGGAACTCAGTTCTCCCAAGGAAGAATATTTTGGAATAGAAGTCTGGGTGGTCTTGGGTGCTCATAAAGAGGATCTTTAAAATAAAATATTTTTAGGAATTCTGATAGTGCACAGAGCCCATTTCCACCACCCACACTCCATCCAAAATGGAATGATTCCCTGCTTGAACACCAAAAATTTGATTTTAAGAGTAAAAATTATTCCTTCCCCATATTCCCAAGCTTTCCCAACTCCCAGCACCCCAAAACAATGGGCGAGAATCATGGAAAGATTCTCAAAGACACGGATTTAAAATCATGGAATAACCTGAGCTATTCCACAAGGATTGCTGAGTCCTGCATGGAACAGCCCCCAAAATCCCACCAGATCTTCAAGAGCCATTTCCAAAGGTTTCTTGGACCAGGAGGCCAAACTCTATCACTCTGGAGAGCAAAACAGGAGAAAAATCACCATGGAACAGGAAGAGTTTCATCCAGCCCACCCATCACCCACATCTTGGAAGCTCTGAAGCTGTGGACTGGAAAACCAGGGAATTATCATCAGGAAAACAATTCATTTTTCTGTATTGTCATTTTCAGAATGACAACATCAGGCATGGTTTACCTGCCACTGCAATTCTGGAGTAACAACAAGAACTTGTAGCAATTAGGATCTGCTTTCATTACGCAGGAAGAACAAATGACCCAAATCCCAACTCCCACACTCTCTCCCCAAAAGGGTGAGGTGACCAAATCCTCCTTCTGAACCTGCTTCCTTTTGAATTCCAGCCTTCCCAGCCCTCTGACAGTTCACAGCAGCCTCCTTTTCCAATAATAGGTGCCTGGAACAAAGCAGCTGAAAGGTTTGATTATCCCAGCGATGCTTTCCGTGAGCAAATCAGGCTCCTGGCCCCGTGGGAGAGCAAAAAAATTCCTTTCTTATCTGTGTCACCCTCATGATGGAGCTGCCAAGGGAAAATAGGACAGAGGAAATGCAGGCATCCCTTTGAAAGACCACAGGAAAAGCAGGTAACCAGGTTAAAGGGATGCCACGTCATGGAATTTTTACGGATGACAGGAGAATTCGGCGGATTTAACGCGACTCCCAAGGGTTCAAGCTGGATGTAGCTGAGTCATGGTGGGGGGCTTTTAATGGAAAGATTCAAAGAATTCAAAATGCTTCTGTGGTTAAACAGTTTGTTCTCCTGGAGAAGCTGCTCAAACCAGCAGGTCCTGTGTGCCAAAACCCTTTAATCCTGCCCTCAAAGAAGTTTGGGAGCTCATCCCGAAACGACAAAGCCAAGCAGGGCCCTTGAACCTGAGCAGCAAGGCTGGGAGATAAGGTGGGAATCAGCCAGGCCTGCAATTTGCTGGCTGATTAAATCCCTGGAGCAGCAGGAAAATTAGGGAAATCATCCCCCAGACACTTGAAGAAACCACTGGCTGCCGGCTGCCTCCCGGGATAAATGATCCCATCCCAACATTTGGGGGATGGCAGTGGTTGTTTGGGCATGGATGAGACGTTGTTGGAGCCTCCAGAACTTGCTTGGCCTGTCTGGAACAGGGACGGGTTTCGGGTGACGCAGGCGACTCATCCAAGTGAATTTGGGAGGAACATTTCCCACCACAAACCGTCCAAAAAGTCATTTGTCCAAAAGTTTGAGGCGCTTGGGATGTTCTCCAAGCATGCTGAGTGTCTGTGGAGAGTGTCCACAGCAAGCTGGACCTTGGCCACACAGGGGTCACAGCTCTGAGGTGTTGGAAAAGGAGCTGATCTTCCAACAGAATCCTCCTTCCAAAGTGGCACCAGCAGGACAAAATTCTGGAATGGTTTGGGTCAGAAAGGACCTTCAAGACCATCCAGTTCAAACTTTCTGCCTTGGACAGCTTCCACTATCCCAGGTTGCTCCAAGCCCCTTCCAACACTTCCAGGGATGGAACAGCCACAGATTCTCTGGGAATTCCATTCCAGGTCTCACCACCCTTCCAGGGCAGAATTCCTTCCCAATATCCCATCTCTCCCTGCCCTCTGGTAGTGGGAAGTCCTGTCCCTCCATCCTTTGTCCTCAGTCCATCTCCAGCTCTCCTGGAGCCCCTTTAGGCACTGGAAAGGGGCTCTGAGGTCTCCCTGGATCCTTCCTTTCTCCAGGCTGGACATTCCCAGTTCTCCCAGCCTGTTCCAACACGATCCAACATTTTGAGGGAAAGGAAAATCAATTCCAACCCTCAAGGTCTTCTCAACTGTGACCCCCTTAATCCCAAACATTTGAGCAGAAACTCATTAAGAACCACCCAATATCCCTGGCTTAGAGACTGAGGCAAAAACTCCTAGACAGCGCAGCATTCCAAACAGAGACAGATCCCAGGAATCCGACCTCAACTCCAACCCTGAGAAAAAAAAAACAAACTCTAGTGCAGCTAAAAACAAGGGAAGATGATGAGGAGAGCAGGAAAATTCTTTAAATGTCAAGATTTGGGGTTTGTTTTGGGTTTTTTGGAAGGTTTATAATTTATTCTCCCCAGGCTGACAAATGCTGCTTGCACCCAGGTGAGGATGAGACAGAAATTTAGGATAAAAAAACTCAGATTTGAGGTGGGGAAGGAGGAGACATCTCCTAAATCAGGGTCCCGATGAGATCCGCCCACTCCTCCCTTTTTCTCCTTTGAAACGCGACAAAATAAATCCCTGCTGGCTTTAAATAGAAATCAAATTAACCATGAACAGCCAAAGCAACTCTGTGATGGTCCAGCCATTGCTGGCTGTGCTCAGAAATCTTTTTATAAAACCTTTTCCTCCCTCCTTGCTGAACGAACAAATTGAAGCAACAAATCAATACCGAGAGAGCTCTAAAACCCAAATCTTATTCCAGCTGCATTAGAAATGTTCTTGGAGTGTTGCTTGTGAAGGGTTGAATATTTTCAATTATTCTTCCTCCTCCTCCAGCTGACAGAAGAGTTCCTGAGTCAGGATGTGGGAAAAAACCCAAATCTGCTCCGAATATTTTTGCCCTTTGGAGCAGTTTAAAGCCTTTTTTAGGGATAAAAGGAAATTTGTCAAGGGGAAGAGAACCTAAAACTGGGAAAGGAGTAAGTGCAACACATGGAGCAGGTTGAAACTGTTTCCATTCAAGTCAAGGAATAGGGAAAAAAAGGCATTCCTTGGAAATATGTTTTGGTGGATTTAAGTGTTTGGAAGCCCAACTGGAGCTTCTTCCTCTGATTTAGGAGAAGACAAGGAGAGATCCCATACCTTTTGTCATTCCAGGAGGAATTTTCCCAAAGTTCACACTAAACCTCCCCTGGAATGGCCTGAGTTTCCTCTTGTCCTGTCCCTTTTTCCCTGGGTGCAGATCCCAACCTCCAGCCAGCTCCAAAGTCACATCAACATCTTTCCAAAAATGTTTTCCCTGGAATTTCTCCAAGTGTGGATCTCCTGCTACAGTCACTTTTTTTTTTTTTTTTTTTTTCTCTCCCATTCCCATTGTTCCTGCTGTCATTCCTTTGGTATCTCATGAGAAGATACGGCATAATAAAACATTTCCAGGCAAATTTTATCGAAGGTTAATTCATGGCAAAGGATCCCAAAAAAATCTGTTCTGGAGCATCCTCAGACCATTTCTGTGAGATCACATCCTACCCATTCCCTTGTCCCTCAGATGTTTGGGATGAACGACAGAACCTCTCCCAATCTGGAGTCTTCCTTTGGAATTCTCTGTTCTAATGAAGGAGCCAAAGCACAAAGTACAAGATCAAATCACAGAATATTTTTCCTGGGGGAATTTGACCCTTGCTCAAAGGTTTCTCCTGCTCCAGGAGAGCACTCCAGCAATTCCTGCTGTGAATTTTCCTGATTTAAAAAAAGGGATTTTTACGCATTTATCTAACTACAGAAAATATCACCCACTATTCCAGAAGCTCCAAACAAGACTCTTCCTTAAAAAGCCTGTCTGGTTCACTCTAATGCCCACAATTTCAGACAAATCCATCAACTCATTTATTCCTGCCATTCCTACCCCAAATACCTTAAAGGCCTCCCTAATTCCATGACTTTCCAGGAACAACAATTCCTAAAAAAACCCACGAAGGCAACACCAAATCTCTCTTTATTTTAAGTTTTGCTGGAATATTTTCCCATTCCCCATAAATACAGATTTAAGAACTGAAGCCCTGCCTGTGTTTTCCTCACAACCATTCCAAACATCCTTGTTTTTTCCTGAGCCTGCACTTCATTCCTGATCACAATCAAAGGGTCTCCACGTCCCTCTCTGTGCATGCAATTTCCACCCATAGCCTGGAGCATCCTTGGCCTCCATCACATCCAGTTTTCTTCTCCTGAGTTTCTGTCCCTTTGGATTAATTCCACACTTATTGGGTTCCCCCCCCCTTCATATTTCTGCTCCAAGGTTGGAGCTGGGTGAACATCAGGATTTTCTCCCAAGGGAATGAGGGATAGGACAAGAGCAAGTGGCCTCAAGTGGCATCAGGAGATGTTTAGGCAGGATATTTTTGGGGAGAATTCATTCTGGAAAGGGTTGTCCAGGAGGGATCCAAAATCCCTGTGGATGTGGCCTTGGAAGTGCTGGGGTTCAACCTTAAAGCTCCTTTCCAACAATTCCACAATTCTACTTCTTGCCCACATGGCTCCCAAGTAATTTATTCCTCATTCCCCTCTTATCTTTTCCTTCCCAATCCCTGTTTTTTGACAGTTTTCCAGATTTTTGTAGACCCCTTGGACATTCGTGCCTTTCCACCCTGCTTGAGTCAAAATTCCACAGAGTTTTAAATTCTTCCATTTAAGTTCACAAAATTGTGGAATGGGTTGGAAGGGATTGGATCAAAGCCCATTCAGTTCCAACCACCTTCTACTCTCCCAGGTTGCTCCAAGCCCTGTCCAACATTTCCAGGGATCCAAGGGCAGCCACAGTTTCTGCAGGAATTCCATCCCAGCCCCTCAAAGTGAAGAATTGCTCCCAGTATTCCATCCAACCAGTGGGAAGCCATTCCCTGTGTCCTGTCCATCATTCCTTATTTCAAGTCCTTCTCCAGCTCTCCTGGAGCCCCTTTAGGCACAGAAAGAACTCCAAGATCTCCCCAGAGCATTCCTGAAGGTGAAATGATTTCTGCCACTCAGGAAAATCTGACATGAAACAGGAAAAGAGCAACAAGATTCTTGAATCAGGGAATGTGGGTGGAGGGAGATCCGTGAGTCACCCATAACCTCTAATCATTTCCACAGGCAGGTTTGTACCCTCTGAAATTCCCTTTTCCAGCTTCTCTGGGATAAAACCAACTGCAGGAAAACTGTTCACAGCATTAAAATACCCAACACACCACCCCAGGCTCTCAGCTTTCCAAAATTAGGAGTTTCCCGTGTTCCATTGGAGGGAAAGGGAACAAAAAATGGAATCAGAATTCCCAGCTTTGCAGTGGGATTTGACAGAAGGAGGGAGAACTCCTAAACTCAGCCTATTTATTGCTAAAATACCCTAATTTTCTCCAGGATTAGACCCCCACAGCTGCTCCTGATGTTCCAGACCTTTCCCCAAATCCATTCTCATCCCTGGACATGCTCCAGCCCCTTCTTGTCATGAAGGCTCCAAAACCCATCCTGGAATTTTAGGTCCCACAGCACAGTGGGAATGTCACTTCCCTGATCCAGGTATTCCCACAAAATTATCCTCCCAAAAAAACACTTTTTCCATAACATTTTTTCCATAGTTAAAAGCCTTAAGGGAAGGTATTGGCACATACCAAGTGTATCCTGATTTTTCTATAATTCCTGTTGTCCAAAGGACAGGCACCTTGGAATTCCAAAGGCCACTGACCCCTCTGTGGGCTGATAAGGTACTTAATGAGCTGATAAGGCACTTAATGAGCTGATAAGGCTGAGGCAATGCCTGAAGAGGAACACATGGAATGAAGCAAATCTGACCTGTGGCTTAAAAGTCTGGATTGGGATTTTCCTGTGTGGAAAAGCATCAGGATCTACTGACAAACCTGTTCCTCCTGCACACCCAGCTTGGCTTTTCCCAAGGGTTTGTGTTAATTTCTCATTTGGAGCTTCCCAAAAAAAAACACTTTGGAGATGATAAGTTAAGATCTGTTTTCCTCCCTGTGTTATTCCCATGGGTTTTCCCACAAAAAAAGCCCTTCCCAGCCTCATTCTGTGCTCTGAGCATTATGTTGAGGGTGGTGAGGGGCTGAGATGGAATTCCCAGAGAAGCAGTGGCTGCTCCATCCCTGGAAGTGTCCAAGGCCTGTTTGGATGAGGCTTGGAGCAACCTGGGATAGTGGAAGGTATCCCTGCCCATGGAAGGGGGTTGGGAATTATTTTTTTTCCAACCCAACCCATTCTTTGATCTTATTCCCACTTCCATCCTGATAAAAATCCCTTTCTGTGCTCCTCCCAGACGAGGAAAAAAAGGGGGAATTGTTCAGGTGAGCTGGAGTGTGACAGAACAGGAACTATTCCAGACTCACTTATTGGGGTTTGGAGAGTTCTGGGCACAGGATTTTCCTCAATTAGGAAAACAAAAAACCAGCAAAAACTCAGGAACTTGCTGTTAAAACAGAAAATTCCCAGCTAGAAAATGTGTTCTTTGGATCACTGTGGGATTTTTGTTTGGTTTTTTTTTTGGTGGCAGCCAATTCTAAACAGAAAATCCCCAGCATGGAACCAATATGGATTCCTCAAGGTGACATTCAGGAAATGTCAGAGAGGCAGGAGAAGAAGGGGGGGGGAAAGAAAAATGCTCCCTTAAAGGATGGATTTGTTTGGAATTTTCTCCTTCCTGGCAGCTCTGACAGATCCGACGGCGTCTCCCGGAAACAGCACGGAAGGTGGGAAAAAGGGAACAGTCTCTGCTCCTTGGGAGAGAGGCAGAGGTTGCAATGAAAATCAATTTAATGTGGAATTAATTGAAAATAAAGAGGCTTTCCCGTGTTTTTGTTGCCCAACTGTTCCATTTAATCCAGACACAATTAATTAGGGACACATCAGTCCCAAGGGAAGCTGCTCCCGTCCTGGCACCGTCCCCACAGGAATCTGCAATCCAAGACCTCCAACCCAGCAGGATTCCTGATCCATTCAGACAGGATTTAAGGAAGGAATTGATTACAGTGAGGGGCTGCAATGGAACTCCCAGAGAATTCCATGGCTGCCCCATCCCTGGAAGTGTCCAAGGCCAGGCTGGACAGGGTTTGGAGCCACCTGGGATAGGGGAAGGTGTCCCTGCCCATGGCAGGAGTTGGAATGAGATTATTTTTAATCCAACCCCTTCCAAGACTCCATGATTAACAAGAATTCCTGCCCTGTGGATGATTCCAAGTCCAGCAGCCTCAGCCAACAACCTCTGACCTGAATCCCACAATTTTTTCTGGAGAGTGGAAGAAAATCCCTTCCCACCTCACCCAGAGCCTGCTGAAGTGGTCAGAGATCTGTGACCACAAATCCCTTAATTCCTCTTCTTCCAAAAGGAATTTTTCCTCTTTTCCTAAATATTTTTCCCCATTTTCCTAATTATTTCTAAATATTCCCAACCACATTAAATC
This sequence comes from Erithacus rubecula, assembly GCF_903797595.1. NCBI lineage: Eukaryota > Metazoa > Chordata > Aves > Passeriformes > Muscicapidae > Erithacus > Erithacus rubecula. The sequence goes on from NC_136689.1 coordinate 137,996,607, forward strand.
TTGCTGAGGATTTTTATTCTTTTTTTTTTTTTTTTTTTTTTTCCGAGTAGCCAACTGGAAAAGAGCTCCCAGGATTCCTCCTTTCCCTGTCTCTGAGAGGACATCCATGGATACACTCTTTGGATTAAAAGGAGCAAAGAACCTTAGGAAGCATCCAGAAAACCAAATCCAAAATCCAGGTCCAAAAACAGATCCTGAAAACCCCTAAGAGGTAGCTTAATCCCCTCAAAAAATTGAGGATGCATCCACAGATCCACCAAACCTTTGTGTCCATGCTTGGGGCAGCTTGGGGTGCATCCCTGAATGTGAGGAATATAAAAATGAACACCAAAACGATCAAAAATAACCCTGGAATATGGAAAAGAAGGAATATGAGCTCTTCAAGAAGCAGCATTTTCCATTCCAAGCCCACCAGGAACACAGAATCCAGGGACAGACTCATTTGGAGCCTTTGACAGGATTTAGAATCCAAAGAGATTCTAAAAAAAGCTGGGAAAGGGTTTTGGAAAAGGGCATGGAAAGACAGGATAACAGGGAATGGAGGCAAGAGAGCAGTTAGGTGGGATAGTGGGAAAAAAATTCCTCTCTGAGAGCATGGTAAGGCCTTGGAATGGAATTCCCAGAGAAGCTGTGGCTGCCTCATTTCTGGAATTATCCAAGGCCAGGTTGGAGCAACCTGGGATAGTGGAAATTATCCCTTCCCATGGCAAGGGGGTGAAATTGGGTGATTTTCACATCCTCACCCAACCCAACCCATTCCATGATTCCATGAGTGGAGCATTCCCAACACCCCGGACCGACTGCAGGTTGAAATTCCAAAGAAACCAAAATTCCCACACTGTCCATCCTCCTCTTCCAGACAGAAAACCACCCCATTTCCATCCCATAATTCCACCTTCCCATGCTTTTCCATGATCTCTCCTGGCTGTGAAGCACACGAAGAAGATCAATTAAAAAAACTCCTGTAATTCCATGGCAGCTCTTCCCAACGTAACGTTTTTGTTTCCATTCTAGCACAGAGGGAGCATAGAGGGAAGATCAATAAAAATGCAACGAGGCAGACAGGGAAATGTCAGCACCTCAGCAAGAAACAAGCCAGAATCTGCTGGAATCCACAAATGGATCAGGTGCATGGGTTTTCCATAGGGAAGGAGCCATTCTTCAATCCAGGGATTTTTCTGTGATTTTGGGGGGTGAAGAATAAAGGGATGTGTGAGTGAAGGCAGTCATGGCCCAGGAGATGAAATCCCAGGAAAAGGGGAAGGGGATGGGGGGTATTCACCTGGAGAAGGGAAGGAAACTTTGGAGATATTTCCAGTGCCTGAAGGAGCTCCAGGAGAGCTGGAGAGGGATTTGGGACAAGGGATGGAAGGATAGGACACAGGGAATGGCTTCCCATTGCCAGAAGGCAGGGAGAGATGGGATAGTGGCAAGGAATTCATACCTGGAAGGATGGTGAGGGGCTGGATGGAATTCCCAGAGAATCTGTGGCTGCCCCTGAATCCCTGGAATTGTCCAAGGCCAGGCTGGACAGAGCTTGGATCCCCCTGGGAAGGTCCCTTCCCACCCAAACCATCTGCTCCAACCCAGAATCCCAAACTTCCAATCCCCATCCCAGCCAGGAAAAAAACCTCTCAGGATCTCACTGTCAAGGAAATAAAAACAAAACCCCTTTCTCTCCCTGAGAATCCATTTCAGGCCTCACTTGCTCCAAGTTTTATGAGATCTTCCACAACAATCAGAAATTTCCACATCTTTCCCAGTCGGAATGGCAGTTCCTGGTCTTGGAATGACCCCACTGGGTCACTCCACTTCCTCTTCCCATTCCTTCCCATTTATTTTTGATAATGACTGAAAAAAAAAAAAAAAAAAAGCTGGAAATAATTTAAATAATTTATTTAAATAAAAGACTTATTTTCCTCTTGGGAATGTGGAGACATTCCAAAAGTCACAGGGACATTTCTAGCTCCCAAAAAAAGCTGGGATTGGTGGATTTATTCCCTAAAAATCAGGATGGCAGAGCCAGATGTGAGAATTAACCCAATCCCTGGATCTGTGAAGGTCAAGGAAAGAGCAAGGGATGAAGAATTTGACACAGGAGGCACCTCCCATTGGAACAGCACAATGTGATCCTTTCAGGAGCTGAAAAACCAAAAAATAAAAATAAAAAAAGGGGATTTGGGTATCCCTGGGAGCAATTTCAGGGATAACAATGAATTCCCAAGGGCACTGGGAGGTCTGGAGTGCTCCACTTCTTCCCCTCAGCACCTGGAGCACATTTATCCCTCAAACACTTCTTGGTGGCTGGAATTAAAAATAGCCAGCCTGGATGAGTTGGAAAGTGGGGGGGGAACCTAAATTCCAGCTGGAATGTTTATTTTTGGGAAGAGCCAGAGGAGGAAGAGGAAAGGTCGGGGTTCAATGCGTTATTTAGAGCATGTAAGGAAATAATCACTGGAGCAAAAATGCAGGGAGAGGATGAAGGAAGAGCAAAAAATGATAATTTAAAGCTTTTTTTTTTTTTTTTTTTTTAAGAGGTCAGTGGAGCAACTTGGAAGCATCTTATCCAAATCTTAATCAGTGAAACTAAATTCCCACTGATGTTCATCACCTGCAGCAAACATTCCTGAATAAAAACTCCATAAAACAGTGACAGCAGCCAGAGCACAGTCCCAAAAATCCTAGATCTGATAAATTGGGATCCCTCCCCTAAAACCAGCCCCTCCACAGCTCTGTTCCACCATCAGGGAATGTGTGGTTTTACAGGATTTGACACCAATTTGGCTCTGGAATCTGCCTGAATTCCCAGCTGTATTTTGCTGGCTTGGATTTGAGATTTTTTTTTTTTTAAAGGATTTTGGTCATTATTTGGTTGGGATTTTTGGGGCATCTGTCCCCAAATTCCCAGAGGTGGGACTCCAAAATCCATAATTTCTCAGGAAAGGAACGACAGCACTGCAAAACTTTGGGAATGGTTTGAGGAGTTCCTGAAAGCCTGGAACTTTGGGATCAAGTCCTAAGTAGGTCATCATCAAATCCAGGTGAAGAACTATGGATTCATCCAAATTTTCTGGGAAATGGAGGGGGTTAAAAAAAAAAAAAAAAAAAAAAAGCTTTAAAGGAGTTGAAGGAATTCCTTCCCTAAGAAAATCAGGATTGTCCACAAGGAGGACTTCCCACTGAAAAAGAGATTTGGTGGCCCACAGGACAAGATTTTCATGGAATGGATTCCACACATTCCCAGGTGTGATGTTCAACTAAACACACACACAAAACATTCCTGTATTTTTCAGAAGCCTGGAATTCCATGAAACACTGTTTTTTATAAAATGATTGTGGATCATATGGGAGAATCCAGTGATATAAAGGCCTGGAAACCCTGCAAAGATTGGACAATCCATAAAAACCACTCAGGGTTGCATCTGGGGTCAAAATTGGCTCCTTCTCCCAACAAAACAGTGACACCAGTGAACAAAATCGCAAAAAATTGGGATAAAACCAAACTCATGGATATCAGGAAACAACCTGAGTCAGGATTTGGAAAACCTTCAGTAGCCTCCCTTTCCTTCCAGCCTTTCAGGCTTGAACTCCATGATTTTAGAGGTCTTTTCTTACCCCAAAACAATTCCATAAATCCCTGACCCCTCTTTGCTCCCACCACTCCAAGCAGCCAATCCCATGGCACAGCAGGATATTCCCAAAAATCCTTTTGAACCCATTTCCAGCCCCTCTGGAAAAAAGCAGCCCAAGGACATCTGGCTCACAGACAGCCCAGACCTTGGATTGTCTGGATTTGCAGCAGGAAAAATCCAGATTTGGGTGGGAAAAGCAAAAATTTCCCTGGAAAACAAGGGCCTCCCCCCAGGCCTTTCTTCCCAAAGGAAGCACTGAAATGCTCTTTCCTAACTGGATTAATGTTGGGATTATCCTGAAAATCCATCCCTGGTTCTGGTAGGATGGGTTGTGCCACCATCAGTGACTCAAAATTCCAATTTTTGGAGTTAAATTCACCCAAATTTAGGCTTTTCTTTTAGGCCTAGAATTGTTCCTGGCCAGTGACCCCAAGATCCCACGCTCCAACTCCAGTCCAGGTTGGATGGGGCTTGGAGAAATCTGGGATCATGGAAAGTTTAGGTGGGTTTAAGGCTTCTTCCAACCCAAACCATCCCAGGATTCTGTAATTCAGGATATTCCTCAGAGGAAGGGGATGCCTCGAGCTCTCAATCCTTTACCCATCCCAAGAAATTCAACCCTCAACCTCCCTAAAAATCCACACAGAGTAACACTTGGAGAACTCCAATACCCCACACAAAATAATCTGAGATCCCACATTCCTGCACTAATCCATACCCACAACCAAATCCTGCTCCCCCACTTCCACAAAACCATCAGGTTTCCACTCTGGCAGCACCAAACTGGGATCCCCAAATTTTGGAATTGATGAGCATCCATTTGGGAAAAGACATTCCATGGAAAAAGGAAGGAGCCCAACCAACCCCAAATCCCTGGATGGACACCGAGGGAAGCTCCACATCCCAATTCCAGCCCTGTCCCAGCCACCTGCTGCTCACAGGTGCCCAACAGCTCCTTCCAAACATCCCAAATCCATCCATTTTCTGTGGAAAACGTGGGTTTTTTTTCTTGTTTTCCCCTTTAATCCCACCCAGCTGCCTGTGCCAGGTGAGGCTCCGGGAGCCGCGGAGCAGCTGCGGATTTCTCCGTAGAGGTCACTCGAGGGGTTGATTAAAGTGGGAATAAATAAGAGGATAAATAAATACCCCGACCAATTGCTCAATGAACAGGGGAAAGAAATCAAGGAGAAAAATAAATAAATAAGGGAATAAATAAACGAGGATATAAATAAATAAGGAAATAAATAAATAAATAAACTCCCATCCTGCAGTTTTCGCAGCCGGAGGGGAACGCAAGGAATGGCGGGGGGGGGGGAGAATAAAAAAAATCCCGAACCGGCAGCTCAGTCGTCCCCGTGAAATAAATAAATCCCAAACAACTCTGCCCTTCCACCTTTCCAAAACCAGCGGATTCGGTCCTCGAGATCCCCGCCCCAAATTCCGGCGCTGCGCATCCCGCTGCAGCCCCCCCCCCACCTTCTCCTCCTCCTCTCCATCCCACCCGGCTCCATCCCTGCCCGCTCCCCTTTCCCGGCGCATCCCCGCATCCACACCCATTCCCACGCCTCGCCGGGCCCCCCCTCCCCGCCGGGAGCTGCCCTCCCCCCCCTCGCCCTGCCACACCTTACACCTCCATGAAAACACCTCCTGCATCCCACGGGATCCATCCCGGGCATCACCGACCTTCCTTCCCCCCCGCCCGATCCCGAGCGGAGCACCCGCGGGGAGCGGGATGGGGTTGGATCCAGCTTTTCCATCACCTCTCCGAGGGAGAAGGGTGGGATTTAAACAACCCCCCCCACCCACCACCACCATCCTGCGGAGGGTGGGATCCAGCCCTTCCAAACCCCTTCCATGGGCAGCGCGTTGGGATCCAGCCCTTTTAAACCCCCTCCATAGGGAGCAGGATGGGATCCAGCACCTCCATGAAACCCCTCAAGGAGAACTGGGTGGGATCCAGCTGCTCCAGAGGGAGCAGGATGGGATCCAGCTCCTCCAAACCCCTCCAAAAAGGGAGGCAGGGTGGGATTTAACCCCTCCATAAGGAGCAGGGTGGAATTCAGCACCTCTATAAAATCCCCTGTGAGGAGCAGGATAGGATCCAGCCCCTCCAAAACCCAGGGATCCAGCCCCAGCCATGGGCAGCAGGATAGGATCCAGCCCCTCCATAAACCCCCTGTGAGGAGCAGGGTGGGATCCAGCCCCTCCAGGGGTAACCAGGTGGGATCCAGCCCCTCCATAACCCTTTCCAAACGGAGCGGGGTGGGATCCAGCCCCTCCACTGAGAGCAGGATAGGATCCAATTCCCCCCTCTCCTCTCCCAGTTCTCCCCGAAATCCAGGGTGCGGTTGAGCTCCATCCCCTTTTTCCATCCTCTTCCTGCAGCCACAGGGAACCAGGTGGGCGCATCCAGCCCCCCCCTCCCCTCCATGCACCAAAATCTGGGAGGGGGGTTTGGAATTCTCCAGCCAAACCAACACCTGGATGCAGTGCAGGTAGGAATGCCCCCCCACCCCAAACCCCACAATCAAAGCGGAGCCCCCAAAACGGAGCCAGAGGAGGAGGGAAGCTCCCCCATTCCCAAAAAGGGGCTGAGACCCCCCAGAGTGATGATGGGGGAGGGTAAAGACCCCCCAAGGGCACCTCAAAGAGGAGGGGGCACCCCCATAAGCGCCATATGGAGAGGAGGGGGATGCAAAAACGGGTCCCTAAAGGAGATTTTGGGGAGGTTTGGACCAGGAGGCGCAGCCCGCTCCCACCCATCCCACCGCCCCCCCCCCTTCCCCAAATCCCCCCTCCCCTTCCCCGCCGCGATGCCGCTTCTCACCTCTCCGCCATGATCCCCGGCGGCTCTACCGCTCGCCGCCGCCGGCCCCGGCCCCGGTTCGGGCTCCCATGGCCCCCCCGTGACCGACCCCGAGCCCCCCCCGGCCCCTCCTCGCTCCGCGCCCGCCGCGGCCGCTCCCGGCGCGCTCTGAGCGCGGCGGCCCCGCCGCGTCCCCGTCACCAGCGACAACGGCGGCGCGGCCAATGGGGGCAGCGCGCGGGGGCGGGGCCGCGCCGGGGACACGCCCCTTTCCCGCGCCGAGACCACGCCCTTATTCAAATGAGGGGCGGGGGGAATGAGCCCCCCGCGGGGGATGATGGGAGGGGTAGGAGGATGAGGGGGGGGGTGAAGTGCGCGTGCGCTCTGGGAAATACGGTAACGCGGCTCGCGTTGCGGGGGTGTGGCGTGAGACGCGCGTGTGCACCGGGAATTACGGTAATCACGGGGTTGCGGCGCACACTTGTAATTACGGTCGTTCCGTGATGCGCTTGCGCACTTGGAAATACGGTAGTTTTGCGATGCGCATTTAGAATTACGGTAGTCACGTTCCGATGCGCACTTTAAAATACGGTAGTTATGTTGGATGCGCACTTGTAATTACGGTAGTTATGTTCCCATGCGCGCTCGGAGGTACGGTAGATTTGGTGAATGCGCATTAGTAAATACGGTAGTTGTGTTGTGATACGCGCCTTGAATTACGGTAACAACTGCGCGCAAGAAGTTGTGATTACGGTACTTGTGATGCCCGTTGGGAGATACGGTATTTTTGCGCATGCGCCTTTAAAAACAGTTTAGTTCTGGCATGTGTTGTTGGAATTACGGTAGTTGTGGTGCGCATGCACTCTGGGAGATACGAAAGGGCGCGATTCACACTTAGTAATACGGTAGTCATGGCACGCAGGCGCGTTTGGAAACGGCAGTCACAGTGCGCACACGGTTTGGGAAATACGGTACCACTGGAATTGCAGCACTTGAGATGTGCTGCGCATTTGTAATTACGGTAGCTCTGCCTGGATACACATTTGGAATTACGGCACTTGTGGTGCGCGTGGGTATTTGGAAATGCGGCAGTTGTGGACGCGCTCTTGGAATTACGGTACCGTGGTGAGGGGAGCTTTTTTATCTACGGTAGCTGAGGCGCGCATGCGCATTTGCAAATACGGTACTCGCGCGGTGCCTATTCGGAACTGCGCTACCTGGTACGCGCATGCGCTCTTGGGAACACAGTAATCGTGGGGTGCGCCTTGGACATTACGGTACTTAAAGTGCGCATGCGCATCTGGAAGTACGGTAATTGTGGGATGCGCAAAGAGAATTACGGTAGTTGTGATGCGCGTGCGCATCTGGAATTACGGTAGCGCGCATTTAAACGATGTTATTTTAGTGCGCACGCGCGCAGTGAAATTACGGTACCGGTGCGATGCGCACATTGAAATTCGGTGTTTGTTTTGCACCTGCGCATTTGAAATAACGGCGGTGGTGATGCGCATGCGCTCTGGAAATTACGGTACCGTTGGGATGCGCATCTGAGAAAACATACGGTACTCGTGGCGCGCATACATTTGTAAATACGGTAACACACGGTAATCCCCCGGGATTCGCCCCACGGTGGCCCCTGAGCCCCCCCGGGGTGTGTGACACCCCCCCCTGTGTCCCCCAGCGCACCAAAATACCCCACAGTACCCTGTGCGACCTGTGCTCCTGCCCCCCATCCACATCCATGTTCCCATTCCCTCCCTGGTGTTTTGGGATGGGGATGGAGACCCCCAAAGTGGGAGATTCCAACCCCAGTCTGTTCAGCTTGGGGGTCCCCGTTGAAATTTGCCTGCTCCAAACTTTTCCCTCCATCCCACTGCACCATCAGATATTCCCTCGCTATGATGCCCATCAACACAACCCCCAAAACCCCAAAACACCCCAAGGATGGAGCCCATAAAATATTTTTGGGAGGATTAAGGACAGATGAGTGACAACACGAGACCTTCGAAACAACTTTCATCCTCTGGCCAAAACTCGGGGAATTCAATTTGTCAGGAGGGGACAAGTTCGGTCACGGTGCGAAACCAACCACAGAACCCTTTTATTCCCTTTCCAGCCTCTGCACAATCCCTGACTTGCAATTTTTCCAGGAATTTGGCCGGCTGTCTCAGCCCGGGGCTCCGGCTGCTGCTCACATGTTCTTCTTTTCCACAGCTGCGAGAGCTTCCTCACGTCCAACCCGTGGTTTTTTGGGAGCAGAAGGATCCCAAACCAGTCAGGTTTTCTCCTCTGAGCTCCTTTGGGACGTGTGTGGAGAGGGATGGAAGCTGGGAAAGGGTGAGTCAGTAGAATTTTGGTGTTTTCCTGGGTTTTTTTTTTCTCCTGCTCCTCTTTAGATTTCGTTTGGAAACGTTTCATTTTGGGTTGGTTGCTTTAATGGGATTTTGGTTTTTGGTTTTTTTTTTTTTTTTTCCAATGTAACCTGATTTATATAGAATAAAAGAACAGCTGTGTCCTTTCCTCTAAGCATCTTGATACGAGAAAGACCATTCCATCACCAAATAATGGAATTATTTGGGTTGGAAGGGAATTTCCCTCCCACTCTCCCAGGTTGCTCCAAGCCCCATCCAACCTGTCCTTGGACACTTCCAGGGGGGAATCAGGGTATCTCTGAGCGCTGTGATGTGGCACTTGAGGATGTGACCAACCCAAAACCATTCCATGATTCTGTTCCTGGACACAGCCTCTCATTGGAGGCTTTTCAGGGAAGCTCCAAGCAAATTTCTCTGACTTTTAAACCTTGATTAAACACAAGATGCCAACAACTCGAGCCTGTGAATTCCTGCTATCTCCATCACCATGGAAACGTGAGACTGTTGTCTTTTAATACTTTTAAGTTATATAAAGGCTTGGAACAACTCTGAAACCCCCCCCAATGATTAAACAAGAGGAGGAGAGGAAAAAATAAATTTACTTTGCCATCAAGAAAATGTGGAAATGGATGATCTTGAAAGTTTCTCCCACCCTGAACCATTCAATGATTCTTGTTTGTGACACTGGGAATAGAATCCAATCCCATTTATTCCACTGTGTCTCCACAGCCCAAATCTTTGAGTGCTGATGTTTTAATCCCATCATTTAGCACATTGTTCCCTCTCCATTCCCCCCCAGCCTGTTGCAAATCCAACCTTAAGGAATGAAGCTGGAGAACAAGACTTGTTCAGGTTTGGAGAGTTTTTTAGGGATGATTTTTTTCCATGTCAGTGAATTTGCTTTTCTGGCTCTCCTGATGTTCACACCACCCTGGATAGTTTCTAAATTCATCTAAAATCTTCATTTCTGTTTGCTTGGCTTCTCCAAGAGGTGTCTGAGGCGCTGAGCTGGGAAATTGGGAAATGTTGTTGTTGTCCCACCTGAGAGTGGGAGCCACAGGAATTCAGCCAGTCACAAAGAGTCCTCTTGAGTAACATCAGATTTTGGGAGTGGAAAATATAATTTCAGTCCTCTGTACATGACTCCTCTCCTGGTCCTTGAGCAATCTTCCCAGAGAATAACAGAACCTGGGAGGAGAGGAAGGCATGGAGTGTCCTGGTGTGCACAGGCCAAGGGAGGCTCAGGAAGAAACCCAAATAATTCCCTTGGAAGAGCCGTGCCCCTAAATCCTTATGGAATGGTTTGGGTTGGGAAGGGAACCCCTGGTTCCATCCCCTGATTATCCCAACCCCATTGTCCAGGCAGCTTTTCTCCAGGCAGGTGAATTCCATGGCTGTGGGATTTGATTTAGGCAGAGGCATCACTGCAGAGACTTTTCCAGGGTGGAGGGACTTGGGCTCCCTCCGTGGGGTCGGGTGCAGCCCCCAGGAGTAATGGGATGCTGACAGTGGGGTCATGGAGGGGAGGGATGTGACTGATGGATTTGCTTCCTTTGATTCCCATTGGAAGTTTGATTTGACTGAAATCTTTGGGAAAGGATTGTAGGGACAGGACACAGGGAATGGCTTTAACTAAATAGAGGGAATTTGGGATATTGGGAAGGAATTCCTACCTATCAGGGTAGTGTAGGGCTGGAATGGAATTCCCAGAGAAGTTGTAGCTGTCCCTGTATCCCTGGAAGTCTCCAATGCCAGGTTGGATGTGGTTTGGAACACCCTGGGATGGTGAAAGGTGTCCCTGCCCATGGCAGGATGTGGAATTAAAGATCTTGAAGGTCCTTTTTTGCCCAAACTATTTCACAATTCCATGGCCTGGCTGCTCTGGATTGCCCCAGACTTTCCATTAAGGTGGGGACAGGGAGGGCAGGAGGTGACAACACCCAAAACTGGTGGTCCAGGGACCCTGTGGATGGTGAATAGTGACATGGAATTGGTGCAGAACTGTGGGGTCTGTGGCACCCAGCAGATTTGCTTTGGAAAATTTCAGAGTTTCTTCTTGTTATCGACCCTTTCAGCAGCATTTTGCTTTTGGATCCTTTTCCCTCCCCCTTTGTCTCAATTTATGTTTTATGGTTTTTTGCCATTCTCCCCACTGCTTTTAATTAAAATTGATCCTTTTGCCTTTCCCCTCTATTTTTGCATGCTCATTGCTCAATTTTAATAATTTCTTTAGGTGGGGCTTTCTAACCAGGTACTTTCTCATCTATTTTTTGGCAACCTTTCTCCCCCTGAAGGCCTTTTCTGGGTGTTTTGGTTTTGGCATTTATTCTGATTTATTCTGGTGGGGCTTTATGTATTTACTTAAAGCAGGAGGTTTCTTCTTTTGGTTTTTTTTTTTTTTAATCTTCAGGGGGTTATTTTTCCTTCCCCATCTGCTTGTGGGGGTCTGTTGATGGATTTATCAATTGCAGTTGGTTTTGAGGGTAGGGGATTTTATTATAAAGTGGAAAATCAGGGGCCCTGATTCCACAGGGCATGGAAAAGGTGAACAGCACCTCCACATCAAAGTGTTGTGAAATTAATTGTTTCATTCGATTAAACTCTCACTGTCAAAGGTGCCAACAAAAGCTGCTTTAATATAAATTACATTTTATTATATTTTATCCATATAAAGTTTGATAGGAAAGTTCACTCCCCTAATTGAAATCATATCCTGGAATAATTATTGTTGGGAAAGAGCTCCAAGTTTATCAGCTCACTGCGTGGATGAGACATAAAAGGGAACATCAAATTAGAATTAATCTAGAATTATTTATATGGATAACAAAGGTTCAAGAAAGCTTAGTGGCATTTTATCATGGGGTTATCACTGTTTTATCATTTTCTCATCACTGGCTCTTCATTCTTATCAATGAAGTTGTTCATTAAAATTGGCCACAATTAGAAGAGGGACTGACCCAAAGGTTCCAAATGGCAAAATGGAATCTGATCCCCCCGACCCTCCTTTAGTCCAGTCTGAGATGATTCCCTCTACTCATTCATAATTTTTCCAGGCTCTGGTCCCTAATAATTGAAATTTCCAAAGCAAATATTTCCAAATATTCCCACATCACCATGGGAATTTGTTTTCAAAAAACCCAGCCTGGCCTTGAACATTTCCAGGGATGGGCAGAAGGTGTGGGATGGTTTCTGCAGCCATTTCTTCACCACTTTGGCCTCAGCACAGGACACAGGAGATGCCTCAGTGTTGTTTTTTATTTATTTAGTTTTTGTTTTTGTTTTTGTTTCTGTTAGGGTTGGAATTAAATGCGTGAGATGGTATTTTTTGTTTGGACTTAGATGTTTAATATTTCTTATTTATATTACAGTTTTATAAGCTGTGAGTTTTACACTATTTTAAGCTAACAAGCTAAAACCAGAGACTTATCTATTTTTCCACAAGGCTTTTTAAGGATAAACTGTTTAATTAAGAAATTACACTTGTATTATTTTTACTTTAAATATTATAACTAACCACCCGTGGCTTGCAATGCAGACTTTTTTATCCAATTGCACAAAACCACCCAAATCTCTTACCAAAAAAGAAAGTGAAGAAGAAGGTGAAAAAGAAAGACTAGCCTTTGCCCTAAAACCTCTATTTTGCTTTATATATATATTTCTATATTCTAAAACCTTAAATTCTAAGTTTTCCACCATGGGATATTGCACATTTCTATTCAAGGCCATGAGAGGCTGGAACAGCCTTGGGAGAAGACAGAAAAAGGAGTCTGAGGCTATGATGCCAGAAAACTTTATTGAGGCAAAAAAAAAGTAAAAAGCATGAGGATTAAATAAAAGGGAGCTGGTCTGAGGTGCAGTAGAACAAACATCAGCACAGATCCTTTGAATGCAGATTGCCTTCCTGTCCCACAGTGAGAGGAACCCAGCAGAGGTGCCTGATGGTTTCTGGCCTGGGAGAAGGAGTTTGCAGCAGAGGAGATTGGACAGAGCTGAAGGAGTGATGTGGAGTGCAGTGCAAGAGCAGGAGGCAGATGGGCCATGTCTGCAGGAAGCCCAGGCTGGTCCCTTGGCCACTGCCTTGCTTGGTGCCCTGAGAACAGGAGCTGGAAGCTCTGAGCCCATTTGAGAGCCTTGGCCCAGAGAGGCATCCTCAGTGCCTGGGGTGTGTTCCAGGGAGTGGGTGGTTGGTGTCAGGAGGGGTGCTGAGAGCCCTCAGCAGTTGTAGCCACCCCTTCTGCCATAGCCACAGCCCAGCCCATAGCCAAATCCACGGCCATAGCCCAGCCCATAGCCAAAGCCACCAAAGCCACCAAATCCCCCAGAGATGGGCTGTCCCTGCACACTGAGCTCAGTGCCCACGGCAGCCGAGGAGGTGGATCCGACGGCGGTGCTCTGGGGGAAGGAGGTCATGATGGGTCCTGGCAGGGTGACCAGCACAGGGGAAGGGTTGATGATGACACGGGAGTCCTGGCATTGCAGGGCACAGGGCTCGTTGCAGCTGTTGGCCAGCGGGGTGGGTCCGCAGGGTCGGCAGAGGTCGTAGCAGGCCATGGGTGTGGTGTGGAGGGTCCCTGGAAGAGAGGGGGGTGAGGCAGGGCAGGGCTGTGGGGGTGTGAGGGGTGGTGATGCAGGAGGGTGAGGGAGTGTGGAGGCTGTTGTGGGACTGTGGGGAGGCGTGAGGGCTGCTGAAACTGGGGCTGAGTGTGCTGGAAGAGAGGGGTCAGGAGTTTCAGGAGCAGGAGGGTCAGGGGTGTGAGGCTCACCTTGTCCGCAGGAGGATTGAGGAGAAGCGTGCAAGGAGAGGTGTGTGAGAGAGAGCAGTTCTGGGTCAGCTTTTATGCTGGTCCTGGATGGGTGGGACATCTTTGTCCCATGGCCTTGGGGTATTTTTTAGGCAACAACATTTTTGTGACTTGTGAGTCATGAGGTGGGGAGTGTTTTCCCTCCCACAATTGTGCAGTTTCGTGTCCTGGTCTTGATGCTATGTCAATCTGACCTTGGTGGCAACTTTCATGGTTTGGTATTTGGGTGGATGTGATTGTTCTGTGTGTTTCAGGGAGGGCTTAATAAACATCCAGAGACCTGGAAAACTAATATCATTAGGGTGGTCATTTTGTGGCACTTGTGTACTGTGGTTTGTGGGTGCTTTGTGAAGATTGGGACTCTTTTGTGGACCACTGGATGTCCATCAGTCATTTTGTTGCATCCAGGAATGCTGAGGGAGCTGTTGATGTTCCAGGGGAGGTCACTCTTTGATAACTTGGCAAGGTGCTGTTACCTGGGTGCTCTTCATGATGGATGAAAGAGAGCCCATGGCCTTGTGTTTTGAAGGGATCAAGAAAGAATCTGGAAAACGAGAGCGTGGTTGGGTTGAACTTGTTCCAATATTTTGGTCCATTTGTATTTCTGAAATTTACATGACAACATTCTCTGTCATATTAAGTGCATTCTTTGACCTGGTTAAGAAATCCAGTAAACAAACAACAAACCAGTGCCCGATCCCTTTTTGCTGGGGCTGTGACCTCAATTCCCTTATTCCGCATTCAAGCCGTAAGGTTTCATAACTTGTGTTCTATAAATGTTAGTATTAAGTTCCTTTGAGTAAAGGAATAATTACTAACGGGCAGTTGGTGTGATCACCTTCCCTCCCCTCTCATGGTTCTGGCCTGTCTTTCTAAATTCTGTGATTCCACGTCCTTCTCTTGAGGCCATTTCCATATGACCTTGGTGGCAGCTTTTAATTCTTTTAATTGCAAGTAATAGCGACCAAATTCTACTGTTGATGGTTCATGTCAGGGCAGGCTGAAGACGTGACCAAAACTTTGGAGAGCTGGGGTGTCATAATTTAGGTCATCCTGTGGCCCTCTTGTGCTGTGGTTTGTGGGTGTGTTGTAAACAGTTGCCCCCAGTCTCTCTCAGCCCTGTCAGGTTGGTCTGAGCTTTGCAGCTGTTCCAAATATCTGGTTTTGCCCCTTCCATCACATTCCCTCCTTGTCCACATTTCCTCAGTCTGGCAAATTCTGACATTCAACTTTGGCTTTCACTTTGATCATCCTCTTTGGGTTTCTAGGTGCTCTTCTTTATTTTAGAATTTTGATATCCAGGGCATTTTGGGTCTCAGCTTGGGCTGAGGTGCGAGGTCACTTCTCTGGTGATATCCGATTGTCAAATTGAGGATTGGGCGGTTGCACAAAATTCTTGGAGATGAGCATTGCATGATCCTCAACAACCAGGCAAGTCTGGATTGTGTCAGTGCCCAGCGTGGTGGCCTGAGAATGATCTGAAGAACTGGGCTCAAAGGCTTGTGGTCAGTGTCCCAAAGACCAGATGGCAGCAAGTCCCCAGTGCTGTAGCTGAGGAGATGGATCCTTTTGGCCAACACTGAAAACCTGAGTGGTCCTGAATATCTGCAGGAGCTCAGGAAGGGTGGCTGTCAAGTGCTTCTTGTTGGGGAAAGTCATCCCAGGTAAGAAGTAATGTCTTGGAGTCACTTGGAACAATTTTTTTCTTCTTTGGAAAAGCCTTTGTGGTTGTGGTTGAGAAGAAATGGAGCAGGAGGTCTCCCTGTGTGGGAAAAGGGACCCTGAGGACAGGATCTGGAAAAGTGTTATGACCAAGTGGGAAGAGGGTGACCTTGCTGTCTGTTTAGCACTGGTGAGGGGTTGTGAGCACCCCAGTGTGAAAATGAAGTCGATTTAGTGAATCAAGACCATTTCAGGGCCAGCAGTATTCTAAAGGAGGATCTTTCCTAGAGGACAGGCTGAGAGACCTGGGACTCCCAGTAGACAAGGATGAACAGGGGAGTGTCATCAATGTGTGAAAATCTCTGATGGCAGAGGATCAAGTTGAGGGACCCTGGGTATTCTCAGCAACACACACATGCAGGGCAGGAGGCCTTGGGCACAGGGAAAAACACATGGAATTTTGCAGGAAAAGCAAAAATTTTTCAGTGTTAGGTTGGTCACAGAGAGGAGGAGGTAATGGAGACTGCTGAGAGATCAAAACATGAACTGTCCATGGTGCTGGAAACTGCTGGAAACTGCTCTTGCTGGTCTTGTTTGGTCAGAAGAGAAGGAAGCACTTGCAATAGAGTTCCTGCCCAAATGGAACGTTTTATGACTGTTTATTAAGAGGACTTGAGAGTCCTGCTGGGAAAAGAGTTTGTCGAGTGTGTGCCGGCAGAGAGAGACTTTGCCAAAGCCATGAGTAGGAGAGCACTGATGTGTTAAAACCTTTTGGATAGCTAGTATTTGGCTTGTGGGATATTTTGGAAAGTTTCCCCCCTTCTCTTTCCTATGCAGGTTTTGGTGGCTACTGGTGGTGACATAATTCCTAGGGAAAAGTGTTGTGTCACTTTTCCTTTCATCAATGTCTTATTGAGCTCCGGGATTGTGCTGGGTGAGGATGTGAGACCACTGGAATTCAAAAAGGAAGAGGAAGCATTTCAGGCTTTGTTGAAGAAAATCTTTATTGAAGCAAAAGAATGAAGAGGCAGGAGAATGAAGTAGAAGAGATCCAGTATAAAGTGCAAGTAGGGTGACCATCAGCTTGCAGGAGCTGTTGCCAGAGCAATGATCTGGTACTGTCAGGAGTGGTGCTGAGTGCTCTTAGCAGTTGTAGCCTCCCCTTCTGCCATAGCAGCCCAGGCCTCCCAGCCCATAGCCACAGCCCAGCCCATAGCCAAATCCACGGCCATAGCCAAAGCCACCAAAGCCACCAAATCCCCCAGAGATGGGCTGTCCCTGCACACTGAGCTCAGTGCCCACGGCAGCCGAGGAGGTGGATCCGACGGCGGTGCTCTGGGGGAAGGAGGTCATGATGGGTCCTGGCAGGGTGACCAGCACAGGGGAAGGGTTGATGATGACACGGGAGTCCTGGCATTGCAGGGCACAGGGCTCGTTGCAGCTGTTGGCCAGCGGGGTGGGTCCGCAGGGTCGGCAGAGGTCGTAGCAGGCCATGGGTGTGGTGTGGAGGGTCCCTGGAAGAGAGGGGGGTGAGGCAGGGCAGGGCTGTAGAGATGTAGAGGCTGTTGTGTGACTGTGGGGAAGTGTGAGGGTTGCTGGAAGAGAGGGGCCAGGGGGACAGGAGCAGAAGGATTGTGGGGTTGAGACTCACCTTGTTGTCAGCAGGAGGTGTGAGGAGAAGTGTGTGAGGGAGAGAGGCTCTGGGTCAGCTTTTATGCTGGTCCTGGATGGGTGGGACTGCCTTGTCCATGGTCATGGGGCATTTTTTAGCCAGCAGGTCTTGCCTGGCCCAGCCTGATGAGTCCTGAGGTGGGCTGTGTTTTTCTTCCTGAAGTTTCATGTTCTTCCCTCGAGGCAGTGTCCATCTGACCTTGGCAGCACCTCATAATTGCCAGAATTAGAGACCAGTGTGTGGTTGTTGGTGTTGCGTGTCAGGGCACGTAGAACGTTCAGCCGAAACTGAGAGGAACTCAGGTGTCATCCAAGGTCATTCCATGGCATATTGAGACCATGTCCCATTTGCATTCTTGCTTCTACCTGAAAGAACTTCCAGCTCTCTCAGCTTCTCCCCATTTTTAGGACAGCCCAGACCTACAGGCCCTGCCATTCAGATCATTCTCTGGCCACTGCACTGGACAGCTGGACTTGACTGGGTTTTTGAGGATAATTAAGTACTCGCCTCCAAAATCCTGGACAGCTTCCAAATCCTCATTCTGACAATCGGACATCACCCAGAAAAGTAATCTCACTCCTCAACACCCAAGTAAAGATCCAAAACACCCTGAATATCAAATCCTTACAGACAAGAGAGACACCAAGACACCCTCAGAGCACGACCAATGGTAAAGCCGAAGTCTCCAGTCAGGTTTTGAGAGTGGGGAAAATTGTGTGGAGAAAGGGAATGGGGTGGAAGGGGCAACACCAGACACTTGGAACAGCTGCAGTGCTCATGCCAGCTTGTCAGGGCTGAGAGGGGCAACTCTTCACAATATATCCACAAGCCGTGGTAAGCCAGCACCGCAGGCTGGCCCCAGTAATGACACCTCAGTTCTCCAAAGCTTTGGCCAAGTCTTCATCCTGCACCCACAACACCAGAATCTGGTGTCTAAAATGCACACTTGAAGGCTGCCACCAAGGTGAAATGGACACAGAAGAACGTGGAATCTCAGGATTCAACAAAGAAATGCTTGAATAATGGCAGAGGAGGAAAGATGAGGTTGTTGACCATCCATTAGTAATTAATGGTTATTTGCTAAGAGGAATATAATACCAAGACTCGAAGGATATAAATTATGAAACGTTACAACATGAATGCAGAATAACTGAATTGACGTCATGGACCACCCATGAACAGAGGGATGGGCCACATTTGATGTTTATTTCTGATATTTCTGTGCTAGGTCAAGAAATACATTTTAAGTGACAGATTAGCTTGTAATGTGAATTTAGGAAATCCAAACGGACTGTAACAAGTTCAGCCTAAACAGACTCACATTTCCCAGAACCTCTCCCTTGATCCCATTCAATTCACAATGCCACGAGCTCTCGTTCATCCATCAGGCAGAGGTCCCAGGCACCAGCATGTCATCAAGTTTTGCACAGTGACCTCCCCAGGACATCAACAGCTCCCTTCATACTCCTGAGTGTAACACAATGACTGGACATCCAGGGGCACAGAAGAGAGTCCCAGTCTTCACAGGGCACCCACAAACCACAGCACATGCACGCCACAAAGTGACAGCACTGATGACATTGCAAATCTCCAGGGCTCTGGTTGCTTATTCAGCTCTCTCTGACACACATTGAGCAATAAAATCTTCCCGAATACCAACTCATGAAAGTTGCCGGCAAGGTCAGATGGACACGGCCTCAAGAGCTGGACCTGGAATTGCAGAACTTCAGGAAGGAAAGCATTCCCACCTCATGACTCACCAGGCCGGGCAATGCAAATGCTGCTGGCGAACGAATGCCCCAAGGGCATGGGACAAGGCTGTCCCGCCCCTCCAAGACCAGCATAAAAGCCAGCACAGAACCTCTCACCCTCACACACTTCTCCTCACTCCTTCTCCTCTTGCTGACAACAAGGTGAGTCTCAAGCCCCTGACCCTCCTGCTCCTGCACCCCTGACCCTTCGCTTCCAGCACGCTCAGCCCCAGCCTCCCCACCCCTCACACCCCCACAGCCCTGCCCTGCCTCACCCCCCTCTCTTCCAGGGACCCTCCACACCACACCCATGGCCTGCTACGACCTCTGCCGACCCTGCGGACCCACCCCGCTGGCCAACAGCTGCAACGAGCCCTGTGCCCTGCAATGCCAGGATTCCCGTGTTGTTATCCAGCCTTCTCCTGTGCTGGTCACCCTGCCAGGACCCATCATGACCTCCTTCCCCCAGAGCACCGCCGTTGGATCCACCTCCTCGGCTGCCGTGGGCACTGAGCTCAGTGTGCAGGGACAGCCCATCTCTGGGGGATTTGGTGGCTTTGGTGGCTTTGGCTATGGGCTGGGCTATGGCCGTGGATTTGGCTATGGTCTGGGAGGCCTGGGCTGCTATGGCAGAAGGGGCCGCTACAACTGCTAAGAGCACTCAGCACCACTCCTGATACCAACAACCCACTCTCTGGAACACACCCCAGGCATTGAGGACACGTCTCTTGTCCAAGTCTCTCAAACAGGCTCAGCACTTCCAGCTCCTGCTCTCAGGGCACCAAGCAAGGCAGTAGCCAAGGGGCCAGCCTGGCAAACATGGCCCATCTGCCTCCTATTCTTCTCCCACTCCGTGCTCTGCATTGGCCTTTCAGCTCTGTCTGATCCCCTCTGGACAAACCCCTTCTGCCAGGCCAGAGACCATCAGGCACCTCTGCTGGGCTACTCCCAGTAAAGGGCAGGAAGACCTTGATGCTCTGGCCAAACCTCCTCAAAGGAAGGAGATTTGGCTGATGATCACCCTCCCTGCTCCTCAGACCAGCTCACATGCCCTGGCTGCTCCTGAGATTTCACTGTTCTACCTCAATAAAGTTTTCCTGCATCATAACCTCAGAAGTCTCCTTCTTTCTTCTCCCAGGTTTCTTTCAATCTCACTCAGGACTTAGTCAGGGCTGTAAAGGCCATGGGGTTGAGTGAAAAATCTAGCAACACCACTTTTATGTATTATTTCTGCAGTTCTCCTTACTGCCACACTTTGCTCTTCCAGTGCATTATCACAGGAACCCTTCAGCTATTGAAGCGTGAACTTGTCTCTGGCACAAGCCCCTCATGGGTGGTGTGTTTAATTTTTTCGGAATGCCAGTTGCTTCTGCTTATCATTGTCTTCCAGGGCTATTTCCAGCTCTGGCTGAGCAGGTCCATGTCTTCCTTGTTTTTAGGTCCCAGAGCTGAACACACATCTCCAGTCTCACTTCTCAGAGCAGAGGAGCAGAATTACCCCTTCAACTGCTGTGGGGATGAGCCCAGGGCACAGGGAGGTTTCTGTTTAGGGCATTCACATGGCAGGACATGTCCGATTCTTCATCCACCAACACTAAAAGTGCTCCTCCTTGGGCTCAATCCCCTCAACACACAGCCTTTATCCTGTGTGTTTGGGATTCCTCCAATCCAGATGCAGCTGATTCTGACCCTCTGCTCTGCTCTGCTGATGTTGGAGAACTGTTAATCTCTGGGTTACTGGGAACAAGGAAGACAAGACTCTGCTGGAGAAGGTCAAGGGTATGGCTTGAGGATGATCTGTGGCTGAAATTTTGGGACAGCCATTGTCCCATGACATTGGGGCCTATTTCATGCTAGCTGCTTTTGCCTTGCACAGCCTGGTGAGTTGTGAGGTTGGGACTGTTTTGCTTCCCACAGCTCTTAAATTCCATGCTCTGCTCTCAAAGATGTGCCCATCTTACCTTGGTTGCAGTTTGATGAGCTGGTATTCATTCCAGCATTGGTGGATAAGGAAAGAGGTGCAAGTATCCTGTACATGGACTTGTGCTGCCCTTTGTTCCTGTGCCAGACAGCATCCTTATCCCTAACCTGGAGAGAAGTGGATGTTGGTTGGACTGTTTGGTGGGTGAGGAATGGGCAGGATGGTCTCATTCAAAGAGTTGTTGTCAATGGCTCCATGTCCCTGTGTGAAGAATGGGGATGAGTGGTGACCTTTGGAGACTCATGTTGGGATTATTATAAATTTGCATCAACAGAAATCTGACTGCTGGGATTTAATGGGATGATCAGCAAAACCAGGGAGCACTCCAAGCTGAGTAGTATGGTTGGTTGTCTGGAGAGAAGGGATGGCATCCAGAGGGACTGGAATATGTTGGGGATGTGGGATATTGTCAGTTTCATGAAGCTGAATGTGGCCAAGTGCAAGGTCCTGCATCTGGTTTGGAGCAATGCCAAACATGGCTGTGGACTGGATGATGCACAGATTGAGAGCAGCCAAGAGGAGAAAGATTTAGGGTGTTAGTGGATAAATAACTGGACATGCCCCACCATGTGAATGACATGACCAGCAGCTCCCCATGTCCTGGGCTCATGCCCACAGCATGGGCAGAAGGCGAGGTGAGGGATTCTGCCCTTCTGCTCTGGTCAGAGTAGACTGGAATTGTGTGTCAAACCCTGAGACCTGAAAATAAGAGACATGAAGCAGCTTGAACAGATCTGAAAATGGAATATAATGAGGGCCTGGAGCAACTGATATCCAGAAAAAATGAACATGCCACCCATGAGAGGCTTGTGCCAGAATGAAGGGTGGACCTGCATTAGTGTATCCAGGCCTGTGATGAAGCAACTGAAGTTCTCCTCTGTGATGCACACAAAGTGTGCCAGTGGTTCCTGTTGGGTAGTGGAACTGAAGAACCAATTCCAAGAGAGGTGTTGGTGCAATTTTCATAGTCCACAAATAGCTTGTGGACGCATGGATTTGTGCTAAGTGTGGTTGGCACACCTTTGTCACAAAGAAGTTAAAGGAGACATTCTCAGGTTGCAAGGCAAGATAATTTTATTGAGGCAAAAGAACAGTGAGAGGTCAGGAGCAGCCAGGGGAAGGGAGATGGTCTGAGGTGCAAGCAGGGAGACCATCAGCTGAGGTTCTTTGACTGCAGGTGGTTTGGCCAGAACACCAATGACGTCCTGCCCCGCTGTCAGAGTAGCCCAACAGGTGCCCAATGGTCCCTGGCGTGGGGAAAGGGGTTTGCAGCAGAGGGACAAAGCTGAAGGGGGAGTGAGGAGGCAGGGAGTGGGAGGAGAGCAGGAGGCAGATGGGCCATGTTTGCAGGCAGCCCAGGCTGGCCCCTTGGCTACTGCCTTGCTTGGTGCCCTGAGAGCAGCAGCTGGAAGTGCCGAGTCTATTTAAAGCATCCTCATGCCTGGGCTGTGTTCCAGGTTGTTGGTGTCAGGAGTGGTGCTGAAAGTCCTTAGCAGTTGTAGCCGCCCCTTCTGCCATAGCCACAGCCCAGCCCGTAGCCAAATCTGCCGCCATAGCCCAGCCCATAGCCAAAGCCACCAAAGCCACCAAATCCCCCAGAGATGGGCTGTCCCTGCACACTGAGTTCAGTGCCCACGGCAGCCGAGGAGGTGGATCCGACGACGGTGTTCTGGGGGAAGGAGGTCATGATGGGTCCTGGCAGGGTGACCAGCACAGGGGAAGGGTCAATGACAACACGAGAATCCTGGCACTGGCGGGCACAGGGCTCATTGCAGCTGTTGGCCAGCGGGGTGGGTCCGCAGGGTCGGCAGAGGTCGTAGCAGGCCATGGGTGTGGTGTGGAGGGTCCCTGGAAGAGAGGGGGGTGAGGCAGGGCAGGGCTGTGGGGGTGTGAGGGGTGGTGATGCAGGAGGGTGAGGGAGTGTGGAGGCTGTTGTGGGGCTGTGGGGAGGTGTGAGGGCTGCTGAGGCTGGGGCTGAGCGTGCTGGAAGAGAGGGGCAAGGGGTGCAGGAGCAGGAGGGTCAGGGGCTTGAGACTCACCTTGTCAGTAGCAGCAGGAGAAGGCGTGAGGAGAAGTGTGTGAGAGAGAGAGGCTCTGGGCTGACTTTTATGCTGGTCCTGGATGGGTGGGACAGCCTTGTCCCATGGCCTTGGGGCATTTTGGAGGCTTCGATTCTTGGCTGGCCCTGCCCTGTGAGTCATGAGGTGGGGAGTGTTTTCTTTCCTGGGACTCTTCCACTCCATGCCCTTCACTTACGGCTGTTTTCATTTGACCTTGGAGGCAGCTTCTAATGGAGAGAATGAGTGACCATTGGTGATCGTATATGTCAGGACATGTAGATGATTCAACCAAAGCTTTGGACACCTGGGAAGTGATCACTGAAGTCATTCTATGGCATATTGACAATATGCCAATGTCAAATAGACACAGTCTCAAGAGAAGGACACGGAATGACAAAATTCCAAAATACGTGCTCCCACCATGACAGATGAGAGAAGAGGAGCCCGGTGACCCTCTTCTAGTAATTACTGGCTTTGGCTAACAGAAACACAGAATTGTAGGATAAAAGTTTTGACACCTGATGGCTTGAATGCAGAATGCATAAATTGACATCACAGACCAGCTGTGGCAAGAAACAGATTGGACCAAGTTTGCTCTTTGTTATGACATTTCTGAATAAGGTGTAGAAATGCATTTTAATTGACAGTATATGCTGCTGTATAAATTTGAGAAATCGAAACAAACCAGTACACTGGAACAAGTATAGTCTAAACATACTCTGGTTTTCCAGATCTTCTCTTTTGATCCCATCTAAGACACAAGGCCATGAGCTCTCTTTCATCCAAGCACTGAGACTTGTAAAAGTTATTGCAAAGTGACCTCCCCAGGACATCAGCAGCTCCCTCAGCATTCCTGACTGACAAAAAAGACTGATGGACATCCAGCGGCACAGAAGAGAGTTCCAGTCATCACAAGGTACCCACAAACCACAGCAGATGAGTGCCACATAATGACCTCACTGATTACGTTGCAAATGTCAAGGCTCTGGTTGTTTATTCATTCCTCCATGAAACACACTGAACAATCAAATCATCCCAAATAGCAACTCATGAAAGCTGCTGCCAAGGTCAGATGAACACAGCCTCAAAAGGACATGGAATTGCAGAACTACATTAATGAAAACATTCCCCTCATGGGGAATGAGACCTCATGGCCTCATGCCAGCTTGGTCCAGCCAAGAGGTGCAGATGCCTAAAAAATGCCCCAAGGCCATGGAACAAGGCTGTCCTGCCCATCCAGGACTAGCATAAAAGCCAGCCCAGAAACTCTCTCCTTCACACACTTCTCCTCACTCTTTCTCCTCCTGCTCCTGCTGACAGCAAGGTGAGTCTCAAGCCCCTGACCCTCCTGCTCCTGCACCCCTGGCCCCTCTCTTCCAGCACGCTCAGCCCCAGCCTCAGCAGCTCTCACGCCTCCCCACAGCCCCACAACAGCCTCCACACTCCCTCACCCTCCTGCATCACCACCCCTCACACCCCCACAGCCCTGCCCTGCCTCACCCCCCTCTCTTCCAGGGACCCTCCACACCACACCCATGGCCTGCTACGACCTCTGCCGACCCTGCGGACCCACCCCGCTGGCCAACAGCTGCAATGAGCCCTGTGCCCTGCAATGCCAGGACTCCCGTGTCATCATCAACCCTTCCCCTGTGCTGGTCACCCTGCCAGGACCCATCATGACCTCTTTCCCCCAGAGCACCGCCGTCGGATCCACCTCCTCGGCTGCCGTGGGCACTGAGCTCAGTGTGCAGGGACAGCCCATCTCTGGGGGATTTGGCTTTGGTGGCTTTGGCTATGGGCTTGGCTATGGCCGTGGATTTGGCTACGGGCTGGGCTGTGGCTATGGGCTGGGAGGCCTGGGCTGCTATGGCAGAAGGGGTGGCTACAACTGCTAAGGACTGTCAGCATCACTCTTGACACCAACCACCATCTCAGGGCAACACCTCCTGCAACTAAAGCGTCCCGGGTGATGGTCATGCTACTCACACATCACCACAGATTATTTCCACTTCTTTCTCCTGACTTTTAATTCTGCCACATCAATAAAGTTTTCCTGTATCAATCCTGAAATGCCTCCTAATTTTTTTGTTTTCCAGTGGTGTCACATTCTCTCTCAGTACTTTCTAGAGCTTTACAGGCCTTTGGGGTACCTGGAGCAGGGCAACAACCCTCTTCTTACATATATGCCAAAACAACTACTAAGGAAATTTGGCACAGCAATCACAGGAGGGAACACATAGCAGAGCATGTCACACACACTGCACTCTGCCACATCAAAGCTTTTGATACAACAGTTCTCTGCTTGGCACAAAAATGGAAAAATCACTCTAGCTAGTGCACACCAGACAAACTCTCTTCCTGGCCAGGACTCTTGAAGCCTTCCAGCAAAGAAAGAAACAACATCAACCACTTGGGCAGGAGCTCTGCAGTGCAAGTGCTTCAACTGTCCGGCTCAAACAAGACTAGGAGGATGAGAATTTCCAGCACCTTGGACAGTTCGGATATGGCTCTCCCAAGACAGAGACTCCAACAGTGCTTCCAATCACCCTCATAATGAAAGATTTCTGGCTTTTTTGGCCATGGGGTTCCACCTCTTTTCACTTGTGCTCTTGCTCTGTTGCCCTGCACTGCTGAGAACAGCCAGGCCCCCTCATCTTCATCCCCCACCATCAGTTATTTGCACACGCTGATGTCACTCCCCTGTTGGTCCTTGTCCCCTGGGATTCCTGGCTCTCTTAGTTTCTCATCTAGGAATCATTTTTCAGGCCAATTTGTATCTGGGTGGCCCTGAGTTGGTCTCACTGAGGAGCCCAGAGCTGCACTCAACACCTCAGATGGGATCTCACTAGTGCTGAGCAAACACCAACAGTCACCTCCCACTACCTCATCCCAACACTTTTCCAAATCCTGCCCTGGAACCTTGGTTCCCTTTTCCCACAAGGCTACAGGGACACCTCCTGCTCTACTTCTTCTCACCCACAACATCAAAGGGTTTTTGAAAAGAAAACAATTGTTCCAACTGATACCCATATATTTCTTTTTACCTTGGATGACTCCCTTGTTCCTCCCAATAGACAGTCCTTGGCAGCTTCCCTTGCTGAGTTCCATCAGATGTCCAGGACCACTCAGGTTTTTCAGTGTTGGCCAAATGGATCCAACTCCTGTGCTACAGCACTGGGGACTTGCTGCCATCAGGATTTTGGGATACTAACCACAAGCCTCTGGGTCCAGTTCTTCATATAATTTTCAGACCACCATGCCAGGCACTGATGCAATCTGGATTTGTCTGGTTGTCAAGGATCAGGCAATGCTCAACTTCAGCAATCCTGAGGAACCCCCAAATCCTCTTTCTGACAATCACAAGTGGCCTCAGCCCCAATAAAGACCCCAAAGGCCCCAGATATCAAAACCTTAAAGGCAAGAGGGGCACCAGGACATCCACAAAGCACAGTCAACAGGAAAGGTGAGGTCTAGTACCAGGCTTAGGTAGGTGGAATCAAGGTAGGAAGGCATGGAATGTGAGGGAAGGGGCAACAGGTCTACACACCTGCAAATCCCAGAGCAGCCTGACAGGGCTGGGAGAGAATGGGGCTCCTCTTCATAACACACCCACAAACTACAGCACACCAGTGCCACAGGGTGACCTTGCAGATGACAGCCACACCTCCCCAAATTTTTGGTTGTTTATTAAGCCCTTGCTGAAATGCACCTTCAGAGCAAACCCTCCCAAATGCTACTTATCCTCAAATACTAATAACTCAGACTTAAAAGCTGCCCTCAAGGTCAGAAGGACAGGTCCTCAAGAGAAGGATGTGGAATCATGGAATTCCATAAAGACACACCCACATCATGACAGAGAGGGAAAGGACAGCACGCTGACCATCAGGTAGCAATTACTGTGTTTTGCTTACAGCAACACAGTATTGCAATTTACAGGATATAAATCATTATGAAACCTGATGGCCTGAATGTGGAATAATGGAACTGACATCACAGACCAGCCTGGGAACAAAGGCATTGGGCCCCGTTTGTTGTTTGTTACTGGATTTCTGAATGAGGTCAAGGAATACACTTTACGTGAAAGAATGTGCTGAAATTAAATTTGAGAAATCCAGGTGGACCATAAAAATGGAACAGGTTCAGCCTGAACAGCCTCTCATTTACCAGATCATGTGATCCCATTCAAGACACAAGACCAAGACCTCCATTTCATCCATCAGGAAGAGCTCCCAGGCACTGGAATCTTTCCAAGCTCTTATAGCAGAGTGTCTCCCCAGGACATCAGCAGCTCCTTCAGAATTCTTGGGTGCAACACAATGACTGATGGACATCCAGGGGCAGAGAACAGAGTCCCAGTCTTCACAAGGCACACACAAACCACAGCACATGAGTGCCACAGAATTACCTCACTGATGACATTGCAAATCTCCAGGGCTCTGGTTGTTTATTCATTCCTGCCTGACACACATCTGACAATGGAATTCTTCCAAATACACCAACTCCCATGAAAATTGATGCCAAGGTCAGATGGACATAACATCAAGAGCAGTACATGGGATTGCAGAATTACATCACAAAGGAAAACACACCCCACCTCATAACCTCATGCCATGTAGGGCTAGGCAAGAGCTGAAGTCTCCAAACTCCCCCAAGGCCATTGGGCAAGTCTGACCCGCCCATAAAGGAGCAGCATAAAAGCTGACCCAGAGCCTCTCTCCCTCACACACTTCTCCTCACTCCTCCTGCTCCTGCTGACAACAAGGTGAGTCTCAAGCCCCTGACCCTCCTGCTCTGCACCCCTGGCCCCTCTCTTCCAGCATGCTCAACCCCAGCCTCAGCAGCCCTCACACCTCCCCACAGCCCCACAACAGCCTCCACACTCCCTCACCCTCCTGCATCACCACCCCTCACACCCCCACAGCCCTGCCCTGCCTCACCCCCCTCTCTTCCAGGGACCCTCCACACCACACCCATGGCCTGCTACGACCTCTGCCGACCCTGCGGACCCACCCCGCTGGCCAACAGCTGCAACGAGCCCTGTGCCCTGCAATGCCAGGACTCCCGTGTCATCATCAACCCTTCCCCTGTGCTGGTCACCCTGCCAGGACCCATCATGACCTCCTTCCCCCAGAGCACCGCCGTGGGATCCACCTCCTCGGCTGCCGTGGGCACTGAGCTCAGTGTGCAGGGACAGCCCATCTCTGGGGGATTTGGTGGCTTTGGTGGCTTTGGCTATGGGCTTGGCTATGGCCGTGGATTTGGCTATGGGCTGGGAGGCCTGGGCTGCTATGGCAGAAGGGGTGGCTACATCTGTTAAGAGCCCTCAGCACCACTCCTGACACCAACCACCCATTCCCTGGAGCACACCCGAGGCATTGAGGACACCTCTCTGGGCCAAGGCTCTCAAACAGGCTCAGTACTTCCAGCTGCTGCTCTCAGGGCACCAAGCAAGGCAGTGGCCAAGGGGCCAGCTTGGGCTGCCTGCAAACATTTCCCATCTCCATTCCTCGTCTTCTCCCACTCCATGCTCTGCATTGCCCCTTCAGCTTTGTCCAACTCCCTCTGCTGCAAACATCTTCTCTCAAGCCAGAGACAATCAGGTACCTATGTTGGGCTGCTCCCACTGCAGGACAGGAAGGCCTTTATGCTCTGGCCTAACCTCCAAGCAGAGCTCCTCTGCTGATGATGAACCTGCTCACAACCCAGCCCCTTCCCTGCTTCACAACTCTGCTCTCTTCCACTGGCTGCTCCTGAGATTTCACTGTTCTTCCTCAATAAAATTTTTTTGCAACACAACCTCCCATGATTCTTTCTTTCTTCTCCCAGGACTCTTCCAGTCACATTTAGAGCTAAGGCAAGTTCATGCAGGCAGTTGGTGTGGGTGAAAAATGGTGCCAAAGCCTGCCTTAGGAAATACGGCTCCAGTTCCACTACCCCTAGCATACTTTGGTCTTCCTTTGCACCACACAAACTCTTCACTTGATTGAAATTTGGCCTGGATACACTAGGACAGGTCTTTGCCTGCCTCTGACACAAGACCCTCATGGACTCTGTGTTCACTTTTGGCTCCAGACCCTCATGATCTCCCAGGCTCATCTCCAAGTCTGCTTGAGGAAATTCTTGTCTTCCTTCTCTTGAATGGCCCAGCCTAACAAATCATGAGTTGGGGATTCTTTGCCTTCCCCCTCATCCAGAGTGTCACATCCTGCACTTGAGGCCGTGTTCATCCGACCTTGGCTGTGGCTTTTAAGTGCAAGTTTTAGAGAACATATTCTGGTATTTTTGGCTCATGTCAGGGTGGGCTGAGACATGACCAAAACTTTGGAGAAGTGGGGTGTAATCACTGAGGTCACCCATGGTACTTCTGTGCTGTGGTTTTGGGTGTGTGGGAAAGAGTTACCCCCACTCTCTGGCAGGCTGGTCTGCATTTTGCAGCTGTGTCAAGTAGGAGCTCTTGTACCTTCAATCACATCCCCTCCCTCCATGTTTTTCTCCCAGCTGGCAATGGCTGACATTGGACCACCTTTTTCCTGTTGATTGTGCTTTGTGTGTGTCTTGGTGCCCATCTTGCTTTTACTGCTTTGATATCCAGGGTCTTTTGGGTCGTTTCTTGTGCTAAAGTCTGAGGTCACTTCTCTGGGCAATGTCTAGTTGTCAGAAAGAGGATTTGGAGGTTGCCCTGGGTTGTTGGAGGAGAGCATTGAGTAATCCTTGACAATAACCCAGGCAGGTCCAGATTGTGTCAGTGCCCAGTGTGGTGGTCTGAGAAGGGTCTGAAGAACTGGACCCAGAGGCTTGCGATCAGTCCAGATGGCAGCAAGTCCCCAGTGCTGTAGCCCAGAAGTTGGATTTACTGGGCCAACACTGAAAACCAGAGTGGTCATGGACATCTGCTGGAGCTCAGCAGGGGAAGCTGCCAAGAGCTATATGTTGTGGAGGGGAGTCATTCCAGATAGGAAGGCATATGTGATTATCAGCTGGAACAATTGTTTTCTTTTCCAAAAAACCTTTGTGGTTGTGTGTGAGAAGAAATGGAGCAGGAGGTGTCCCTGGGTGGGAAAAGGGACCCCAAGGTTCCAGAGGAGAAGTGTTGTGGTGAGTTAGTGGGAGGTGAAAGCTGTCTCCTGAAAGCTGGTGACACCCTGTGTGAGGCCTTACTAGCAGTCCTGGGCTCTCCAGTGTGAAAATGAAGTCCATTTAATGAATCTAAATAATTTCAGGGCCAGCAATGTTCTAAAAGGATTGGGGAAACTTTCCTAGAGGACAGGCTGAGAGAGCTGGGACTCCCTGGGAACCAGAATAGTGTCATAAATGTGTGCAAATCCCTGATGTTGAGTAATGAAGACAAGAGAGCCTGGCTGTCCTCAGCAGTGCACACTTACAGGGCAAGAGACCAAGGTCACAAGTAAAAGAGATGGAATTCCATGGGCAAAGAAGACAAGAATCTTTCATTGTGAGAGGGCCACAGAGTGGAATAGGTGGTGGAGTCTCAGTCTGGGGAAATCCATATCTGAACTGTCCAAGGTTCTGGAAATTCTCATCCTCCTAGTCTTGTTTGAGCCGGACAGTTGAAGCACTCGCACTGCAGAGCTCCTGCCCAAGTGGTTAATGTTGTTACTTTCTTTGCTGGAAGGCTTCAAGAGTCCTGGCCAGGAAGAGAGTTTGTCTGGTGTGCACTAGCTAGAGTGATTTTTCCATTTTTGTGCCAAGCAGAGAACTGTTGTATCAGAGCTTTTGGTGTAGCTGTTTGTAGGGTGTGTGACATGTTCTCCAGATGTCCCCTTCTGTGCTTCCTCTGCCAGACACCATTACTTGTTGTTTTGACATATATGTAATGAAAAGTGGTGTTGCCCTGTTCCACATACTCGGAGTGGCTTGTTCAGATCTTGAATTTGGTGGGTGAGGATGCAAGACCATTGGATTGCAACAAAATAAGGAGGCATTTTAGGGTTGATACAGGAAAATTTTATTGATGCAAAAGAATTGAAAGTCAGGAGAAAAAAGTGGAAATAATTAGTGGCGATGTGAGAGTAGAGTGAACATCAGCAGAAGTGCTTTGCTTGCAGGAGGTGTTGCCAGATCCCTGAGCTGGTGGTTTCAGGAGTGGTAATGAAGGTCCTTAGCAGTTGTAGCCACCCCTTCTGCCATAGCCACAGCCCAGGCCTCCCAGCCCATAGCCAAATCCACGGCCATAGCCCAGCCCATAGCCAAAGCCACCAAAGCCACCAAATCCCCCAGAGATGGGCTGTCCCTGCACACTGAGTTCAGTGCCCACGGCAGCCGAGGAGGTGGATCCGACGGCGGTGCTCTGGGGGAAGGAGGTCATGATGGGTCCTGGCAGGGTGACCAGCACAGGGGAAGGGTCAATGACAACACGAGAATCCTGGCACTGGCGGGCACAGGGCTCGTTGCAGCTGTTGGCCAGCGGGGTGGGTCCGCAGGGTCGGCAGAGGTCGTAGCAGGCCATGGGTGTGGTGTGGAGGGTCCCTGGAAGAGAGGGGGGTGAGGCAGGGCAGGGCTGTGGGGGTGTGAGGGGTGGTGATGCAGGAGGGTGAGGGAGTGTGGAGGCTGTTGTGGGGCTGTGGCGAGGCGTGAGGGCTGCTGAAGCTTGGGCTGAGCGTGCTGGAAGAGAGGGATCGGGGTGCAGGAGCAGGAGGGTCAGGGGATAGAGACTCACCTTGTTGTCAGCAGGAGTGGGATGAGAAGGCGTGAGGCGAAGTGTGTGAGGGAGAGAGGCTCTGGACTGGCTTTTATGCTGGTCCTGGATGGGTGGGACAGTCTTGTCCTATAGCCTTGGGGGAGTTTGGAGACATCAGCACTTGCCTGGCCCAGCCTGATGAGTCATTTTATGGGGAGTGTTTTAATTTGTACGGTTCTGCAATTCCATGTCCTGCTCTAGAGGCTGTGTCCATCTGACCTTGGAGGCAGGTTTAGAGTGAGGTTTGATATTTGGGAGGATGTGATTGTTCAATGTGTGTCAGGGAGGAAAGAATAAACAACCAGAGCCCTGGAGATTTGCAATGTCACTAGTGAGGTCATTTTGTGGCACCCATATGCTGTGGTTTGTGGCTTCCCTCTGATGACTGGGCTCTTCTTCTGTGCTCCTGGATGTCCATCAGTCATTGTGTTGCACCCAGGAATGCTGAGGGAGATCGTGATATCCTGGGGAGGTCACTGTGCAATAACTTGGAATGGTCTCAGTGCTTGTGATGCTTTCTGCTGGATCAAAGAGAGTTCATGGTCCTTGAATGGGATCAAAGGAGAGGATCTAGCAAAGCCAGGGGCTGGTCAGGCTGAACTTGTTCAATTTTCAGGTGCATTTAGATTTCTGCAATCTACACAATAGCATACACTGTCATTTAAAGAATATTACTTGACCTCCTTCATGAATCTTATAAACAAACAACAATCCTGTGTTTGCCCGGGCTGGTCTGTGACGTCAATTCACTTATTCCGCATTCAAGCCACAAGGTTTCATAATTTATAACCTCTACATCTTAACATTTTGTTCATGTTAGCAAAAGCTAATTGTTACTAATGGATGATCAGTGAGCTCCTCCTCCCTCCTATGTCATGGTGCTGGCATTCCTTTGTGGAATTCTGTGAATCAAAGCCATTTTCTTGAAGGTTTCGTCCACCTGACTTTGATGGCAATATTTAAATGCAAGTGTTAGAGGTTAAAGGAAGGTGTTGATGGCCTTGACAGGGCAAGCTGAAGGGATGAGCAAAGCTTTGGAGAGGTTGGGTGTCATCAGTGAGGTCACCCCAGGGCACTTGTGTTCTGTGGTTTGTGGGTGCATTGTGAAGATGAGCCCCAAACTATCACCTCTCTGTCAGGCTGGTCTGGGCTTTGGTGCTTGGGAAGGACTCCCCCTTTCATTGTTTCCATCCCTGCCATGTTGCCCTCTCTCCGGGTGTTTTTATATTCCAGATCTTTCCTGTGGTGGATGGGAAAGCAATGCCTGCCATATAGGGAGAGTTCCCATGCTGCCCTAAGTCTTGTGTTGGTTTGTCCCTAGTGCTCATCTCATCTGGGCTCAGCAAAGTCACACTGTGCGATCACAGTGCTGGGCTCAGGCTGATCCTAGATGGGAAAAATCGTGAAGGATAAGTAGAACATGACATGAGGAGAACAATTCTTCATCCATTGATTAATCCACCCTTTGGCCACGTACCCTTTGCTGCAAAAACTGTCTGCAGTTACCAGGACAGGATTAGGAAAGGAAATGCAAATAGGATGAGGCTGGTGTCTATCCTCTCGCCTACCACTTGTGGGAATCCATAGTGGAATAAGGACATGGGTATGCTCTTGACCAAGAACAACTCAGGGAGACCACTGACAGGAATGGAACATATTTTAAAGGAGAAGAAACCAAGGACTAGGAATTTTGTTCAGACAGGAGACAAAAATGCAAATGGAACATGTGTTTAATATGCCACAGCATGAGCTCAGTGTTGACTTTCCAGTTCTCCAAATCTATAATTGAATCTTCTATGTGTCCTGACACATTATACCACCACCAAGACATTGGCCACCGATTCTCCCAACCAGGAGGTTCTGCCAAGGTCAGATGAACACAGCCTCAAGTAAAGGACATGGAATTGCAGAGTTGCAGGAAGGAAAATACTCCCCACCTCATGATTCACCAGGCTGGGCCAGCCAAGTGCTGCAGCCTGCAAAATGCCCCAAGGCCATGGAACAAGGCTGTCCTGCCCATCCAGGATCAGCATAAAAGTCAGCCCAGAGCCTCTCTCCCTCACACACTTCTCCTCACTGCTTCTCCTCCTGCTCCTGCTGACAACAGGGTGAGTCTCAAGCCCCTGACCCTCCTGCTCCTGCACCCCCGACCCCTCTCTTCCAGCACGCTCAGCCCCAGCCTCAGCAGCCCTCACGCCTCCCCACAGCCCCACAACAGCCTCCACACTCCCTCACCCTCCTGCATCACCACCCCTCACACCCCCACAGCCCTGCCCTGCCTCACCCCCCTCTCTTCCAGGGACCCTCCACACCACACCCATGGCCTGCTACGACCTCTGCCGACCCTGCGGACCCACCCCGCTGGCCAACAGCTGCAACGAGCCCTGTGCCCTGCAATGCCAGGACTCCCGTGTCATCATCAACCCTTCCCCTGTGCTGGTCACCCTGCCAGGACCCATCATGACCTCCTTCCCCCAGAGCACCGCCGTCGGATCCACCTCCTCGGCTGCCGTGGGCACTGAGCTCAGTGTGCAGGGACAGCCCATCTCTGGGGGATTTGGTGGCTTTGGTGGCTTTGGCTATGGGCTGGGCTATGGCCGTGGATTTGGCTATGGGCTGGGAGGCCTGGGCTGCTATGGCAGAAGGGGCCGCTACAACTGCTGAGGACCCTCATCACCACTCCTGACTCCAGCCACCCCTCCCTGGAACACATTCTAGGCTTTCAGGATGCCTCTCTGGGCCAAGGCTCTCAAATGGGCTCAGCACTTCCAGCTCCTGTTCTCAGGGCACCAAGCAAGGCAGTAGCTAAGGAGCCAACCCAGGTTGCCTGCAAACATGGCCCATCTGCCTCCTTTTCTTGTGCTCCCTGCCTCTGCTCTCCCCTTCAGCTCTGTCCAGCTCCCTCTGCTGCCAACCCCTTCTCCCAAGTCAGGGATCATTGGGCACATCTACTGAGCTGCTCTCAATCTGGGGCAGGAAGGCCTTTATGCTCTGGCCAAACCATATGCAAGCAAAGGTCCTCGGCTGAAGGTCACTTTGATTGCATCTCAGCCCAATTCCCTTCTACTGGCAACTCCTGCTGTTTCACTATTTTGCCTCAATAAATTTTTTTTTTGCATCATAATTTCATATGTCTGTTTTCTGAATGTACTCCTTATAAACTGGATGGGAAATCTGTTTCCCTTTCACTGCACCACAGAAGAGCAGGAATCCAGTGTCCAAGTGTCTTTAGGAGGAACTTAGGCTGGATATTAAGGGAGCTTCCTCTGTGGAGAATATTGTCATTCCTGTCACAGACTGCACAGGGTAGTGGTGGAGTCATCATCCCTGCAGGGATTTAATATCCCTTGACATACGTCACTTGAGGACATGGGTTATTGGTGGTCTTGGTAGTGCTGAGGTTAGAGTTTTATTGTATTTTCGATTTAGACCTTTTACAGCAAAAATGTTTCTAAGATGTGATTGTTCAGTGGTGGATTTTTTAGTCCTGCATTAACAGTGGTGCTCAATTTCAAGAGGCTTTTCCAGCTGAACTGATTCCATGGATGTTGGTTGCAAGGGAGCAGAGGTCAAAGGGGAGTGGCAGCAGGATAGAAGAGACCCAGCACCTTTGGGGTCTTGAGTTGTATCAAGTGTGGCCACTTCTCATGGAAGATTTCCCTTGAGGAAATGGTGTTTGAGCTCTTGTTTGCTCTGTGCCAGTGACTCAGCCTGGGCATGAGGAAACAACTGTGACTGCTGTTGAGCTCAAGCCTTTTGTGAAGTCTTTGAGACTCCTTCCCATTCCATGCTCCCAGAGCATCTGAGCAAGTCTGGGTTCTCTGAGAGTGCAGTGGGTGACCTGAGAGTGGCTGTGGCCCAGAGGTTTGGGGATCAGTGTCCCAAAATTCAAATCAAGGCAGTTCTCAAGGGAAATAGGTCAAGAGTTGTATCCATTAGGCCAACACTGTTGAAAATCCTCAAAAATGACATAGGCAGTGGGTCTGTTGTCCCCTCAGCAAGTTGACAATTGATGGAGTGGCTGAGGCACCCCCTGGTTGTGCCACCAGTCAGAGGGAGCTGGAGAGTGAGGATTAAAGAATCTCCTGAAGTTCAAGCAAGGGAAACATGAAGTTCTGCATCTGTTCAGGAATGGCAGTGAGCCCCAGGTCATGCTGGGGGCTGAGAGGCTGGAAAGAAGCTTTTCTGAGCAGGACTCTGTGGTACTGGTGGAGAATAAAGGGACTACAAAAATCTCAATCCTTTCCTTCCAGGAAAAGGCATCACCAGTATCCAAGACAGATTTCAGGGAATTCTTGCCATGAAGTCAGGAGAAGTGGGCTTTTCTCTCTTTAGAACATTAGTGGGGTCCCATGTGGGGTGGTGTGGTTCTTGGTTGTCCAGTGAAAGAAGCACAAGGGCTTAGTTAAACAAGATCAGATCAGGGGACTAAGATTCTGAAAGGGCAGGAGAATCTTTCCTAGAGAGCTGAGAAAATGGGGACTCCCAGGAGACAAGGCTGAACATGAGAGTGTTATCAGTGTCCTCAGATCCCTGATGGCAGACGATAATGTTGAGGGAGCCTGGCAGTTCTCAACATTGCACACACGTGAAGGAAAAGGAGAAAGGAGAGAAGAGAAAACAGATGGAATCATGTGGGCAAAGAAGGAAAGAGTTTTTCAGTGTGAGAGTGGTCACAGAGTGGAAAAACTGGTGGAGTCTGCTGGGAGAAGCAAAACTGTGCTGGCCATGGTCCTGGAAATGCTGCCCTTGCTGACTTTGCTCGAGCAGAGGGAAATGAAGCTCTTGCATTCCAGAGTTTGAGCCCAAGTGGATGATGATGTTCTTCCCTGTTTGCTGGGTGGGTTCAGGAGTCCTGGAGGGGAAGAGATTTTGTCAAGTGTGAGCAGGCACAGAGAGACTCTGCCAGAACCATGAGCAGGAGATAATGGGTGTGTAAAAACCTCTGAGGAAGTAGGTTTGTGTCATGTTCTGGAAGGTGTACCATGCTTCCAGTGCCATTCTGGGTTGTCACTGGTGGTGACATCTTTGCTAAGAGAGGTGTTCTGCTACTTTGCCATCCATACAAATGGCATTTGCTGGGTAAGGATGTGAATATATTGGAATTAGAAAAGATAAGGAGGCAACTCAGACTTTGATGCATGAAAATTTTATTGAGGGAAAAAAATGAAATCAGGAGAAAGAGCTAGAAGGAATGCAGTGTGAGATGCAAGTAAGTGACAAGCAGCCGAGGTGATTTGCTTTCAGGAGCTGTTGCCAGAGTCCCAAGCTCATTGTTGATGATAGGGGTGGTAATGAGGTCCCTTAGCAGATGTAGCCACCCCTTCTGCCATAGCCACAGCCCAGGCCCCCCAGCCCATAGCCAAGGCCAAAGCCAAATCCCCCAGAGATGGGCTGTCCCTGCACACTGAGTTCAGTGCCCACGGCAGCCGAGGAGGTGGATCCGACGGCGGTGCTCTGGGGGAAGGAGGTCATGATGGGTCCTGGCAGGGTGACCAGCACAGGGGAAGGGTTGATGATGACACGGGAGTCCTGGCATTGCAGGGCACAGGGCTCGTTGCAGCTGTTGGCCAGCGGGGTGGGTCCGCAGGGTCGGCAGAGGTCGTAGCAGGCCATGGGTGTGGTGTGGAGGGTCCCTGGAAGAGAGGGGGGTGAGGCAGGGCAGGGCTGTGGGGGTGTGAGGGGTGGTGATGCAGGAGGGTGAGGGAGTGTGGAGGCTGTTGTGGGGCTGTGGGGAGGCGTGAGGGCTGCTGAGGCTGGGGCTGAGCGTGCTGGAAGAGAGGGGCCAGGGGTGCAGGAGCAGGAGGGTCAGGGGCTTGAGGCTCACCTTGTCTGCAGGTGCAGGAGGAAGAGGTGTGAGGAGAAGTGTGTGAGGGAGTGAGGCTCTGTGCTGGCTTTTATACCGGTCCTGGATGGGTGGGACAGCCTTGTCCCATAGCCTTGGGGCTGAGTCATGAGGTGGGGAGTGTTTTCCTTCATGCAATTCTACAATTCCGTGCCCTGCTCTTGATGCTATGTCCATCTGACCTTGTTGGCAGCTTTCATGGTTTGGTATTTGGGTGGATTTGATTGTTCAATGTGTGTCAGTGAGAACTGAATAAACAACCAGATCCTTGGAGATTTGCAGTGTCATCAGTGAGGTCATTCTGTGGCACTCCTATGCTGTGGTTTGTCGGTGCCCTGTGAAGACTGGGACTCTTTTCTGTGCCCCTGGATGTCCATCAGTCATTGTGTTGCACCCAGGAATGCTGAGGGAGCTTCTGATGTCCTGGGGAGGTCGCTGTGCAATAACTTGGCAAGTATCTGGGAGCAGTTTCTGATGGATGAAAATGGGTTTATGGCCTTGTGTCTTGAATGTGATCAAGGGAGAGGACCTTTAAAATGAGAGGCTATTCAGGCTGAACTTGTTCCAGTGTTAAGGCCCATATGGATTTCTCAAATTTACATGACAATTTATTTTGCCATTTGATTTGTATTCCTTGACATTGTTAAGAAATCCAATAAAGAAACAACAAACTGGGCTTGATACTTTTTTTTCCCAGGCTGTCTGTGACATCAATTCACTTATTCCGCATTCAAGCCACAAGTTTCATAGCTCACAACCTGTAATTGTTAACATTGTGTTCTTGTAAGTAAATTACCAGTAATTACTAAAGGACAATTAGTGAGCTACACTGTCTTTTCCTGACAAGGTGAGTGGGTCTCTGTGGAATTGTGCAATTCCATATCCTACTCCTGAGGCCCTGTCCATCTGTGTCTGTTGCTTTTAATTGCAAGTACTAAAAGGTCAAAATCTTCTATTGATGATTCATGTCAGGGAGGGCTGAAGACAATGACCCAAGCCTTGGAGAGGTGGGGTGTCATCACTGTGGTCACCCCATGGCCCTTGTGTGCTCTTTGTGTGTGCCTTCTGAAAAATTACCCCCAATTTCTCACAGTTCTGGTAGGTTGGTCTGAGCTATGCAGCTGTACCAAGGAGGAGGTGTTGCACCTTCCATTGCCTTCCATTCCTCCATGCCTTTTTTCTAGTTAACAAAGTCTGACATCAGACCTCACTCTTCTGTTTGGACATGCTCAGTGGGTGACTGGGTGACACTCTAGCCTCGAATGTTTTGATATTTTTGATCTTCTCTTGGGCTGACTGCAAAAGAGTGAGGCCACTTGTGATTGTCTGAATGAGGATTTGGAGGTCGCCCAGGGTTCTTGGAGGTGAGCATTGCCTGATCCTCAACAACCCAGGCAAGTCCTGGATGTGTCACTGCTCAGAATTGTGGACTGAGAAAGTTTTGAAGGGCTGGATCCAGAGGCTTGTGAGCAGTGTCCCAAAGTCCAGATGGCGGCAAGTCCCCAGTGCTGTAACCCAGAAGTTGAATCAAGTCCCCTGTTGAATCCACTGGACCAGCAGTGAAAACATGACAGGTTCTGGACATTTGCTGGACTTCAGCAAGGACAGCTGCCAAGTGCATTTTCTTGGGAGGAGTCATCCCAGGACATCACTTGGAACATTTATTCGCTTCTCTGGAAAAGCCTTTGTGGTTCTGGATTAGAAGGAATGGAGCAGGAGGTATCCCTATATCACCATTTTGGGAAAAGGGATCCCAAGTCTTTAGGTCAAGGCTGGGGAGAAGTGTTGTTGTGAGGCAGGGGGAGGTGACTCTTGGTGTTTTCTGAGCACTGGTGAGTCCCACGTAAGGTGTTGTGGGCAATTCTGGGCTCCCCAGTGTGAAAATGAAGTCAATTTAGTGAGAGGCAAGCAGTTCAGAACCACCAAGATTCCAAAGGGGTTGGTGAATCAATCCTGGATGAGAAACTGAGATAGCTGGGATTCCCAGGGGGAGAGGGGAAGTGTCATCAGTGTGTGCAAATCTCTGATGGCAGACGATGAAGCCTGGCTCTTCTCAGCAGTGCACACATACAGGACAAGAGGGCAATAGCAAAGGGTAAACAGAGGGAATGGAATTACTAAAGAAGGCAAGAATCTTTCATAGTGAGGGTAGCCATAGTGGAATTGTAGGATTGTCTGTCCTGGGAGAAACGACACTGAACTGTCCATGGTTCTGGAAGTTCTGCTCCTGTTTATTTTGCTTGAAGAACTTGCACTCTGGATTTCCTGCCCAAGTGGATGATTTTGTGAGTCTGTTTCCCAGAAGAGTTCAAGAGTCTTGGTGGGAAGAGAGTTTGTCAAGTGTGCACTGACATGGAAATATTTTAGCATTGCTGCACCCTGAAGAGCATTAATGTTTCCAAGGCAAATAAGGTTTGTGTTGTGTTCTGGAAAGCGTCCCCTCCTGTGCTTCCTGTACCAGATTTGTTATTAGTTTTTTTCAATATATTTGTGAGGGAAGGTGCTCTTGCACATATACCAATGACCTGTTGAGGCGTGGAATGTGCTGGTAAGGAAGTGAGACCACTGAAATTACAGAACAGGACGCATCACAGTCTTTGATGCAGGAAAAATTTATTGAGGCACAAAAATGAAGAGATGGGAGAATGAAGAAGAAAGGATCCGGTGTGTGGTGCATATAGGACAGGCACTACCAGAAAAGGTGCTTTGCTTGCAGGAGCTCTTCCCTAGAGCAGTGAGCTGCTGCTGTCAGGAGTGATGCTGAGAGCCCTCAGCAGTTGTAGCCACCCCTTCTGCCATATCCACAGCCCAGCCCATAGCCAAATCCACGGCCATAGCCCAGCCCATAGCCAAAGCCACCAAAGCCACCAAATCCCCCAGAGATGGGCTGTCCCTGCACACTGAGTTCAGTGCCCACGGCAGCCGAAGAGGTGGATCCAACGGCGGTGCTCTGGGGGAAGGAGGTCATGATGGGTCCTGGCAGGGTGACCAGCACAGGGGAAGGGTTGATGATGACACGGGAGTCCTGGCATTGCAGGGCACAGGGCTCGTTGCAGCTGTTGGCCAGCGGGGTGGGTCCGCAGGGTCGGCAGAGGTCGTAGCAGGCCATGGGTGTGGTGTGGAGGGTCCCTGGAAGAGAGGGGGGTGAGGCAGGGCAGGGCTGTGGGGGTGTGAGGGGTGGTGATGCAGGAGGGTGAGGGAGTGTGGAGGCTGTTGTGGGGCTGTGGGGAGGCGTGAGGGCTGCTGAGGCTGGGGCTGAGTGTGCTGGAAGAGAGGGGTCAGGGCTGCGAGGGCAAGAGGGTCAGGGGCTTGAGGCTCACCTTGCTGTCTGCACTGACAAAGGAGAAGGCTTGAGGAGAAGTGTGTGAGGGAGAGAGGCTCTGGGCTGGCTTTTATGCTGGTCCTGGATGGGTGGGACAGTCTTCTCCCATGGCCTTGGGGCATTTTTTACGCAGCAACTCTTGGCTGGCACAAGCTGGCAAGTCATGATTTGTGGAAGTATTTTCCTTCCTGCAATTCTGCAATTCCTTGCTCTTCCCTCGAGGCAGTGTCCATATGACATTGGCAGAACATCTGAATTGGGAGAATTGGTGACCATTATCTTGTTGTTTATGGAGTATGTCAGGACATGTAGAACACTTAGCCGAATCTCAGGATAATTGGGGTGTTGTCAGTGAGGTCATACCATGGTATATTGACAACATCTCCTATTTGCATTCTTGTCTCCCGCCTGAAAGAACCCTCAGTTTTCTCAGCCTGTTCCCATTTTGAGGAAACCCCAGTGCTGTCAGTGTCCCTGCAGTGCTCACAGTCAACCATGTCCACATCTTTCTTCCGCCAGTGAGCCCAGCTAGTGGTGGGGACCAGGACAGTCCACTCCCTCAGACTTCCTAAAGCTCAGGCACATGGGTTTCAAGGGTGGATTAATCAATGGATGGGGAACTTTGCTCCTCATGTGTCTTGTTCTCCTTATCCTACACCATTTTGCCTTTCCATGGCTCAGTCACAGCCCAGCTCTGTGACCCCACGGTGTCACCTTGCTGGTCCCAGCTGAGATGAGCACTAGGGTTGAACCAGCTCAAGACTTTGTGGAGCATTGGTGGCCTCCTAAAACACAAGGATCTACGTCCCATCTCCATCAGGAAAGTCTAGGAATATAGACAGGTTCTGAATGTTGGCAACATGGTGGAGATGGAGAGAACATCATGGAAAGAGCAGTTCCTCACAAGCACTGCTCCTGAAAAGCCCAACAATCCTGACAGAGCTGTGATGGTTAGGGCCCCCACTTCACACTGCACCCAAAAACCAGGATACACCAGTGCCATAGGTGACATCGCTGCTGACACCCCAGCCCTCCAAGGCTTCGGACATGTCTTCAGCCCACCATGACACTTGCCATCAAGACCTGTCCTTAACCTCTAAGACACTTAAAATCTGCCACCAAGGTCCAATGGACATGGCTTCAAAAGAAGGAGCTGCAGAATTCCAAAAATGAACTCACACACCGTGACAGAGGAGGGAAGAGGACTACTCTGACCAACCATTACCAATTACTCGATTTTGCTAGCAGGAACAGATGTGAGAAAAGGATGTGAGGTATGAAAACTTAGGGCTTGAATGTGGAATAAAGGCATGGACATCACACACAGACCAGACTGGGAAAAAATGGATCATGCTGGGTTGGGTTTTGTTCAATGGATTTCTTAATGAGGTCAAGGAATGCACTTTAAATGACAGACTACAATGTAGTGTAAAGATGAGAAATCCAAATGGACCATGACACCGGAACAAGTTAAACCGGACCAGCCTTTACTTTTCCTGATGCACTGTCTTGATCCAATTCAAGACACAAGGCCTCTTTTACCCATAGGAACACTCCTACATACTATAACCTTTCCAAGTTATTGCAGAGTGACCTCCCCTGGAATATCAACAGCTCCCTCAGCATTCCTGGGAGAAACGTAATGACTGATGGACATGCAAGGGCGCAGAACAGAGTCCCAGTCTTCACAAAGCACCCACAAACCACAGCACACGAGCA
This sequence comes from Erithacus rubecula, assembly GCF_903797595.1. Taxonomy (NCBI): domain Eukaryota; kingdom Metazoa; phylum Chordata; class Aves; order Passeriformes; family Muscicapidae; genus Erithacus; species Erithacus rubecula. The sequence continues at coordinate 138,038,929 of NC_136689.1, forward strand.
CCACAAAATGACCTCACTGATGATATCGCGATTATGCTGGGCTTGGTTGTTTATTCAGCCTTCCCTGACATGCATCAAACAATCAAATTCTCACAAGTACCAGCTCTCACTTAAAAGATGCCGCCAAGGTCAGATGGACAGGGCCTCTAGAAAGTGTCATGACACTGCAGAGTTGCAGGAAGGAAAATACTCCCCACACAGTGATGCACCAGGCTGGACCAGACAACACCTGCTGCCTCCAAAATGCCCCAAGGCCATGGGACAAGGCTGACCCGCCCCTACAGGACCGGCATAAAAGCCGTCCCTGTGCTCCTGTCCCTCACACTCTTCTCCTGACACCTTCTCCTTCTGCTCCTTCTGACAACAGGGTGAGTCTCAAGCCCCTGACCCTCCTGCTTCTGCACCCCTGACCCCTCTCTTCCAGCACGCTCAGCCCCAGCCTCAGCACAGCCCCACAACAGCCTCCACACTCCCTCACCCTCCTGCATCACCACCCCTCACACCCCCACAGCCCTGCCCTGCCTCACCCCCCTCTCTTCCAGGGACCCTCCACACCACACCCATGGCCTGCTACGACCTCTGCCGACCCTGCGGACCCACCCCGCTGGCCAACAGCTGCAACGAGCCCTGTGCCCTGCAATGCCAGGACTCCCGTGTCATCATCAACCCTTCCCCTGTGCTGGTCACCCTGCCAGGACCCATCATGACCTCCTTCCCCCAGAGCACCGCCGTTGGATCCACCTCCTCGGCTGCCGTGGGCACTGAGCTCAGTGTGCAGGGACAGCCCATCTCTGGGGGATTTGGTGGCTTTGGTGGCTTTGGCTATGGGCTGGGCTATGGCCGTGGATTTGGCTATGGGCTGGGCTGTGGCTATGGCAGAAGGGGTGGCTACAACTGCTGAGTACCCTCAGCATCACTCCTGACCCCAACCACCCAATCCCTGGAACACACCCCAGATATTGAGGATGCCACTCTGGTCCAAGGCTTGCAAACGAGTTCAGCACTTCCAGCTGCTGCTCTCAGGGCACAAAGCAAGGCAGTAGCCAAGTGGTCAGCCCCGGCTGCCTGGAAACATGGCCTTCTCCTCCTCTTCTCCCACTCCCTTTCATCTCTGTCCATTCCCTCCTGCTCCAAATCTCTTCTCCCAAGACAGGAGGAATCAGGAATCTCCACTATGACATTGTTTCTACTGGGGATAAGGATGGCATTGATGCTCTGGCCAAATGGCGTGCAAGGAAAGGACCTTGGCTGGTGGTCACCCTACTTTCAACTCAGACCAATCCTCTTCCTCTTGCCACTCATGACCTCTCACTGTTCTTTTGCCTCAATAAAATTGTCCTGCATTGCAGCATTCTAATGTCTCCATTTCCTTTATGGCACAGGCACACTTCACTTTTCCAGTGCATCCCACAAACCCTTCACTTGATTGATCTCAGACCAGGATACACTAAACAGATCTATCCCTGTCTCTGGCACAAGATCCTCCTAGGCTATGTTTTTACATTGGCTACACACAGTTGCTCCAGTCCTTCCTTGTCTCTTTAGCCCATATACAGATCTCCATGAGCAGGTTCCTTCCCTTGAGGCCCCAGAGCTGAGCACAGAACTCCGGTCTCACCAGAGTAGAGCCAAGCAGAGTGTCAGAATTCCCTCCTCAACTTCTGCCCGCACTGTGGCAATGAACCCATGGCACGTACAGTTTCTGTTTGGTGTTCACATGGCCAAGACATGTCCAATTTTCCAACCATCAACACCCCAATTCCTCCTCCTCAGGGATGCTCTTAATCAACTCATTACCCATCCAGTATCCTGTACTGAGATTGCTCCAATCTAGATTTAGGATCTTGCTCTTGGTCCTGTTGACCTTCATGACAATCGCATCTCCCAATCTCCCCAGCCTGTCCAGAACCCTCTGGGTGCCATCCCTTCCCTCCAGACAATCAACCACAGCACTCACTTTGATGTCATTCCCATTGTTGCTGAGGGGACACTCAATTGCACTGTCCCTGTGCCTGACAAAGGTGTGAAGTGACAATGGTCCCAATATGAGCCTCTGTAGGTCACCTCTGATCCCTGTTCTCCTCACAGACATGGAGCCGTTGATCACAACTCTCTGAGTGAGACCATCCCACCCATTTTCCACCTCACAGTTGATGTTCTAGCTATCAATTCCACATCTCTCCAGGTCAGAAATAAAGATGTTGTCTGCCACAAGAAGAAGACTTGAGCTTTGCACAAGTCCATGTACACGATATCAGTTGCTGTTCAGTCATTCACCACTGTTGGGATCCCATCAAACTTTTCAGGAAGAATTTGGCCTTCATGAAAATGGGAGCAGCAGCAGTGGAGGGATGAGCCACGTCTTTGGGGTCTTGAGTTATGGCAAGTGCCCAGAGCTGAGGCCACTTCCCTTGAAGGATTTCCCTGCAGGAAGTGGTGCTTGGCTGAGCTCTGTGTTTGCCCTGTGCCAGTGGCCCAGTTTGGGCATGAGGAAAGAGCTGTGGCTGCTGTTGGACACAATCCTTTTGTAAAGTCTTTTAGACTCTTCCCCATTCAACACTCTCAGAGAAGCTGAGCAAGTCTAGGTTGCCAGAGAGTGCAGTGAGTGGCCTGAGAGTGGCTGAGGCTGAGGCCAGAGGCTTTTGATCAGTGGCCTAAAGTGAAAATGGAGGTGAATCTCCAGTACAGCCCAGGAGTTGGATCCATGTGGACACCTCTGTTCAGCATCCTGAATAATGAGCTGGGCCGTGTCCCCTCTGACACATAGCAACCTCAGGAATGGATATTGGATAGGTGATGAGTTGATTGAGACCAAGCCCAAGGAAAAGGACTCAGGGTGTTGGTGGACAAAGAATTGGACATTGCCTGGCCATGTGCACTCACAGAACAAAACATCTCCATATCCTGGGCTCATCCCCACAGCATAGTCAGGAGGTGAGGGGGTGATTCTGACCCTCTGCTCTGATCTTGAGAGACTTGAGTTTTTTCAACTCTGAGTACTTGAGGAAATGGAAGATATGAACCTGCTGAAGCCTAGCTGTAGAGGTACAGGGAAGATAATGAGTGTCTAGGGCAACTGGTGTGCAGCCAAAGTGAAAACAAGACCCATACACAGCTTGTACCAGAGGCAGGGACAGACCTGTTTTGGTGTATTCAGGCCTGGAATTAAGGAAGTAAAGTGTTTGTGGGATGCACTGGAAAGGCAAAGTGTGCCAGTGTGTGCCCATGAAGAGAAGGACACTGAAAAATGCTGCAATGCAAGATAATTTTATTGAACTAAAAGAACACTGGAAGGTCATGAGCAATTACTGGAAGAGAGAAGTCAGAGGGGCAAGTAGGGCAACCATCAGCCAATGGCCTTTGCTTGCAGGCAGTTGGGCCAGAGCATCAAGGCCTTCCTGCCCCACAGTGAGAGCAGCCCAATGGTGGAGGTACCTGATTGTCTCTGAATTGGGAGAAGGGGTTTGCAACAGAGGAGACCACCCATAGACCAAGGGGTGATGCAGAAAAGAAAATGGAGGAAGAGAAGGAGGCAGATGGGCCATGTTTGCAGGCAGCACGGGCTGGTCCCTTGGCTACTGCCTTGCTTGGTGCCCTGAGAGCAGGAGCTGGAAGCGCCGAGTCCATTTGAGAGCCTTGGCCCAGAGTCATCCTCAATGCCTGGGGCGTGTTCCAGGGAGTAGGTGGTTGTTGTCAGGAGCTGTGCTGAGGGTTATTAGCAATTGTAGCCTCCCCTTCTGCCATAGCCACAGCCCAGCCCATAGCCAAATCCACGGCCATAGCCCAGCCCATAGCCAAAGCCACCAAAGCCACCAAATCCCCCAGAGATGGGCTGTCCCTGCACACTGAGCTCAGTGCCCACGGCAGCCGAGGAGGTGGATCCGACGGCGGTGCTCTGGGGGAAGGAGGTCATGATGGGTCCTGGCAGGGTGACCAGCACAGGGGAAGGGTTGATGATGACACGGGAGTCCTGGCATTGCAGGGCACAGGGCTCGTTGCAGCTGTTGGCCAGCGGGGTGGGTCCGCAGGGTCGGCAGAGGTCGTAGCAGGCCATGGGTGTGGTGTGGAGGGTCCCTGGAAGAGAGGGGGGTGAGGCAGGGCAGGGCTGTGGGGGTGTGAGGGGTGGTGATGCAGGAGGGTGAGGGAGTGTGGAGGCTGTTGTGGGGCTGTGGGGAGGCATGAGGGCTGCTGAGGCTGGGGCTGAGCGTGCTGGAAGAGAGGGGTCAGGGGTGCAGGAGCAGGAGGGTCAGGGGCTTGAAACTCACCTTGTCAGCACAGGAGCAAGAGGAGATGTCTGAAGAAGTGTGTGAGGGAGAGAGGCTCTGGTCCTGGCTTTTATGCTGGTCCTGGATGGGCGGGTCAGCCTTGTCCCATGGCCTCGGGGCATTTTGGAGGCAGCAGGTGTTGCCTGGCTCAACCTGGTGCGTCATGATGTGGAGAGTGTTTTTCTTTGTGGAATTCTGCAGTGTCATATCCAGCCCTTGAGTTTGTCCATCTGACCTTGGAGGCTCCTTTAGAATGAGAGCTGGTATTTGGGAGTATTTGATTGTTTCATGCATTTCAGGGAGGGCTGAATAAACAAGGAAACACAGCATAGTTGCAATATCATCAGTGAGGTAATTTTGAAGCTCACATGTGCTGTGGTTTGTGTGTGATTTGTGAAGACTGATTGTTTTTGTGCCCCTGTATGTCCATTGGTCATTGTATTGCACCCAGGAGTGCTGTGGGAGCTGCTGATGTCCTGGGGAGGTCACTCAGCAATAATCTGGAGAGGTCACAGTGCCTGGGAGATCTTCCTGATGGAAGAAAGAGAGTTCTTACCCTTGTGTCTTGAATGGCTTTGAGACAGGGTCTTGCAAAGTAGAGGCTATTCAGGCTGAACTTGTTCCAACGTTATAGTCCATTTAGATTTCTAAAATTTACCCAACAAGCTACTCTATCACTTGAAGTGTATTTCTTGATGTCGTTTATAAATTCTAAACACAACCACAGACCTGGGCCCATCCCTTTTTTCCCAGCTTAGTGTGTGACGTCAATTCATTTATTCCGCGTTCAAGCCAAAAGGTTTCGTAACTTCTATCCTGTCAGTAATATTGTGTTCCTACTAGCAAAATGAGTAATTACTAATGGACAGTTAATGAGTTGCTCTTCCCTTCTCTGTCATGGTGCAGGTGTTCCTTTGTGGAATTCTGTGATTCCACGTACTTCTCTTGAGTCTGTGTCCATCTGACCTTGGCGGCATCTTTTAAATGGGAATATTAGAGTCTAAATGCTGGTCTTGATGTTTTAAGTCAGGATGGGTTGAAAACGTGACCAAAGCCTAGTGGAGATGGGGTGTCATCAGTGAGGTCACCCCAATAGCCCTGCTGTGCTGTTTGGTGAATAGGGACCCTGTTTCCTCACAGATATTTTAGGCTGCTCCAAGCTTTTCAAGTGTTCTTGGGGTGACTGTCTGCCCCTTTAACCACATTCTCATCCTCCCTACCTTGCCTACATCTCTCCAGACTTGTCTTGCCTTTCCCATTGGAGATGGGAAAACAATCCATGAGACTTAGGGATTTATCCTATGCTCCTCACAGTCTCATGTTGGTTCATCCATAGTGCTCGACTCAGCTGGACCCAGCAAGGTAACACTGTGGGGGTCACAGTGCTGGGCTGTGACTGACACTTGGAAAGGAAACCTCATGGAGGATGAGGGGAAGAAGAAGTGTGAGGGAAATTATTCATCCACTGATTAGTTAACTCTTCAAACCCACGTGTCTGCTGTTTAGAGAAAAGGAAGTCCTGTGGGACTGTGTTAAGGCCCTGATAGAAGTCCAGGAATGACATAACTTGCCATTCCCTTGTTAACAAGACCATTTGATCAGGGAAGGACCTCCTTGTGATCCTGGTGAAGCATAAATGAATCATGAGGTGGCCATGTACCCTCTGATGTAAAAATATCCAGCAATTAACAGGAGAGGATTAGGAAATAACTTAATAGGAAACGTAATATGCAGAGGATGAGGATGTCAACCATCTTGTCATGCACTGCTGGTGCTCTACATAGGTTGCAGAGTGCAACAAGGACATGGTTGACCAAGAGCAGTGCCAGGAGGCCGTGACACTGGAAAGATTGGAGTACCCTAAAAAGAAGAAGAAGTAGACAGAGCTGGGGTTCTTTCATTCAGAAGAAAATAAGGCAAATGGGAAATTAGGTCATTATGCCATGGCGTGTCCTCCTTGCTGACACATCCGTGGTCCTCAGGGTTGTTTAGATCTTAAACATGTTCAGAAAGTCACCAGCAACGAGATAATGGCCACTAATTCTTGCATTTAAAAGTTGCCGTCAAGGTCAATGGACAGAGCCTCAAGGTCAGAATATGGAATTGCAGAATTGCATGAAAGAAAACACTCCCCACACAATGACTCACCACACTGGGATAGCAAAGAGCTGCCGCCTTAAAAAATGCCCCAAGGCAAGGGACAAGACTGTCCCACCCCTCAGGACCAGGATAAAAGCTGACCCAGAGCCTCTCTCCCTCACACACTCCTCCTCACACCTTCTTCTCCTGATCCTGTGCTGACAAGGTAAGTCTCTATCCCCTGACCCTCCAGCTCCTGCACCCCTGACCCCTCTCTGCTCAGCCCCAGCCTCAGCAGCCCTCACGCCTCCCCACAGCCCCACAACAGCCTCCACACTCCCTCACCCTCCTGCATCACCACCCCTCACACCCCCACAGCCCTGCCCTGCCTCACCCCCCTCTCTTCCAGGGACCCTCCACACCACACCCATGGCCTGCTACGACCTCTGCCGACCCTGCGGACCCACCCCGCTGGCCAACAGCTGCAACGAGCCCTGTGCCCTGCAATGCCAGGACTCCCGTGTCATCATCAACCCTTCCCCTGTGCTGGTCACCCTGCCAGGACCCATCATGACCTCCTTCCCCCAGAGCACCGCCGTGGGATCCACCTCCTCGGCTGCCGTGGGCACTGAACTCAGTGTGCAGGGACAGCCCATCTCTGGGGGATTTGGTGGCTTTGGTGGCTTTGGCTATGGGCTGGGCTATGGCCGTGGATTTGGCTATGGGCTGGGAGGCCTGGGCTGCTATGGCAGAAGGGGAGGCTACAATTGCTAAGAACCCTCCCCAGCACTCCTGATACCAGCCAACCACTCCCTGCAACACACCCCAGGCATTGAGGATGCCTCTCTGGACCAAGGCTCTGAAATGGACCCAGTACTTCCATCTCCTGCTCTCAGGGCACCAAGCAAGGTGTTAGCCACAGGGCCAACATGGGCTGCCTTCAAATATGGCCCATCTCCATCCATCCTCTTCTCCCACTTCCTTTGTGTCACCCCTTTGGCTATTTCCAGTCCTCTCTGCTGTAAGCCCCTTCTCCCAAGCCAGAGATGACTGGGCATCTCCTCCATCAGGCTGCTCAACTTGTGGAAGTCTTTGATGGTCTGGCAAATCCACCTGCAAGCAGAGAGGCCACAGCTGATGGTCGCCGTACCTGTACCTCAGCCCGAATTCTTCCACTTGCTGCTCATGATTTTCACTTCTCTTTATGCCTCAATAAAGTTCTCTTGCATTGCAATATTGTGAAATGTCCTCTTCCTTCACCTGCACTTTGCTCTTCCACTGCATCCCCCAAACCCTTCATTTCCAGTCCTGGATACACCAACACAGGTCTGTCCCTGCCTCTTGTACAAACCCTGTATGGGTCTTATTTTCACTTTGGCTGGACACCACTTATTCCCTCATAATTTTCCCTGTCCATCTACAGCTCTGCTTCAGAAGGTCCATGTCTTCTGAATACACGTCCATTCTCAGAAGAGCAGAGCAGAGGGGCAGAATTTCCCTCTCACCTGCTTCTCATGCTGTGGGGATGAGCTCAGGATTCAGGGGCTTTCAGATCTGTGTGTGTTCATGGCCAGGGCATGTCCATTTCTTCATCTACCAGCATTCCAGGTCCTTCTCCTCTGGGCTGCTCTCAATTCTCTCATTGCTCGGTCTGTGGTCATGTTTGGCATTGCTCCAAAACAAGTGCAGGACCTTGCACTTGGCCACGTTCAGCTTCATGAGACTGACAATATCCCACTGCCCAAACCTGTTCCAGACCCTGTGGATGCCATCCCTTCCCTCCAGACAGCCAACCTCAGTACTCAGCTAGTCTCTGATTGTGCTGGACATCCCACTCAATCCCACTGTCCATGTCCCTGACAAAGATGGGAAATAATAAAGCAGCTTCTGCCTGTCACCAGTCATCCCTTTTTTCCACACACATGGTGCCAATGACCACAACAGCTTGGCTAAGACTGTCCTCTTTGAGTTAGACCTTCCCATCCATTCCTTATCCACCACATGGTCAAACCACAACTCCACATCTTTCCAGAGTGCATATGCCTTCTGCTACAGGAACAAATGCTATGCACTAGTCCAGGTACATGATATTGTTCCCTCTCCCCTCATCCAACAATACTGGAATCAATACCAGACCATTTAAAGATGTCATCAAGGTCAGATAGGCACGACCCCAATTTCTGGACACGATACTGAAGTGCTGAGGGAAGCAAAACATTCCCCACCTTATGATTTGCCAGAGCTACTGCCTGAAAAAATGCCTCAATATCAAAGCCAATGGCTGTTCCAAATCTTCAGCACCAGATCATCCTCAAGGTCATACTCTGGATGTTATCCATCAGGGTCTTTTCTTCCTTATTCCCATTAACCCAGAGATAAACACACTTCTCTAATACGAGGGAAGAAGAGCAGAGGGGCAGGATCTCCCTCACCTGGATTGGAGCAATACCAAACCTGCAGGATACAGGCTGGGTGATGAGGGGATTGAGAACAGACACAAGGAGGAGGAATTAGAGAGTTGGAGGAAGAACTGGATGTGCCCTAACCATGTGCACTCACCAACCAGAATACCCCTTGTTTCCCTGGGCTCATGCCCTCAGCCTGGGCAGCACAAAAGAGTGGGAGAATCTCACCCTCTGCACTCCTGTTCTAAGACCAGAGTTCATCCCCAAAGACAAGAAAGACATGGACCTGCTTCATCTGATCTATAGATGTGCCTGGAACTTGATGAGGAACAGGGACAGCTGGTGTCCAGCCAGAGGGAACACACCACCTTCAAGATAATGAGGGGCTTGTGCCAGAGGAAGGGATAGATCAGGATTAGTGTATCCAAGCCTGTGATTCAGTAGCTGAAGGTTTGATGGAATGCACTTGACGAGCAAAATATGCTAGTGGGTAATAGAACTGGGGAGTTACATGCAAAAGTGGTCTTGGAACTTTTTTTCACCCACCCCAATGGTCTCTACAATGCTGGAATAGTACTGAGCAGGGATGGAAGAGTCTCAGGGGAATAAAGAAGGAGGACACATCTGAAGCTATGATGCAGGAAAACTTTATTGAGGTAGAACAGTGAGAACTCAGGAGCAACCAGTGGAAGGGAGCTGGTCTGAGGTGCAAGTAGGGCAACAATCATCTGTGGCACCACCAGAAAAGGTGCTTTGCTTGCAGGAACTCTTCCCAGAGCAGAGAGCTGCTGCTGTCAGGAGTGGTGCCAAAGGCCTTTAGCAGTTGTAGCCACCCCTTCTGCCATAGCAGCCCAGGCCTCCCAGCCCATAGCCAAATCCACGGCCATAGCCCAGCCCATAGCCAAAGCCACCAAAGCCACCAAATCCCCCAGAGATGGGCTGTCCCTGCACACTGAGTTCAGTGCCCACGGCAGCCGAGGAGGTGGATCCGACGGCGGTGCTCTGGGGGAAGGAGGTCATGATGGGTCCTGGCAGGGTGACCAGCACAGGGGAAGGGTTGATGATGACACGGGAGTCCTGGCATTGCAGGGCACAGGGCTCGTTGCAGCTGTTGGCCAGCGGGGTGGGTCCGCAGGGTCGGCAGAGGTCGTAGCAGGCCATGGGTGTGGTGTGGAGGGTCCCTGGAAGAGAGGGGGGTGAGGCAGGGCAGGGCTGTGGGGGTGTGAGGGGTGGTGATGCAGGAGGGTGAGGGAGTGTGGAGGCTGTTGTGGGGCTGTGGGGAGGTGTGAGGGCTGCTGAGGCTGGGGCTGGGGCTGAGCAGAGACGGGCCAAGGGTGTAGGAGCAGGAGGGTCAGGGGCTTGAGACTCACCTTGTTTGCAGGAGCAGGAGGAGGACGAGTGAGGAGAAATGTGTGAGGGAGAGAAGCTCTGGGCTGGCTTTTATGCTGGTCCTGAAGGGGCAGGACAGTCTTGTTCCATGGCCTTGGGGCATTTTTTAGCCAGCAGCTCTCTGCCTGGCCCAGCCTGGTGCGTCATGATGTGGGGAGTGTTTTCATTCTCACAACTCTGCAGTGTTATATCCAGCTCTTGAGGCTGGTTTCATCGGAACTTGACGGCAGCTTTAGAAGATGGCATTTGGGTGGATTTGATTGTTAGATGTGTGTCAGGGAGGGCTGAATAAACAACCAGGGCCCAGCAGAAATGCAAATTCATCAGTGAGGTCATTTTGTGGCACTCCTATGCTGTGGTTTGTCGGTGCCCTGTGAAGACTGGGACTCTTTTTGTGCTGCTGGACGTCCATCAGTCATTGTGTTGCACCCAGGAATGTTGAGGGACCTTCTGATGCCCTGGTCACTGAACAATATTTTGGAACTGTTCTGGTGTCTGGAAGCAGTTCCTGATTCATGGAGTTCATGCCCTTGTGTCTTGTATGTGAGCAAGAGGGTGAATCTGGAAAACAGGAGACTGTTTTCAGGCTGAACTTGTTCCATTGTTATGGTCCATTTGAATTTCTCACATTTACTCGACCATGTACTCTGTCAATTAAAGTGTATTTCTTGGCCTCATTCAGAAATCCTACAAATAATAACAAACCAGGATTGATCCTTTTTTTCCCAAACTGATCTCTGTCAACAATTAACTTTTTCCGCATTCAAGCCACAAGGTGTAGTAACTTATAATCATAAGCCTTAGTGTTTTGTTCCTGTGAGCAAGACCAAATAATTAGTAATGGATAGCCAGCAAGCTCTTCTTTCCTTCTTTGCCATGGTTTAGTTGTTTCTTTGTGAAATTGTGCAATTTCATGTTCTGCTCCTGAGGCTATCTCCACCTGACCTTGGTGGTAGGTTTTAGTTGCAATTAGAGACCAAGGTGTTGTCAGGACATGCAGAAAATTCAAGCAAAGCTTACAAGATTGGGGTGTCATCAGTGAGGTCATTCCATGGCATAGTGACAACGTGTCGCATTTGCATTCCTGCCTCCTGCTTGGAAGAACTCCCACCTCTTTCAGCTTCTCCTCATCTTAAGGATACTCAAGTCCCATCAGTGTCATGGTGGCTCTTGGTCAACCATGCTCACATCCATGAGGCCTCACCTGTGGTGAGGAACAGGATGTTCAGTTCCCTCAATCTGCTTGTATTTCTCTTCCTAATTCCTGTCCTGGTAACTGCTGTAGCTTCTTGCTGTGAAGGGTACATGGAGATGTCAAGATCCATTTATGCTCCACCAGGAAGAGAAGGTTCTTTCCTACTAGAACACTGGTTGCCAATGGAAGGGACACTGGTGTCATCCTGAATTTCTGTCAGGGCTTTTGCACAGTCCCACATAACATCCTTATCTCTGAATTGCAGACACGTGGGTTTCAAAGGTGGATTAATGAATGGATGAGGAACAGCCAGAGAGTGATGGTCAATGTCTCCATGTACATGTGGAGGCTGATGATGAGGCCTTCAGGTCTAGTGATTTTGAATGCCTTTATCAAGGACATGAGCAGTGTGATTGAGACCACTCTCAGCAGGTTTGCAAGTGCCAGGAAGCTGAGCAGTGCAGTTGACACAAGAACCTGGAGGGACCCCATCAGGAGGGGACTCTGGGAATGTTAAGAACATAAGAACCTCTTGCAGCTTCAACAATTCCAAGTTTAAGGTCCTGCACCCGGGTTTGGACAGTCCCAGACATCAGAACAGTTTGGGAGAGGAAATCCTTAAGAGCAGTTCCACAGTTCCACAGAGAAAGACCTGAAGGTTTTGGGTGGACCAAAATCTTGACAGGAAGCAGCAATGTGAATTTTCTGCCCAGAGCACCAACCATATCCTGGGTAAGAAAGAAGTGTAAAGTGTTGCCAGCAGGAATGACTGGGGGTCAATTGGAAATGAGAATCCCATTATTGTAATGGCAGAGACCAAACGGATCAATAGATGGCCATGCATCCTTCTAGCAAAAGAAATTCTGGAAAAGGGTTTCTAGCAGACTGACACTTCCTGTCTCCTCTGAGATAGGGATATCTGATTTGGGGTGATGTGTTGGGCTTTTTGGAAGAGATGAGCTTAGAGAAGCAAGAACAGTGCAAGAAGAGCAAAAGGTTGAAGGGACTGAAGAATCCTTGTTGTGATTAGAAATGGGGGATATGCAAGGTTTATTTTTGCAAGAAGGATAGAATGGACAAAGGAGATGTTGTATTGTTCTATGGCATGACCTCACTCATAAGACTCCAATTCTTGTAGGCTTTGTTGTCATCTTCTATGTGCCTGACACAAAAGAGTGATACCAATCCTTTGACCTCTCCTCCTCAAAATTAAAAAATGCCACAAAGGTCAGATGGACACAGCCTCTAGAGAAGGACAGAGAATCACAGAATTCCACAAAGACATGCCAGTACCATGACAGAGGAGGAAATAGGATCACAATGACCATCCAGTAGCAATTAGTGTTTTTTCCTAACAGGAATATAATATTACAACTGACAGGATATAAGTTATGAAACCACATGGTTTGAATGCGGAATAAGTAAATTCACGTCAGAGACCAGCCTTGACTAAACGTGATCAAGTATCATTGGTTACTTACTTATTTGATTTCTTAAAGAGGTGAAGAAATACACTTTAAATTACAGAGTATACATTTCCAGAGAATGGTGAGAAATCCACAGCATTGAAACAGGATCGACCTAACCAGCCTCTAATTTCCAGATCCTCTCTCTTGATACTACGCAAGAAATAAGGACATGGGGTCTCTTTCATCCATCAGGAAAAACTCCCAGGCACTGGGACCTTGCCAATCAATTGAAGACTGACCTCCCCAGGACATCAGCAGATCCCTCAGCCTTCCTGGGTGCAACACAAAGACTGATGGACATCCAGTGGCAGAGAACAGAGTCCCAATATTCAAAAGACACCCATAAAACACAGGACATGTGTCACAAAATGACACTGCTGGGCACTGGTTGTTTATTCAGCTCTCCCTGACACACATCAAACAGTGCAATCGTCCCAAATACCAATGCAATAAAGTTGTTGTGAAGGTCAGATGGACACGGATTCAAGGGCAGGCAATGGAATGGCAGAACATCAGGAAGGAAAACACTTGCCAAATCATGACTCTCCAACCTGCAGCCTCCAAAATGCCCCAAGGCCAAGGGACAAGGCTGTCCTGCCCCTCTAGGACCAGCATAAAAGCCGGGACCAGAGCCTCTCACCCTCACACACTTCTCCTCATTCCTTCTCCTCCTGCTCCTGTACTGACAAGGTGAGTCTCAAGCCCCTGACCCTCCTGCTCCTGCACCCCTGACCCCTCTCTTCCAGCACGCTCAGCCCCAGCCTCAGCAGCCCTCACGCCTCCCCACAGCCCCACAAGAGCCTCCACACTCCCTCACCCTCCTGCATCACCACCCCTCACACCCCCACAGCCCTGCCCTACCTCACCCCCCTCTCTTCCAGGGACCCTCCACACCACACCCATGGCCTGCTACGACCTCTGCCGACCCTGCGGACCCACCCCGCTGGCCAACAGCTGCAACGAGCCCTGTGCCCTGCAATGCCAGGACTCCCGTGTCATCATCAACCCTTCCCCTGTGCTGGTCACCCTGCCAGGACCCATCATGACCTCCTTCCCCCAGAGCACCGCCGTCGGATCCACCTCCTCGGCTGCCGTGGGCACTGAGCTCAGTGTGCAGGGACAGCCCATCTCTGGGGGATTTGGTGGCTTTGGTGGCTTTGGCTATGGGCTGGGCTATGGCCGTGGATTTGGCTATGGGCTGGGAGGCCTGGGCTGTGGCTATGGCAGAAGGGGCTGCTCCACCTGCTAAGGGGACAGCCCAGGCTGGCTGCAAACACGGTCTATCTGCTCCTCTGCTCCAACTCTGTACTGTTTGTTTATCGCCCCTTAAGCTCTCTCCATTCCTGTCTGCTGCAAACCACTTCTCCCAAGTCAGAGACCATTAGGCACCTCTGCTGGGTTGCTCCCACTCTGGGGCAGGAGGTTCTTGATGGTGTGGAAAATCCTCCTGTGAGCCAAGTACAGTGGTTGAGGGTTGCCCTACATGCAGCTCAGACCATCTCACTACTGCTGGATGATCCTGACCTTTCATTCTTCTACCTCAATAAAGTTTTACTGCATCATAGCCTCTGATGACTCCTCCTTCTTTTTTGTCCCAGGAGTTTTCCAGTCTCTCTCAGCACTGAGCCAGGACCGTAGACACCATTTGGATTAGAAAGTGTACCAAGACCACTTTTAGGATTTATTTGCCCAGCTCTACCAACCACTGGCATGCTTTGATCTTCTAGTACATCCCACAGACCCTTCTGTTTCTACAACACAGGCCTGGATACACTAATGCAGATTTATCCCTGACACTTGCACAAGCCTGTCTGGGTGGTGTGTTCCCTTTGGCTGGACACCCATTGCTCCAGTCCCTCATCATCTACACAGCTAACTAGGATATCTTCTAGAGCAGATCATAGGGGTCCTAAAGTTGAACAAAAAATTCTGGTCTTGCCAGAGAGGAGTAGAGGCAAATTAATCCCCTGCTCATCTGCTGCCAACACTGTGGGGATGAGCACAGGACACAGAGGGTTTGTGGTCTGTGAGTGCACATGGCCATGGCATATCCAAATCTCCATCTAAAACCCCAATTCCTGCTACTTGGGGCTGGTCTCAATCCCCTCATCACCCAGCCTGTATCCTGCAGGTTTGGGATTGCTGCCATCCAGTTGCAGCAGATTCTGCCCCTCTGCTCTGCTCTGGTGATATTGAAGAGCATTCTTAATCTTTGGGTTATTGGGAACAAGGAATAAAAGACTCTGCTGGGACGATGAGGAGTATGGCCTTGAGGATGGTCTGTGGCTGAAGGTTTTGGACAGCCTTGTCCCATGACATTGGGACATTTTCCAGGCTGTTGCCTGGCACAGCCTGGTGAGTCATGAGGGATGGACTGTTTTGCTTCCTGCAGCTCTACAATTCCATGTTCTGCTCTTGTCCTTAGGATCCTGGTGACAGCTTTGAAGGGATGGAATAAGTATCAGCATGGGTGGATGAGGGAAGAGGGACCAATATCATATGGATTCGTGCAAAACTTTTGTTCCCATGCCAGAAAACATCCTTGCCTCTAAGCTGGAGAAATGTGAAGTTGAAGGCTGGATAAGGAATGGGCAGGAAGATCTCCTCAAAGAGTTGTGCTCAATGGCTCCATGTCCTTATGTGGAGAACAGGGAGGAGTGGTGACTCAGAGAATTGTATTCCAACTATTATCACTTCCCATCTTTCCCAGGGACATGGAGAGCGCAATTGTGTGTCCCCTCAGCAAGAATGTGAATAAAAGTAGGTGAGTGGTGTAGATGATTGTTTGGAGAGAAGGGATGGCATCCAGAGGGTACTGGACAGTCAGGGAAGATGGGCGGGTGTGCAGCTTATGAAGGTCATCAGGGCCAAGAGGAAGGTCCTGCACCTGCATTGGATCCATCTCAATAATGGATGTTGGATGAACAATGAGTTAATTAAGAGCATCAGTGAGAAGAAGGACTTGGGGTGTGGGTGGATGAAGGATTGGACGTGTCCTCACCCTGTGAATGAGCTGAGCAAAAATTCTCCTATTTCTGAGGCTGTTCCCACAGGGTGGGCAGCACATTCTGCCCTCTCCTGAACACTGATGAGACCAGGCTTGTGTGTTTCTCTCTGAAGACAGAATAAAAGGGAAGACGTGGACCTGCTCAAGCAGATCTGTAAATGGCTTTAGGAGATGATGAAGATTTGGAGGAACTTGAGTGCAGCCAAAGTGAGCACACCACGCACGATGTCCTTGTGTCAGAGACATGGATAGAGCTGCACTAGTGTATCCAGGTGTGTGTTCAAGCAAGTGAAAATTTGCTGTGATGCACAGAAGAGCAAAGTGTACCAGTGGGGAGTGAAATTGGAGAAATAATTCCTAAAAGTCATCTTGGAACAGGTTTTCAATATCCCAAAGAACCTCAAACACTTTGATTTAGTCTCAAAGAGTCTAGGGAGAAGAAAGAAGAAGCACTCATCTCTGTTTGTGATACAGGAAAATTTTATTGAGGTAGAACAGTGAAAACTCAGAAGCAGCCAGGGCAAGGGAGATGGTCTGAGGTGCAAGTAGGGCAACCATCACTGAGGCCACTTGCTTGCAGGTGGTCTGGCCAAAACACCAAGGCCTTCCTGCCCCAGAGTGGGAGCAGCTCAGCAGAGGTGCCCAATGGTGTCCAGCCTAAGAGAAGGGATTGCAGCAGAGGCAGCTGGACAGAGCAAAAGGGGCAATGCAGAGCACAGAGTGGGAGAAGAAGAGGAGGGAAAAGGGCCATGTTTGCAGGCCTGGCCCCTTGGCTACTGCCTTGCTTGCTGCCCTAAGAGGAGGAGGTGGAAGAACTGAGCCCATTTGAGAGCCTTGGCCCAGAGAGCTCTCAATGCCTGGGGTGTGTTCCAGGGAAAGGGTGGTTGGTGTCAGGAGTGGTGCTGAGAACCCTCAGCAGTTGTAGCGGCCCCTTCTGCCATAGCAGCCCAGGCCTCCCAGACCATAGCCAAATCCACGGCCATAGCCCAGCCCATAGCCAAAGCCACCAAAGCCACCAAATCCCCCAGAGATGGGCTGTCCCTGCACACTGAGCTCAGTGCCCACGGCAGCCGAGGAGGTGGATCCGACGGCGGTGCTCTGGGGGAAGGAGGTCATGATGGGTCCTGGCAGGGTGACCAGCACAGGGGAAGGGTTGATGATGACACGGGAGTCCTGGCATTGCAGGGCACAGGGCTCGTTGCAGCTGTTGGCCAGCGGGGTGGGTCCGCAGGGTCGGCAGAGGTCGTAGCAGGCCATGGGTGTGGTGTGGAGGGTCCCTGGAAGAGAGGGGGGTGAGGCAGGGCAGGGCTGTGGGGGTGTGAGGGGTGGTGATGCAGGAGGGTGAGGGAGTGTGGAGGCTGTTGTGGTGCTGTGGGGAGGCGTGAGGGCTGCTGAGGCTGGGGCTGAGCAGAGAGGGATCAGGGGTGCAGGAGCAGGAGGGCTTGAAAACTCACCTTGTCAGAAGGAGCAGGAGGAGAAGGAGTGAGAAGTGTGTGAGGGAGAGAGGCTCTGGGTTGCCTTTTATGCTGGTCCTGGAGGGGTGGGACAGTCTTGTCCCATGGCCTTGGGGCATTTTGCAGGCAACAGTTTGGCCCAGCCTGATGAGTCATAATGTGGGTCATGTTTTCTTTCCTGATGTTGTGTGACTCCATGCCCTCCCCTTGAACCTGTCTCCTTCTGACCTTGGCGGCAGCTTTTAAATGGGAACAGTACAGGCAAATGTTTTCATATTGTTTTGTCTCAGGAATGTGGAAGATGGAAACAAAGCCCACAGGAATTTGGGTGTTTTCTCCTGTCTTCAACTGACCCCCAGACATTACTGCTCGCTACATCTGTTTCTATGGAATCCAGGATATGGTTGCTTTTCTCGGCTGAAAATTCACATTGCTGTTTCCTGTCAAAATTTTTGACCCCTGAACCCTCAGGTCTTTCTCTGTGGAGTTGCTCTCTAGGAGTTCCTCTCCCAAGCTGTTCTCACATTTGGGATTGCCCCAGTGCAGGTGCATGACCTTGAACTTGGCATTGAAAATCATGAGGTTCGTATGTTCTCAATATTCCCTGTGTCTCCTATGTTGGGATCTCTTGTTCTTGTGTCAATTGCACTGCTCAGCTTCCTGGCATCTGCAAACATTCTGAGGGTGGTTTCAATTTAACTGCTCACATCCTGAATAAAGGTATTGAAAATCACCAATCCAAGGCAGAGGTCTCATGATCAGCTTCCACATTTACACAGAGCCATTGACCATCACTCTTTGTCTGTTCCTCATCCATTCATTAGTACACACATCAAACCCACATGTAGGTAGTTTAGAGACAAGGGTGTCCTGTGGGATTGCCCTGACAGTAGTCCAGGCACGACGCCAGTTGCCATTCCCTTGGCTACCAAAGCATTCGAGAAAAGAAGGTCCTTGTCGTCCTGCTGGAGCTTAACTGGATCATGTAGTCTTTGAAATAAAAATCTCCAGCAGTTTATGTCTCAGCCCAAGGGTGTCTTTTTATGCTTGAGATCACCCCAGGAGGACAAGAAGGTGGTCTAGAACCCAGTTCTTTCCTATGCCCACCCATGAGAGACTGCAGGAGGCTGGATTCTGAGGTTTCCAAGGTTGTCTATTGTTTCTTATCTCAGGAATTCTTTGTCCAGCTAACAGCAATCTGTCCAGTCAAATGTCCAGGGCAGAATCTGCCTGGAAGAGAGAGGCAGGACCACAACCTTATTGTAATGTCTAGTTTTGTCCCCATCCAATTGAAGGATGCCAAGGTGGCACTTCAACATGGATGGCATGGAGAAGGAGGAAGAAGCATACCAGGCCCCAAATCTTCCATCTTGACCACAAGCCCCTTTATATAAACATTCTAGAAATCTATTTATTCTACATTCTAACAATCTAATTTACACTCTATTTATTTTTTGTGACTTGTAATTCTTTCTGCAATGACAGTAATTTTTCCCAGGGGCTTAAATCCAGTCCTCAGGAGTCGTGGGCAGCATGCCAGGGCCTCTGACACCCCTGCCAGGGTGGGCTAGAGGCATCCAGGGAAGCCAGGGGAACACCCTGGACTCCCACAGTTAAGACATGAAAAGTAGGATAAGAAATCCAAGTAGGCTGAAAGAGTTGACACTCCTGTCCCCAGCATTGTTGGATCTCCAAAGTGGAACAAGGATACAGATGTGTTTGGCCAAGAGCAGTGCAGGGAGACCATGACACTGACAGGGCTGGGATATCCTGAAAACTAAGGGAAGCTGAAAGAGCTGGGAGTTTCTTGAGACAGGAGGCAAGAATGTAAATGGGTCATGTCAATATTGCATCCATGTCAATATTGCATCCATGCAATATTGATAGCTCCACAGTTCTCATTGGGCTTGGTTGAATCCTCTACGTGTCTTGATAGATGTCATCAAATAAGCCCACACTGGTCTCTAATTCTGGCAGTTATTAGCTGCTGCCAAGGTCAAATGCAAACAAACAGAAGAGGAAGATGTGACACTGCAGAACATCAGGAAGGAATATATTCTCTGCTTCATGACTCACCAGGCTGGGCCAGGAATGACCTGTTGCCTCCAAAATGCCCTGAGGCCATGGGACAAGTCTGCCCCACCCCTCCAGGACCAGCATAAAAGCTGACCCAGAGCCTCTCTACCTCACACACTTCTCCTCATTCCTTCTCCTCCTGCTCCTGCACCGACAAGGTGAGTCTCAAGACCCTGACCCTTCTGCTCCTGCACCCCTGGCCCCTCTCTTCCAGCACACTCAGCCCCAGCCTCAGCAGCCCTCACGCCTCCCCACAGCCCCACAAGAGCCTCCACACTCCCTCACCCTCCTGCATCACCACCCCTCACACCCCCACAGCCCTGCCCTGCCTCACCCCCCTCTCTTCCAGGGACCCTCCACACCACACCCATGGCCTGCTACGACCTCTGCCGACCCTGCGGACCCACCCCGCTGGCCAACAGCTGCAACGAGCCCTGTGCCCTGCAATGCCAGGACTCCCGTGTCATCATCAACCCTTCCCCTGTGCTGGTCACCCTGCCAGGACCCATCATGACCTCCTTCCCCCAGAGCACCGCCGTCGGATCCACCTCCTCGGCTGCCGTGGGCACTGAGCTCAGTGTGCAGGGACAGCCCATCTCTGGGGGATTTGGTGGCTTTGGTGGCTTTGGCTATGGGCTGGGCTATGGCCGTGGATTTGGCTATGGGCTGGGCTGTGGCTATGGCAGAAGGGGTGGCTGCAACTGCTGAGGGCTCTCTGCACAACTCCTGACACCGTGCTCCTACTATGGGGCAGGAAATCTCTGATGATCTGGACAAAACTGTTCCAACCAGAGCACCTCAGCTGATGATCACTCCAGTTGCTCTTCAGCCTGGCTCCCTTCCATTTGCTGCTGATAGACTTTTACTCTTCTACCTCAATAAAGTTTTTCTGCTTCACATCTTAAGATGAATATTGCTTCTTTCTGGTGTCAAGTCTCTTCCAGTCTCGCTCAGCAGTAATCAAGGTTCCAGAGTCCACTGGGGATGATGAAAAATTCTCCAAAACCTTTTTTAGGATTTTTTTCCCATTTACTACCAACTGGGACAGTTTGCTCTTCCAGAGCATCCCACAAATCCTTCTGCAGGAAGTCCTTTATGCTCTGGCCAAACCACCTGCAAGCAAAGAGGCCTTGGATCATGGTCTCCCTACTTGTACCTCAACCCAAACTCTTCCACTTGCTGCTCATGATTTTCACTTTTCTTTATGCTTCAACAAAGTTCTCTTCCATTGCTGCATTGTGAAATGTCCTCTCCTTCACAGGCACACACTGCCAGACTTTGTTCTTCCATTGCATCCTACAAAGCTGTTACTTGTTTCATCCCAGACCTGGGTACACCAATGCAGGTCTCTCCTGGCCTCTGACACAAGCCGTGTATGGATGTTGTGTTTGCACTAGACAGGTCATGTACATGGCCAGGGCATGTTCAATTCTTTGTCCACCAACATTCCAGGTCCTTCTCCTCTGGGCTGCTCTCAATCCCTTCATTGCTCAGTCTGTGGTCATGTTTGGCATTGCTCCAAAACAAGTGCAGGACCTTGCACTTGGCCACGTTCAGCTTCATGAGACTGACAATATCCCGCTGCCCAAACCTGTTCCAGACCCTCTGGATCCCTTCCCTCCAGACAGCCAAATGCAGTACTCAGCCAGTCTCTGATTGTGTTGGACATCCCACTCAATCCCACTGTCCATGTCCCTGACAAAGATGGGAAATAATAAAGCAGCTTCTGCCTGTCACCAGTCATCCCTTTTCTTCACACACTTGGAGACAGTGACCACAACAGCTTGGCTAAGACTGTCCTCTTTGAGTTAGACCATCCCATCCATTCCTTATCTACCACATGGTCAAACCACAACTTCACATCTTTCCAGACTGAATACACCTTCTACTACAGGAACAAATGCAGAAGTCCAGGTACATGATATTGTTCCCTCTCCCCTTGTCCAACAAGACTGATACCAATATCAGCTCATTTAAAGATGCCACCAAGGTCACACAGGCATGGCCCCAATAGCTGGACATGATACTGAAGAGTGGAGGGAAAACACTCCCCAGCTTATGTGGACACTACTGAAGGCTCGTGGAGAAATCTGATCTGTTTCTTCCCAGGCTGGGGATCTTTCTCAGAGACAAAACAAGGGAAGGATGAAGGAACAACACAGATAGACACCTGGTGTTGACCACCGAGCCATGTGAATGTCTTGCGATATTTTGTAGATAGTATGTTTTCAAAGACATGCTGCCCTCTTTGACCAATGAGTTTTTTCTACTTTGCTTTCCACAATCTTCTTTATATAAAGACCATGGTCTTTTCAATAAATTGCTCTTTCTTGCTGCACGCAGGAGGCATCATGTTGCTGCATTCTTTGGCTGCTTCCTAGCTATAAAGTGACAAGGTTATGATTTGCTAGAGATGCTGCCTGAAAAAATGCCCCAATGTCAAGGGCAATGGCTGTCCTAAACCTTCAGCTCTCTATCATCCTCAAGGTCATACTCTGCATGTTATCCATCAGGGTCTTGTCTACCTTGTTCCTAGTAGCCCACAGATAAACACAGTTCTCTAGTATGGGCAGAGAAGAGCAGAGGGGCAGGATCTCCCCCACCTGGATTGGAGCAATCCCAACCCTGCAGAAAATAGGCTGGGTGAGGAGGGAATTGAGAGCAGCCTCAAGGAGGAGGACTCGGGGTCTTGGTGGATGAAGACTTGAATCTGTCCCAGCTCCGTGTACTCATTGACACCTCCCCCTTATCCTGGGCTCATTCCCTCAAGAATGGGCAGAACAAGACAATGGGGGAATCTCACCCTCTGCTCTCCTGCACTAAAACCAGAGTTCTGTGTTGAACTCTGAGCCCCAAAAAGACAAGGAAGATATGGACCTGCTACATAAGATCTGTAGATGGTGAGGTACAGAAGTAACCAGCGTCCAGCAAAACTGAACAGAGCACCCAGAGAGGCTTGTGCCGGAAGAAGGGATAAATCAACATTATTTTATCCAAGTCTGTGATTCAGGAGATGAAGGTTTTGTGGGATGCACTGGAAGAGCAAAGTGTGCCAGTGGCTAGCAAAATGGAGAAATAAACACTACAAGAGCCTTTGGAGGAATTTTTCAACAACCACAGTAGACTCTGGAACCCTGAATTAGTGCTGAGTGAGACTGGAAAAGACTTGAGATCAGAAAGAAGAAAGACTCATCTTAAGATGTGATGCAGGAAAATTTTATTGAGGCAGAAGAGTAAAAGGCTATAAGCAGCAAATGGAAGGGAGCCAGGCTGAAGAGCAACTGGGGTGATCATCAGCCAAGTTCCCTTAGTTGTAGGAGTTTTATCCAGGCTGTCAGACACAACATGCCCCACAATGGGAGCATGGTGTCAGGAGTGATGCTGGGAGCCCTCAGCAGTTGTAGCCACCCCTTCTGCCATAGCCACAGCCCAGCCCATAGCCAAATCCATGGCCATAGCCCAGCCCATAGCCAAAGCCACCAAAGCCACCAAATCCCCCAGAGATGGGCTGTCCCTGCACACTGAGTTCAGTGCCCACGGCAGCCGAGGAGGTGGATCCGACGGCGGTGCTCTGGGGGAAGGAGGTCATGATGGGTCCTGGCAGGGTGACCAGCACAGGGGAAGGGTTGATGATGACACGGGAGTCCTGGCATTGCAGGGCACAGGGCTCGTTGCAGCTGTTGGCCAGCGGGGTGGGTCCGCAGGGTCGGCAGAGGTCGTAGCAGGCCATGGGTGTGGTGTGGAGGGTCCCTGGAAGAGAGGGGGGTGAGGCAGGGCAGGGCTGTGGGGGTGTGAGGGGTGGTGATGCAGGAGGGTGAGGGAGTGTGGAGGCTGTTGTGGGGCTGTGGGGAGGCGTGAGGGCTGCTGAGGCTGGGGCTGAGCAGAGAGGGGTCAGGGGTGCAGGAGCAGGAGGGTCAGGGGCTTGAGACTCACCTTGCTGTGAGCAGGAAGAGAAGGCGTGAGAAGTGTGTGAGGTAGAGAGGCTCTGGGCTGGCCTTTATTCTGGTGCTGGGTCAGCAGGACAGCCTTATCCCATGGCCTTGGGGCATTTTGGAGGCATCAGCTCCCCCTGGGACTAGCTTGGTGAGTCATGATGTGGGATTATTTTCCTTCCTGATGTTCTGCTGTGTCACACCTTCCTCTTCTGTTCATGTCCATCTGACCTTGCCAGCAGCTAATTATTGCCAGAATTAGAGACCAGTGTGGGTTTATTTGATGACATCTATCAAGACACGTAGAAAATTCATCCAAACCTAAGGAGAACTAGGGTGTCAACAGTGTGGTCATGCCATTGTGACATGATGTCCCTTCTGCATTCTTGACTCCTGTCCCAAGAAACTCCCAGTTCTTTCAGCTTGTCATTTGTTTTGAGGATACCCCAGTCCTGTCAGTGTCATGATCCCACTATACTGCTCTTAGTCAATCAATATCCATGTCCTTTTTCCACTCTGGAGCCCCAGCAGTGGTGGGGGAGACGAGGGTCAACTCCTTCAGCCTGCTTGGATTTCTTCTCCTATGTTATGTCTCCTGGCAACTGCTAGAGATTTTTATTTTAAAAAGTACATGTCCAGTTCACAATCTATTTAAGTTTCCGCAGCTCTACAAGGACCTTCCCCTCTCAAATGCTTTGGTAGCCAAGGGAATGGCAACTCGTGTCACATGCCAGGACTGTGCCAGGGCTTTAACACAGTGCAACAGAACACCCTTGTTTCTAAACTACAGAGACGTGGTTTTGATGGGTGGACTAATGAATGGATGAGGAACAGCCAGAGAGTGACGGTCAATGGCTCTATGTACACGTGGAGGCTGATGATGAGGCCTTCAGGCCTCTGCCTTGCACTGGTGTTCTTGAACACCTTTATCAAGACATGAGCTGTGTGATCGAGACCACCCTCAGCAGAATTGCATGTGCCAGGAAGCTGAGCAGTGCACTTGACACAAGAACCTGGACGGATCCCATTAGGAGAGGACTCCGGGAATGTTCAGAATGACTTCTAGTTGTAGCAGTTGTAATAGCTGTAGTAGTTGTAGTACTTGTTGTAGTTGTATTAGTTGTAGTAGTTGTAGTAGTTGTAGTAGATGTAGCAGTTGTAGTAGTAGTTCAACAAATCCAAGTTAAAGGTTGTGCACCTGCATTTGGGGGAATCCCAAACATGATAAGAACTTGGGAGGGGAACTCCTTGAAAGCAGTTTCACAGTGAAGGATTTGTGGATTCTGGTGGTCAAAAATCTTGACAGGAAAGAGCAATGTGAATTTTCAGCCTACAAAAACCACCATGTCCTGAATTGCATGCAAACGTGTGTGGACAGCAGGAAGGGCAGGGGGTCAGTCGAAGACTGGACAAAACACCCAGATTCCTGTGGGCTTTGTTTCCATCTTCAACATTCATGAGACAAAACAATAAGAAAACATTGGTCTGTACTGCTCCCATTTAAAAGCTGCTGCCAAGGTCAGATGGGCACAGACTCAAGGGGAGAGCATGGAGTCACAGAACATCAGGAAAGAAAACACTCCTCACGCAATGACTCACCAGGCTGAGCCAGCAGAGAACTGATGCCTGCAAAATGCCCCAAGGCCATGGGACAAGGCTGACCCGCCCCTTCAGGACCAGCATAAAAGCCAGGACCAGAGCCTCTTTCCCTCACACACTTCTCCTCACACCTTCTCCTCCTGCTCCTGCTAGCAACAAGGTGAGTCTCAATAACCCCTGACCCTCCTGCTCCTGCACCCCTGACCCCTCTCTTCCAGCACGCTCAGCCCCAGCCTCAGCAGCCCTCACGCCTCCCCACAGCCCCACAACAGCCTCCACACTCCCTCACCCTCCTGCATCACCACCCCTCACACCCCCACAGCCCTGCCCTGCCTCACCCCCCTCTCTTCCAGGGACCCTCCACACCACACCCATGGCCTGCTACGACCTCTGCCGACCCTGCGGACCCACCCCGCTGGCCAACAGCTGCAACGAGCCCTGTGCCCTGCAATGCCAGGACTCCCGTGTCATCATCAACCCTTCCCCTGTGCTGGTCACCCTGCCAGGACCCATCATGACCTCCTTCCCCCAGAGCACCGCCGTCGGATCCACCTCCTCGGCTGCCGTGGGCACTGAGCTCAGTGTGCAGGGACAGCCCATCTCTGGGGGATTTGGTGGCTTTGGTGGCTTTGGCTACGGGCTGGGCTATGGCCGTGGATTTGGCTATGGGCTGGGCTGCTATGGCAGAAGGGGTGGCTACAACTGCTAAGAACCCTCAGCACCACTCCTGAAACAAACCACCCACTCCCTGCAACACAACCAAGGCACTGAGGATGCCACCTCAGTGGGCCAAGACTCTCAAATGGACTCATCAATTCCAGCTGCTGCTCTCAGAGCACCAAGCAAGGCCATAGTCAAGGGCCAGCCCTGCAATTATGGCCCTTCTCCTTCCTCCTCTTCTTCTGCTCCCTGTCTCTGCATCACTCCTTTGGCTCTGTCCAGCTCTCTTTGCTGCAAACCCCTTCTGCCAGGCCAGACACCTTGGGCACCTCTGCTGAGCTGCTCCTACTCTGGGGCAGGAAGGCCTTGGTGTTTTGGCCAGACCACCTGCAAGCAAGTGGCCTCAGTGATGGTTGCCCTACTTGCACCTCAGACCATCTCCCTTGCCCTGGCTGCTCCTGAGTTTTCATTGTTCTACCTCAATAAAATTTTCCTGCATCAGAACCTCACAAGACTCCTCCTTCTTTCTTCTCCCTAGACTCTTTGAGACTAAGCCAAAGTGTTTGCGGCTCTTTGAGTTGTTGAAAAAGTGTTCCAAGACATCTTTTAGTAACCATATCTTCAATGTCACTACCCACTGGTGCACATTGCTTTTCCTGTACCTCACAGCAACTTTTCACTTGCTTGAACGCACACCTGGATACACTAGTGCAGGTCTATCCATGTCTCTGACACAAGGACATCCTGTGTGGTGTGCTCACATTGGCTGCAATCAAGTTCCTCCAAATCTTCATCATCTCCTAAAGCCATTTACAGATCTGCTTGAGCAGGTCACTCTCTCCCCTTTTTTTGTGTCCTCAGAGTGGAACACACAAACTTAGTCTTTTCGGAGTGCAGCAGCGGGGTAGAAATTGCTGCCCACACTGTGGGAACAGCCTCAGAACTTGGAGGACTTTTGCTCAGCTCATTCACATGGCTGGGATATGTGCAATCCTTCATCCACCAACACCCCAAGTCCTTACTGTCAGGGATGCTTTTAATTAACTCATTGTCCATCCAACATCCATTACTGAGATGGATCCAATGCAGGTGCAGGACCTTCCTCTTGGCCCTGTGGACATGCACGAGCTTCACATCTGCCCATTTCTCCAGCCTGTCCAGAACCTTATGGATGCCATCCCTTCTCTCCAAACAATCAACCGCACCACTTACCTTACTGTTATTCACATTCTTGCTGAGGGGACACACAATTGCACTCTCCATGTCCCTGGAAAGATGGGAAGTGATAATAGTTGCAACACGAGACTCTTTGGGTCACAACTCATCCCTCTACACAGCGACATGGAGCCATTGAGCACAACTCTGAGTGAGATCATCCTGCCCATTCCTTATCCAGCCATCAGGTCCACATCTCTCCATCTCAGAAACAAAGATGTTTTCTTGCACAGGAACGAATGTTGTGCATAAGTGCAAGTATGGGATATTTGTCCACCTTCCCTCATTCACCCATGCTGGAAGCAATACTAACCCACTAAAGCTATGGCCAAGCTCAGATGGACACAGCCTCAAGAGCAGAACATGCAATCTAAGAGCTGTGGTAAACAAAGCAGTCCCAACTTCACGACTCACCAGGCTGTGCCAGGCAACAGCTTCTGCCTGGAAAATGTCCCAATGTCATGGGACAAGGCTGTCCCAAACCTTAGACCCTCAATCATCCTCAAGGCCATAATCTTGATCTTCTCCAGCAGAGACTTGCCTTCCTTCTTCCCAGTAACCCAGAGACTGAGGTCTCCAATATCACCATAGGAGAGCAGAGGGGCAAAATCTGCTGCAACTGGATTGGAGCAATCGCAAACAGGCAGGATACAGGCTGGGTGATGAGGGGATTGAGAGCAGCCTCAAGGAGGAGGACTTGGGTGGTTGGTGGATGAAGAATTGGATATGCCCCAGCCATGTGCACTCACAAACCAAAAATACCCATTATTCAGGGCTCCTCCCCACAGCATGAGCTGTACAAGAGGATGGCAGAATCTCACCCTCTGCTCTGCTGCACTAAGACCAGAGTTCTGTGTTGAACTCTGTGTCCCCAAAACATAAGGAAGACGCAGACCAGCTTAATCACATCTGAAGATGGTGAGGTACAAAAGTAGGTTGCAACCTCAAAATGAACAGAGCATCCAGAGAGGTTTGTGCCAGAGGCAGGGATAGATCTGCCTTACAGTATCCAGGTCCGTGATCCAGGAGCTGAGGGATTTGTGGGATGCACTGGAAGAGCAAAGCGTGCCAGTTGCTATTAAAATGGGGAAATAAATCCTAAAAAAGCTCTTGGAGGTATTTTTCAACCACCACAGTGAACTCGGGAACCCTGACTTAGTGCTCAGTGAGACTGGAAGAATCTTGGCATCAGAAAGAAGAAATACTCATTTTAAGATGTGATGCAGGAAAGCTTTATTGAGGTAGAAGATTGAAAAGGCATAAGCAGCAAATTGAAAAGAGCCCGGCTGAAGACCAATGGGGGTGACCATCAGCCAAGGTCCCTTTGGTTGGAGGACTTTTATCTGGAACATCAGACACAACCCGCCCCACAGTGGGAGCATGGTGCCAGGAGTGGTGCTGAGGGTCCTTAGCAGTTGTAGCCACCCCTTCTGCCATAGCAGCCCAGGCCTCCCAGCCCATAGCCAAATCCACGGCCATAGCCCAGCCCATAGCCAAAGCCACCAAAGCCACCAAATCCCCCAGAGATGGGCTGTCCCTGGGCACTGAGCTCAGTGCCCACGGCAGCCGAGGAGGTGGATCCGACGGCGGTGCTCTGGGGGAAGGAGGTCATGATGGGTCCTGGCAGGGTGACCAGCACAGGGGAAGGGTTGATGATGACACGGGAGTCCTGGCATTGCAGGGCACAGGGCTCGTTGCAGCTGTTGGCCAGCGGGGTGGGTCCGCAGGGTCGGCAGAGGTCGTAGCAGGCCATGGGAGTGGTGTGGAGGGTCCCTGGAAGAGAGGGGGGTGAGGCAGGGCAGGGCTGTGGGGGTGTGAGGGGTGGTGATGCAGGAGGGTGAGGGAGTGTGGAGGCTCTTGTGGGGCTGTGGGGAGGCGTGAGGGCTGCTGAGGCTGGGGCTGAGCGTGCTGGAAGAGAGGGGCCAGGGGTGCAGGAGCAGAAGGGTCAGGGGCTTGACACTCACCTTGTCGGTGCAGGAGCAGGAGGAGAAGGAATGAGGAGAAGTGTGTGAGGTAGAGAGGCTCTGGGCTGGCTTTTATGCTGGTCCTGGAGGGGTGGGGCAGACTTGTCCCATGGCCTCAGGGCATTTTGGAGACAAGAGGTCATTCCTGGCCCAGCCTGGTGAGTCATGAAGCAGAGAATATATTCCTTCCTGATGTTCTGCAGTGTCACATCTTCCTCTTCTGTTTGTTGCATTTGACCTTGGCAGCAGCTAATAACTGCCAGAATTAGAGACCAGTGTGGGCTTATTTGATGACATCTATCAAGACACATAGAGGATTCAACCAAGCCTAATGAGAAATGTGGAGTTTTCAATATTGCATGGATGCAATATTGACATGGATGCAATATTGACATGACCCATTTGCATTTTTGCCTCCTGTCTCAAGAAACTCCCAGCTCTTTCAGCTTCCCTTAGTTTTCAGGATATCCCAGCCCTGTCAGTGTCATGGTCTCCCTGCACTGCTCTTGGCCAAACACATCTGTATCCTTGTTCCACTTTGGAGATCCAACAATGCTGGGGACAGGAGTGTCAACTCTTTCAGCCTACTTGGATTTCTTATCCTACTTTTCATGTCTTAACTGTGGGAGTCCAGGGTGTTCCCCTGGCTTCCCTGGATGCCTCTAGCCCACCCTGGCAGGGGTGTCAGAGGCCCTGGCATGGTGCCCAGGACTCCTGAGGACTGGATTTAAGCCCCTCGGAAAAATTACTGTCATTGCAGAAAGAATTGCAGGTCACAAAAATAAATAGAGTGTAAATTAGATTGTTAGAATGTAGAATAAATAGATTTCTAGAATGTTTATATTAAGGGGCTTGTGGTCAAGATGGAGGATTTGTGGCATGGTATGCTTCTTCCTCCTTCTTCTCCATGCCATCCATGTTGAAGTGCCACCTTGGCATCCTTCAATTGGATGGGGACAAAACTAGACATTACAATAAGGTTGTGGTCCTGCCTCTCTCTTCCAGGCAGATTCTGCCCTGGACATCTGGCTGGATAGATTGCTGTTAGCTGGACAAAGAATTCCTGAGATAAGAAACAATAAACAACCTAGGAAACCTCAGAGTCCCTCAGAATGTTTGCAGATGCCAGGAAGCTGAGCAGTGCAATTGACACAAGAACAAGAGATCCCAACATAGGGGACACTGGAATCTTGAGAACATATGAACCTCATGGCTTTGAACGCCAAGTTCAAGGTCATGCACCTGCACTGGGGCAATCCCAAATGTGAGAACAGCTTGGGAGAGAAACTCCTAGAGAGCAATTCCACAGAGAAAGACCTGAGGGTTCAGGGGTCAAAAATTTTGACAGGAAACAACAATGTGAATTTTCAGCCGAGAAAAGCAACCATATCCTGGATTCCATAGAAACAGATGTAGCGAGCAGTAATGTCTGGGGGTCAGTTGAAGACAGGAGAAAACACCCAAATTCCTGTGGGCTTTGTTTCCATCTTCCACATTCCTGAGACAAAACAATATGAAAACATTTGCCTGTACTGTTCCCATTTAAAAGCTGCCGCCATGGTCAGAAGGACACAGGCTCAAGGGGAGGGCATGGAGTCACAGAACATCAGGAAAGAAAACATGACCCACATTATGATTCATCAGGCTGGGCCAAACTGTTGCCTGCAAAATGCCCCAAGGCCATGGGACAAGACTGTCCCACCCCTCCAAGAACAGAATAAAAGCTGACCAGAGCCTCTCTCCCTCACACACTTCTCACTCCTTCTCCTCCTGCTCCTGCTGACAACAAGGTGAGTCTCAAGCCCCTGACCCTCCTGCTCCTGCACCCCTGACCCCCCTCTACTCAGCCCCAGCCTCAGCAGCCCTCACGCCTCCCCACAGCCCCACAAGAGCCTCCACACTCCCTCACCCTCCTGCATCACCACCCCTCACACCCCCACAGCCCTGCCCTGCCTCACCCCCCTCTCTTCCAGGGACCCTCCACACCACACCCATGGCCTGCTACGACCTCTGCCGACCCTGCGGACCCACCCCGCTGGCCAACAGCTGCAACGAGCCCTGTGCCCTGCAATGCCAGGACTCCCGTGTCATCATCAACCCTTCCCCTGTGCTGGTCACCCTGCCAGGACCCATCATGACCTCCTTCCCCCAGAGCACCGCCGTCGGATCCACCTCCTCGGCTGCCGTGGGCACTGAGCTCAGTGTGCAGGGACAGCCCATCTCTGGGGGATTTGGTGGCTTTGGTGGCTTTGGCTATGGGCTGGGCTATGGCCGTGGATTTGGCTATGGGCTGGGAGGCCTGGGCTGCTATGGCAGAAGGGGTG
Source organism: Erithacus rubecula (assembly GCF_903797595.1). NCBI lineage: Eukaryota > Metazoa > Chordata > Aves > Passeriformes > Muscicapidae > Erithacus > Erithacus rubecula. The sequence goes on from NC_136689.1 coordinate 138,069,962, forward strand.
GCTACAACTGCTAAGGACCCTCATCACCACTCCTAACACCAACCACCCATTCCCTGGAACACCCGCCAGGCATTGATTACACCTCTCTCAGCCAAGGCTCTCAAATGGGCTCAGAGCTTCCAGCTCCTGCTCTCAGGGCACCAAGCCAAGGGGCCAGGCCTGCAAACATGGCCCTTCTCCATTCTCGTTTTCTCCCACTCTGTGCTCTGCATTGCCCCTTCAACTCTGTGCATTCACCTCTGCTGCAAATGCCTTCTCTCAAGCCAGAAAGCTTTGGGCATCTCTGCTGAGCTGCTCCCACTGTGGTGCAGGAAGGCCTTGATGCTCTGCCCAAACCATCTGGAAGTGAATGACCTCATCTGATGGTTGCCCTACTTGCACCTCAGACCAGCTCACATGTCCTGGCTGCTTCTGAGTTTTCACTGTACTACCTCAATAAAATTTTCCTGCATCAGAACCTGAGAAGACTCCTTCTTCTTTCTTCTCCCTGGACTCTTTGAAACTAAGCCAACATTGAGGTTATTGGGGTTGTTGAGAAAGTGCTCCAAAACCTCTAGTAGGAATTATTTTGTGAATTACATTAAATGCTGGCAAAGACACTTCCCTTTTCCTGTGCATCACAATAACATTTCATCTCTTTGAACACATACCTGGATACACTAATGCAGGTCTATATGTGACTCTTACACAAGGACATCCTGCATGGTGTGCTCACTTTGCTGGACACCAGTGCCTCCAGACCCTCATCATCTCCTAAGGCCATTCACAGATCTGTTCAAGCAGGCCCATGTCTTCCCTTTTATTCTGTCCTCAGAGAGGAACACACAAGTCTGGTCTCTTCAGAGTGCAGAAGAGGGAAGAATGTGCTGCCCACCCTGTGGGAACAGTCCCAGGACATGGGAGATTTTTGCTCAACTTATTCATATGGCCAGGACATCTCCAATCCTTTATCCACCCACACCCCAAGTCCTTCTTGTCAGGGATGCTCTTAATTTACTCATTGTTCATCCAACATCCATTACTGAGATGGATCCAATGCAGGTGCAGGACCTTCCTCTTGGCCCTGTTGACCTTCATAAGCTGCACACCCGCCCATCTTCCCAGATTGTCCAGAACCCTCTGGATGCCATCCCTTCTCTCCAAACAATCAACCACACCACTTACCTTACTGTTATTCACATTCTTGCTGAGGGGACACACAATTGCACTCTCCATGTCCCTGGGAAAGTTGGGACGTGGTAATGGTTGCAACACGAGACTCTTGGGTCACCACTCATCCCTGTTCTCTACACAGGGACATGGAGCCATTGAGCACAACTCTTTGAGTGAGATCATCCTGCTCATTCCTTATCCAAGCCATCAACTCCACATCTCTCCAGCTTAGACACAAGGATGTTTTCTGACACAGGAACAAATGTTTTGCACATTTCCAGGTACTGGATATTTGTCCACCTTCCCTCATCCACCCATGATGGAACCAATACCAACCCACTAAAGCTATGGCCAAGCTCATATGGATATGGCCTCAAAAGGAAAATGTGGAATTTAAGAGTTGTGCGAACTAAAAGTGTTCCAACTTCATGTGACACCAGGCTGTGCCAGGCAACAGCTTCTGCCTGGAAAATGTCCCAATGTCAGGAGACAAGGCTGTCCCAAATCTTTAGCCACAGATCATCCTCAAGGCCATACTCTTGATCTTCCCCAACAGTGACTTGTCTTCCTTGTTCCCAGTAACCCAGAAATTAACAGTTATCCAATATCACCAGAGCAGAGCAGAGGGTCAGAATCAGCTGCAACTGGATTGGAGCAATCCCAAACCTGCAGGATACAGGCTGGGTGATGAGGAGATTGAGAACAGCCCCAAGGGAAGGATTTGGAGTGTTGGTGGATGAAGAATTGGATGTGCTCCAGGCATATGCACTCACAGACCAGAAACCCCTCTTATCCAGGGCTCATCCCCCTAACGTGGTGAGCATAAAAGAGTGGGGGAATCTCACCCTCCTTTACCACAGACCAGGGATCTGTGTTGAACTATGAGCACCCAAAGAAAAGGAAAACATGGTCCTGCTTCATCAGAACTGTAGATGACCCTGGAAGATGATGAGAAACAGAAATAACTGGTGTCGAGCCATAGTGAACACACCACCAAGAGAAGCTTGTGCCAGAGGCAGGGATAGATCTGCCTTACTGTATCCAGGTCTGTCAGAAAGGAACTGAAGCATTTGTGGGATTCATTGGAAGAGCAAAATGAACCAGTTCATAGTAGAATGGGGTAATAAAACCTAAAAGAGGTCTTGGATTACTGTCTCAGCCACCCCAGTGGATTCTGGAACCCTGACTTAGTGCTGAGTGAGACTGGAAGACTCTTGGGATCAGAAGATCAGAAAGAAGAAAGACTCATTTAAGATGTAATACAGGAAAACTTTATTGAGGTAGAAGAGTGAAAGGCCATAAACAGCAAATGAAATGGAGCCAGGCTGAAGTGAAATTGGTTTCACCATCAGCCGAGGTCCCTTGGTTGGAGCAGTTTTGCCAGATGATCATTTAGACTTCCTGCCCCAAAGCGGGAGTATGGGGTCAGGAGTGGTGCTGAGGGTCCTTAGCAGATGTAGCCGCCCCTTCTGCCATAGGCACAGCCCAGGCCCCCCAGCCCATAGCCAAGGCCAAAGCCAAATCCCCCAGAGATGGGCTGTCCCTGGCACTGAGTTCAGTGCCCACGGCAGCCGAGGAGGTGGATCCGACGGCGGTGCTCTGGGGGAAGGAGGTCATGATGGGTCCTGGCAGGGTGACCAGCACAGGGGAAGGGTTGATGATGACACGGGAGTCCTGGCATTGCAGGGCACAGGGCTCGTTGCAGCTGTTGGCCAGCGGGGTGGGTCCGCAGGGTCGGCAGAGGTCGTAGCAGGCCATGGGTGTGGTGTGGAGGGTCCCTGGAAGAGAGGGGGGTGAGGCAGGGCAGGGCTGTGGGGGTTTGAGGGGTGGTGATGCAGGAGGGTGAGGGAGTGTGGAGGCTGTTGTGGGGCTGTGGGGAGGTGTGAGGGCTGCTGAGGCTGGGGCTGAGCGTGCTGGAAGAGAGGGGTCAGGGGTGCAGGAGCAGGAGGGTCAGGGGCTTGAGACTCACCTTGTTGTCAGCAGGAGCAGGAAGAGAAGGTATGAGGAGAAGTGTGTGAGTGAGAGAGGCACTGGGTGAGCTTATATGCCATTCTAGGAGGGGTGGGGCAGACTTGTCCCATAGCCTTAGGTCATTTTTCAAGTCATCAGTTCTTGGCTGGTCCAGCCTGCTGAGTCATGATGTGGGGAGTGTTTTTCTTACCAGAACTCTGCAATTCCATCCTCAGCTCTTGAGTTTCTGTCCATCTGACCTTGGTGGCAGCTTTCAATCAGGAGTTGGTATATGGGTGGATTTCATTATTAAATGTGTGTAAGACGGGGCTGAATAAAGAAGCAGAGCCCTGGAGATTTGCAATGTCATCAGTGAGATCATTTTGTGGCAGTCATGTGCTGTGGTTTGTGGGTGCTTTGTGAAGACTGGTCTCCTTCTTTGCCACTGGATGTCCATCACTCATTGTGTTACAGCCAGGAATGCTGAGGGAGCTGCTGATGTCCTGGGGAGGTCACTCTGCAAGAAGCTTGGAAAGGTTACATTGCCTGACAGCCCTTCCTGATTGAGAAAAGAGAGCTCCTCTCTTTTATGTCTTCAATGGTATCAAGAAAGAAGATCTGGAAAATGAGTGGCAATTCATGGCTGAAGTTGTTACAGTCTACTTGTATTTTGAAATTTACATGGCAATATACTCTGTAATTAAAAATGTATTCTTTGACCTCATTCAGAAATCAAATAAACAATAAATGAGGCCCGATCTCTTTTTTCCCAGGCTGGTCTGTGACATCAATTCCTTTTTTCTGCATTCAAGCCACAGGTTTTCATAACCTATAATTTGAAAGTCTTAATGTGTTGTTCCTGTGAGCAAAACCCAGTAATTACTAACGGACAGCCAGTGACCTCCTCTTTCTTCCTCCGTCATGGAGCAGTTGTTTCTCTGTGGAATTGTGCAATTTCTCCTTCTGCTCCTGAGGCCATCTCCGTCTGACCTTGGTGGTAAGTTTTAGTTGCACAAATGAGAAACCAAGGTGGTGTGGTTGCTTGTGTATGTCATGACATGTAGAAAATTAAACCATAGATTAGGAGATTTGGGGTGTCATCACTGAGGTCATTCCACAGCATGTTGACAACGTGTCCTATCTGCATTCTTGCCTCCTGCCTGGAAGAAATTCCAGCTCTTTCAACTTCTCCTCATCTTAAGGAAACTCCACTGCTATCAATGTCATGGTCTTCCTGCACTGCTCTTGGTTGACCACGCCCATGTCCTCATTCCTCTGTGGAGCCCCAACAGTGCTGTGGAACAGGAGGATAAATTCCTTCAATCTACTTGTATTTCTTTCCTAGTCCTATCTGGGTAACTGCTGTAGTTTGGGAGGGTACATGGCCACCTCATGATTCATTTAAAAAATTTTAGCCCAGAACATCGACCATATCCCAGGCTGCAGAGAAGTAGGTTTGGCCAGAAGGAATGGCTGGAGTTTAACTGAAAACATTAGACAACACACAAGTTCCTGTAGGATTTGTCTGCATTTTATGAATTCCTGAGACAAAACCACTACCAATCCATTTGCATCTATTTGTCCCAATCACAATCTGCAGCCAAGGTCAAATGGACACAGCCTCAAGGGAAGGACAAAGAATTACAAAGCATCAGGAAGGAAAACACTCCCCACCTCATGACTCAGCCAGGCAAGAGTTGCTGCCTAAAAATTGCCCCAGGGTCAGGGGCCAAGGCTGCCACACCTCACCAGGACCTGCATAAAAGCCAGCCCAGTGCTTTTCTACCTCACACTCTTCTTCAGACATCTCCTCTTGCACCTGTTCTGACAAGGTGAGTCTCAAACCCCTGATGCTCCTGGCCTTGTCCCCTGCACCCCTGACTGCTCTCTGCTCAGCCCCAGCCTCAGCAGCCCTCACGCCTCCCCACAGCCCCACAACAGCCTCCACACTCCCTCACCCTCCTGCATCACCACCCCTCACACCCCCACAGCCCTGCCCTGCCTCACCCCCCTCTCTTCCAGGGACCCTCCACACCACACCCATGGCCTGCTACGACCTCTGCCGACCCTGCGGACCCACCCCGCTGGCCAACAGCTGCAACGAGCCCTGTGCCCTGCAATGCCAGGACTCCCGTGTCATCATCAACCCTTCCCCTGTGCTGGTCACCCTGCCAGGACCCATCATGACCTCCTTCCCCCAGAGCACCGCCGTCGGATCCACCTCCTCGGCTGCCGTGGGCACTGAACTCAGTGTGCAGGGACAGCCCATCTCTGGGGGATTTGGTGGCTTTGGTGGCTTTGGCTATGGGCTGGGCTATGGCCGTGGATTTGGCTATGGACTGGGAGGCCTGGGCTGCTATGGCAGAAGGGGTGGCTACAACTGCTGAGGGACACCCACACCACTCTTTTACACCACCAGCTTGGGGCTCTGGCAACAACTCCTGCAAGATAATCTCCTAGGCTGATAGTCCCTGTACTTGCTGCTTACACTGGATTCCTTCCACTTTCTTTTTCTTCATTCTTTTCCCTCAATAAAATTTTCCTCCATCATACTCTGAGATGCCTCCTGTTCTTTTTCAATTCCAGTGGCCTGACATCCTCACCTAGCACATTCCGCCACTCAACAAGACATTGGGGTACATGGAACAGAGCAACAACACCTTCCCTCACAAATTTGTAAAAACATCTCATAAGTCTGGCATAGGAAGCGCAGGAGGGGACACTTTCCAAAATATGTCACACACACCTTACTGATACACCAAATCTGGGACACATCAATGCTCTTCTGGGTACAGTTCTGGTAAAGTCTTTCCATGCCAGCACACACTTGACAAACTTCCCAGCAGGTCTCTGGAACTCTTCCAGCAAACAGAGGAACAACATCAACCACTTGGGCAGGAATCCTGGAGTGCAAGAGCTTCAACTGCCCTGCTCAGAGAGAGCAGAATTTCCAGCACCATGGACAGTTAACATTTGGCTCTCCCTGGGCAAACTCCACCACCTCTTTTACTCTCTGACCAGTATTACAATGAAAGATTCTTGCCTTCTTTACCCATGGAATTCCATCTGTTTTCACCTGGGCCTTTGCCCTCTTTCCTGCATGTGTGCATTGCTGTGAACAGCCGGAGTCCTTCCTGTCATTTCCTGCTGTCAGGAATTTGCACACACTGATGACACACTCCCATCCATCCTTGAGCACTGTGAGTCTCAGCTTTCTGAGCCTATCCTCTAGAAATGATTCTACAACCCCTTTGGAGTCCTGTTGTTCTACTGTTCTGGATTCACTAAATCTACTTCATTTTCACACTGGGAATGCCTGGACTGCCCACAACTCCTCATGGGGGATCTCATCAGTGCTGAGCAGAAAACTCACTTCTCCCTGCTTGGTCATGCACCTTTCCTAACCTGGATACTTGAGATCCCTTTTACCACACAGGGACACCTCCTGTTCCATTTCTTCTCAACCACAACGACAGAACAAAGGCTTTTTCAGAGATGGAAACAGTTCTTCTAACTGATACCCAGGCATTCCTTCTTGCCAGGGGTGACTTCTCCCAACAAACAGACCTTGGCAGAACCCATTCTGCCCTAACAGAATCCCATCAGATATCCAGCACGTGGGAGATTTTCTATGTTGGCCCAGTGGATCCAAGTTCTGGGCTACAGCACTGGGGACTTGCTGCCATCTGTACTTTGTGACATTGACCACAAACCTCTGGGTCCAGCCCTTCAGACCTTTTTCAGGCCACCCCACTGTACACTGACACAACCTGGACTTGCTTGAGTTGTTGAGGATCATGCAATATTCGGCTTCAACAACCCAGGGAAACCAACCTGCAAATCGTCTTTCTGGCAATCACAAGTGGCCTCATGTTTTGGGACACAGCCCATATAAAAATCCAAAAGGCCCCAGGTATCAAAACTTTAATGGCAAGAGGGGTACCAAGACACTTCACAGAGCACAGTCAATAGGAAAGATCAGGTCTAGTGTCAGGCTTAGCCAGATGGGATTAAGGTTGGGAGGGATGAAATGTGAGGGAAGAGGCAACACCTTCAGCACATCTGCAAACCCCAGAACAGCCTGACCAATCTATCAGGGATTGGGCCACCTCTTCAAAACACATCCACAAACCATATCACATGGATGTGACACAGTGACCTCACTGATGACACACTACTGCTCTAATGCTTGGGTTGTTTATTCTGCCCTCCCTGACATGAACCTTCCAGGCAAATCCTCCTAAATATCCACTCACGCTTAAAAGCAGCTGCCAAGGTGAGAAGGAAAAAAAGCCAAGAGCAGGGAATGGAATAATAGAATTCCATAAAGAAATATCCACATCATGATAGAAAAGGGAAAAGGAGCTTGCTGTGCAAGTTAGTAATTTTTTTGTTGTTTTTGCTTGCAGGAACAAAATATAAAGATTTAGAAGTTATACCTCATGCCGTGAAGTCATGTCACAGAACAGGCTCGGGGGGAAAAAGGGATAGGGACAGGTTTATTGTTTGTTTTTAAGACTTCTGAATGACGTCAAGGAATACACACTTCAATTAGCTGAGTATGTTGTCATGTAAAGTTGAGAAATCCCAAAGGACCTGAGAAATGGGACAAGTTCAGCCTGAATAGCCTCACCTTTTCCAGAAGCTGTCACTTCATCCCACTGAAGACACAAGAGGATGAGCTCCCTTTCATTCATCAGAAACTGGTCCTAGGCAATAGCACCTTTCCAAGCTCTTGCAGTGGCCTCCCCAGGACATCACCAGTTCACTCAGCATTCCTGAGTGCAATGCAATGACAGATGGACATCCAGTAGCACAGAAGATGTACGGAGTCATTAGAGAGAACCCACAAACCACAGCACATGAGTGCCACAAAATTACCTCAATGATGACATTGCAAATCTCCATGGCTCTGATTGCTTATTCAGCCCTCCCTACCACATATTGAACAATCAAATCCACCCAAACAACAACTTTTCTTTTAAAGCTGCAAAAAAGGTCAGATGAACAAAACTTCATGGGAAGAACATGGAATTGAAGAACTGAAACCAGGAAAACACTCCCCACATCATGACTCACGAAGCAAGAGCTGCAGCCTTCAAAATGCCCCAAGGCCATGGGACAAGGCTGTCCCACCCCTCCAAGACCAGCATAAAACCCAGCCCAGAGTCCCTCTCCCTCACACACTTCACCTGACACTTTCCCCTACTGCTACTCCTGACAACAAGGTGAGTCTCAAACCCTGAACCTCCTGCTCCTGCACCCCTGACCCCTCTCTGCCAGCCCTCACACCTCAGCAGCCCTCACGCCTCCCCACAGCCCCACAAGAGCCTCCACACTCCCTCACCCTCCTGCATCACCACCCCTCACACCCCCACAGCCCTGCCCTGCCTCACCCCCCTCTCTTCCAGGGACCCTCCACACCACACCCATGGCCTGCTACGACCTCTGCCGACCCTGCGGACCCACCCCGCTGGCCAACAGCTGCAACGAGCCCTGTGCCCTGCAATGCCAGGACTCCCGTGTCATCATCAACCCTTCCCCTGTGCTGGTCACCCTGCCAGGACCCATCATGACCTCCTTCCCCCAGAGCACCGCCGTCGGATCCACCTCCTCGGCTGCCGTGGGCACTGAGCTCAGTGTGCAGGGACAGCCCATCTCTGGGGGATTTGGCTTTGGCCTTGGCTATGGCCTGGGCTATGGCTATGGGCTGGGAGGCCTGGGCTGCTACGGTGGAAGGGGTGGCTACAACTGCTAAGGACCCTTGCTGCAACAGCTTGGGGCTCTGGCAACATCTCCTGCAAGCAAAGCACCTTAGCTGACGGTTGCTCTACTTGCAACTCGAACAAAATCCTTCTGGTTTTTTCTTCTGTCTCTTCTGTCTTTTCCCTCAATAAATTATTACTGCTTTAAAACCTGAGATGTCTGCCCTTTTTTTTTTTTTTTCTGGTTGTCTCACATCCTCATTCAGCACAGGATTGAGGTCTTAACAGGCCATTCCACATGGGAAAATAGGCCAGAACACATTTCTTAGGGCGTATATCCCCACCAGTAGTCATAAGTCTTGCACAGGAAGCCGGGTTCAAGTGTGACCTTGCAGAACATGTCACAAGATCATCACCTGCTGCACCAAAGGCTTTGACACACCAATGCTCTCCTGCTTATAGCTCTGAAAAACCCACTACATGCTAGTAGACAGTTGACAAACTCTCTTCCCCAGCTGGATTCTCAAACCCTCCCAGGAAATGGTCACAAAATCACACATTTTGGGAGTAACTCTGGAGAGCAAGAGGTTCATTCCCTTTTCAAGTAAGATCTAGAAGAGCAAGAATTCCAGGACCATGGGCAGTTCTAGTTTTAGATCTCCCAGGACAAGGATTCCATCACCTCTTCCATTCAGTGGCCACAGTTTTTGGAAGACAGGTTGAAAGGGTAGTACAGAAGGCACTCTATTCCGATGAATTACATCTGAATTTCACATACTAATGACATGTCCCTCTCCATCCTTGTCTCCTGGGACTGACAGCTCTCTGTCTCTCATCTGTCAAAGATGTCCTAGCCCCTTCAGAATCTTGTTGGCCAAGAGCCGGTCATGTTTCATCAAGTCCATGGGCATCTTCCTTTGGGAGCCCAGAACTGAGCAAACTGCAGCATGTGGGACCCCGTTAGTGCTCCAAAGAGAGGATGGGCCACTTCTCCCAACTTCATGTCAAGAATGGCATGAAATCTATCTTGGGCACTGATGAGGCCTTTTCAACTAAAGCTTCAGAGCAATCTTGTCATCTCTTTGTTCTCCACCACTACTAAAAGAGCCATGCTCAGCAAAGCTGCTATTCACACTCTCAGCTCACAGCATGACCCAGGACCAAGTGCTATTCCTGTGCACATTCAGAACTTCACATTTCCCATTCTTGAAAATGCATGAGATTCCTTTTAGCCTCATTTTTCAGGTCTCTCTGACTAGTGCCACAAACAAGTAGTGCCTCAGACACTCCATGAGCTGACAGTTCACTGAAGGGGCAATTCTCCCACTGCCCACATGGAAGGAAGAGTCCAGGTGTTCCCGTCTGGCTCAGATGCAAAGCCCAGACCAGCCTGACATACCTGGGATAGTGTGGGGCCCCTCTTCACAACACGTCTATAAACCAATGAGTTATACATGTTGACAACATTGATGGCACCACAGCTCTCTAAAATCTTGATCAAGTCTCCAATCCCCTTTAACATTGTTATAGGTAATAAAGAGATTCAGCCGAATTAAATATAATCAAAATAAGCGACAATTTATTTCACAACCGTAATTTGGTTCGAGACAGCCACAAGCACAAAGGACAATGCCAACCCCAGGATTGGCACCGGGTGAACATGCTCTGATCCGAACTCTATCACTTTGGATCCCCCAATGTTCATAAAACCACCTTGGTCAGTCCAGTTTTTATACAGTTTTTCCTAGCCTGGAGCAGAGATACTTTTTACTTTCGTTGTTCCACATATTCATGTAGTTTTCTTTCCCTGTGTTGGCCTGGACAAAACCATACTTTGGGAGACGATGAATTCTGATGGTAGGTCTTGGTTTACAGGAAGCCGGTATTGAGATGTATCTTTCCTGATGGCTCTGGTTATCTTAATCACCAGTGCTTGTCGGGCACTCACCACTTGGGTGTTCCCTGGACAGTTTCCAAGAGAGACATCTCCATTGGGGCTACATCTATTGCTTGTTAATCCAGGCTCTTCAGCTTTTGTTGGCGGTCATAATGTTGCGATGCAATCTGTGTCCCTTTGTCCGCGGTTTTCTTTCTGGTTTCCGAGTTTTAATTATTTTGTTCATGCAAACATTATTTGTTCTACATTAATTTACGAACTAACACAAATTATAACATATCATATATTACAGCATTCATCATAAACACGAGACTTTGGTCCCAAATACTCGCACTTCAAAGGAGGAATGACCATGATGGCAGGGGCAGCCCATCAAGCACAACACAGCTGCAAAGCCCAAACCAGCCTGACACAACTGCGGTGGAATTAGGCCCCTCTTCACACCACACCTATAAACTAAACCACACAAATACCACAAAATCACCACAGTAATGACACGTGTATTTTTCCTAGGCTCTTATAAATTCTGGTTTCTCTGACACACATCTTCCAAACAAATATTCCAGACACCAACTCGCACTTTAAAGATGCCTCCAAGGTCAGATGGAAAAGGACTCAAAAGCAGGATATGACACTGCAGAGTTGTGAGGTGGAAAACAATCCCCACAAAATGACTCGGCATCTTGCTGCACCAAAATGCCCCAAGGCCTTGGGAAAAGGCTGTCCCGCCCCTCCAGGACCAGCATATAAACTCACCCAATGCCTCTCTCCTTCACACACTTCTCTCACGCACTTCTCTTCCACTGCCAAAAAACAGGTGAGTCTCAAGCCCCTGACCCTCCTGCTTCTTCCTGGCTAGCCTCTCTATTCCAGCACGCTCAGTCCCAGCCTCAGCAGCCCTCACACCTCCCCACAGCCCCACAACAGCCTCCACACTCCCTCAGCCTCCTGCATCACCACCCCTCACACCCCCACAGCCCTGCCCTGCCTCACCCCCCTCTCTTCCAGGGACCCTCCACACCACACCCATGGCCTGCTACGACCTCTGCCGACCCTGCGGACCCACCCCGCTGGCCAACAGCTGCAACGAGCCCTGTGCCCTGCAATGCCAGGACTCCCGTGTCATCATCAACCCTTCCCCTGTGCTGGTCACCCTGCCAGGACCCATCATGACCTCCTTCCCCCAGAGCACCGTCGTCGGATCCACCTCCTCGGCTGCTGTGGGCACTGAACTCAATGCCCAGGGACAGCCCATCTCTGGTGGATTTGGCTATGGCCTTGGCTACGGCCGTGGATTTGGCTATGGGCTGGGAGGCCTGGGCTGCTACGGTGGAAGGGGTGGCTGCAACTGCTAAGGACCCTTGCTGCAACAGCTTGGGGCTCTGGCAAGCAAAGCACCTTAGCTGATGGTCACCCTACTTGCAACTCAAACCAGATGCCTTCCACATTTTTCTGCAGTCTTTCCTGTCTTCTCCCTCAATAAAGTTTTCCTGCATCAAAGCCTGAGATGACTCCTCTTCTTTTTGATTCCAAATTGTCTCACATCCTCATCGAGCAAAGTGTGAAACATTAACAGGCTGTTGGCACAGGGGGAAGAGGATCGGAACACATTTCTTAGGACGTACATCCCCACCAGTATTCACAAGAATGGCACAGAAATCCCGTTTGAAGCCTAACCTACCAGAACATGTCAAAAGCCCATCATCTGCTACACCAAAAGCTCTGACACATCAAAGCTCTTCTCCTCATAGCTCTGAAAAAGCCACTACATGACAGTAGACATTTGATAAACTCTCTTTGCCACCTGGATTTTCAAACCCTCTCATTAAAGAGTCACAAAATCATACATTCTGGGAGAAACGCTGGAGAGCCAAAGGTTCGTTCCCTTCTGCTCAAGGAAGACCAACAAGAGCAGGAATTCCAGGACCATGGGCAATTCCAGTTTTGGATCTCCTAGAACAACGACTCCATCACCTCTTCCATTCAGTGATCACCCTCACAACAAAAATAACTTCTCTTCCTTGCCCAGGGAACTACATCAATTTTCAGTTATGTCATTGCCCTACTATGCTACACATGTGCTCGACTGAGGATGGCTGTGATCCCTCATCCTCATTCCCTACCATCAGGGATTTTCACACACTGATGACAAGTCCCTCTCCATCCTTGTCTCTTGGGAGTCATAGCTGTCTCAGTCTCTCATCTGTCAAAGATCTCCCAGACTCTTCAAAATCTTGTTGGCCATGAACTCATTTTGTTTCACTAAGTCCATGGTATCTTCCAATAGGGAGCCCAGAACTGCCCAAACTGTACAACATGGGTCCCTGATAGTGTTCCAAAGACATGATGGGACACCTCTCCCATTTTCACAGGAGAAATGGTCTGAAATCTATCTTGGGGAACTGATGATGCCTTTTCAACTAAAGCTTTAGAGCGATCTTGTAGTCTCTATCTCCACCATCACTACAAGGGCCACGCTCAGCAAATCTACTTTTCAGACTCCCAGCCTGCAGGAAGATGCAGGGCCAAGTGCTATTCCTGTCCAGATGCACAACTTCACATTTCCCACTCTTGAGATACAGAAGATTCCTTTAATGCTTTAAGTCTCCAGGTCTCACTGACTGGTGGCACAACCAAGTGCTGCCTCAGACATTCCATCATCTATCAACTTGTACAGGGGGCAACTCTCTCGCTGTAGAATAGAAGAGTCCAGCTGCTCAAACCTCGCAGAAATGCAAAGCTCAGACCAGCCTCACAGACCTGGTTAATTTGGGATTCCTCTTCACATCACACCCACATGCCGAAAACCATGAGTTCCATAGTGTGACCTCACTGATGACACCCAGACTCTCCAAAATATTGCTCCCTACTTCAGCCCCCATTGACACACACAACCAAAAACAGCTATTGGTCTCAAATACACTTTAAAAGAGGAATGGCTGCAATGGAAAAGGCAGCCCATCAAGCACAGCACAGCTGCAAAGCCCAGACCAGCTTTAAACGCCTGTAATGGAACTGGACGCAACTTCACACCACACCCACAAACAACACCGCACAAGTACCACAAAAATACCGCAGTGATGACAGCCATATTTTTCCTAGGCTCGTATTGCATATTCCGGTTTCCCTGACGCATATCTTCCATGGCAATCCTCCCAAATGCAACCTCTCACTTTAAAGCCACTGCCAAGGTCACATGAACATGGATATAAGAGCAAAACATGACATGCCGAATTGTGAGGTGGAAAATAATCGCCACAAAATGACATGCCAACTTGAGCCAAGAAAAACCTGCTGCTCCCAAAATGCCCTAAGGCCTTGGGACAAGGCTGACCTGCCCCTCCAGGACGAGCATATAAACTCACCCCATGCCATCATCTGTCCCACACTTCTCCTGACACCTGCTCCTCCACGGCCAAAACCAGGTGAGCCCTAAACCCTCGACCCTGTTGATTCTTCCGCTTAGGACCCTCTCTTCCAGCACGCTCAGCCCCAGCCTCAGCAGCCCTCACGCCTCCCCACAGCCCCACAACAGCCTCCACACTCCCTCACCCTCCTGCATCACCACCCCTCACACCCCCACAGCCCTGCCCTGCCTCACCCCCCTCTCTTCCAGGGACCCTCCACACCACACCCATGGCCTGCTACGACCTCTGCCGACCCTGCGGACCCACCCCGCTGGCCAACAGCTGCAACGAGCCCTGTGCCCTGCAATGCCAGGACTCCCGTGTCATCATCAACCCTTCCCCTGTGCTGGTCACCCTGCCAGGACCCATCATGACCTCCTTCCCCCAGAGCACCGCCGTCGGATCCACCTCCTCGGCTGCCGTGGGCACTGAGCTCAGTGTGCAGGGACAGCCCATCTCTGGGGGATTTGGCTTTGGCCTGGGCTATGGCTGTGGATTTGGCTATGGGCTGGGAGGCCTGGGCTGCTACAGTGGAAGGGGTGGCTGCAACTGCTAAGGACCTTTGGTACAACAGCTTGGGGCTCTGGAAACACCTCTTGCAAGCAAAGCACCTTAGATGACGGTTGCTCTACTTGCAACTCCAACAAGATGGCTTCCACGTTTTTCTCTTGTCTCTTCTGTCTTCTCCCTCAATAAAGTTTTCCTGCATCAAAGCCTGAGATGACTCCTCTTCTTTTTGATTCCAAATTGTCTCACATCCTCATCCAGGAAAGTGTGAAACATTAAGCGGCTGTTGGCACACAGGGAAGAGGATAGGAACACATTTCTTAGGATGTATGTCCCTACCAGTAATCACAAGGAATGCACTGGAATTCCGTTTCAAGCCTAACCTATCAGAACGTGTCACAAACACATCACCTGCTACACCAAAGACTATGACACACCATTGCTCCCCTCCTCATGGCTCTGAAAACCCAATACATGCCAGTAGATACTTGACAAACTATCTTCCCCATCTGGATTCTCAAATTCTCCCAGGAAGCAGTCACAAAATCATACATTTTGTGAGGAACTCTGCAAAGCAAGAGCTTAATTCCATTCCCTTCTTGGAAGATAAACAAGAGCAGAAATTCCAGGACCATGGGCAGTTCCAGTTTTGGATCTCCCAGGACAGGAACTCCATCACATCTTCCATTCTGTGAACACCTGCACACCAAAAAATGCTTCTCTGTCTTGCCCAGGGGATTAAATCAATTTTCACTTGTGTTGTTGCCATCTTATTATTTGCATGTGCCCTGCTGAGGAGGGCTGTGATCCCTCATCTTCATTCCTTACCATCAGGGATTTGTACACACTGATGACATATCCCTCTCCATCCTTGTCTCCTGGGATCCACAGCTCTCTCAGTCTCTCATTTTTCAAAGATCTCCCAGCCCCTTTAGAATCTTGTTGGCCATGAACTGGTTATGTTTCACTAAGTCCAAGGGCATCTTCCAATGGGGAGACCACAACTGCCCAAACCAAACTACATGGGACCGCATTTGTGTTTCAAAGAGAGCATGGGCCACGTCTCCCAACTTCATGACAAGAATGGTCAGGAAACTATTTTGGGCACTGATGATGCCTTTGCAACTAAAGCTCCAGAGCAATCTTCTGGTCTCTTTGTTCTCCACCAGCACTACAGGGTCATGCTCAGCAAAGCCACTCTCCACACTCTCAGCACACAGCATGATCCAGTGCCAAGTGCTATTCCTGTCCAGATGCACAACTTCTCATTTCCCACTCTTGAGATATAGGAGATTCTTTTTACCCTCAGTCTCCAGATCTCCTGTCTGGTGGTGCAACCAAGTGCTGCCTCAGCCATTCCATCATCTACCAACTCATTCAGGAGGCAACTCTCCCATTGTCCACATAGAATGGAAGAGAGCAGGTGTTCACACATGGCAGAGATGCAAAGTCCACACCAGCCTGAAAGACTTGGGAGAGTTTGGGGCCTCTCTTCACAGCACACCCACATGCCGAAAACCATGAGTTCCACACTGCGATATCACTGATGACACCCAGACCCTCCAAAATATTGCTCACAATTGCAACCCCCATTGATAGGCACCATCAAAACCAGCTTTTGGTCCCAAATACACATCAAAGAGGAATGACCATGATGGAAGGGGCAACTCATCACGAACAACACAGCTGCAAAGGCCAGACCAGCCTTACACTACTGTGATGGAATGGAGCCCTTCTTCGTACCACACCCGCAAACAAAACCACACCAGTACCACAACATGTCCTCGGTCATGACACCCACATTTTTAACAGGTTTCATTGTGTATTCTGGTTTCTCTGACACACAGCCTCCATGCCAAACCTCCCAAATACCAAATCTCACTTTAAACATACCGCCAGGGTCAGATGGACACAGACTCAAGAGCAGGACATAACATGCAGAGTTGTGGGGAAGAAAACATTCTGCACAAAATGACTCAGCAACCTGAACGAGAAAAAAACTATTGCCCAAAAAATGCCACAAGGCCTTGGGACAAGGCTGACCCGCCCCTCCAGGACCAGCATAAAAGCCGGACCAGACTGCGCCTCCCTCACACACATCTCCTCACACGTTCTACTCCACTGCCTGAAACCAGGTGAGCCTCAAAACTGTAACCCCGCTGCTGCTTCCCCATTGGCCCCTCTCTTCCAGCACGCTCATCTCCAGACGCCCTCACACCTCCCCACAGCACCACAACAGCCTCCACACTCCCTCACCCTCCTGCATCACCACCCCTCACACCCCAACAGCCCTGCCCTGCCTCACCCCCCTCTCTTCCAGGGACCCTCCACACCACACCCATGGCCTGCTACGACCTCTGCCGACCCTGCGGACCCACCCCGCTGGCCAACAGCTGCAACGAGCCCTGTGCCCTGCAATGCCAGGACTCCCGTGTCATCATCAACCCTTCCCCTGTGCTGGTCACCCTGCCAGGACCTATTATGACCTCCTTCCCCCAGAGCACCGCCGTCGGATCCACCTCCTCGGCTGCCGTGGGCACTGAACTCAATGCCCAGGGACAGCCCATCTCTGGGGGATTTGGCTTTGGCTATGGCCTGGGCTATGGCTATGGGCTGGGAGGCCTGGGCTGCTATGGCAGAAGGGGTGGCTGCAACTGTTAAGGGTCTTCGGCATCACTGGCTCAGGGCAATGGAAACAGCTTCGGAAAACAAAACACCTTGACCCATTATCTCCCGACTTCCACATCACACTGAATCCCTTCAACTTCTTTCTCATGCCTTTTAATTCTTTTGCCTCAATAAATTTTAGTTGTATCTGAGTTTGACATGTCTTTTCATTTTTGTAAATTCCACTCGTCTTGCATCCTCACCTCATACAGTGCCAGACAGGGCATTGGAGAGAATGCAAAAGTGGCATAACACATTCCTTATTAAATATGTCACCAACATTAGCAACCAAGACTAGCACAGGAAGCATGGGATAGGGCGGACCTCCCAGAACATGGCACAAGCCCATCACCTGCTACACCAAAGGTATTTGACACTTACTTGATCTCCTGAGCACAGCACTGGCAGAGTGTCCCCATGGCAGCACACACTTGACAAACTCTCTTCTCAGCACGTCTCCTGAACCCTCTCTGCAGAATCACAGGATCATCCACTTGGGTGGGAACTCTGGGGTTCAAGTGCTTGATTCTCCTCTGCTCAAGAAAGATTAACAAGTGCAGAATTTCCATAACCCTGGGAAGTTCAGCTTTTGCTCTCCCAGGACAGAGGCTCCACCACCACTTCTGCTCTCTGTCCACCCTCACACAGAAAAATTCTCCCATTCTTTGGCCATAGAATTCCATCTCTTTTCACTTGTGTCCTTGCTCTCTTTTCCTGCATGGTTACATTTCTCTGAATATATGGACTCCTTTGACATCATTCCCTTCCATCAGGGAGTTGCATACATTGCTGACACCCCACTGTCCATCCTTGACTCCTAGGATTCCCAGCCCTCGCAGCCTCTTCTCTAGGAAAAATTTTCCAGCCCTTTCAATGACTCAGTTGTCCTGCATTTTCCTGAATTAAAGTTCCCTAATAGAAAATTAAACCTCCGCTAGGGAAAATTAAGTCCATTCCCTCTTCTCTATGGCTTGTTGAAATGGAGACAAGACTCGTGTTAAATTATGCCCATTAAGACACTTCCAGAGTGCAATAAGGTCAATCCTCTTCTTTGAAAATTGAACATAGCTGGTTCCTTTAGTATATTTTCACCCATCTTATTCTCCTCATCCTTCAGCAGTTTTCCTCTCCATGTGTCAATAGGATCACAGAAATGTGTGACCCCACATTGTGACCATTCTGGTGCCAGATGAGATGACTCCTACGGATCAACCAGCACCAGACTTTGGGAAGCTTGGGAGACCTTCATAAATCTCTCAGAACACCTTCAAAGCCCACACATGTCTGACATGGCTGGGAGGGAATGGGGCCCCTCTTCACCACACACAAAAAAACCACATTATACCAGTATCACACGGCAACATCAATAATGACAACACACATCTCTCAAGCTTTGGTAGCGTCTTCACCCCACCCTGACATGCACCATCAACACCAGGCTTCAACCTCTAATAATTGCATTTAAAATCTGCCACCAAAGTCAGATGGACACAGACTGCAGAGAAGGATATGGAATCAAAGATTTCCAAAAATGAACACTTGCAACATGAGAGGGAAAACAAGATGATGTTGCAGACCGGAACTAGTAAGTATTGGACATTGCTCACAGGAACACACTGTTAAGCCTTAAAGGATACAAGTTACGAAATAATTTAAGCTTCATGTGGACTGAGACAACTGATGTCACAGACTTACCTCAGTACCAGCTTCTTGTTTGTTTTATGAATTTCTTAATGAGGTCAAGAAATACAATTTCAATGACAGAGTACGTTACCATGCACAGTTGTGAATTCCAGAAGGGCCACTGGAACAAGTTCACCCTGAATAGCCTCTCCTTTTCCTGAATCGCCTCTCCTTTTCCATGTCCTATCACTTTACCCATTCAAGACAAAAGAACATGAGCTTTCTTTGATCCATCAGACACTCCCAGGCACGGTGACCTTTCCAAGATATAATGCAGTGACATCCCCAGGTCATCAGAAGCTCCCTTAGATGGGGTAATTACTGGTCGTAATGCAGTGACTGATCGACATCCAGCAGCACAGAAGGAGATCATGCTACACAAGGCACTGAAAAACCACAGCACACGGGCGCCACAAAATGACATTGCTGATGATATTGCAAATTTCCAGGGCTTGGGTTGCTTATTCAGTGCTGTACTACACCCATTTAATAATGAACTCCACCTAAAGACCAACTCCTGATTCAAAGCCGCCACCAAGGTCAAATGGACACAGCCTCAAGAGATGGACATGAAATGGCACACTTCAAGGAAGGAAAACGTTCCCCACTTCATGACTCACCAGGTTGGGACAGCCAAGAATTTTGGTCTGCAAAATGCCCCAAGGCCATGTGTCAAGGCTTCCCCGCCCCTCTAGGACCTGCATAAAAGCCAGCACAGAATCTCTCTCCCTCACACACTTCTCCGCACACCTTCTCCTCCGGTGTCAGCAACCAGGTGAGCCTCAAGCCCCTGACCCTTCTGCTCCTGCACCCCGAACCTCCAGCTCCTGCACCCCTCTCTTCCAGCAAGTTCAGCCCCAGCCTCACCAACTGTCATGCCTCCCCACAGTCCAACAACAGCCTCCAAACTCCCGCACCCTTCTGCGTCACCCTCCTCACACCCCCACAGCCCTGCCCTGCCTCACCCCCCTCTCTTCCAGGGATCCTCCACACCACACCCATGGCCTGCTACGACCTCTGCCGACCCTGCGGACCCACCCCGCTGGCCAACAGCTGCAACGAGCCCTGTGCCCTGCAATGCCAGGACTCCCGTGTCATCATCAACCCTTCCCCTGTGCTGGTCACCCTGCCAGGACCCATCATGACCTCCTTCCCCCAGAGCACCGTAGTCGGATCCACCTCCTCGGCTGCCGTGGGCACTGAACTCAATGCCCAGGGACAGCCCATCTCTGGGGGATTTGGCTTTGGCTATGGCCTGGGCTATGGCTATGGGCTGGGAGGCCTGGGCTGCTATGGCAGAAGGGGTGGCTGCAACTGTTAAGGGTCTTCGGCATCACTGGCTCAGGGCAATGGAAACAGCTTCGGAAAACAAAACACCTTGACCCATTATCTCCCGACTTCCACATCACACTGAATCCCTTCAACTTCTTTCTCATGCCTTTTAATTCTTTTGCCTCAATAAATTTTAGTTGTATCTGAGTTTGACATGTCTTTTCATTTTTGTAAATTCCACTCGTCTTGCATCCTCACCTCATACAGTGCCAGACAGGGCATTGGAGAGAATGCAAATGGGGCACAACACATTCCTTATCAAATATGTCACCAACATTATAAACCAAGACTAGCACAGGAAGCATGGGATAGGGAGGACCTCCCAGAACATGGCACAAGCTTATCACCTGCTACACCAAAGGCATTTGACACTTAAATGGTCTCCTGAGCACAGCTCTGATAGAGTGCCCCCATGGCGGCACACACTTGACAAACTCTCTTCCCAGCATGACTCTTGAACCCTCTCTGCAGTGTCACAGGATCATCCACTTGTGTGGGAACTCTGGAGTGCAAGTGCTCGATTCTCCTCTGCTCAAGAAAGATTAACAAGTGCAGGATTTCCATAACCCCCTGGGAAGTTCAGCTTTTGCTCTCCCAGGACAGAGGCTCCACCACCACTTCTGCTCTCTGTCCACCCTCACACAGAAAAATTCTCCCATTCTTTGGCCATAGAATTCCATCTCTTTTCACTTCTGTCCTTGCTCTCTTTTCCTGCGTGATTACATTACCCTGAATATATGGACTCCTTCGACATCATTCCCTTCCATCAGGGAGTTGCATACATTGCTGACACCCCACTGTCCATCCTTGACTCCTAGGATTCCCAGCCTCTTCTCTAGGAAAGATTCTCCAGCCCTTTCAGTATCTCGGTTGTCCTGCATTTTCCTGAATGAAAGTTCCCTAATAGGAAACTATACCTCCACTAGAGAAATTTAAGTCCATTCCCTCTTCTATTTGGCTTGTTGAAATGGAGACAAGACTGGTGTTAAATGATGTCCATTAAGACAATTCCAGAGTGCAATAATGTCAATCCTCTTCTTTGAAAATTGAACATAGCTGGTTCCTTTAGTATATTTTCACCCATCTTATTCTCCTCATCCTTCAGCAGTTTTCCTTTCCATGTGTCAATAAGAGCACGGAAATGTGTGATCCCACATGGTGACCATTCTGAGCCCAGCGGAGATGACCCCTACGGATCAACCAGCACCAGACTTTGGGAAGCTTGGGAGTCCTTCATAAATCTCTCAGAACACCTTCAAAGCCCAGACATGTCTGACATGGCTGGGAGAGAATGGGGCCCCTCTTCCCCCCACACAAAAAAAACACATTATACCAGTATCACACGGCAACATCAATAATGACAACACACGTCTCTCAAGCTTTGGTAGCGTCTTCACCCCACCCTGACATGTACCATCAACACCAGTCTTCAACCTCTAATAATTGCCTTAAAAGCTGCCACCAAAGTCAGATGGGCACAGACTCCAGAGAAGGACATGGAATCACAGAGTTACAAAAATGAACACTGGCAACATGAGAGGGAAAACAAGATGATGTTGCTGTGAGAGTCCGTCCGAGCCTCTCGTCTGTTTCTGCCCAACGACCCTCGCCTGAGGCCTGCGCTGGCCAGGGATGGGAGGAACCCCAAGTGACTGTTCTGCAGGTGATATCTACCAGGACTGTTTTCTCATGACAACTAGTCACGGGAAGTTTACTCAACAAGCTCCCACAGATGAAAGAACAATGGACTGGTCAGTATGGGCTGACCCGCGTGTGTTCATCACAACAAAGATGGTCTGATGTGCCTTGAAGAGTCCTGTTTTCACCTGTTCCCCCGCGTAACGAGCTCCACATACAATAGTCCATAAATCTTCCCACCTTTTGGCCAGAAGTCACTCGCTTTGGGAAAGGACTATAAAAGTGACTTTCGCAAAGCAGACCCCCAAGATCTCCCCAGATGGCAACGGACATCTACTGGCTGGCTCCATGAGGATTTGTCTGCCCGTCTTGGTAGCTATGATCCCGACCCCCCTTTCTCTCTCTCTCTCTCTCTCTCTGTCCCACTTTCGCATTTTAGTTGGCACTAAATGAAGTGCATTTCTGTAGAAGAAAACTGGTTTTGTCCCCTGCTGTGTCTTTTGCGCTCTAAGATCCATAAAAGAACCAGTCGCGACTCGCTCTTGAATTGGGCGGACCGTGACAGTTGCAGACCAGAACTAGTAAGTATTGGGCATTGCTCACAGGAACACACTGTTAAGCCTTAAAGGATACAAGTTATGAAACTATTCATGTGGAATAAGACAATTGATGTCACAGACCTACCTCAGCACCAGCTTCTTGTTTGTTTTATAAGTTTCTTAATGATATCAAGGAATACAATTTCAATGACAGAGTACGTTACAGTGTACAATTAGAAATTCCAGACAGGCCACTGGAACAAGTTCACCCTGAACAATCTCTTCTTTTCCTAATGCTCTCCCTTTACCCATTCAAGACAAAAGACCATGAGCTTTCTTTGATCCATCAGACACTCCCAGGCACGGTGACCTCTCCAAGATATTATGCAGTGACCTCCCCAGGACATCAGCAGCTTTCTTAGCATTACGGGGCTCAAAGCAGTGACTAATGGACATCCAGCAGCACAGAAGGAGATCATGCTACACAAGGCACTGAAAAACCACAGCACACGAGTTCCACAAAATGACATTGCTGATGACATTGCAAATCTCCAGGGCTTGGGTTGCTTATTCAGTGCTGTCCTACACCCATTTAATAATGAACTCCACCTAAAGACCAACTCCTGATTGAAAGCCGCCACCTAGGTCAATTGGACACAGACTCAAGAGATGGACATGAAATGGCACACTTCAAGGAAGGAAAATGTTCCCCCCCTCATGACTCACCAGGCTGGGACAGCCAAGAATTTTGGTCTGCAAAATGCCCCAAGGCCATGTGTCAAGGCTTCCCCGCCCCTCCAGGACCTGCATAAAAACCAGCACAGAACCTCTCTCCCTCACACACTTCTCCTCACAACTTCTCCTTTGGTGTCAGCAACAAGGTGAGCCTCAAGCCCGTGACCCTTCTGCTCCTGCACTCCTAACCCTCCTGTTCCTGCACCCCTTTCTTCCATCATGTTCAGCCCAACCTTCACCAACTCTCACCCGTCCCCACAGTCCCACAACAGCCTCCACACTCCCTCACCCTCCTGCATCATCCTCCTCACACCCCCACAGCCCTGCCCTGCCTCACCCCCCTCTCTTCCAGGGACCCTCCACACCACACCCATGGCCTGCTACGACCTCTGCCAACCCTGCGGACCCACCCCACTGGCCAACAGCTGCAACGAGCCCTGTGCCCTGCAATGCCAGGACTCCCGCATCATCATTGACCCTTCCCCTGTGCTGGTCACCCTGCCAGGACCCATCATGACCTCCTTCCCCCAGAACACCGTCGTTGGATCCACCTCCTCGGCTGCCGTGGGCACTGAACTCAATGCCCAGGGACAGCCCATCTCTGGGGGATTTGGTGGCTTTGGTGGCTTTGGCTACGGCCGTGGATTTGGCTACGGGCTGGGCTATGGGCTGGGAGGCCTGGGCTGCTATGGCAGAAGGGGAGGCTACAACTGCTAAGGACTCTCAGCACCACTCCTGAAGTCACCAGACCACTGCTCTGCCAGCAACTACTGCAAGCAAAGCACCTCGGCTGAAGTTCACCCTCCTTCTGCCTCACACTGGATCCCTTCAAACGCTTTCTCTTGTATCTTCTTTTTCTTTCCGACTCAATAAAGATTTCCTGCATCAAAGCCTGACATGTCTCTTCATCATTATGAAATCCAAAGCTCCCATCTCCTCGCACAACACAATGCCAGGAATAAACTGGTCACTGAGGCGAATGAAAAGAGGTCTCAACACCTGTCTTAGAAAACACATCACCACCGGTAACAATCAAGACTGGCAGGGGAAGCAGGGATTCTGGGCTGACACAAGTCCTTAACCTGCTACACCAAGGGCAATGATACAACAAAACTCTCTTGTTCATGATTATTTTCAAGTCTCTTTGTTCCCCAACACACTTGCAAACTCTCATCCCAGCAGGACTCCCTAACTCTCCCACCCCAAAAATAACAACCATATTATCCAATTGGAGTGCAATTGCTTTATTCCCTTCTGCACGATCATAGTCAGCAAGAGCCGGATTTCCAGAACCTTGGACAGTTCAATGTTGGAACTCCCAGGACAGATACTGCACCATCTTTTACTCTGGGATAAACCTCACACTTAAAAAGGCTTGTCGGCCTTGCCCAGGGTATTCCAGCTGTTTTCTCTTCTGGCCTTACCCTCTAGTTTTGCACATGTACACAGCTGAGAACAACCAGGCTCTCTCAATTTCATTCCCTGCCATCACAAATTTGCATACATTGATGCTACCCCCCTGTCCGGCCTTGTCTCCTGAGAGTCCAAGCTCTCACAGCCTCTCCTCTGGGAAACAGCCTCCAGGCCCTTCACAATCTTTTTGGCCCTCAACTGGTATCAACTCACTAAAGTGACGTCATTTACATGTGGGAAGCACAGAGATGCTCACAACATCTCACATGGGAACCTCACCACTGCTCACGAGGCACCAAGAGTCATCTCCCCCTGCCTCATCACAACACTTTTCTCAATCCTGACCTGAAGACTTGGGGTCCCTTTTCCCATAGTGGTACAGGGACACCTCCTGTTCATTGTCATGTAATTTTCCTAAATCCAAATAGGCTATAAAATGAAACAAATCCATCCTGACCGGTCCTTGGTTTTCCAGTTTCTCTCTTGAGCTCATTGAAGTGACAAAGGAATGAGGACAGTATTCAAAAAGTACCGACAAACCACAGCACACGACTGTCACAAAATGACCTCACTGATGACATTGCACCTCTCCTAGACTCTGGTTCCTTATTCAGTCCACCCTGACACACTTTGAACAATCAAAACATCCAAAGACCAACTCATTAAAGCTAATACAAAGGTCAGAATAGCATGCACTCAAGAGCTAGACATGGAATTGTAGAGCTGTGAGAAGGAAAACACTCCCCACATCATGACGCACAAGGTCGGACCAGCCAAGAACTTTGACCTGCCTAAAACGTTCCCCATAGCCATGGGACAAAGCTGTCCTACCCCTCCAGGACCAGCATAAAAGCCAGCCCACAGCTTCTCTCCCTCACACGCATCTCCTCACACAATCTCCTCCTAGTCCTGCTGACAACCAGGTGAGTCTCAAGCCCCTGACCCTGCGAAGCCTTGACCCAGACCTCTCTCTTTCAGAATGCTCAGCCCCAACCTCAGCAGCCCTAATGCCTCCCCACAGCCCCACAACAGCCTCCACACTCCCTCACCCTCCTGCATCACCACCCCTCACACCCCCACAGCCCTGCCCTGCCTCACCCCCCTCTCTTCCAGGGACCCTCCACACCCATGGCCTGCTACGACCTCTGCCGACCCTGCGGACCCACCCCGCTGGCCAACAGCTGCAACGAGCCCTGTGCCCTGCAATGCCAGGACTCCCATGTCATCATTGTTGGGGGTTGAGTTTTTTTTTTTTTTCTGTTACTGTGTCAATTGAAAGAATTTTTCCCATTATCATGCCAATGGAGCTGGCCGGGCTACACCCAGGGTCCCTGATGGGTCCAGACAAAGGGGGTGGGTGGGAACGGCTCCCGGAGGGGCCTCTGAGGCTTCCGGGAGGGCACTCGCATTTCCGGCAAGCCGGGAGGAGGACGCCTGGGATCGTTCAGCCACGCGGCGGAGCACAGCAGAGCCAGACCCTCTGCAATCACCTGCCCTGCATCTGCCCCGTTCCCGCCCGAGATCGGCGTAGCTGCTGCCCCTCCCCCCCCCGCCCTCCTTCCTGCCTTTGTTCCCACTTGCTTTTCAGCAGATCCGGGCTCTGGACTAAGCACAGAGACAGCGTGCTTGCATCTAAAGGGACTGACACCGAGTTACCTATTTCGTTCTGTTAGCAATTTTAACTGTTATTGTTTTTTGTTTGTATACTTAGATATATTAGTAAAAGAGCTGTTATTCCCACCCCCCCTTATCTCTGCCTCAGAGTCCTTGATTCCAACAATCATAATACTTGGGGGAGGGGAGTGGAACCAAAGTCTCTATTCCAAAGGGAAACTTCTGCCCTTACTGGCAGACACCTGTCCTTTCAAACCAGGACAGATTTTGGCGCCCAACGTGGGGCAGAGGACACTGAGTTGAGAGTTAACACAGGAATAACAGCTCTCTTAACTGGCAATATGTTGTCTGGTTTAATCTGGTTTCTTGTTGCATGTGGTCACAGCCATCTCCCTCCCATTTGTAAGCCCTTTTTTGAATTTGGGCCCCCTCACCAAGGTTGCTGTGGCTATTGTCCGATTGGTTTGGTGGATTGATTATGTCAGGAATTCATGGGTTTTTAATTTTTTCTGGGAAGCGGTTGCATGGATCCGGAGCTATCGTACTCTAACTGCGTGTTTCTGGGGCTATTTCAGTAATGGTACTTACTGTGAGGTAACGAGTGCAAGGGAAATTTTCTCCCAACCCATCACCCAGTTTTTTGAGGCTACCCCACTGGTTCTCAAGGATTTCAGATCTGTTTTAATTGCCAGTGTTATTATACAGTGGCTGGTGTTGCTGGTAGGCTTGTTCTACTTAGCATTCAGAAACAAGGGAATATTGGCTTGGACAACAACTCTGATACCTGCCCCAGGGACTAGGGATATTGCCCCAGAACCTGCCTCTGCCGCAGGGACTAGGGATGTTGCCCCAGAGCCTGCCCCAGGGACTAGGGATGCTGCCCCAGAGCCTGCCCCTGAGACTAGGGATGCTGCCCCAGAACCTGCCTCTGCCCCAGGGGCTAGGGATGCTGCCCCAGAGCCTGATGCTGCCCCACAGCCCACCGCAGAAATGAGCCACCCAGAGTGGGTGGGGGCTCTAGTGAAGGATATAGGTCAAATGTTGAAGGAGCAAAGCCAGATGTTGAAGGAACATAGCCAGATGTTTAAGGAGCACAGCCAGATGATGAAGGAGCATTTTTCTCCAGCTGGTGAGAAACTCTGCCCTAAAGAGGGAGAGTCAGATGGTGCTGCAGTGGAACCCGTAGATGTTGTATCTGTCCAGGTTCCAGCTGGATCACAGGAGCAGCCACAGCCAGCAGCAGTTGCTCCTGTGGAAACTAGGAAATCTAAGATTAAAACGAGGCACTTAGATAATGGGGATCAGCAAGGAGGGTCCTCACAACCAGCAAGGGAGCCAGAGGTTGAGATTGTCACCAAGTCCCTCTCATACGATAGTCTCCGTAACCTGCGTAAAGACATTGCTCGGCGGGGCCGTGAGCCTTTCACAACTTGGTTACTCTGGGTCTGGGACCTTACGGGAACAGGTGTTCAACTGGATGGAACTGAGGCCAGGAATTTGGGATCCTTGGCCCAGGATTCAGGTGTGGACCAGATATTCGTAAGGGAGCAAGGCCTCCTTTCCCTCTGGGAACGGCTTTTAATGAGTGTGAGAGAGAAGTTTGTACACAGAGAGAGAATGCAGGAGCACCACCGTAGGATGCGCTGGAAAACCCTTGAGGAAGGGATCCAGCAGCTGAGAGAGACAGCAGTATTAGAGGTACTCTTTGGGAGGGATGGACAGCATGACAATGACCCTGACAAGGTCAAGTGCACAGGGCAGATGTTATGGAATCTGGCAACCTTGGGTCCATCTCAATATACCACCTACATTGCAATGATTAATGCCGATAACAGTCCAGAGACAGTGTGTTCTGTTGCCAACAAACTCAGAAACTTTGAGAGCATGATGAATGGCCCAATGCAGGCTAATGTCTCTGCCGTGGCCAGGGACCTCCAACAGGTCGAAGATAGGATGAGGGACATGAGGGAGGAGATGATGGAGGAGATGAGGGAGGTGAGGGAGGAGGTGAGGAAGATCAGTGTAGCAGCAGTACGAGTCACAGGCCCCCAAGTCAGAGCTTCACGTCCCCCAGCAAGGGAGAGAGGGTACACCTCACGAGCTGACCTGTGGTTTTTCCTGCGAGACCATGGGGAAGACATGGGAAAATGGGATGGGAAACCCACTTCTGTCCTGGCAGCACGGGTGCGTCAGCTCAGGGAGGGAAATGCTAACCGAGGGAGCCGCAGTAAAATGAAGGTAGCCTCAACCTCCCACAAGCAAGGTGCAGGGTATTACAGCAAGGAGGATGTTCTGTCAGATCCCCTGGAAGGAACCTCCACTATGTATGCCCAGGAAAGAAATAATAACCAGGGCTAGAGGGGCCCTGCCTCTAGCCAGGGAGAGGCATGGGATGACAGGATCTATTGGATAGTGTGGGTGCGATGGCCTTGCACGTCAAAGCCACAGAAACATAAAGTGTTAGTTGATACTGGTTCACAATGCACCCCGATACCATCAGAACATGTGGGGAAGGTACCTGTTTCCATTGTTGGGGTGACGGGGGGATCACAGGAATTCACTTTGCTGGAAGCTGAGATTAGCCTGACAGGGAAGGGGTGGCAGAAACATCCAATTGTAACTGGCCCAGGGGCACCGTGCATTCTAGGCATAGACTTCCTCAGGAACGGCTACTACAAAGATCCAAAGGGGTTCAGGTGGGCTTTTGGAATAGCTACTGTTGAGACAGAGAGCATTAAGCAGTTGAACACCTTGCCTGGACTGTCAGAAAACCCCTCTGCAGTAGGACTCCTGAAAGTGACTGAGCAACAGGTGCCAATTGCCACCATGACAGTGCACCGCCGGCAGTACCGGACAAATCGAGATGCTGTGATCCCCATCCACAAAATGATCCGTGATCTAGAGAGCCAAGGGGTGGTCAGCAAGAGCCACTCACCCTTCAACAGTCCTATCTGGCCTGTGCAGAAATCTGATGGAGAATGGAGACTGACTGTGGACTATTGGGCATTGAATGAAGTGACTCCACCGCTGAGCGCTGCCGTGCCGGACATGCTGGAACTCCAGTACGAGCTGGAGTCCAAGGCAGCAAGGTGGTATGCCGCCATTGACATTGCAAATGCATTCTTCTCCATTCCTTTGGCAGTAGAGTGCAGGCCTCAGTTTGCTTTCACCTGGAGGGGCGTGCAGTACACCTGGAACCGACTGTCCCAGGGGTGGAAGCACAGCCCCACCATCTGCCACGGACTGATCCAGGCTGCACTGGAAAAAGGTGAGGCTCCAGAACATTTGCATCGATGACATCATTGTGTGGGGGAACACAGCAATGGAGGTGTTTGAGAAAGGAGAGAAGATCATCCAGATTTTGCTGGGAGCCGGTTTCGCCATTAAAAAGAGCAAAGTCAAAGGACCTGCCCGAGAGATCCAGTTCCTGGGAGTGAAGTGGCAGGATGGACGGCGCCAGATCCCCATTGAGGTCATCAATAAGATCACTGCAATGTCCCCACCAACAAGCAAGAAGGAGACACAAGCTTTTCTAGGTGCTATCGGCTTTTGGAGAATGCACGTCCCTGAGTACAGCCAGATTGTGAGCCCTCTCTACCAGGTCACTCGCAAGAAGAACGATTTCCATTGGGGCCCTGAACAACAGCAAGCTTTTGCCCAGATCAAACAGGAAATCGCTCATGCAGTGGCCCTTGGCCCAGTCAGGACAGGACCAGAGGTAAAGAATGTGCTCTACTCTGCAGCTGGGAACCATGGTCTGTCCTGGAGCCTTTGGCAGAAGGTGCCTGGTGAGACCCGAGGCCGACCCCTGGGATTCTGGAGCAGAAGCTACAAAGGATCTGAAGCCAACTACACTCCCACAGAGAAGGAAATCTTTTGGCTGCCTATGAGGGAGTTCAAGCTGCCTCAGAGGTGATTGGCACAGAAGCACAACTTCTCCTGGCACCCCAACTGCCAGTGCTGGGGTGGATGTTCAAAGGAAAGGTTCCCTCTACTCACCACGCCACCGATGCCACATGGAGCAAGTGGATTGCCCTCATCACGCAGCACGCCCGTATTGGTAACCCAAATCACCCTGGGATTTTGGAGATAATTACGAACTGGCCAGAAGGTGAAGATTTTGGTCTCGCTGATGAAGAGGAGCAGAAGCAAGTGACCCGGGCTGAAGAAGCTCCACCGTACAACCAGCTGCCAGCAGATGAAACATGCTACGCCCTTTTCACCGACGGTTCCTGCCGCATTGTGGGGATGAACCGGAAGTGGAAAGCTGCCGTATGGAGCCCCACACGACAGGTTGCACAAGCTACCGAAGGAGAAGGTGGATCGAGTCAACTTGCTGAACTCAAAGCTGTTCAGCTGGCCTTGGACATTGCTGAGAGAGAGAAATAGCCAAAGCTCTACCTTTACACTGATTCGTGGATGGTAGCCAATGCTCTGTGGGGTTGGCTGGAAAGGTGGAAAAAGGCTGACTGGCAACGTAGAGGAAAAACAATCTGGGCTGCTGATGAGTGGAAAGACATTGCCACTCGGGTAGAGAAGCTCCCCGTGAAAGTCCGTCATGTGGATGCCCATGTTCCCAAGAGTCGGGCTAATGAAGAACACAGGCACAACAAGCAGGTAGATCAGGCTGCACAGATAGAGGTCTCAAAGATAGACTTAGATTGGGAACACAAGGGAGAACTGTTCCTGGCTCGATGGGCCCACGATGCCTCAGGCCATCAGGGCAGAGACGCCACCTATAAGTGGGCACGAGACCGAGGGGTGGATCTAACCATGGACAGCATCTCTCAGGTTATTCATGACTGTAACACGTGTGCTGCCATCAAACAGGCCAAGCGGGTGAAGCCCCTCTGGTATGGGGGGCGATGGTCCAAATATAAGTATGGAGAGGCCTGGCAGATTGACTATATCACACTGCCTCAGACCCGCCAGGGCAAGCGCTACGTGCTGACCATGATGGAAGCCACGACCGGATGGTTGGAGACCTACGCTGTGCCCCACGCCACTGCTCGGAACACCATCCTGGGCCTGGAAAAACAAGTCCTCTGGAGACATGGTACCCCTGAAAGAATTGAGTCAGACAATGGGACTCATTTCAAAAATAGCCTTATAAACACCTGGGCTAAAGAACACGGCATCGAGTGGGTGTACCATATTCCCTATCATGCACCAGCGGATGGAAAAGTCGAACGGTGCAATGGTCTGCTTAAAACCACCTTAAAGGCACTTGGTGGGGGGACTTTCAAGAACTGGGAGATCAATCTACCAAAGGCCACATGGTTAGTGAATACCCGAGGTTCCACTAACCAAGCAGGCCCTGCCCAGTCAGAGCCCTTGGGAGCAGCAGATGGAGATAAGGTTCCAGTGGTACACCTGAGAGGCATGTTAGGGAAAACTGTCTGGGTGAACTCTGCTTCCAGCAAAGACAATCCTGTTCGTGGGGTGGTTTTCGCTCAAGGACCAGGTTGCACTTGGTGGGTGATGCAAAAGGATGGAGAGACCCGATGCATACCCCAAGGGGACCTTGTTCTAGGGTGAACTATATATAATACTGTGCCTGTAACTACATGTATGTATATAATTTAAAGGTTTCAATATGATGTAGCATGATGGCATGGAAAAATTCGGGGTGGATAATGTTGGGGGTTGAGTTTTGTTTTTTTTTTCTGTTACTGTGTCAATTGAAAGAATTTTTCCCATTATCATGCCAATGGAGCTGGCCGGGCTACACCCAGGGTCCCTGATGGGTCCAGACAAAGGGGGTGGGTGGGAACGGCTCCCGGGGGGGCCTCTGAGGCTTCCGGGAGGGCACTCGCGTTTCCGGCAAGCCGGGAGGAGGACGCCTGGGATCGTTCAGCCACGCGGCCGAGCACAGGAGAGCCAGACCCTCTGCGATCACCTGCCCTGCATCTGCCCCGTTTCCAGCCTCCTGCCTCTGCGGACACAGCTGATCCCCCGGACACACACGGTGAGCGAGGAGCCGCCGCTCCTGCCCATTCCCGCCCAAGACCGGCGTAGCCGCTGCCGCCCCTCCCCCCCCACCCTCCTTCCTGCCTTTGTTCCCACTTGCTTTTCAGCAGATCCGGGCTCTGGACTAAGCACAGAGACAGCGTGCTTGCATCTAAAGGGACTGACACCGAGTTACCTATTTCGTTCTGTTAGCAATTTTAACTGTTATTGTTTTTTGTTTGTATACTTAGATATATTAGTAAAAGAGCTGTTATTCCCACCCCCCTTATCTCTGCCTCAGAGTCCTTGATTCCAAAAATCATAATACTTGGGGGAGGGGAGTGGAACCAAAGTCTCTATTCCAAAGGGAAACTTCTGCCCTTACTGGCAGACACCTGTCCTTTCAAACCAGGACAATCATCAACCCTTCCCCTGTGCTGGTCACCCTGCCAGGACCCATCATGACCTCCTTCTCCCAGAGCACCGCCGTCGGATCCACCTCCTCGGCTGCCGTGGGCACTGAACTCAATGCCCAGGGACAGCCCATCTCCGGGGGATTTGGCTTTGGCCTGGGCAATGGCCGTGGATTTGACTATGGGCTGGGACGCCTGGGCTGCTATGGTGGAAGGGGTGGCTCCACCTGCTAAGGAGCCTTCGTGCAACAGCTTGGGGCTCTGGAAACAGCTTCTGCAAGCAAAGCACCTTAGGTGATGGTCACCCTACTGGCAACTTAAACAAGATTGCTTTCTCATTTTTCTCCAATCTCTTCTGTCTTTTCTCTCAATAAAGTTTTCCTGAATCAGAGACTAAGATTTCTACTATTCTCTTTACTTTCAAGTTGCCTTACATCCTCATCCAGCACACGGCTGAGGTCTTAAGAACCTTTTCACTCAGGGGAAAATAGGCCAGAACACATTTCTTAGGATATACGTCCCCACTAGTTGTCACAAGAATCCCACAGGAAGATAGATTGAAGTGTGATCTTCCACAACATGTCAAACGCCCATCACCTGCTACATCAAAGGCTCTGACATAGCAATGCTCTCCTGCTCAGGGCTCTGAAAAAGCCACTACATTCCAGTAGACACTTGACAAACCCTCTTCCCCAGCTAGATTCTCAAACCCTCTCAGGAAACAGTCACAAAATCATACATCTTGGGAGGAACTCAGCAGAGTAAGAGCTTATTTCTCTTCTCCTCACAGAAGTTCAACATGAGCAGAAATTCCAGGATCATGGGCAGTTCCAGTTTTGGATCTCCCAGGACAGGAACTCCATCACATCTTCCATTCTGTGAGCACCCGCACACCAAAAAATGCTTCTCTACCTTGCCTGGGTGATTAAACCAATTTTCACTTGTGTTGTTGCCATCTTATTATTTACATGTGTCCTGCTGAGGAGGGCTGTGATCCCTCATCTTCATTCCTTACCATCAGGGATTTGCACACACTGATGACATATCCCTCTCCATCCTTGTCTCCTGGGAGCCACAGCTCTCTCAGTCTCTCATTTTTCAAAGATCTCCCAGCCCCTTTAGAATCTTGTTGGCCATGAACTGGTTATCTTTAACTAAGTCCAAGGGCATCTTCCAATGGGGAGACCACAACTGCCCAAATCAAATGTTACGGGACCCCATTTGTGTTCCAAAGAGTGGATGGGCCACGTCTCCCCACTTCATGACAAGAATGGTCAGGAAACTACCTTGGGCACTGATGATGCCTTTGCAACTAAAGCTCCAGAGCGATCTTCTGGTCTCTTTGTTCTCCACCAGCACTACAGGGTCATGCTCAGCAAAGCCACTCTCCACACTCTCAGCACACAGCATGATCCAGTGCCAAGTGCTATTCCTGTCCAGATGCACAACTTCTCATTTCCCACTCTTGAGATATAGGAGATTCTTTTTACCCTCAGTCTCCAGATCTCCTGTCTGGTGGTGCAACCAAGTGCTGCCTCAGCCTTTCCATCATCTACCAACTCATTCAGGAGGCAACTCTCCCATTGCCCACGTAGAATGGAAGAGAGCAGGTGTTCACACATGGCAGAGATGCAAAGTTCATACCAGCCTGAAAGACTTGGGAGAGTTTGGGGCCTCTCTTCACACCGCACCCACATGCCAAAAACCAGGAATTCCATGCTGGGACATCACAGATGACACCCAAACCACCCAAAATATCACTCACAACTTCAATCCCTGTTCATGGGCATCATCAAAACCAACATTTGGTCTCAAACACGCATTAAAAGAGGAATGACCATGATGGAAGGGGCAACTCATCACGCACAACACAGCTGCAAAGGCCAGACCAGCCTGACACGACTGTGGTGGAATGGAGCCCCTCTTTGTACCACACCCACAAACAAAACCACACAAATACCACAACATGTCCTCGGTCATGACACCCATATTTTTCACAGGTTTCATTGTGTATTCTGGTTTCTCTGACACACATCTTCCATGCCAAGCCCCCCAAATACCAAATCTCACTTTAAACATGCCACCATGGTCAGATGGACACGGACTCAAGAGCAGGACATAACATGCAGAGTTGTGGGGAGGAAAACATTACACACAAAATGACTCGGCAACCTGAACCAGAAAAAAACTATTGCCCCAAAAATGCCCCAAGGCCATGGGACAAGGTTGTCCCGCCCCTCCAGGACTGGCATAAAAGCCGGACCAGACTGCACCTCCCCCACACACATCTTGCCACACGTTCTACTCCACGGCCTGAAACCAGGTGAGCCTCAAAATCCCAAAACCGCTGCTGCTTCCCCATTGGCCACTCTCTTCCAGCACGCTCATCCCCAGCCACCCTAATGCCTCCCCACAGCCCAACAACAGCCTCCACACTCCCTCACCCTCCTGCATCACCACCCCTCACACCCCCACAGCCCTGCCCTGCCTCACCCCCCTCTCTTCCAGGGACCCTCCACACCACACCCATGGCCTGCTACGACCTCTGCCGACCCTGCGGACCCACCCCGCTGGCCAACAGCTGCAACGAGCCCTGTGCCCTGCAATGCCAGGACTCCCGTGTCATCATCAACCCTTCCCCTGTGCTGGTCACCCTGCCAGGACCCATCATGACCTCCTTCCCCCAGAACACCGTCGTTGGATCCACCTCCTCAGCTGCTGTTGGCACTGAACTCAATGCTCAGGGACAGCCCATCTCTGGGGGATTTGGCTTTGGCTATGGCCTGGGCTATGGCTATGGGCTGGGAAGCCTGGGTTGCTATGGCAGAAGGGGTGGCTGCAACTGCTAAGGGTCCTCGGCAGCTCAGGACTCTGGAAACAGCTTCGGAAAACAAAGAACCTTGGCCCATGATCTCCCGACTTCCACATCACACTGAATCCCTTCAACTTCTTTCTCATGCCTTTTAATTCTTTTGCCTCAATAAATTTTAGTTGCATCTGAGCCTGACATGTCTCCTCATCTTTGTAAATTCCAATCATCTTGCATCCTCACCTCATACAGTGCCAGACAGGGCATTGGAGAGAATGCAAAAATGGCATAACACATTCCTTATTAAATATGTCACCAACATTATAAACCAAGACTAGCACAGGAAGCATGGGATAGGGAGGACCTTCCAGAACATGGCACAAGCTTATCACCTGCTACACCAAAGGCATTTGACACTTAAATGGTCTCCTGAGCACAGCTCTGATAGAGTGCCCCCATGGTGGCACACACTTGACAAACTCTCTTCCCAGCATGACTCTTGAACCCTCTCTGCAGTGTCACAGGATCATCTACTTGTGTGGGAACTCTGGGGTGCAAGTGCTCGATTCTCCTCTGCTCAAGAAAGATTAACAAGTGCAGAATTTCCATAACCCTGCAGTGTTCAGCTTTCGCTCTCCCAGGACAGAGGCTCCACAACCACTTCTGCTCTCTGTCCACCCTCACACAGAAAAATTCTTCCATTCTTTGGCCATAGAATTCCATCTGTATTCATTTGTGTCCTTGCTCTCTTTTCCTGTGTGGTTACATTACTCTGAATATATGGACTCCTTCGACATCATTCCCTTCCATCAGGGAGTTGCATACATTGCTGACACCCCACTGTCCATCCTTGACTCCTAGGATTCCCAGCCCTCACAGCCTCTTCTCTAGGAAAGATTCTCCAGCCCTTTCAATATCTCGGTTGTCCTGCATTTTCCTGAATGAAAGTTCCCTAACAGGAAACTAAGCCTCCGCTAGAGAAATTTAAGTCCATTCCCTCTTCTATTTGGCTTGTTGAAATGGAGACAAGACTGGTGTTAAATGATGTCCATTAAGACAATTCCAGAGTGCAATAAGGTCAATCCTCTTCTTTGAAAATTGAACATAGCTGGTTCCTTTAGTATATTCTCACCCATCTTATTCTCCTCATCCTTCAGCAGTTTTCCTTTCCATGTGTCAATAAGAGCACGGAAATGTGTGACCCCACATGGTGACCATTCTGAGCCCAGCGGAGATGACCCCTACGGATCAACCAGCACCAGACTTTGGGAAGCTTGGGAGTCCTTCATAAATCTCTCAGAACACCTTCAACGCCCAGACATGTCTGACATGGCTGGGAAGGAATGAGGCCCCTCTTCCCCACACAAAAAAAAAACCACATTATACCACTATCACAGGCTGACATCAATAATGACAACACACGTCTCTCAAGCTTTGGTAGCGTCTTCACCCCACCCTGACATGCACCATCAACACCAGTCTTCAACCTCTAATAATTGCATTTAAAATCTGCCACCAAAGTCAGATGGACACAGACTGCAGAGAAGGACATGGAATCACAGAGTTCCAAAAATGAACACTTGCAACATGAGAAAGAAAACAAGATGATGTTGCAGACCGGAACTAGTAAGTATTGGGCATTGCTCACAGGAACACACTGTTAAGCCTTAAAGGATACAAGTTATGAAACTATTCATGTGGAATAAGACAACTGATGCCACAGACCTACCTCAGCACCAGCTTCTTGTTTGTTTTATGAGTTTCTTAATGATGTCAAGGAATACAATTTCAATGACAGAGTACGTTACCGTGTACAGTTGTGAATATCAAAAGGCCCACAGGAACAAATTCACCCTGAACAATCTCTTCTTTTCCTAATGCTCTCCCTTTACCCATTCAAGACAAAAGACCATGAGCTTTCTTTGATCCATCAGATGCTCCCAGGCACGGTGACCTCTCCAAGATATTATGCAGTGACCTCCCCAGGACATCAGCAGCTTTCTTAGCATTACGGGGCTCAAAGCAGTGACTAATGGACATCCAGCAGCACAGAAGGAGATCATGCTACACAAGGCACTGAAAAACCACAGCACACGAGTGCCACAAAATGACATTGGTGATGACATTGCAAATCTCCAGGGCTTGGGTTGCTTATTCAGTGCTGTCCTACACCCATTTAATAATGAACTCCACCTAAAGACCAACTCCTGATTGAAAGCCGCCACCAAGGTCAAATGGACACAGCCTCAAGAGATGGACATGAAATGGCACACTTCAAGGAAGGAAAACGTTGCCCCCCTCATGACTCACCAGGCTGGGACAGCCAAGAATTTTGGTCTGCAAAATGCCCCAAGGCCATGTGTCAAGGCTTCCCCGCCCCTCTAGGACCTGCATAAAAGCCAGTACAGAAGCTCTCTCCCTCACACACATCTCCTCACACCTTCTCCTCCGGTGTCAGCAACAAGGTGAGCCTCAAGCCCATGACCCTTCTGATCCTGCAACCCTAACCCTCCTGTTCCTGCACCCCTCTCTTCCAGCATGTTCAGCCCAACCCTCACAAACTCTCACCCCTCCCCTCAGCCCCACAACAGCCTCCACACTCCCTCACCCTCCTGCATCACCACCCCTCACACCCCCACAACCCTGCCCTGCCTCACCTCCTCTCTTCCAGGGACCCTCCACAACAAATCCATGGCCTGCAACAACCTCTGCCGACCCTGCGGACCCACCCCACTGGCCAACAGCTGCAACGAGCCCTGTGCCCTGCAATGCCAGGACTCCCGCGTCATCATTGACCCTTCCCCTGTGCTGGTCACCCTGCCAGGACCCATCATGACCTCCTTCCCCCAGAACACCGTCGTTGGATCCACCTCCTCGGCTGCCGTGGGCACTGAACTCAATGCCCAGGGACAGCCCATCTCTGGGGGATTTGGTGGCTTTGGTGGCTTTGGCTACGGCCGTGGATTTGGCTACGGGCTGGGCTATGGGCTGGGAGGCCTGGGCTGCTATGGCAGAAGGGGTGGCTGCAACTGCTAAGGACTCTCAGCACCACTCCTGAAGCCACCAGACCACTGCTCTGCCAGCAACTCCTGCAAGCAAAGCACCTCGGATGAAGGTCACCCTCCTTCTGCCTCACACTGGATCCCTTCAAATGCTTTCTTTTCTATCTTCTTGTCCTTTTGGACTCAATAAAGATTTCCTGCATCAAAGCCTGACATATTTCATCATCATTTTGAATTCCAAAACTCCCATCTCCTCACACAACACAATGCCAGGAATAAACTGGGCACTGAGGCGAATGAAAAGATATCTCAACACCTCTCTTAGGAAACACATCACCACCAGTAATAATCAAGACTGGCACGGGAAGCAGGGATTCTGGGCTGACACAAGTCCATCACCTGCTACACCAAGGGCAATGATACAAGAAGCCTCTCTTCTTCATAGCCCTTTTCAACTCCCTCTGTGCCTCCACACACTTGCAAACTCTCATCCCAGCAGGACTCCCTAACTCTCCCACCCCAAAAATAACAACCATATTATCCAATTGGAGTGCAATTGCTTTATTCCCTTCTGCACGATCATAGTCAGCAAGAGCCGGATTTCCAGGACCTTGGACAGTTCAATGTTGGAACTCCCAGGACAGATACTGAAACATCTTTTACTCTGTGATAAACCTCACACTGAAAAAGGCTTGTCGGCCTCACCCAGCGTATTTCAGCTGTTTTCACTTTTGGCCTTGCTCTCTAGTTTTGCACATGTACACAGCTGAGAACAACCAGGCTCTCTCAATTTCATTCTGTCATCACAAATTTGCACACATTGATGTCACCCCCCTGTCCAGCCTTGTCTCCTGGGAGTCCCAGCTCTCACAGACTCTCCTCTGGGAAACAGCCTCCAGGCCCTTCACAATCTTTTTGGCCCTCAACTGGTATCAATTCACTAAAGTGATGTCGTTTACATGTGGGAAGCACAGAGATGCTCACAACATCTTACATGGGAACCTCACCACTGCTCACGAGACACCAAGAGTCATCTCCCCCTGCCTCATCACAACACTTTTCCTAATCCTGACCTGAAGACATGGGGTCCCTTTTCCCATAGTGGTACAGGGACACCTCCTGTTCCACTATTTCTCACCCAGAAACACAAGGGTGAATTCTAAGAAGAAAATCATTCTTACATTTGATACTCATATATTCCCTCCTGCATAGGATAATTCCACCCAACTCATCTCTTGCCAGATGTTCTTGCTGAGCTGCAAAACCACATTTTCAGTGTTAGCTCAATGGATCCACTTCCTGGACGACAGCAATGGGAACTTGCTGCCATCTGGACTTTGGGACACTGACCACAAGCCTCTGGGTCCAGTCCTTCAGACCTTTCTCAGGACACACACTGGGTACTGACACAACCCAGACTTGCCTGGTTGTGAAGGATCATGAAAGGCTCACCTCCAGCAAGCCGTGGCAACCTTCAAATCCTCTTTCTGACAATCACAAGTGGCCTCAGCCCTTTGCACTCAGCTCAAGTTGAGATGTAAATCACCCTGGACATCAAAAGCTGAAAAGCAAGAAGGGCACCAAGATATCCACAGAGTAGAGTGAACAAGAAGAGTCATGTCTAGAGTCAGGCTTAGCTAAGTGGGATCAATGTGGGGAGCAATGGAATGGGAGGGAAGAGACAACAGCTCTACACACCTGTAAATCCCAGAGCAGTCTGACAGAGCCAAAAGAGAATGGAGCCTCTCTTCACAACACACCCACAAACCCAATAGCGCGAGTGCCACAGGCTAATCACACTGATGACACCACATCTCTCCTAAATTTTGGTTGTTTATTGGGACTGGCTTAACAACAATCTTCCAATCTTCCTTGCAAGCCCTCTCAAATACCAGCTTGGGCCTATAAGCTGCTGTCAAGTTTAGATGGACAAGACCTCAAGAGAATGACATGGAATCATAGAATTTCAAGAAGAAATACCCATACCATGACAGAAAAGGAAAGAGATGCGTGTTGGCAATCAGGAAGTAATTATGGGTTTTGACTAATGGAAACATAATATTAAGGCTTAAGGGATGTAAGATATGAAAATTTACCGCTTGAACGTGGAATAAATGAACTGAAATCACAGACATGTCATGATAAAAAAGACATCTGACACTGTTGAGTATCTGTTTGATTTTTGCACTTTTGAAAATTTTTATGACATTTAGAAGTACATTTCAAAGGAAAGAGTTCATTGTCATGTAATTTTTGTAAATCCAAATAGAATATAAAATGAAACAAATGCATCCTGACAGGTACCTGGTTTTCCAGATTCTCTCTTGATCTCATTGAAGTGACAAAGAAATGAGGCCAGTATTCAAAAAGTACCTACAAACCACAGCACACGAGTGCCAAAAAATCACCTCACTGATGACATTGCACCTCTCCTAGACTCTGGTTCCTTATTCAGTCCTCCCTGACACACACTGAACAATCATAACCTCCAAAGACCAACTCATTAAATCTACTGCCAAGGTCAGAATGGCATGGACTCAAAAGCTTGACATGGAATTGTAGAGCTGTGAGAAGGAAAACACTCCCCACATCATGACGCACAAGGCTGGGCCAGCCAAGAACTTTGGCCTCCCTAAAAATTCCCCAAGGCCATGGGACAAGGCTGTCCCATCCCTCCAGGACCAGTATAAAAGCCACCAAGAGCCTCTCTCCCACACACACTTCTCTGCACACCTTCCCTTCCCGCTCCTGCAAATAACAAGGTGAGTTCCAACCCTCTGAACTTCCTGTTCTTCCACCCCGGACCTCTCTCATCCAGCAAACTCAACCCCAGCCTCAGCAGCTCTCTCGTCTCCCCACAGCCCCACAACAGCCTCCACACTCCCTCACCCCTCACATCTTTATGACTCTGCCCTGCTTCTCACTATTCTCTCTTCCAGGGACCCTCCACACCACACCCATGGCCTGCTACGACCTCTGCCGACCCTGCGGACCCACCCCGCTGGCCAACAGCTGCAACGAGCCCTGTGCCCTGCAATGCCAGGACTCCCGTGTCATCATCAACCCTTCCCCTGTGCTGGTCACCCTGCCAGGACCCATCATGACCTCCTTCCCCCAGAGCACCGCCGTCGGATCCACCTCCTCGGCTGCCGTGGGCACTGAACTCAATGCCCAGGGACAGCCCATCTCTGGGGGATTTGGCTTTGGCCTTGGCTATGGGCTGGGGGGCCTGGGCTGTGCCTATGGCAGAAGGGGCGGCTACATCTGCTAAGGACCCTCAGCACCACTCCTGACACCACCAGCTCAGGGCTCTGCAAACAGCTCCTGCAACCAAAGCACCTTGGCTGATAGTCACCTCACTTGTGCCTCACACCTGATTCCTTCAGCTTCCTTTTTCTCAGAATTCTTTTAGTTCAATAAATGTTTCTTGTATCAGAATTTGAGTTGTTTCCTCTTCTTTTGGTATTCCAAAGGTCTCACATCCTCACCCTATGAAATGCCACTACTCAACCTTTATGGTGAATGGAAAAGGAGCAAAGAACATTTCTTAGCATATATGTTCCCCACCAATAACAACCAATGCTGGAAAAGGGGAGAGGGAGGGAGCTTCCAGAACATGACACAATCCTATCATCTGGTATACCAGATATGTAACAAATCAGTATACAAGGCTTGGACACAACAATTCTATCCTGGGCACTCCCCTGGCAAAGTCTCTCTATGCCAGCACACACTTGAAAAACTCTGTTTCTAGCTGGATTTTTAAATCCTCCCAGCAAACAGAGGAACAAGAGTATCATCCACTCAAGTGGCAACTCTGGACAGGAAATGTTTCCATCCTCTCTGCTCACGCAGGCCTGGCAGGAGCAGAATTTCCAGGACTACAGCCAGTTCAGTCCTCCAGATAGAGGGACCCCATTGTGTCTTCCACTCTGTGAGCATCCAAACACACCGAAGAATTCTTTCTTCCTTTACCCTTGGAATTCCATCTATTTTCACTTCTGCACATGCCTCCTTTCACTTCACATGTGCAGTGCTGAGAAGTGCTCACACACACTTGTGACACCTCTTGCCCATCCTTGTCTCTTGGTAGTCCCAGTGCTCTCAGTGTCTCCTCTAGCCAAGACCATTAAACATCTAGTGGCCCTCAACAGGTCTTCATTCTCAGGCTTTATTCTGCTTCTTCACATCTGGAGGCCAGAACTGTCCATATGGGATTCCACCAGTGTTCTAAAGAAAGAAAGGGTCACCCTCTCACCATTTCATGGCAACAATTTTCAGGAACCTCACCTGGACACAGGTGACTCCTTTGAAATAAAGCTCCTCTGCAATCTCGTTTTCCCTGTTCTGAACCAGCCACCTTCCAGACTTGGAGTCCACAGCATGAGCAGGGTCCCAGTGCTATTTCAGCCTAAATGCAGAACTTCACATTTTCCACATTTAAAATGCAGGAGATTTATGGTACACTTAACTTCCAGATCCCTCTGGCTGGTGAAACTACACAGAGGTGCCTCAGACATTCCATCATCTGTCAGCTTGCAGAGGAGGCAACTCTCCCAGTGCCCACATGGAACACAGTCCAGGTGCTCACACCTGGCACAGATGCAGAGCCCACAGCAGCATGACAGACCTGGCATAGTTTGAGGCCACACTTCAGATGGCACAACCCAAACCCATGAGGTCTCTAGGGCAACCTCACTGATGACACCCCATCTTTCTAAATCTGGGTGATGTCTTCAGTCCCCTTTGACATGCACCATAAACACCAGACTCTGGGCAGAAATATACTTTTAAGGAGGAAATCACTGTGATGAAAAGGGCAGCTCATCATGCATGGCTCAGCTGCAAAGCCCAGACCAGCCTGACATGGCCGTGATGAAATCGGGCCCCTCTTCACACCACACCCACAGAGCAAACCACACAAGTACCACAAAATGACCTCACTAATGACATCATATTTATCCTAGGATATTATTGTATATTCTGGTTTCCCTGACACACATCTTCCATACCAATGCTCCCAAATACCAATTATCACTTTAAAGCTGCCGCTATGGTCAGATGGACATAACTTCAAGAGCAGGACATGACACTGAAGGGCTGTAGGAAGGAAAACACTCCCCACATCATGACCTGTAAGGCTCTGTCAAACAAAATTGATATTATGATTTCCATTCCAATTCCTCTGGAGACCAACAAGATCAACACTATTTTTTCTCAAAAGTGATTGTCTGGAGTTCCATCAACTGCTCCTCATATCTCTTCCTCTCCTTATCTTCCACCAGCTATGGATAAAGCAACACAAGACCTTAGGAATATGGGAGGCATCCCTAAATCACAGGAATTACTTTTGTATCTCAAGTGGGAAAGGCCAGGGATACAGAGAGTTTCAGAAATTTCATAACATGGCAGGGAGACAGCAAATGTAATGGAAGGGGACATCTGTCACCACCAGAACAGCTGCAAAGCTCAAATGACCTAAAAGATGTGGTGGTGGAATGAGGCCCCTCTTCACCACAAACCAAGAAAACCACAGACCAGCATGGCCACAATGATGACACCCCACCTCTCCAAAGCTCTGGTCCCAGCTTCAGTCCTGCCAGACAAACAAACAAAATCAACAGCAGCCTTTGGTGACTAAAACTTGCATTTAAAAGCTGCTGCCAAGGTCATGACATGAAGAGCAGGACATGACACTGCAGAGTTGTGGGAAGCAAAACACTCCCCACCTCAGGACTCACCAGGCCTGAAAAATGCCCCAAGGCCAAGAGACAAGGCTGTCCCACCCATCCAGAACCAGCATAAAAGACAGCCCAGAGCTTCCCTCCCTCACACACTTCTCCTCCTTCTCCTCCTGCTCCTGCTGACAGCAAGGTGAGTCTCAAGACCCTGCACCCCTGACCCCTCTCTTCCAGCACGCTCAGCCCCAGCCTCAGCAG
Source organism: Erithacus rubecula (assembly GCF_903797595.1). Classification (NCBI taxonomy): domain Eukaryota; kingdom Metazoa; phylum Chordata; class Aves; order Passeriformes; family Muscicapidae; genus Erithacus; species Erithacus rubecula. The sequence continues at coordinate 138,114,313 of NC_136689.1, forward strand.
CCCTCACGCCTCCCCACAGCCCCACAACAGCCTCCACACTCCCTCACCCTCCTGCATCACCACCCCTCACACCCCCACAGCCCTGCCCTGCCTCACCCCCCTCTCTTCCAGGGACCCTCCACACCACACCCATGGCCTGCTACGACCTCTGCCGACCCTGCGGACCCACCCCGCTGGCCAACAGCTGCAACGAGCCCTGTGCCCTGCAATGCCAGGACTCCCGTGTCATCATCAACCCTTCCCCTGTGCTGGTCACCCTGCCAGGACCCATCATGACCTCCTTCCCCCAGAGCACTGTGGTCGGATCCACCTCCTCGGCTGCTGTTGGCACTGAACTCAATGCCCAGGGACAGCCCATCTCTGGGGGATTTGGCTTTGGCTATGGCCTTGGCTATGGCTATGGGCTGGGAGGCCTGGGCTGCTATGGCAGAAGGGGTGGCTGCAACTGTTAAAGGTCTTCGGCATCACCAGCTCAGCGCTCTGGAAACAGCTTCTGAAAACAAAACACCTTGACCCATTATCTCCCGACTTCCACATCACACTGAATCCCTTCAACTTCATTCTCATGCCTTTTAATTCTTTTGCCTCAATAAATTTTAGTTGCATCTGAGCCTGACATGTCTCCTCATCTTTGTAAATTCCACTCGTCTTGCATCCTCACCTCATACAGTGCCAGACAGGGCATTGGAGAGAATGCAAAAGTGACATAACACATTCCTTATCAAATATGTCACCAACATTATAAACCAAGACTAGCACTGGAAGCATGGGATAGGGAGGACCTTCCAGAACATGGCACAAGCCCATCACCTGCTACACCAAAGGCATTTGACACTTAAATGGTCCCCTGAGCACAGCTCTGGTAGTGTCCCCATGGTGGCACACCCTTGACAAACTCTCTTCCCAGCATGACTCTTGAACCCTCTCAACAAAGTCACAGGATCATCCACTTGGGTGGGAACTCTGGGGTGCAAGTGCTTGATTCTCCTCTGCTCAAGAAAGATTAACAAGTGCAGAATTTCCATAACCCCCTGGACAGTTCACCTTTTGTTCTCCCAGGACAGAGGCTCCACCACCACTTCTGCTCTCTGTCCACCCTCACACAGAAAAATTCTCCCATTCTTTGGCCATAGAATTCCATCTCTTTTCACTTGTGTCCTTGCTCTCTTTTCCTGCGTGATTACATTACCCTGAATATATGGACTCCTTCAACATCATTCCCTTCCATCAGGGAGTTGCATACATTGCTGACACCCCACTGTCCATCCTTGACTCCTAGGATTCCCAGCCCTCGCAGCCTCTTCTCTAGGAAAGATTCTCCAGCCCTTTCAGTATCTCGGTTGTCCTGCATTTTCCTGAATGAAAGTTCCCCAATAGGAAACTAAACCTCCGCTAGGGAAACTTAAGTCCATTCACTTTTCTCTATGGCTTGTTGAAATGGAGACAAGACTGGTGTTAAATGATGCCCATTAAGACACTTCCAGAGTGCAATACGGTCAATCATCTTCTTTTGAAAATTGAACATAGCTGGTTCCTTTAGTATATTTTCACCCATCTTATTCTCCTCATCCTTCAGCAGTTTTTCCTTGCCATGTGTCAATAAGAGCATTGAAATGTGTGACCCCACATTGTGACCATTCTGGGTCCAGCTGGTACGACTGCTATGGATCAACGAGCACTAGACTTTGGGAAGCTTGGGAGTCCTTCATAAATCTCTCAGAACACCTTCAAAGCCCACACATGTCTGACATGGCTGGGAGAGAATGGGGCCCCTCTTCCCCACACACGCAAAAAACCACATTAAACCAATATCACACGGCAACATCAATAATGACAACACACGTCTCTCAAGTTTTGGTAGCGTCTTCACCCCACCCTGACATGTACCATCAACACCAGTCTTCAACCTCTAATAATTGCCTTAAAAGCTGCCACCAAAGTCAGATGGACACAGACTGCAGAGAAGGACATGGAATCACAGAGTTCCAAAAATGAACACTGGCAACATGAGAGGGAAAACAAGATGATGTTGCAGACTGGAACTAGTAAGTATTGGGCATTGCTCACAGGAACACACTGTTAAGCCTTAAAGGATACAAGTTATGAAATCATTTAAGCTTCATGTGGACTGAGACAACTGATGTCACAGACTTACCTCAGCACCAACTTCTTGTTTGTTTTATGAGATTCTTAACGAGGTCAAGAAATACAATTTCAATGACAGAGTACGTTACAATGTACTGTTGTGAATTCCAAAAGGGCCACTGAAACAGGTTCACCCTGAATAGCCTCTCCTTTTCCTGAATAGCCTCTCATTTTCCAGATCCTCTCCCTTTACCCATTCAAGACAAAAGACCATGAGCTTTCTTTGATCCATCAGAGGCTCCCAGGCACGGTGACCTTCCCAAGATATTATGCAGTGACCTCCCCAGGACATTAGCAGCTTTCTTAGCATTACGAGGCTCAAAGCAGTGACTAATGGACATCCAGCAGCACAGAAGGAAATCATGCTACACAAGGCACTGAAAAACCACAGCACACGAGTTCCACAAAATGACATTGCTGATGACATTGCAAATCTCCAGGGCTTGGGTTGCTTATTCAGTGCTGTCCTACACCCATTTAATAATGAACTCCACCTAAAGACCAACTCCTGATTGAATGCCGCCACCAAGGTCAAATGGACACAGCCTCAAGAGATGGACGTGAAATGGCACACTTCAAGGAAGGAAAATGTTCCCCACCTCATGATTCACCAGGCTGGGACAGCCAAGAATTTTGGTCTGCAAAATGCCCCAAGGCCATGTGTCAAGGCTTCCCCGCCCCTCTAGGACCTGCATAAAAGCCAGTACAGAACCTCTCTCCCTCACACACTTCTCACACCTTCTCCTCCAGTGTCAGCAACAAGGTGAGCCTCAAGCCCCTGACCCTTCTGCTCCTGCACCCCGAACCCTCCTTTTCCTGCACCCCTCTCTTCCAGCATGTTCAGCCTAACCCTCACCAGCTCTCACGCATCCCCACAGTCCCTAAACAGCCTCCACACTCTCCAACCCTCGTGCGTCACCGTCCTCACACCCCCACAGCTCTGCCCTGCCTCACCCCCTCTCTCTCAGGGATACTCCACACCACACCCATGGCCTGCAACAACCTCTGCCGACCCTGCGGACCCACCCCGCTGGCCAACAGCTGCAACGAGCCCTGTGCCCTGCAATGCCAGGACTCCCGTATCATCATTGACCCTTCCCCTGTGCTGGTCACCCTGCCAGGACCCATCATGACCTCCTTCCCCCAGAGCACTGTGGTCGGATCCACCTCCTCGGTTGCTGTTGGCACTGAACTCAATGCCCAGGGACAGCCCATCTCTGGGGGATTTGGTGGCTTTGGCGGCTTTGGCTACGGCCGTGGATTTGGCTACGGGCTGGGCTATGGGCTGGGAGGCCTGGGCTGCTATGGCAGAAGGGGTTGCTACAACTGCTAAGGACTCTCAGCACCACTCCTGAAGCCACCAGACCACTGCTCTGCCAACAACTCCTGCAAGCAAAGCACCTCGGCTGAAGGTCACCCTCCTTCTGCCTCACACTGGATCCCTTCAAATGCTTTCTCTTGTATCTTCTTGTCCTTTCGGACTCAATAAAAATTTCCTGCATCAAAACCTGACATGTCTCCTCGTCATTCTGATTTCAAAACTCCCATCTCCTCGAACAACACAATGCCAGGAATAAATTGACAACTGAAGCAAATGGAAACAGGTCTCAACACCTCTCTTAGAAAACACATCACCACCAGTAACAATCAAGATTGACACGGGAAGCAGGGATTCTGGGCTGACACAAGTCCATCACCTGCTACACCAAGGGCAATGATACAAGAAGCCTCTCTTCTTCATAGCCCTTTTCAACTCCCTCTGTGCCTCCACACACTTGCAAACTCTCATCCCAGCAGGACTCCCTAACTCTCCCACCCCAAAAATAACAACCATATTATCCAATTGGAGTGCAATTGCTTCATTCCCTTCTGCGATCATAGTCAGCAAGAGCCGCATTTCCAGGACCTTGGACAGTTCAATGTTGGAACTCCCAGGACAGATACTGTACAATGTTTTACAATGGGACAAACCTCACACTGAAAAAGGCTTGTCGGCCTGGCCCAGGGTATTCCAGCTGTTTTCACTTGTGTTCTTGTCCTTTAGTTTTGCACATGTACACAGCTGAGAACAACCAGGCTCTCTCAATTTCATTCTGTCATCACAAATTTGCACACATTGATGTCACCCCCCTGTCCAGCCTTGTCTTCTGGGAGTCCCAGCTCTCACAGACTCTCCTCTGGGAAACAGCCTCCAGGCCCTTCACAATCTTTTTGGCCCTCAACTGGTATCAATTCACTAAAGTGACATCGTTTACATGTGGGAAGCACAGAGATGCTCACAATATCTCACATGGGAACCTCACCACTGCTCACGAGGCACCAAGAGTCACCTCCCCCTGCCTCATCACAACACTTTTCCCAATCCTGACCTGAAGACTTGGGGTCCCTTTTCCCATAGTGGTACAGGGACACCTCCTGTTCCACTATTTCTCACCCAGAAACACAAGGGTGAATTCTAAGAAGAAAATCATTCTTACATTTGATACTCATATATTCCCTCCTGCATAGGATAATTCCACCCAACTCATCTCTTGCCAGATGTTCTTGCTGAGCTGCAAAACCACATTTTCAGTGTTAGCTCAATGGATCCACTTCCTGGGCGACAGCAATGGGAACTTGCTGCCATCTGGACTTTGGGACACTGACCACAAGCCTCTGGGTCCAGTCCTTCAGACCTTTCTCAGGACACACACTGGGTACTGACACAACCCAGACTTGCCTGGTTGTGAAGGATCATGAAAGGCTCACCTCCAGCAAGCTATGGCAACCTTTAAATCCTCTTTCTGACAATCACAAGTGGCCTCAGCCCTTTGCACTCAGCTCAAGTTGAGATGTAAATCACCCTGGACATCAAAAGCTGAAAAGCAAGAAGGGCACCAAGATATCCACAGAGTAGAGTGAACAAGAAGAGTCATGTCTAGAGTCAGGCTTAGCTAGCTGGGATCAATGTGGGGAGCAATGAATGGGAGGGAAGAGACAACAGCTCTACACACCTGCAAATCCCAGAGCAGTCTGACAGAGCCAAAAGAGAATGGAGCCCCTCTTCACAACACACCCACAAACCCAATAGCGCGAGTGCCACAGGCTAATCACACTGATGACACCACATCTCTCCTAAATTTTGGTTGTTTATTGGGACTGGCTTAACAACAATCTTCCAATCTTCCTTGCAAGCCCTCTCAAATACCAGCTTGGGCCTATAAGCTGCTGTCAAGTTTAGATGGACAAGACCTCAAGAGAATGACATGGAATCATAGAATTTCAAGAAGAAATACCCATACCATGACAGAAAAGGAAAGAGATGCATGTTGGCAATCAGGAAGTAATTATGGGTTTTGGCTAAAGGGAACATAATATTAAGGCTTAAGGGATGTAAGATATGAAACCTTACAGCTTGAATGTGGTATAAGTGAACTGAAGTTACAGACCAGCTATGAAAACTAATGTATTGGAGACCATTTGTTGTCTGATTTTGTTTGGTGGATTTCTTTTTAAATTTCTCAATTATGCTAAGTAATACGTTTAAAATGAAGGAGTTCATTGTCATGTAAGTTTCTCTAACCAAAATGGACCATAAAAATAAGCAAATCCATCCTGACCGGTACCCGGTTTTCCGGTTTCTCTCTAGATCTCATTGAAGAGACAAAGCAATGAGGCCAGTCTTCACAAAGCACTGACAAACCACTGCACATGATTCACAAAATGACCTCACTGATGACATCGCACCTCTCCTAGACGCTGGTTGTTTTTTCAGCTCTCCCTGACACTCATTCAAAAATTGAAACCGCCCAAAGACCAACTCTCTAAAGCTGCCACCAAGGTCCGATGAGCATGGACTCAAGATTTTGAGTCCATGGAATTGCAGAGTTGTGGGAAGGAAAACACATCCCGCATCATGACACCCGAGGCTATAGTAGTCAAGAACTTCGCCCTGCCTGAAAACGGCCCCAAGGACATGGGACAAGGCAGTCCCACCCACTCAGGACCAGCATAAAAGCTGGCCCAGAGCCTCACACCTTCTCCTCCTGCTGCTGCTGACAAGGTGAGTCTCAAGCCCCTGACCCTCCTGCTCTGGGATCCCTGAACCCTCTCTTCCAGCACATGCAGCCGTCACGCCTCCCCACAGCCCCACAACAGCCTCCACAGTCCATCACGTCACACCCCCACAGCCCTGCCCTGCCTCACCCCCCTCTCTTCCAGGGACCCTCCACACCACACCCATGGCCTGCTACGGCCTCTGCCGACCCTGCGGACCCACCCCGCTGGCCAACAGCTTCAACGAGCCCTGTGCCCTGCAATGCCAGGACTCCCGTGTCATCATCAACCCTTCCCCTGTGCTGGTCACCCTGCCAGGACCCATCATGACCTCCTTCCCCCAGAGCACCGCCGTCGGATCCACCTCCTCGGCTGCCGTGGGTACTGAACTCAGTGTGCAGGGACAGCCCATCTCTGGGGGATTTGGTGGATTTGGTGGCCTTGGCTATGGGCTGGGAGGCCTGGGCTGTGGCTATGGCAGAAGGGGCGGCTACAACTGCTAAGGACCCTCAGCACCACTCCTGACACCACCAGCTCAGGGCTCTGCAAACAGCTTCTGCAATCAAAGCACTGGAACTAGTGATTGCCTTACTTGCACTGCTAACCTGCTCTCTTCAATGTCTTTCTCCTTTCTCTTAATTTTTATTGCCTCAATAAAGGTCTGTTGCATCACAGTCTGAGATGCCTTCCTTGCTTCTTGAATTCTAGTGAGTCTCATGTCTTAGCACAGTTCCAGGAATGAACAGGTGATTGGGGTGGATGGAGAAGGCACAAAACATCTTTCTAAGCAAAAATGTGACCACCAGTAATAACCAAGACTTGCAAGGAATGTAAGTGATGAGAGGGATGATTTCCAGAATGAGACAAGCCCATCATCTGTTAAAACCGAAGTCTTTGACACATCAAATCTCTCCTTTGGCAAAGCCACTCCATGGCAGCACATATTTGCCAAATTCTGTTCCCAGCAGGACTCTCAACCCTCACTGCAAACAGAAAAATATCATCATCCTTTTAGGCAGGAACCTTCTCAAGCAAGTGCAGGATTTCCAGGACCATGGATAGTTCAGGTTTGGGTGGCTGATGACAGAGACTCCACCACCTCTTCCCCTCTCTGACTACCCTCACAATTAAATGTTCTTCTTTTTTTTTCTTTTTTTCCCCAGGAAATTCAATCTGTGTTCACTACTGCCTTTGCCCTCTTGTCCTTGCACTGCTGAGATCAGTCAGGCTCCCTCAACTTCATTTCCTGCCATCAGGGATTTGCATACAATTATCCCCTGTCCATCCTTATCTCCTGAGAGTCTCAGGTATCTCAATACACTGTAAAAGATCCCTTATATTATCTTGGTGGCCTTGTACTGGTTTTGTTTCAATAAGTCCATGGGTTTCTTCTGCTATGGAGCCCAGAAGTGCCCACATCGCTTCACCTAAATGTTGAGGATGTTGATCACTGTTGGCTCCATGGATACAATTCTTGACCAACTTCCCTTGAGACTTGATTTCACCTGGACTTCAGATCTAACCCAGAACATTACATACTATGTATATCTACCAGTCCACTTCACTGACTGTTTACACAACTTTTCCATTCTGGGATAGGCTGGGATGATGCAGTAGCAGACATGGTAAAAATCCTTGGCTAAAGGTGGAGGTTGACACTAGCCATGTCTCTCTCATAATCTGCAGTTAGCTGTTCTTCTCTGTAGGTAACACAGAGGTCACTAATAAAGGATTTTGCCCTCCAAAATTAATGCTAACTTCTGCTCATTATCTTCTTGTCTGATCTACTCTTGCCCATGGTTTACAGAATAAAAAAAATGTCTGCAGGAACAAGGTCCCTGGGAAGCCATTAGCAAAGTGAGAGGGAGTAAATGCACTGGGAGGGCCAGGTCCTAATGCCCAGCACAGTTGCAAAGCCCAGAGCAGCCTGGCAGGGTGAAGAGGGCCCCTTTTCACAACATATCCACAAACTAAACCCTACAGGTTCCACAAAATTACCTCATTGATGATGCCCATATTATTCCTAGGTTATTGTTGGATATTCTGCTTTCCCTGACACACATCATCCAAGCAAATCAGTCCCGACACCAAGACTCACTTAAAAGCTGTCACCAAGGCCAGATGGACATGGACTCAAGGGCAGGACATGGAGTTGTACAGTCGCTGCAAGGAAAGCACTCCCTACTTCATGACTTGCACAACTGCGTCAGGCAAAACTGATGTTCAGGTGCCTCTAGACAGTATCGAGGTTATTCTCTTTTTCTGAAAATTTAACATCTCCAGTTCCTTCAACTGATCGTCACATGCTTTGCTTTCCTTATCTTTCACCAGCTATGATGAACCAACACAATACTTTGGGGACCATGGGAGGCATCCCTAAACAACTAAATGGGATAGCCTGCCAATTTCCAGTGGCTAAAGCCTGGCAAATAAACAGGTTCAGAAAGCTGGAAACATGGCAGAAAAGGAGAGAATCTAATGGAAGGAAACAGCCTTCAGCCTCAAAGAATAGCCTGACCTGGCTGTGGGGGGAACAAGGCAGCTCTTCACAAGACACCAACAAATCACAGCACACAGGGTGACCTAAGTGATGACATCCCACTGTGCAAAGCTTTGGACATGCCTTCAGCCTTTCCTGAAAAACATCATCATCACCAAACTTTGGTCTCTGAGACTCACACATTAAAGCTGCGGCCAAGGTCAGGTGGAAATTAACTCAAGAGTAGAACATGACATTGCAGAGTTGTGGGAAGGAAAACACTTCCCCAACCCATGACTCACCAGGCTGGGCAAGCCAAGAACTGCAGGCGCCAAAATACACTAGAGTAATTGGCAAGGCTGTCCCACCCCTCCTGGAACAGCATAAAAGGCGGCCCAGAGCCTCTCTCCCTCACACACTTCTCATCACGCCTTCTCCTCCTGCTGACAACAAGGTGAGCCTCAACCCGCAGACCCTCCTGCTCCTGCACCCCTGACCCCTCTCTTCCAGCACACTCAGCCCCAGCCTCAGCAGCCCTCACGCCTCCCCACAGCCCCACAACAGCCTCCACACTCCCTCACCCTCCTGCATCACCACCCCTCACACCCCCACAGCCCTGCCCTGCCTCACCCCCCTCTCTTCCAGGGACCCTCCACACCACACCCATGGCCTGCTACGACCTCTGCCGACCCTGCGGACCCACCCCGCTGGCCAACAGCTGCAACGAGCCCTGTGCCCTGCAATGCCAGGACTCCCGTGTCATCGTCAACCCTTCCCCTGTGCTGGTCACCCTGCCAGGACCCATCATGACCTCCTTCCCCCAGAGCACCGCCGTCGGATCCACCTCCTCAGCTGCCGTGGGCACTGAACTCAATGCCCAGGGACAGCCCATCTCTGGGGGATTTGGCTTTGGCCTTGGCTATGGGCTGGGGGGCCTGGGCTGTGGCTATGGCAGAAGGGGCGGCTACATCTGCTAAGGACCCTCAGCACCACTCCTGACACCACCAGATCAGGATTCTGCAAACAGCTCCTACAAGCAAAACACCTTGGCTGATGGTTACCAGACTTGCACATCAGACCAGCTCTTTCCAATGTCTTCCTCTCCCCACATCATTCTTCTGCCTCAATAAAGTTTTCCTGCATCAAAGCCTCACGTCTCCTCTGCTTTTTAAATTCTGCCTCATATCATCATCCAGCACTGCGCCAGAAATGAACAGGCTGTTGGAATAGATGGAAAACAGCACAACACATTTCTAAGGCAAAACATCCCTATTAGTAATGGTCAACACTGGCATGGGAAATTTGGTTGAGGGGGGAACTTCCTGAACATGACCCAGACCCATCACTTGCTAAACCAAAGGCTTTGACACATCAATGCTCTCCAGCCCATCAATGTTTCTGGCTGTCTCTCCATGCCAGCACACACTTGACAAAATCTCTTCCTAGCAGGAATCTCAAGGTCTTCCAGTAAAGCAGGGAACTCTACCACATCCATTTAGGCACAAACTCTGGAGTGCAAGTGCTTCAACTCTCCGCTAATATAGAATCAGAGAGAGCAGGATTTCCAGCACCATGGAGAGTTCAGATTTGAATCACCCAGCACAGAGATTCTACCACCTCTTCCCTTCTGTGACCAACCTCACATTACAAAATTTTCCTACTTTGCCCAGGGAATTCCACCTTTTGCCCTTGCAATCCTGTCCGGGACATGCTGTGAACAGCCCAGCTCCTTCACTTCATTCCCTGTCAGCAGAAATTTGCACACACTAATAACAGCCCCATCCATTCTTATCTCCTCAGAGTCCCAGGTTTCTCAGTCCCTCCTCTAGGAAAGACCCTCCAGCCACTTTAGAATCTTTCTGGGCCTGAACTGAACTGGTTTCACTAAGTCAATGGACTTCTTCCAAAAATTTTATGAATTGAGACCTTATGGTCCATTTGTTTTCCACCAGCACCACAGGGTCATGCTCAGCAAAGCTCAGCCTCAGCCTACGGCATGAGGGGGCCACTCTTCCTCCCCAGACCACAACTTCACATTTTTCCTTCCTGACCTTCAGGAGATTTCTTTAACCCTCAGTCTCCACATCCCTCTGACTGGTGGCCCAATCAAGTGGTGCCTCAGCCACTTCATTATCTGCCAACTTGCTGAGGGGCTGACTTTCCTGCCTACATCTTTGTTGCAGAAGTTGAACAGGGTTCGGCCTAGGTGATACAACTCTTGATATACTTCCCTTGAGACTTTACTCACTCTGGACTTTGGGCCACTGATTGACAACCTCTGAGTCCAGACTCTCAGCCACTCTCAGGCCACTCATTGCTTTCTTAAGAAACAGGCCTCTGGAAGCTTAGAATGGGTAGAAGCATCAAAGGCTTCACAAAAGGGTTGTGTCCAACAGCAGCCACAGCTCTCTCCTCAGGCCCAGGCTGAGTCACTGGCACAGAGCAGACACAGAGCTCAAACACCATTTCCTCAAGGGAAAACTTCCAAAAGAATTGGCCACATCCATTGGCACTTGATACACCTCAAGTCCCCAAAGGCCTGGCTCATGCCTCACCTGCTGCCGCTCCAATCTATCCTCTCCTCCCTCATGCAGGTGCCCCCAACACCCATGGAATCAGTTCAGCTGGAAGAGTCTCTTGACATTCAGTCCAACTGTCAACCAAATCTGTGAATGCAACCAATCTCAATGTTTCACTCGGAGAAGACCTACATGTAAAATGGCATCAAATTCAACCATTTCTCCATCACTTCTAAGGGCACCATGAAACACCCCCAGAGTCCAAATCTCCATGGTTTCTAAATTCCAACAGCAATGGTGACTACACCACAACTTGAGAGGGCAGAAAGTTAACATTGTTCTGAAAATTGAACATCCCCAACTCCTTCACCTCCTCCTCATGTGTCTTGTTCTCCTTATCTTTCACCACTTTCCCTTTCCTTCTGTAAGAGCTCAGCTCTCTGACCCCACTGTAACCCCTCTTCCTGGGCCCAGGTAAGATGATCACTATGGATGAATCAAAAGAAGAATTTGGGGAGCATGGGAGGCCATCCTAAATGACAGAGATCATTGTCCAATGTTCAAGAGGAAAGGAAAGGCATAGAAACAGGACCAGAGACATGAAGCCAAGGTGGGGAGGGAGAGAACATGATGAAAGGTCCAGATCTGTCACCCTGAGTACACCTGCAAATCCCAGGTCATCCTAACAGTGCTGGGAGGGAATGGGGCTCGTCTTCACAACGCAGCCACAAACCACAGAGCACCAGTGTTGTGGAATGACTTCATGGATGACAACATTCTGTCCAAAGTGTTGGTCATGTTGTCGGCCCTCCCTGAAAAACAACATCATACCAAACTTTGGTCTTTAATACTTGCATTTAAAAGCTGCTGTGGAGGCCAGATTGACACGGCCTCAAGAGAAGAACATGAATTTGCAGAAATGTGGGAAGGAAAACATACCAAATTCATGACACACAAGGCTGGGCCAACAAAGATCTGCTGCCTACAAAAATGCCCCAAGGACATGGGACAAGGCTGTCCCACCGATCCAGGACCAGCATAAAAGACAGCCCAGAGCCTCTCTCCCTCACACACTTCTCATCACACCTTCTATTCTGGTGCTGACAACAAAGTGAGCCTCAAGCCCCTGACCCTCCTGCTCCTGCACCCCTGCACCCATGTCTTTCAGCACGCTCAGCCCCAACCTCAGCAGCCCTCACACCTCCCCACAGCCCCACAACAGCCTCCACACTCCCTCACCCTCCTGCATCACCACCCCTCACACCCCCACAGCCCTGCCCTGCCTCACCCCCCTCTCTTCCAGAGACCCTCCACACCACACCCATGGCCTGCTACGACCTCTGCCGACCCTGCGGACCCACCCCGCTGGCCAACAGCTGCAACGAGCCCTGTGCCCTGCAATGCCAGGACTCCCGTGTCATCATCAACCCTTCCCCTGTGCTGGTCACCCTGCCAGGACCCATCATGACCTCCTTCCCCCAGAGCACCGCCGTCGGATCCACCTCCTCGGCTGCCGTGGGCACTGAACTCAATGCCCAGGGACAGCCCATCTCTGGGGGATTTGGCTTTGGCCTTGGCTATGGGCTGGGGGGCCTGGGCTGTGCCTATGGCAGAAGGGGCGGCTACATCTGCTAAGGACCCTCAGCACCACTCCTGACACCACCAGCTCAGGGCTCTGCAAACAGCTCCTGCAACCAAAGCACCTCAGCTGATGGTCACCCCACGATCTCCCCACAACTGATTCCTTCTGCTTCTTCTTCCTAAGAAGTCTTTCACTTCAATAAATTTTTCTTGTATCTGAATCTGAGTTGCTTCCTCTTCTTTTGGAATTACAATGGTCTCACATCCTGACCCAGTGTAATGCCACTACTCAACCATTAATGTGGATGGAAAAGGACCAAATAACCTTTCTTAGCAAATATGTCCCCACCAGTAACAACCAACAGTGACACAGAAAAAAAAGGAGAGAGAGGACCTTCCAGAACATGACACAAACCATCCTCTTGTAGGCTAAAGTCTTTAACTCAACAATTCTCTTTCGGGCATTGACAAAGTCACATTATGTCACCACACACTTGAAAAACTCAATTTCCAAAAGGATTCTTGAATCCTCCCAGCAAAAAGAGGAACAAGAGCATCACGCACTTGGGCAGGAAATCTGGATAGCAAGTGGTTCCATCCTCTGCTCAAGCAGACCCAGTAGGAGCAGGATTCCCTGGACCAGGGTCATTTCACTTTTGGAGCTCCCAGGAAAGAGAATCCATCATCTCCTACACTCTCGGGGAAACCACAGCCACAAAAAAAATGTCTCTGATGGAATTCTGTCTCATTTCACTCGTGCACATTCCCCCTTTCCCTTCACATGTGCAGTGCTGACATCAGCTGGGCTCCCATAACTTGTGACATCTCTTGTCCAGCCTTATTTCCTCAGAGTCTCAGCTCTCACAGTCTCTCCTCTAGCAAAGATTCTCCATCCCTTGCACTGTCTGGTAGCACTCAACAGGTATTTGTTCAGGACTTTCCTTTGCTTTCATATCTGTGGAGGCCAGAACTGTCCAGACCACTTCACATGGCACCCCAACAGATATCTAAAGAGAGGAAGGGCCACATCTCTCAACTTCATGGCAACAGTATTCTGAAAACTCTCTTGGACGTGGGTGACATCCTTTAAAGTAAAGCTCCAATGCAACCTTCTGATCACTTCATTCTCCACCAGCACTACTGGGTCATGATCAGAAAAGGCACTTTCCAAACACTCAGCCCACAAACATGATAGGGGGCCAAGTGCAATTCCTGTACAGCTGCAGAAATTCAGGGTTCCCATGTTTGATCTTCTGGGGGATTCTTTTAACCCTCAGTCTCCCATTCCTTCTGACTGTTGGAACAGCCAAGTGGTGCCCCAGCCACTCCACCACCTGCCAACTTGCTGAAAGAGCAACTGTCCCACTGTCAATATGGAATGGAAGAGTCCAGGCACTCACACCTGGCACAGATGCAAAGCCCAGAGCAGCCTGACAGACCTGGGATAATTTGGAGCCTCACTCCACCTCCCACATCTCACACCCCAAAATCATGAGTTATTTAGAATAAACCTCACTGAAGACACCCCACTTCTCCAAATCTTGGTGATGTCTTCAGTCCCCTTTGACATGCACCATCAACACCAGATTTTAGGCTCAAATACACTTTAAAAGGGGAATGACTGTGATGGAAGGAGCAGCCCATCATGTGTAGCAAAGCTGCAAAGGCCATACCACCCTGATAAGGCTGGGATGGAATCAGGCCCCTCTTCGCATCACACCCACAAACTAAACCACACAAGTACCACAAAATGACCTCACTGATGACACCCATATTTATCCTAGGCTTTTGTTGCATATTCTGGTTTCTCTGACACACGTCTTCCAAGACTCCCAAATACTGACTCTTCACTTTAAAGCTACTGCTATGGTCAGAAGGACACGACCTAAAGAGGAAGACACGACATTGAAGGATTGGGGGGAGGAAAACACTCCCCACATCATGACTTGCAAGGTGGCATCAGAAAAAAAATGATAATATGATTTGCATTCCGATTCCCTAAAGAGTAACAAGGTCAACACTCTTTTTCTGAAAAGTCATTGTCTCCAGATTCATCAGATGCTTCTCAGGTCCTCATGTCCTTATCCTTCACTAACTATGGATGAACCAACACAAGACCTTTGGGACTGTGGGAGGCATCCCTAAATCACAGGAACTGCTTTCCCATCTCCAGAGGGAATGACCTGCAATGTAGAAAGGTTCAGAAATTTCACATCATGTTAGGGAGACAGAAAATGTGATGGAAGGCTAATACCTGTCATCCCCAGAAGAGCTGAAAGCCCAAAGGATCCTGACATGCATGGGGCGGAATGAGGCCCCTCTTCACACCACACCCACAAAACCACAGCACAGCATGGCCACAATTATGACATCCCACCCCTCCAAAGCTCTGGCAACAGCTTCAGCCCTCCCAGACTAACATCAACAGCAGCCTTTGGTCTTCAATACTTGCATGTAAAAGCTGCTGCCAAGGTCACAGCATCAAGAGCAGGACATGACACTACAGAGTTGTGGGAAGCAAAACACTCCCCACCTCAGGACTCACGAAGCGGGAAAATACCCCAAGGCCATGGAACAAGGCTGTCCCGCCCCTCCAGAACCAGCATAAAAGCCAGCACAGAGCCTCTCTCCCTCACATACTTCTCCTCACACCTTCTCCTCCTGCTGACAACAAGGTAAGTCTCAAGCCCCTCACCCTCCTGCTGCTGCACCCCTGGCCCCTCTCTGCTCAGCCCCAGCCTCAGCAGCCCTCACGCCTCCCCACAGCCCCACAACAGCCTCCACACTCCCTCACCCTCCTGCATCAACACCCCTCACACCCCCACAGCCCTGCCCTGCCTCACCCCCCTCTCTTCCAGGGACCCTCCACACCACACCCATGGCCTGCAACAACCTCTGCCGACCCTGCGGACCCACCCCGCTGGCCAACAGCTGCAACGAGCCCTGTGCCCTGCAATGCCAGGACTCCCGTGTCATCATCAACCCTTCCCCTGTGCTGGTCACCCTGCCAGGACCCATCATGACCTCCTTCCCCCAGAGCACCGCCGTCGGATCCACCTCCTCGGCTGCCGTGGGCACTGAACTCAATGCCCAGGGACAGCCCATCTCTGGGGGATTTGGCTTTGGCCTTGGCTATGGGCTGGGGGGCCTGGGCTGTGCCTATGGCAGAAGGGGCGGCTACATCTGCTAAGGACCCTCAGCACCACTCCTGACACCACCAGCTCAGGGCTCTGCAAACAGCTCCTGCAACCAAAGCACCTTGGATGATGATCACCCCACGATCAACCCACAACTGATTCCTTCAGCTTCTTCTTCCTAAGAAGTCTTTCACTTCAATAAATTTTTCTTGTATCTGAATCTGAGTTGCTTCCTCTTCTTTTGGAATTCCAATGGTCTCACATCCTCACCCAGTGTAATGCCACTACTCAACCATTAATGAGGATGGAAAAGGACCAAATAACCATTCTTAGCAAATATGTCCCCACCAGTAACAACCAACAGTGACATAGGAAAAAAAAGGAGAGAGGAGACCTTCCAGAACATGACACAAACCATCCTCTTGTAGGCTAAAGCCTTTAACACAACAATTCTCTTTTGGGCACTGCCAAAGTCCCACTATGTCGCCAGACACTTGAAAATATTAATTTTCAAAAGGATTCTTGAATCCTCCCAGCAAAAAGAGGAACAAGAGCATCATGCACTTGGGCAGGAACTCTGGATAGCAAGTGGTTCCATCCTCTGCTCAAGCAGACCCAGTAGGAGCAGGATTCCCAGGATTATGACCATTTCAATTTGAAGCTCCCAGGAAAGAGAACCCATCATCTCCTAAACTCTCAGGGAACCCATAACCACAAAAAATTGTTGCTGATGGAATTCTGTCTCATTTCACTTCTGCACATGCCACGTTTCCCTTCACATGTGCAGTGCTGAGATCAGCTGGGCTCCCATAACTTATGACATCTCTTGTCCAGCCTTATTTCCTCAGAGTCTCAGCTCTCACAGTCTCTCCTCTAGCAAAGGTTCTCCGCCCGTTGCACTGTCTGGTAGCACTCAACAGGTATTTGTTCAGGACTTTCCTTTGCTTTCATATCTGTGGAGGCCAGAACTGTCCAGACCACTCCACATGGCACCCCAACAGATATCTAAAGAGAGGAAGGGCCACATCTCTCAACTTCATGGCAACAGTATTCTGAAAACTCTCTTGGACGTGGGTGACATCCTTCAAAGTAAAGCTCCAATGCAACCTTCTGATCACTTCATTCTCCACCAGCACTACTGGGTCATGATCAGAAAAGGCACTTTCCAAACACTCAGCTCACAAACATGATAGGGGGCCAAGTGCAATTCCTGTACAGCTGCAGAAATTCAGGTTTCCCATGTTTGATCTTCTGGGGGATTCCTTTAACCCTCAGTCTCCCATTCCTTCTGACTGTTGGAACAGCCAAGTGGTGCCCCAGCCACTCCACCACCTGCCAACTTGCTGAAAGAGCAACTGTCCCACTGTCAATATGAAATGGAAGAGTCCAGGCACTCACACCTGGCACAGATGCAAAGCCCAGAGCAGCCTGACAGACCTGGGATAATTTGGTGCCTCACTTCACATCTCACATCTCAAAATCATGAGTTATTTAGAATAAACCTCACTGAAGACACCCCAATTCTCCAAACCTTGGTGATGTCTTCAGTCCCCTTTGACATGCACCATTAACACCAGATTTTAGGCTCAAATACACTTTAAAAGGGGAATGACTGTGATGGAAGGAGCAGCCCATCATGTGTAGCAAAGCTGCAAAGGCCACACCAGCCTGACAAGGCTGGGATGGAATCAGGCCCCTCTTCGCATCACACCCACAAACTAAACCACACAAGTACCACAAAATGACCTCACTGATGACACCCATATTTATCCTAGGCTTTTGTTGAATATTCTGGTTTCTCTGACACACGTCTTCCAAGACTCCCAAATACTGACTCTTCACTTTAAAGCTACTGCTATGGTCAGAAGGACACGACCTAAAGAGGAAGACATGACATTGAAGGATTGAGGGGGAGGAAAACACTCCCCACATCATGACTTACAAGGTGGCATCAGGAAAAAAAATGATAATATGATTTCCATTCAGATTCCCTAAAGAGTAACAAGGTCAACACTCTTTTTCTGAAAAGTCATTGTCTCCAGATGCATCAAATGCTTCTCACGTCCTCATGTCCTTATCCTTCACTAGCTATGGATGATCCAACACAAGTTCTTTGGGACTGTGGGAGGCAGCCCTAAATCATAGGAACTGCTTTCCCATCTCCAGAGGGAATGACCTGCAATATAGACAGTTTTAGAAATTTTGTATCATGTTAGGGAGACAGAAAATGTGATGGAAGGGAATACCTGTCATCCCCAGAAGAGCTGAAAGCCCAAAGGATCCTGACATGCATGGGGAGGAATGAGGCCCCTCTTCACACCACACCCACAAAACCACAGCACAGCATGGCCACAATTATGACATCCCACCCCTCCAAAGCTCTGGCAACAGCTTCAGCCCTCCCTGACTAACAACATCAACAGCAGCCTTTGGTCTTCAATACTTGCATGTAAAAGCTGCTGCCAAGGTCACAGCATCAAGAGCAGGACATGACACTGCAGAGTTGTGGGAAGCAAAACACTCCCCACCTCAGGACTCACCAGGCCTGAAAAATGTCCCAAGGCCATGGAACAAGGCTGTCCCGCCCCTCCAGAACCAGCATAAAAGCCAGTCCAGAGCCTCTCTCCCTCACACACTTCTCCTCACACCTTCTCCTCCTGCTGACAGCAAGGTGAGTCTCAATCCCCAGACCCTCCTGCTCCTGCACCCCGACCCCTCTCTTCCAGCACGCTCAGCCCCAGCCTCAGCAGCCCTCACACCTCCCCACAGCCCCACAACAGCCTCCACACTCCCTCACCCTCCTGCATCAACACCCCTCACACCCCCACAGCCCTGCCCTGCCTCACCCCCCTCTCTTCCAGGGACCCTCCACACCCATGGCCTGCTACGACCTCTGCCGACCCTGCGGACCCACCCCGCTGGCCAACAGCTGCAACGAGCCCTGTGCCCTGCAATGCCAGGACTCCCGTGTCATCATCAACCCTTCCCCTGTGCTGGTCACCCTGCCAGGACCCATCATGACCTCCTTCCCCCAGAGCACCGCCGTCGGATCCACCTCCTCGGCTGCCGTGGGCACTGAACTCAATGCCCAGGGACAGCCCATCTCTGGGGGATTTGGCTTTGGCCTTGGCTATGGGCTGGGGGCCTGGGCTGTGCCTATGGCAGAAGGGGCGGCTACATCTGCTAAGGACCCTCAGCACCACTCCTGACACCACCAGATCAGGGCTCTGCAAACAGCTCCTGCAACCAAAGCACCTCAGCTGATGGTCACCCCACGATCTCCCCACAACTGATTCCTTCTGCTTCTTCTTCCTAAGAAGTCTTTCACTTCAATAAATTTTTCTTGTATCTGAATCTGAGTTGCTTCCTCTTCTTTTGGAATTACAATGGTCTCACATCCTGACCCAGTGTAATGCCACTACTCAACCATTAATGTGGATGGAAAAGGACCAAATAACCTTTCTTAGCAAATATGTCCCCACCAGTAACAACCAACAGTGACACAGAAAAAAAAGGAGAGAGAGGACCTTCCAGAACATGACACAAACCATCCTCTTGTAGGCTAAAGTCTTTAACTCAACAATTCTCTTTCGGGCACTGACAAAGTCACATTATGTCACCACACACTTGAAAAACTCAATTTCCAAAAGGATTCTTGAATCCTCCCAGCAAAAAGAGGAACAAGAGCATCACGCACTTGGGCAGGAAATCTGGATAGCAAGTGGTTCCATCCTCTGCTCAAGCAGACCCAGTAGGAGCAGGATTCCCTGGACCAGGGTCATTTCACTTTTGGAGCTCCCAGGAAAGAGAATCCATCATCTCCTACACTCTCGGGGAAACCACAGCCACAAAAAAAATGTCTCTGATGGAATTCTGTCTCATTTCACTCGTGCACATTCCCCCTTTCCCTTCACATGTGCAGTGCTGACATCAGCTGGGCTCCCATAACTTGTGACATCTCTTGTCCAGCCTTATTTCCTCAGAGTCTCAGCTCTCACAGTCTCTCCTCTAGCAAAGATTCTCCAGCCCTTGCACTGTCTGGTAGCACTCAACAGGTATTTGTTCAGGACTTTCCTTTGCTTTCATATCTGTGGAGGCCAGAACTGTCCAGACCACTTCACATGGCACCCCAACAGATATCTAAAGAGAGGAAGGGCCACATCTCTCAACTTCATGGCAACAGTATTCTGAAAACTCTCTTGGACGTGGGTGACATCCTTTAAAGTAAAGCTCCAATGCAACCTTCTGATCACTTCATTCTCCACCAGCACTACTGGGTCATGATCAGAAAAGGCACTTTCCAAACACTCAGCCCACAAACATGATAGGGGGCCAAGTGCAATTCCTGTACAGATGCAGAACTGCAGGGTTCCCATGTTGGATCTTCTGGGGGATTCTTTTAACCCTCCGTCTCCTGGTCCTCCTGGCTGGTGGAACAGCCAAGTGGTGCCTCAGCCGCTCCACCACCTGCCAACTTGCTGAAGGAGCAACTGTCCCACTGTCAATATGGAATGGAAGAGTCCAGGCACTCACACCTGGCACAGATGCAAAGCCCAGAGCAGCCTCACAGACCTGGGATAATTTGGGGCCTCACTCCACATCTCACATCCCAAAATCATGAGTTACTTAGGATGACCTCACTGAAGACACCCCAATTCTCCAAATCTTGGTGATGTCTTCAGTCCCCTTTGACATGCACCATTAACACCAGATTTTAGGCTCAAATACACTTTAAAAGGGGAATGAATGTGATGGAAGGAGCAGCCCATCATGTGTAGCAAAGCTGGAAAGACCATACCAGCCTGACAAGGCTGGGATGGAATCAGGCCCCTCTTCGCATCACACCCACAAACTAAACCACACAAGTACCACAAAATGACCTCACTGATGACACCCATATTTATCCTAGGCTTTTGTTGCATATTCTGGTTTCTCTGACACACGTCTTCCAAGACTCCCAAATACTGACTCTTCACTTTAAAGCTACTGCTATGGTCAGAAGGACACGACCTAAAGAGGAAGACATGACATTGAAGGATTGAGGGGGAGGAAAACACTCCCCACATCATGACTTACAAGGTGGCATCAGAAAAAAAATGATAATATGATTTGCATTCAGATTCCCTAAAGAGTAACAAGGTCAACACTCTTTTTCTGAAAAGTCATTGTCTCCAGATTCATCAGATGCTTCTCACGTCCTCATGTCCTTATCCTTCACTAGCTATGGATGATCCAACACAAGTTCTTTGGGACTGTGGGAGGCATCCCTAAATCATAGGAACTGCTTTCCCATCTCCAGTGGGAATGACCTGCAATATAGAAAGGTTTAGAAATTTCACATCATGTTAGGGAGACAGAAAATGTGATGGAAGGGAATACCTGTCATCCCCAGAAGAGCTGAAAGCCCAAAGGATCCTGACATGCATGGGGCGGAATGAGGCCCCTCTTCACACCACACCCACAAAACCACAGCACAGCATGGCCACAATTATGACATCCCACCCCTCCAAAGCTCTGGCCACAGCTTCAGCCCTCCCAGACTAACAACATCAACAGCAGCCTTTGGTCTTCAATACTTGCATGTAAATGCTGCTGCCAAGGTCACGGCATCAAGAGCAGGACATGACACTGCAGAGTTGTGGGAAGCAAAACACTCCCCACCTCAGGATTCACCAGGCCTGAAAAATGCCCCAAGGCCATGGAACAAGGCTGTCCTGCCCCTCCAGAACCAGCATAAAAGCCAGTCCAGAGCCTCTCTCCCTCACACACTTCTCCTCACACCTTCTCCTCCTGCTGACAACAAGGTAAGTCTCAAGCCCCTGACCCTCCTGCTCCTGCACCCCTGACCCCTCTCTTCCAGCACACTCAGCCCCAGCCTCAGCAGCCCTCACGCCTCCCCACAGCCCCACAACAGCCTCCACACTCCCTCACCCTCCTGCATCACCACCCCTCACACCCCCACAGCCCTGCCCTGCCTCACCCCCCTCTCTTCCAGGGACCCTCCACACCACACCCATGGCCTGCTACGACCTCTGCCGACCCTGCGGACCCACCCCGCTGGCCAACAGCTGCAACGAGCCCTGTGCCCTGCAATGCCAGGACTCCCGTGTCATCATCAACCCTTCCCCTGTGCTGGTCACCCTGCCAGGACCCATCATGACCTCCTTCCCCCAGAGCACCGCCGTCGGATCCACCTCCTCGGCTGCCGTGGGCACTGAGCTCAGTGTGCAGGGACAGCCCATCTCTGGGGGATTTGGCTTTGGCCTTGGCTATGGGCTGGGGGGCCTGGGCTGTGCCTATGGCAGAAGGGGCGGCTACATCTGCTAAGGACCCTCAGCACCACTCCTGACACCACCAGATCAGGGCTCTGCAAACAGCTCCTGCAGACAAAGCACCTCGGCTGATGTTCACCTCACTTGTACCTCACACCTGATTCCTTCAGCTTCCTTTTTCTCAGAATTCTTTTAGTTCAATAAATGTTTCTTGTATCAGAATTTGAGTTGTTTCCTCTTCTTTTGGTATTCCAAAGGTCTCACATCCTCACCCTATGAAATGCCACTACTCAACCATTATGTTGGATGGAAAAGGACCAAATAACCTTTCTTAGCATATATGTCCTCACCAGTAACAACCAACGCTGGAAAAGGGGAGAGGGAGGGAGCTCCCAGAACATGACACAATCCTATCATCTGATATACCAGATGTGTAACAAATCAGTATACAAGGCTTTGACACAACAATTCTGTCCTGGGCACTCCCCTGGTAAAGTCTCTCTATGCCAGCACACACTTGAAAAACTCTGTTTCTAGCTGGATTTTTAAATCCTCCCAGCAAACAGAGGAACAAGAGTATCATCCACTCAAGTGGCAACTCTGGACAGGAAATGTTTCCATCCTCTCTGCTCAAGCAGGCCTGGCAGGAGAAGAATTTCCAGGACTACAGCCAGTTCAGTCCTCCAGATAGAGGGACCCCATTGTGTCTTCCACTCTGTGAGCATCCAAACACACTGAAGAATTCTTTCTTCCTTTAACCTTGGAATTCCATCTATTTTCACTTCTGCACATGCCTCCTTTCACTTCACATGTGCAGTGCTGAGAAGTGCTCACACACACTTGTGACACCTCTTGCCCATCCTTGTCTCTTGGTAGTCCCAGTGCTCTCAGTGTCTCCTCTAGCCAAGACCATTAAACATCTAGTGGCCCTCAACAGGTCTTCATTCTCAGGCTTTATTCTGCTTCTTCACATCTGGAGGCCAGAACTGTCCATATGGGATTCCACCAGTGTTCTAAAGAAAGAAAGGGTCACCCTCTCACCATTTCATGGCAACAATTTTCAGGAACCTCACCTGGACATAGGTGACTCCTTTAAAATAAAGCTCCTCTGCAATCTCGTGGTCTCTGTTCTGAACCAGCCACCTTCCAGATTTGGAGTCCACAGCATGAGCAGGGTCCCAGTGCTATTTCAGCCTAACTGCAGAACTTCACATTTTCCACATTTAAAATGCAGGAGATTTATGGTACACTTAACTTCCAGATCCCTCTGGCTGGTGAAACTACACAGAGGTGCCTCAGACATTCCATCATCTGTCAGCTTGCAGAGGAGGCAACTCTCCCAGTGCCCACATGGAACACAGTCCAGGTGCTCACACCTGGCACAGATGCAGAGCCCACAGCAGCATGACAGACCTGGCATAGTTTGAGGCCACACTTCAGATGGCACAACCCAAACCCATGAGGTCTCTAGGGCAACCTCACTGATGACACCCCATCTTTCTAAATCTGGGTGATGTCTTCAGTCCCCTTTGACATGCACCATAAACACCAGACTCTGGGCAGAAATATACTTTTAAGGAGGAAATTACTGTGATGGAAAGGGCAGCTCATCATGCATGGCTCAGCTGCAAAGCCCAGACCAGCCTGACATGGCCGTGATGAAATCGGGCCCCTCTTCACACCACACCCACAGAGCAAACCACACAAGTACCACAAAATGACCTCACTAATGACATCATATTTATCCTAGGATATTATTGTATATTCTGGTTTCCCTGACACACATCTTCCATACCAATGCTCCCAAATACCAATTCTCACTTTAAAGCTGCCGCTATGGTCAGATGGACATAACTTCAAGAGCAAGACATGACACTGAAGGGCTGTAGGAAGGAAAACACTCCCCACATCATGACCTGTAAGGCTCTGTCAAACAAAATTGATATTATGATTTCCATTCCAATTCCTCTAGAGACCAACAAGATCAACACTATTTTTTCTCAAAAGTGAATGTCTGGAGTTCCATCAGCTGCTCCTCACATCTCTTCCTCTCCTTATCTTCCACCATCTATGGATAAAGCAACACAAGACCTTGGGGACTATGGGAAGCATCCCTAAATCAGAGAAATTGCTTTCCTATCTCCCATGGGAAAGACCTAGAATACAGAGAGCTTCAAAATTTTTTACCATGATAGGGAGGCAGAAAATGTGATGGAAGGAGACAGCTGCCACTTCCAGAAGAGCTGCAAAATCAAAATGACCCAAACGTGGCTGTGGTGGAAGGAAGCATCTCTGCACCACAAACCAAGAAAACCACAGCACAGCACTGCCACAATGATGACACACCACACCTCCAAAGCTCTGGTCACAGCTTCAGCCCTCCCAGACAAACAACATCAACAGCAGCCTTTGGTCTTCAATACTTGCATGTAAAAGCTGCTGCCAAGGTCACGGCATCAAGAGCAGGACATGACACTGAAGGTTTGTGGGAAGGAAGACAATGCCCACATCATGACTTGCAAGTCTATGGCAGACAAAACCAATGTTACAATTTCTATTCAAATAATTCTTGAGAGGAACAAGGTCAGCTCTCTTTTTCTGAAAAGAGAATGTTTAGTTTTTCTGCAGATGCTCCTCACATCCTCCACTTATTCTTCAGCAGTTTTCCTGTCCAGTTTTTACTCAGAGCCCACAAACCACAGCACAACAGTGCCAGGGCGTAACTTCAGCGATGGCACCCCACTGTACAAAGCTTTGGACACATCCACAGTCCACCCAAAAAAACCCCAAACTTTGGTCTCTAATACTTGCATTTAAAAGCTCCGGCCACCATCATATAGAAGAGGATTTGAAAGTAGGACATCACACTGCAGAGTTGTGGGATGACGAACACTTAGCAACACAGGAATCACCACTCAGAGCCAGCCAGGAACTGCGGCCTGCAAAATGCCCCAAGGACATGGGACAAAGCGGTCCCACCCATCCAGAACCAGCATAAAAGTCAGCCCAGAGCCTCTTTCCCTCACACATTTCTCCTCACTCCTTCTACTCCTGCTAATCACAAGGTGAGTCTCAAGACCCTGACCCTCCTGCTGCTGCACCCCTGGCCCCTCTCTTCCACCACGCTCAGCCCCAGCCTCAGCAGCCCTCACGCCTCCCCACAGCCCCACAACAGCCTCCACACTCCCTCACCCTCCTGCATCACCACCCCTCACACCCCCACAGCCCTGCCCTGCCTCACCCCCCTCTCTTCCAGGGACCCTCCACACCACACCCATGGCCTGCTACGACCTCTGCCGACCCTGCGGACCCACCCCGCTGGCCAACAGCTGCAACGAGCCCTGTGCCCTGCAATGCCAGGACTCCCGTGTCATCATCAACCCTTCCCCTGTGCTAGTCACCCTGCCAGGACCCATCATGACCTCCTTCCCCCAGAGCACCGCCGTCGGATCCACCTCCTCGGCTGCCGTGGGCACTGAACTCAACGCCCAGGGACAGCCCATCTCTGGGGGATTTGGCTTTGGCCTTGGCTATGGGCTGGGGGGCCTGGGCTGTGCCTATGGCAGAAGGGGCGGCTACATCTGCTAAGGACCCTCAGCACCACTCCTGACATCACCAGCTCAGGGCTCTGCAAACAGCTCCTGCAACCAAAGCACCTTGGCTGATGGTCACCTCACTTGTACCTGACACCTGATTCCTTCAGCTTCCTCTTTCTCAGTATTCTCTCAGTTCAATAAATTTTTCTTGTATCAAAAACTGAGTTGCTTCCTCTTCTTTTGCAATTCCAATGGTCTCATGTTCTCACCCTGTGAAATGCCACTACTCAACCATTATGGTGGATAGAAAAGGAGTAAAGAACATTTCTTAGCAAATATGTCCCAGCAGAAAAAAACTAGCACTGAGATGGAAAACAGGAGGGGGAGACTTTCAGAATGTTTCACAAGCCCATTACTTGATACACAAAAGGTTTAGACAGCACAATTCTCTCCTGGGCTGGCTTTGCCCTGCCAAAGTCAGTCTATGCCAGCACAAACTTGAAAAAACTGTGTTTGCAGCAGGATTCTTAAATCCTCAAAACAGAGGAACAAGAACATTATCCACTTGGACAGGAACTTTTAGCAGCAATTGCCTCCATCCACTCTGGTCAAGTAGGCCCAGCAGGAGCAGGATTTCCAGGACTACAGCCAGTTCTCTTTTAGAGCTCCCAGGAGAGGGAATCAGTCGTCTCTTAAACTCTGTGACACGTCACACACAGCAAAAAATTCTTTGTCCTTTGCCCACAGAATTGTCTCTTCACACTCATGCACTTGCCCCCTTTCCCTCAATATGTGCAGTACTGAGCTCCCACACACTCGTGACACCTCCTGTCCAGCCCTTGTCTCCTCAGAGTCCCAGCTCTCTCAGTCTCTACCAAACATACCATTGCCCTGGAGTGATTGGCAGCCCTCAACTGGCATTTATCCACTATCCCCGTTTTGATATCTCACCTGTGGAGGCCACAATTGTCCATACCACCCCACATGGGATCTCACCAGTGCTCTAAAGACAGCAAGGGCCACTCCTCCCAACTTCAGGGCAACACTTTTCTGAAAATTCTCTTTGACACAGCTAACATTCTTTGAAGTAAAGCCCTACTGTAACCTCCTGGTCTCTTTGCTCTCAACCAGCACCTCAGGGGCCTCATCAGAAAAGCCATTTTCCAGATACTTGGCTCACAACATGATGCTCAGCCAAGTGCAATTCATGTCCTGATGCAGAACTTTATGTTTCTCATGCTTGATCTTCTGGGGGGATTCCTCTAACCCTCACTCTCCAGGTCACACTGACTGGTGGATCAGCCAAGTGGTGCCTCAGCCACTCCACCATCTGCCAGCTTGCTGAAGGGGCAAATCTGCTACTGCCCACATGGAAAAGAATCCAGGCACTCACAACTGGCATAGATGTAAACCCCAGAGCAGCCTGACAGACCTGGCATAGTTTGGGGTCCCTCTTCACATCACACCCACAACAGAAAACCATGATTTCTACAGGCTGATTCACTGATGACACCTCACCCCTCCAAATCCTGGTCACATCTGGAGTCCTCCATGACATGCACCATCAATATCAGACTTTGCTCTCACATACTCACATTTTAGAGAAAGAATGAACATGATGAAAGACTCAGCCCCTCATGCATGGCAAAGCTGCAAAGCCCAGACCAGCCTTACAAGGATGCCATGCAAAGGTCACTCTCTTCACACCACATCCACAAAATAAACCACACAAGTACCACAAAACCACCTCAGCGATGACACCCATACTTATCCTAGGCTTTTGTTGCATACTCTGGTTTCCCTGACACCCATCCTCCATGTCAAAACCTCCCAAATACCAACCCTCACTCCAAAGCTGCTGCCAAGGTCAGATGGACACGGTCTCAAAAGAAGGACACGATGCTGAAGAACTGTGGGAAGGAGAATCCCCACATCATGACTTGCAAGCCCATGGCAGACAAAAGCAATGCTACAATTTCTATTCAGCTAAATCTAGAGAGGAACAAAGCCAAACGTCTTTTTTTGAAAAATTAATCAAAGAGTTCCTTCAACTGCTCCTCACATCGCCTACTTATCCTTCAGCAATTTTCATTTCCAGATTTTACTCAGAGTCTAACAACGAGACCCCAGAGTCTGACCTTGCTGGGCTCTGCAGAGACGAGTGCTATGGATGAACCAACACAAGGCATTGGACAGTAGGGGATGCACCACAGGGATTGTTTGCCCATCTCCAGTAGAAAAGGACTGGCATGCAGACAGGTTTAGAATGTAAGCAATGGAAAGAGAGAGAGAGAGAATGTGATAGAAGTGGACACTCATCACCCCCAGAAGATCTGCAAAGCCCAGATGGGTCAGACTGTCAGGGCTGTGTGGGAATGAGCACTGCCTCCAAAGACATCCACAAACCAGAGCACACCAGGGCCATGGGGTGACTAAAGCAATGACTCCTCAAAATCCAATGTTCTGGTCACGTCTACAGCCCACGGCAAAAAAAGCCTTCGATGTCTAATACTTGCTTTCAAAAGCTCCCACCAAAGTCAGATGGAGATGGACTCAGAAAAAGAACATGACACAGCAGAGCTGTAGCATGGAAACCACTCCCCACCACAGGACACGACACTCTGAGCCAGCCAGGAAATGTGGCCTGCAAAGTGCCCCAAGGCCATGGGACAAAGCAGTCCCACCCCTATAGAACCAGTATAAAAACTGCCCAGAGCCTCTCTCCCTCACACTCTTCTCCTCACTCCTTCTCCTCCTGCTGACAACAAGGTGAGTCTCAATCCCCTGACCCTCCTGCTGCTGCACCCCTGACCCCTCTCTTCCACCACGCTCAGCCCCAGCCTCAGCAGCCCTCACGCCTCCCCACAGCCCCACAACAGCCTCCACACTCCCTCACCCTCCTGCATCACCACCCCTCACACCCCCACAGCCCTGCCCTGCCTCACCCCCCTCTCTTCCAGAGACCCTCCACACCACACCCATGGCCTGCTACGACCTCTGCCGACCCTGCGGACCCACCCCGCTGGCCAACAGCTGCAACGAGCCCTGTGCCCTGCAATGCCAGGACTCCCGTGTCATCATCAACCCTTCCCCTGTGCTGGTCACCCTGCCAGGACCCATCATGACCTCCTTCCCCCAGAGCACCGCCGTCGGATCCACCTCCTCGGCTGCCGTGGGCACTGAACTCAATGCCCAGGGACAGCCCATCTCTGGGGGATTTGGCTTTGGCCTTGGCTATGGGCTGGGGGGCCTGGGCTGTGGCTATGGCAGAAGGGGCGGCTACATCTGCTAAGGACCCTCAGCACCACTCCTGACACCACCAGCTCAGGGCTCTGCAAACAGCTCCTGCAACCAAAGCACCTTGGCTGATGGTCACCCCACGATCTTCCCACAACGGATTCCTTCAGCTTCTTCTTCCTAAGAAGTCTTTCACTTCAATAAATTTTTCTTGTATCTGAATCTGCATTGCTTCCTCTTCTTTTGGAATTCCAATGGTCTCACATCCTCACACAGTGTAATGCCACTACTCAACCATTAATGAGGATGGAAAAGGACCAAATAACCATTCTTAGCAAATATGTCCTCACCAGTAACAGTCAACAGTGACACAGGACAAAAAGGAGAGAGGGGGCCTTCCAGAACATGACACAAACCATCATCTTGTAGGCTAAAGTCTTTAACACAACAATTCTCTTTCGGGCACAGCCAAAGTCACACTATGTCGCCAGACACTTGAAAATATTAATTTTCAAAAGGATTCTTGAATCCTCCCAGCAAAAAGAGGAACAAGAGCATCATGCACTTGGGCAGGAACTCTGGATAGCAAGTGGTTCCATCCTCTGCTCAAGCAGACCCAGTAGGAGCAGGATTCCCAGGATTGTGACCATTTCAATTTGAAGCTCCCAGGAAAGAGAACCCATCATCTCCTACACTCTCAGGGAACCCATAACCACAAAAAATTGTTGCTGATGGAATTCTGTCTCATTTCACTTCTGCACATGCCCCCTTTCCCTTCACATGTGCAGTGCTGAGATCAGCTGGGCTCCCATAACTTATGACATCTCTTGTCCAGCCTTATTTCCTCAGAGTCTCAGCTCTCACAGTCTCTCCTCTAGCAAAGGTTCTCCAGCCCTTGCACTGTCTGGTAGCACACAACAGGTATTTGTTCAGGACTTTCCTTTGCTTTCATATCTGTGGAGGCCAGAACTGTCCAGACCACTCCACATGGCACCCCAACAGATATCTAAAGAGAGGAAGGGCCACATCTCGCAACTTCATGGCAACAGTATTCTGAAAACTCTCTTGGACGTGGGTGACATCCTTCAAAGTAAAGCTCCAATGCAACCTTCTGATCACTTCATTCCCCACCAGCACAACTGGGTCATGATCAGAAAAGGCACTTTCCAAACACTCAGCCCACAAACATGATAGGGGGCCAAGTGCAATTCCTGTACAGATGCAGAACTGCAGGGTTCCCATGTTGGATCTTCTGGGGGATTTCTTTAACTCTCAGTCTCCGTGTCCTTCTGACTGTTGGAACAGCCAAGTGGTGCCCCAGCCACTCCACCACCTGCCAACTTGCTGAAGGAGCAACTGTCCCACTGTCAATATGGAATGGAAGAGTCCAGGCACTCACACCTGGCACAGATGCAAAGCCCAGAGCAGCCTCACAGACCTGGGATAATTTGGTGCCTCACTTCACATCTCACATCTCAAAATCATGAGTTACTTAGAATGACCTCACTGAAGACACCCCAATTCTCCAAACCTTGGTGATGTCTTCAGTCCCCTTTGACATGCACCATCAACACCAGATTTTAAACTCAAATACACTTTAAAGGGGGAATGACTGTGATGGAAGGAGCAGCCCATCATGTGTAGCAAAGCTGCAAAGGCCACACCAGCCTGACAAGGCTGGGATGGAATCAGGCCCCTCTTCACATCACACCCACAAACTAAACCACACAAGTACCACAAAATGACCTCACTGATGACACCCATATTTATCCTAGGCTTTTGTTGTATATTCTGGTTTCTCTGACACACGTCTTCCAAGACTCCCAAATACTGACTCTTCACTTTAAAGCTACTGCTATGGTCAGAAGGACACGACCTAAAGAGGAAGACATGACATTGAAGGATTGAGGGGGAGGAAAACACTCCCCACATCATGACTTACAAGGTGGCATCAGGAAAAAAAATGATAATATGATTTGCATTCAGATTCCCTAAAGAGTAACAAGGTCAACACTCTTTTTCTGAAAAGTCATTGTCTCCAGATGCATCAAATGCTTCTCACGTCCTCATGTCCTTATCCTTCACTAGCTATGGATGAACCAACACAAGACCTTTGGGACTGTGGGAGGCAGCCCTAAATCATAGGAACTGCTTTCCCATCTCCAGAGGGAATGACCTGCAATATAGACAGTTTTAGAAATTTCATATCATGTTAGGGAGACAGAAAATGTGATGGAAGGGAATACCTGCCATCCCCAGAAGAGCTGAAAGCCCAAAGGATCCTGACATGCATGGGGAGGAATGAGGCCCCTCTTCACACCACACCCACAAAACCACAGCACAGCATGGCCACAATTATGACATCCCACCCCTCCAAAGCTCTGGCCACCGCTTCAGCCCTCCCTGACTAACATCAACAGCAGCCTTTGGTCTTCAATACTTGCATGTAAATGCTGCTGCCAAGGTCACAGCATCAAGAGCAGGACATGACACTGCAGAGTTGTGGGATGCAGAACACTCCCCACCTCAGGACTCACCAAGCGGGAAAATACCTCAAGGCCAAGGGACAAGGCTGTCCTGCCCCTCCAGAACCAGCATAAAAGCCAGCCCAGAGCCTCTCTCCCTCACACACTTCTCCTCACACCTTCTCCTCCTGCTGACAACAAGGTGAGTCTCAAGCCCCTGACCCTCCTGCCCCTGCACCCCGACCCCTCTCTTCCAGCACGCTCAGCCCCAGCCTCAGCAGCCCTCACACCTCCCCACAGCCCCACAACAGCCTCCACACTCCCTCACCCTCCTGCATCACCACCCCTCACACCCCCACAGCCCTGCCCTGCCTCACCCCCCTCTCTTCCAGGGACCCTCCACACCACACCCATGGCCTGCTACGACCTCTGCCGACCCTGCGGACCCACCCCGCTGGCCAACAGCTGCAACGAGCCCTGTGCCCTGCAATGCCAGGACTCCCGTGTCATCATCAACCCTTCCCCTGTGCTGGTCACCCTGCCAGGACCCATCATGACCTCCTTCCCCCAGAGCACCGCCGTCGGATCCACCTCCTCGGCTGCCGTGGGCACTGAACTCAATGCCCAGGGACAGCCCATCTCTGGGGGATTTGGCTTTGGCCTTGGCTATGGGCTGGGGGGCCTGGGCTGTGCCTATGGCAGAAGGGGCGGCTACATCTGCTAAGGACCCTCAGCACCACTCCTGACACCACCAGCTCAGGGCTCTGCAAACAGCTCCTACAAGCAACGAAAACAACTTAGCTGATGTTCACCTCACTTGTACCTCACACCTGATTCCTTCAGCTTCCTCTTTCGCAGAATTCTTTTACTTCAATAAATTTTTATTGTATCAGAACATGAGTTGCTTTTTTTTTTTTTTTGGAATTCCAATGGTCTCACATCCTCACCCCGTGCAATACCACTACTCAACCATTATGTTGGATGGAAAAGGAGCAAAGAACCTTCTTCAGCAAATATGTTCCCACCAGTAAGAACCAACGCTGACATGGTAAACAGGAGAGAGAGGGGATCTTCCAGAATGTGACACAAGGCCATTGCCTGATAAAACAAAGGCTTGGACACATTTCGCTCTTAGGCACAGCTCTGCAAAACTCACTCTCTGATAGCACACACTTTAAACATTCTCTTTCCTGCAGCATTCTTAAATTCTCCCAGCAAACAGAGGAGCAAGAGCATCATCCACTTGAGCAGGAACACTGGAGAGTTCTATCTGTTCTGCTCAAGCAGGCCCAGCAGGAGCAGGATTTCCAGTACTATGGCCAGTTCAATTTTGGAGCTCAGAAGAGATGGAACCCATCATCCCCTACACTCACAGAGAACAAACATCCACAAAACAATTCTTGCTGATAGAATTCTGTCTCATTTCACAATGGGACACTTGCCCCCTTTCCCTTCATTTTTGCAGGGCTGACAACAGCTTGGCTCCCACACACTCGTGACAACTCCTGTTCAGCCTTGTCTCCTCAGAGTCTCAGCTCTCTCAGTCTCTCCTCTAGCAAACATCCACCAGGCCCCTTAAGTATCTCCTGGCCTTCAACTGGTATTCGTTCACTGCCCCTGTTGTGCTGCTTCACCTATGGAGGCCAGAATTCTCCACACCACCCTACATGGGGTCTCATAACTCCTCTAAAGACAGCAAGGGCCACCTCCCCCAACAATGGCAACAATTTTCACTCTCTCTTGCACACATGTGACATCTTTTAAAGTAAAGTCCTACTACATCCTTCCGGTCTCTTTCTTCTCAACCAGCACTACTGTGTCCAGATCAGAAAAGTCACTTTCCACACTCTCAGTCCACAGGGTAATCAGGGGCTCCTATTCCTGTCTAAATGCAGAACTTCTCATTTTACGCTCCTGAAATGGAGGAGATTCCTTTAACCCTTAGACTCCAGATGCCTCTGACTGGTGGAACAGCCAAGTGGTATCACAGGCATTCCACCATCTGCCAGCTTGCTGTAGGGGGAAACTCTCCCTCTGCCCACATGGAACAGAGTCCAGGTGTTCCCACCGGGCACAGATGCAAAGCCCAGAGTAGCCTGAAATACCTGGGATAATTTGGGGCCCTTCTTTCCAAAACATCACACACTCAAAACCATGAAATCTACAGGCTGACCTCACTGATGACACAACACCTCTCCAAATTTTGGTCATGTCTTTAGTCCTCTTTGATACACACCATGAACACTAGACTGGTTTCAAACACTCACACTGTAAAGCAGGTATGACCATCATGGAAGGGGCAGCTCCTCATGCACGGCACAGCTGCACAGCCCAGAACAGTCTGTCACAGCTGTGATGAAATGGGGACCCGCTTCACACCACACCCTCAAATTAAACTACACAAGTGCCACAAAATGACCACACAGATGATACCCATACTTATCCCATGCTGATAATGTTTATTCTGTTTTTTCTGACACGCACCTTCCAAGCAAATCCTCCCAAATAACAACTCTCATGTCAAAGCCCCCGCCAAGGTCAGATGGACACAGCCTCAAGAGGAGAACATGACACTGAAGGATTGTGAGAAGGAAAACACTCCTCATATCATGACTTACAAGTCGATGCCAGACCAAACCGACGTCACCATTTCCATTCAGGTTAAAGCTCCTTTTCTGAAAAGTCAATGTCTGGAGTTCCTTCAACTGCTCCTCACAACTTTTCTCCTCTTTCAGCAGTTTTCCTTACTGGTTTTCACTCGGAACCCAGCAATGATACCCCAGAGTCTGACCTTGCTGGGCCCTGCAGAGACAAGAGCTACAGATGAACCAACACAAGGCATTGGACAGCAGGGGAGGCATCACAGGGATTGTTTGCCCCTCTCCAGCAGGAAAGGCCTGGCATGTAGACAGGTTTAGAATGTTAGCAATGGGAAAGGAAAGGAGAGAATGTGATGAGAGGGAAACCTGTGAAACGAAGAAGAGCTGCAAAGCCCAGATGAGCCTGACAGAGCAGTGGGGGAATGAGCACTGTCTCCAAAACACACTCACAAACCAGAGCACACCAGGGCCATGGGTGACTTAAGCAATGACACCCCATTGTCCAAAGCACTGGTCATGTCCACAACCCTCCCCAAAAAAACAACATTTGGTCTCTAATACATTCATTTAAAAGCTGCTGCCAAGGTCAGATGGACACAGATGCAAAAGTAGGACATGACACTGCAGAGTTGTGGGATGAAAAACACTCACCACCACAGGACACGACATTCTGAGCCAGCTAGGAAATGTGGCTTACAAATAGCCCCAAGGCCATTGGACAACACAGTCCAACCCCTCCAGAACCAGCATAAAAGACAGCCCAGAGCCTCTCTCCCTCACACACTTCTCCTCACACCTTCTCCTCCTGCTGACAACAAGGTGAGTCTCAACCCGCTGACCCTCCTGCTCCTGCACCCCTGACCCCTCTCTTCCAGCACGCTCAGCCCCACAACAGCCTCCACACTCCCTCACCCTCCTGCATCACCACCCCTCACACCCCCACAGCCCTGCCCTGCCTCACCCCCCTCTCTTCCAGGGACCCTCCACACCACACCCATGGCCTGCTACGACCTCTGCCAACCCTGCGGACCCACCCCGCTGGCCAACAGCTGCAACGAGCCCTGTGCCCTGCAATGCCAGGACTCCCGTGTCATCATCAACCCTTCCCCTGTGCTGGTCACCCTGCCAGGACCCATCATGACCTCCTTCCCCCAGAGCACCGCCGTCGGATCCACCTCCTCGGCTGCCGTGGGCACTGAACTCAATGCCCAGGGACAGCCCATCTCTGGGGGATTTGGCTTTGGCCTTGGCTATGGGCTGGGGGGCCTGGGCTGTGCCTATGGCAGAAGGGGCGGCTACATCTGCTAAGGACCCTCAGCACCACTCCTGACACCACCAGCTCAGGGCTCTGCAAACAGCTCCTGCAACCAAAGCACCTTGGCTGATGGTCACCTCACTTGTATCTCACATCTGATTCCTTCAGCTTCCTCTTTCACAGAATTCTTTCACTTCAATAAATGTTTCTTGTATCAGAACATGAGTTGCTTACTCTTCTTTTGCAATGGTCTCATATCCTCACCTTCCACAATGCCACTTCTCAACCATTATGTTTCATGGAAAAGGAGCAAAGAACCTTTTTCAGCAAATATGTTCCCACTAGTAACAACCAACACTGATATGGGAAACAGGAGAGAGAGGGCATCTTCCAGAACAGGACCCAAGGCCATTGCCTGATACAACAAACACATGGACACAACAGTTCTCTCCTGGATACAACTCTGCAAAAGTCACCCTATGTCAGCACATACTTGAAAAACACTCTTTGCAGCAGGATTCTTTAATTCTCCCCGTGAAGAAGGGAGCAAAGCATCATCCACTTGAGCAGAAACTCTGGACAACAAATGTTTCCATCTCCTCTGCTCAAGCAGGCACAACAGGAGCAGGGTTTTCTGGACTAGTGCCAGTTCAATCCCTCCAGGAAGAGGGACCCCACTGTGTCTTACACCCTGTGACCATCCAAACACTCTGAGAAATTCTTGTCTCTTTTGCCCATGGAATTCCATCTATTTTCACTTCTGCATGTGTCTCCTTCCCTTTCACATGTGAAGTACTCAGAACTGCTGAGTTCCCACCCACTTAGGACACCTCTCTGCCCTTCCTTGTCTCCTGGCAGTCCCAGTCCTCTCAGTCTCTCCTCTAGAAAAGATTCTCCAGTCCTTGCACTATCTCGTGACCCTCAGCTGCTTTTTGGTCACTGCCCCTGTTGCCTCTGTTGTGCTTCTTTACCTGTGGAGGCCAGATCTGTCCACAGCACCCCACATGGGATCTCACCAGTGCTCTAAAGACAGGAAGATCCACCTCACCCAGCCACATAGCAAGAATTTCCTGAAATCTGTCTTGGACACTGGTGACATCCTTTGAAGTAAAGCCCCTCTGCAACCTCCTGGACCCTTTGTTCTCAACCACCATCACAGGGTCCTGAGCAGAAAAGCCACTTCCCAGATTCTTATCCCAAAACACGATGTGAGGCCAAGTGCAATTCCTGTCCACATGACGAATATCACATTTTCCTCACTTCAACTTCTGGGGGGATTCCTTTAAACCTCAGACTCCAGGTCCTTCTGACTGATGGATCAGCCAAGTGGTGCCTCAGCCACTCCACCACCTGCCAACTTGCTGAAGGGGCAACTCTCCCTCTGCCCACATGGAACAGAATGCAGGTGCTCACACTGGGCACAGATGCAGAGTCCAGAGCAGCCTGAAAGACCCAGGACAGCTTGGGGCTCCTCTTTACATCACACTCACAAACATAAAACCATGATGTCTACAAGCTGACTTCCCTGACTACACCCTAACCCTACAAATCCCAGCTAAGTCTTCAGTCCTCTTTGACATGAACCATCAACACCAGCCTTTGGTCTCAAATATCCACGTTTTAGAGAAAGAATGACCGTGATAGAAGACTCAGCCCCTCATGCATGGCAAATCTGCAAAGCCCAGACCAGCCTTACAAGGGTGCCATGCAAAGGTCACCCTCTTGACACCACACCCACAAAATAAACCACACAAGTACCACAAAACCACCTCAGTGATGACACCCATACTTATCCCAGGTTTTTGTTGCATACTCTGGTTTCCCCGACACACATCTTCCATGTCAGAACCTCCCAAATACGAACCCTCACTCCAAACCTGCTGTCAAGGTCAGATGGACATGGCTTCAAAAGAAGGACACGATGGTGAAGAACTGTGGAAAGGAAAACAATCCCCACATCATGACTTGCAAGTTTATGGCAGACAAAACCAATGGTGCCATGTCCATTCAGGTAATTCTAGAGAGGAACAAAGCCAACACTCTTTTTCTGAAATGTAAATGAAAGAGTTCTTTCAACTGCTCCTCACATCGCCTACTTATCCTCCAGCAATTTTCCTTTCCAGTTTTTACTCAGAGCCCAACAATGAGACCCCAGAGTCTCACCTTGCTGGGCTCTGCAGAGACGAGTGCTATGGATGAACCAACACAAGGCATTGGACAGTAGGGGAAGCACCACAGGGATTGTTTGCCCATCTCCAGTAGGAAAGGCCTGGCATGCAGACAGGTTTAGAATGCAAGCAATGGAAAGAGAGAGAGAGAGAGAGAATGTGATAGAAGTGGACACTCATCACCCCCAAAAGACCTGCAAAGTCCAGATGGGTCAGACTGTCAGGGCTGTGTGGGAATGAGCACTGCCTCCAAAGACATCCACAAACCAGAGCACACCAGGGCCATGGGGTGACTAAAGCAATGACTCCTCACAATCCAATGTTCTGGTCACGTCTACAGCCCACGGCAAAAAAAGCCTTCGATGTCTAATACTTGCTTTCAAAAGCTCCCACCAAAGTCAGATGGAGATGGACTCAGAAAAAGAACATGACACAGCAGAGCTGTAGCGTGGAAACCACTCCCCACCACAGGACACGACACTCTGAGCCAGCCAGGAAATGTGGCCTGCAAAGTGCCCCAAGGACATGGCACAAAGCAGTCCCACCCCTCCAGAACCAGCATAAAAACTGCCCAGAGCCTCTCTCCCTCACACTCTTCTCCTCACTCCTTCTCCTCCTGCTGACAACAAGGTGAGTCTCAAGCTCCTGAACCTCCTGCTCTTGCACCCCTGGCCCCTCTCTTCCAGCACGCTCAGCCCCAGCCTCAGCAGCCCTCACGCCTCCCCACAGCCCCACAACAGCCTCCACACTCCCTCACCCTCCTGCATCACCACCCCTCACACCCCCACAGCCCTGCCCTGCCTCACCCCCCTCTCTTCCAGGGACCCTCCACACCACACCCATGGCCTGCTACGACCTCTGCCGACCCTGCGGACCCACCCCGCTGGCCAACAGCTGCAACGAGCCCTGTGCCCTGCAATGCCAGGACTCCCGTGTCATCATCAACCCTTCCCCTGTGCTGGTCACCCTGCCAGGACCCATCATGACCTCCTTCCCCCAGAGCACCGCCGTCGGATCCACCTCCTCGGCTGCCGTGGGCACTGAACTCAATGCCCAGGGACAGCCCATCTCTGGGGGATTTGGCTTTGGCCTTGGCTATGGGCTGGGGGGCCTGGGCTGTGCCTATGGCAGAAGGGGCGGCTACATCTGCTAAGGACCCTCAGCACCACTCCTGACACCACCAGCTCAGGGCTCTGCAAACAGCTCCTGCAACCAAAGCACCTTGGCTGATGGTCACCCCACGATCTCCCCACAACTGATTACTTCTGCTTCTTCTTCCAAAGAAGTCTTTCACTTCAATAAATTTTTCTTGTATCTGAATCTGAGTCGCTCCCTCTTCTTTTGAAATTCCAGTGGTCTCACATCCTCACCCAGTGTAATGCCACTACTCAACCATTATAGTGAAATGAAAAGGACCAAATAACCATTCTTAGCAAATATGTCCCCACCAGTAACAACCAACAGTGACATAGGAAAAAAAGGAGAGAGGAGACCTTCCAGAACATGACACAAACCATCATCTTGTAGGCTAAAGCCTTTAACACAACAATTCTCTTTTGGGCACTGCCAAAGTCACACTATGTCACCAGACACTTGAAAAACTCAATTCAGAAGGATTCTTGAATCCTCCCAGCAAAAAGAGGAACAAGAGCATCATGCACTTGGGCAGGAACTCTGGATAGCAAGTGGTTCCATCCTCTGCTCAAGCAGACCCAGTAGGAGCAGGATTCCCAGGATTGTGACCATTTCAATTTGAAGCCCCCAGGAAAGAGAACCCATCATCTCCTACACTCTCAGGGAACCCATAACCACAAAAAATTGTTGCTGATGGAATTCTGATGAAATTTCACTTCTGCACATGCCCCCTTTCCCTTCACATGTGCAGTGCTGACATCAGCTGGGCTCCCATAACTTGTGACATCTCTTGTCCAGCCTTATTTCCTCAGAGTCTCAGCTCTCATAGTCTCTCCTCTAGCAAAGATTCTCCAGCCCTTGCACTGTCTGGTAGCACTCAACAGGTATTTGTTCAGGACTTTCCTTTGCTTTCATATCTGTGGAGGCCAAACTGTCCATACCACTCCACATAGCACCCCAACAGATATCTAAAGAGAGGAAGGGCCACATCTCTCAACTTCATGGCAACAGTATTCTGAAAACTCTCTTGGACGTGGGTGACATCCTTCAAAGTAAAGCTCCAATGCAACCTTCTGATCACTTCATTCTCCACCAGCACTACTGGGTCATGATCAGAAAAGGCACTTTCCAAACACTCAGCCCACAAACATGATAGGGGGCCAAGTGCAATTCCTGTACACATGCAGAACTGCAGGGTTCCCATGTTTGATCTTCTGGGGGATTCCTTTAACCCTCAGTCTCCCGGTCCTTCTGACTGCTGGAACAGCCAAGTGGTGCCCCAGCCACTCCACCACCTGCCAACTTGCTGAAGGAGCAACTGTCCCACTGTCAATATGGAATGGAAGAGTCCAGGCACTCACACCTGGCACAGATGCAAAGCCCAGAGCAGCCTCACAGACCTGGGATAATTTGGAGCCTCACTCCACATCTCGCATCTCAAAATCATGAGTTACTTAGGATGACCTCACTGAAGACACCCCACTTCTCCAAATCTTGGTGATGTCTTCAGTCCCCTTTGACATGCACCATTAACACCAGATTTTAGGCTCAAATACACTTTAAAAGGGGAATGAATGTGATGGAAGGAGCAGCCCATCATGTGTAGCAAAGCTGCAAAGGCCACACCAGCCTGACAAGGCTGGGATGGAATCAGGCCCCTCTTCACATCACACCTACAAATTAAACCACACAAGTACCACAAAATGACCTCACTGATGACACCCATATTTATCCTAGGCTTTTGTTGAATATTCTGGTTTCTCTGACACACGTCTTCCAAGACTCCCAAATACTGACTCTTCACTTTAAAGCTACTGCTATGGTCAGAAGAATACGACCTAAAGAGGAAGACATGACATTGAAGGATTGAGGGGGAGGAAAACACTCCCCACATCATGACTTGCAAGGTGGGATCAGAAACATAATGATAATATGATTTGCATTCAGATTCCCTAAAGAGTAACAAGGTCAACACTCTTTTTCTGAAAAGTCAGGGTCTCCAGATTCATCAAATGCTTCTCAAGGCCTCATGTCCTTATCCTTCACTAGCTATGGATGAAACAACACAAGACCTTTGGGACTGTGGGAGGCATCCCTAAATCATAGGAACTGCTTTCCCATCTTCAGTGGGAATGACCTGCAATATAGACAGGTATAGAAATTTCACATCATGTTAGGGAGACAGAAAATGTGATGGAAGGGAACACCTGCCATCCCCAGAAGAGCTGAAAGCCCAAAGGATCCTGACATGCATGGGGCGGAATGAGGCCCCTCTTCACACCACACCCACAAAACCACAGCACAGCATGGCCACAATTATGACATCCCACCCCTCCAAAGCTCTGGCAACAGCTTCAGCCCTCCCTGACTAACAACATCAACAGCAGCCTTTGGTCTTCAATACTTGCATGTAAAAGCTGCTGCCAAGGTCACGGCATCAAGAGCAGGACATGACACTGCAGAGTTGTGGGAAGCAAAACACTCCCCACCTCAGGACTCACCAGGCCTGAAAAATGTCCCAAGGCCATGGAACAAGGCTGTCCCGCCCCTCCAGAACCAGCATAAAGCCAGTCCAGAGCCTCTCTCCCTCACACACTTCTCCTCACACCTTCTCCTCCTGCTGACAACAAGGTGAGTCTCAAGCCCCTGACCCTCCTGCTCCTGCACCCCTGGCCCCTCTCTTCCAGCACGCTCAGCCCCAGCCTCAGCAGCCCTCACACCTCCCCACAGCCCCACAACAGCCTCCACACTCCCTCACCCTCCTGCATCACCACCCCTCACACCCCCACAGCCCTGCCCTGCCTCACCCCCCTCTCTTCCAGGGACCCTCCACACCACACCCATGGCCTGCTACGACCTCTGCCGACCCTGCGGACCCACCCCGCTGGCCAACAGCTGCAACGAGCCCTGTGCCCTGCAATGCCAGGACTCCCGTGTCATCATCAACCCTTCCCCTGTGCTGGTCACCCTGCCAGGACCCATCATGACCTCCTTCCCCCAGAGCACCGCCGTCGGATCCACCTCCTCGGCTGCCGTGGGCACTGAACTCAACGCCCAGGGACAGCCCATCTCTGGGGGATTTGGCTTTGGCCTTGGCTATGGGCTGGGGGGCCTGGGCTGTGCCTATGGCAGAAGGGGCGGCTACATCTGCTAAGGACCCTCTGCACCACTCCTGACACCACCAGCTCAGGGCTCTGCAAACAGCTCCTGCAACCAAAGCACCTTGGCTGATGGTCACCCCACGATCAACCCACAACTGATTCCTTCTGCTTCTTCTTCCTAAGAAGTCTTTCACTTCAATAAATTTTTCTTGTATCTGAATGTGAGTTGCTTCCTCTTCTTTTGGAATTCCAATGGTCTCACATCCTCACCCAGTGTAATGCCACTACTCAACCATTAATGAGGATGGAAAACGACCAAATAACCTTTCTTAGCAAATATGTCCTCACCAGTAACAGTCAACAGTGACACAGGACAAAAATGAGAGAGGGGGCCTTCCAGAACATGACACAAACCATCATCATGTAGGCTAAAGTCTTTAACACAACAATTCTCTTTCGGGCACAGCCAAAGTCACACTATGTCGCCAGATACTTGAAAATATTAATTTTCAAAAGGATTCTTGAATCCTCCCAGCAAAAAGAGGAACAAGAGCATTATACACTTGGGCAGGAAGTCTGGATAGCAAGTGGTTCCATCCTCTGCTCAAGCAGACCCAGTAGGAGCAGGATTCCCAGGATTATGACCATTTCAATTTGAAGCTCCCAGGAAAGAGAACCCATCATCTCCTACACTCTTGGGGAAACCATAACCACAAAAAATTGTTGCTGATGGAATTCTGTCTCATTTCACTTGTGCACATGCCACGTTTCCCTTCACATGTGCAGTGCTGAGATCAGCTGGGCTCCCATAACTTATGACATCTCTTGTCCAGCCTTATTTCCTCAGAGTCTCAGCTCTCACAGTCTCTCCTCTAGCAAAGATTCTCCAGCCCTTGCACTGTTTGGTAGCACACAACAGGTATTTGTTCAGGACTTTCCTTTGCTTTCATATCTGTGGAGGCCAGAACTGTCCAGACCACTCCACATGGCACCCCAACAGATGTCTAAAGAGAGGAAGGGCCACATCTCTCAACTTCATGGCAACAGTATTCTGAAAACTCTCTTGGACGTGGGTGACATCCTTCAAAGTAAAGCTCCAATGCAACCTTCTGATCACTTCATTCTCCACCAGCACAACTGGGTCATGATGAGAAAAGGCACTTTCCAAACACTCAGCCCAGAAACATGATAGGGGGCCAAGTGCAATTCCTGTACACATGCAGAAATTCAGAGTTCCCATGTTTAATCTTCTGGGGGATTCTTTTAAACCTCAGTCTCCCGGTCCTTCTGACTGCTGGAACAGCCAAGTGGTGCCCCAGCCACTCCACCACCTGCCAACTTGTTGAAGGAGCAACTGTCCCACTGTCAATATGGAATGGAAGAGTCCAGGCACTCACACCTGGCACAGATGCAAAGCCCAGAGCAGCCTCACAGACCTGGGATAATTTGGAGCCTCACTCCACATCTCGCATCTCAAAATCATGAGTTACTTAGGATGACCTCACTGAAGACACCCCAATTCTCCAAACCTTGGTGATGTCTTCAGTCCCCTTTGACATGCACCATCAACACCAGATTTTAAACTCAAATACACTTTAAAGGGGGAATGACTGTGATGGAAGGAGCAGCCCATCATGTGTAGCAAAGCTGCAAAGGCCATGCCAGCCTGACAAGGCTGGGATGGAATCAGGCCCCTCTTCACATCACACCCACAAACTAAACCACACAAGTACCACAAAATGACCTCACTGATGACACCCATATTTATCCTAGGCTTTTGTTGTATATTCTGGTTTCTCTGACACACGTCTTCCAAGACTCCCAAATACTGACTCTTCACTTTAAAGCTACTGCTATGGTCAGAAGGACACGACCTAAAGAGGTAGACATGACACTGAACAATTGTGGAGGGGAGGAAAACACTCCCCACATCATGACTTGCAAGGTGGCATCAGAAAAATAATGATAATATGATTT
The DNA here is from genome assembly GCF_903797595.1 of Erithacus rubecula. Taxonomy (NCBI): domain Eukaryota; kingdom Metazoa; phylum Chordata; class Aves; order Passeriformes; family Muscicapidae; genus Erithacus; species Erithacus rubecula. Next base: position 138,157,954 of record NC_136689.1, read on the forward strand.
CCATTCAGATTCCCTAAAGAGTAACAAGGTCAACACTCTTTTTCTGAAAAGTCAGGGTCTCCAGATTCATCAAATGCTTCTCAAGGCCTCATGTCCTTTTCCTTCACTAGCTATGGATGAAACAACACAAGACCTTTGGGACTGTGGGAGGCAGCCCTAAATCACAGGAACTGCTTTCCCATCTCCAGTGGGAATGACCTGCAATATAGACAGGTATAGAAATTTCACATCATGTTAGGGAGACAGAACATGTGATGGAAGGGAATACCTGTCATCCCCAGAAGAGCTGAAAGCCCAAAGGATCCTGACATGCATGGGGAGGAATGAGGCCCCTCTTCACACCACACCCACAAAACCACAGCACAGCATGGCCACAATTATGACATCCCACCCCTCCAAAGCTCTGGCAACAGCTTCAGCCCTCCCAGACTAACAACATCAACAGCAGCCTTTGATCTTCAATACTTGCATGTAAAAGCTGCTGCCAAGGTCACAGCATCAAGAGCAGGACATGACACTACAGAGTTGTGGGAAGCAAAACACTCCCCACCTCAGGACTCACCAGGCCTGAAAAATGTCCCAAGGCCATGGAACAAGGCTGTCCCGCCCCTCCAGAACCAGCATAAAAGCCAGCACAGAGCCTCTCTCCCTCACACACTTCTCCTCACACCTTCTCCTCCTGCTGACAACAAGGTGAGTCTCAAGCCCCTGACCCTCCTGCTCCTGCACCCCTGACCCCTCTCTTCCAGCACACTCAGCCCCAGCCTCAGCAGCCCTCACACCTCCCCACAGCCCCACAACAGCCTCCACACTCCCTCACCCTCCTGCATCACCACCCCTCACACCCCCACAGCCCTGCCCTGCCTCACCCCCCTCTCTTCCAGGGACCCTCCACACCACACCCATGGCCTGCTACGACCTCTGCCGACCCTGCGGACCCACCCCGCTGGCCAACAGCTGCAACGAGCCCTGTGCCCTGCAATGCCAGGACTCCCGTGTCATCATCAACCCTTCCCCTGTGCTGGTCACCCTGCCAGGACCCATCATGACCTCCTTCCCCCAGAGCACCGCCGTCGGATCCACCTCCTCGGCTGCCGTGGGCACTGAACTCAATGCCCAGGGACAGCCCATCTCTGGGGGATTTGGCTTTGGCCTTGGCTATGGGCTGGGGGGCCTGGGCTGTGCCTATGGCAGAAGGGGCGGCTACATCTGCTAAGGACCCTCAGCACCACTCCTGACACCACCAGATCAGGGCTCTGCAAACAGCTCCTAAAAGCAAAACACCTCGGCTGATCGTCGTCCTACTTCCACCCCGCACTTATTCCTTCTGCTTCTCCTTTCTCAGTATTCTTTCCCTTCAATAAACGTTTATTGTATCAGAATCTGAGTTGCCTCCTTTACTTTTGGAATTCCAATGCTCTCACATCCTGACCTTGCACAGTGCACTACTCATCCACTATGGTGGATGGAAAAGGAGCAAAGAACATTTCTTAGCAACTATGTCCCCACGAGTAACAGCCATTGCTGACATGGGAAACAGAAGAGAGGGGGGAACATCCAGAAGATGACACAAGCCCATCACCTGCTAGCCCAAAGGCTTGAACATAAAAATTCTGTCCTCGGCAGAGCTCTTCCAAAGTCACCCTCTGCCAGCACACACTTGAACGATTCTCTTTGCAGCAGCACTCTTGAGCCCTCCCAGTTAACAGAGGAATAACATCACACACTTGGGCAGGAACTCTGGAGAGGAAATGCTTCCATCCCTTCTGCTCAAGCAGGCCTGGCAGGAGCAAGGTTTCCAGGACTATAGCCAGTTCAGTTTTGGAGCTCCCAGGAAAGGGTACCCACCATCTCCTACACTCACTAAGCACCCATACCCACAGAAAAAACCTTACCTATGGAATTCAGCCTCTTTTCACTCGTGCACCTGCCCCATTACCCTTAACCTGTGCTGTGCTGGGAACAGCTGGGCTCCCACATATTCAGGAAATCTCCTGCCCAGCCTTGTCTCTTCAGTCTCTCAGCTCATCCCTCAAGGGAAGATTCTCCAGCCCTTGCACTATCTGGTGGCCCTCAACTGATCTTTCTTCATAACCCACTGCTGATTCTTTACCTGTCGAGGCCAGAACTGTCCACACCACTCCTCATGTGCTCTCACCTATCTCAAAAGACAGGAAGGACCACTTCACCCAACTTTAGGGCAACAGTTTCCAAACATCTGTCCTGAACACAGGTGACATCCTTGGAAGTCAAGCCCCACTGCAACCTTGTGATCTGTTTTTTCTCCACCAACAGCACTGGGTCCTGATCAGAAAAACCACTTTCCAAACACTCAGCCCACAAATATGATGCGGGGCCAAGTGCTATTCCTGTACAGATGCAGAACTTCATGTTTCCCTTGCTTGATCTCCTGGGGGATTCCTTTAACCCTCAGTTTTCAGGTCCTTCTGACTGCTGGAACAGCCAAGTGGTGCCTCAGCCACTCCACCACCTGCCAACTTGCTGAAGGGGCAACTCTCCACTGCTGATACGGAATGGAAGAGTCCAGGTGCTCACACCTGGCACAGATGCAGAGCCCAGACCAGCCTGACACAGCTGTAATGAAATGGGGCCCCTCTTCACACCACACCCACAAACTAAACCATACAAGTACCACAAAATGAACACACCGAGGACTCCATTTTTTTTTCCTAGGCTTTAGTTGCTTATTCTGTTTTCTCTGACATGCACCCTCCAAATAAATCCGTTTAAATACCAATTCTCACTTCAAAGCTTCCTCTATGGTCAGATGGGCACGGCCTCAAGACCAGGACATGACACTGCAGAGTTGTGTGGTGGAAGACAATCCCCACATCATGACCTGTAAGGCTCTGGCAAACAAAATTCATGTTATGATTTCCATCCAGATTCTCCAAAGAGAAAAATGTTCAACATATTTTCTGAAAACACTCCCCTCATCATGTCTTGCAAGACTATACCAGAAAAAACTGAGTTTACAATTTCTGTTCAGGTACATCAGGACTGGAACAAGGTCAACCCTCTTTTTCTGAAAAGTGGATGTCTGGAATTCTTTCAACTACTCCTCATGTCTTTTTCTCTTCTTTCACCCATTTTCCTTTCTGGTTTACACTCAGAGCCCAGCAATGGCACCCCAGAGTCTGACCTTGCTGGGCCCGGCTGGGACGAGTGCTACAGGTGAACCAACACAAGGCATTGGACAGCAGGGGAGGCATCACAGGGATTGTTTCCCCATCTCATGCAGGAAAGGCCTGGCATGTAGACAGGTTTAGAATGTTAGCAATGGGAAAGGAAAGGAGAGAATGTGATGAGAGGGAAACCTGTGAAACAAAGAAGAGCTGCAAAGCCCAGATGAGCCTGACAGAGCAGTGGGGGAATGAGCACTGTCTCCAAAACACACTCACAAACCAGAGCACACCAGGGCCATGGGTGACTTAAGCAATGACACCCCATTGTCCAAAGCACTGGTCATGTCCACAACCCTCCCCAAAAAAACAACATTTGGTCTCTAATACATTCATTTAAAAGCTGCTGCCAAGGTCAGATGGACACAGATGCAAAAGCAGGACATGACACTGCAGAGTTGTGGGATGAAAAACACTCACCACCACAGGACACGACATTCTGAGCCAGCTAGGAAATGTGGCTTACAAATAGCCCCAAGGTCATTGGACAACACAGTCCAACCCCTCCAGAACCAGCATAAAAGACAGCCCAGAGCCTCTCTCCCTCACACGATTCTCCTCACACCTTCTCCTCCTGCTGACAACAAGGTGAGTCTCAACCCGCTGACCCTCCTGCTCCTGCACCCCTGACCCCTCTCTTCCAGCACGCTCAGCCCCACAAGAGCCTCCACACTCCCTCACCCTCCTGCATCACCACCCCTCACACCCCCACAGCCCTGCCCTGCCTCACCCCCCTCTCTTCCAGGGACCCTCCACACCACACCCATGGCCTGCTACGACCTCTGCCGACCCTGCGGACCCACCCCGCTGGCCAACAGCTGCAACGAGCCCTGTGCCCTGCAATGCCAGGACTCCCGTGTCATCATCAACCCTTCCCCTGTGCTGGTCACCCTGCCAGGACCCATCATGACCTCCTTCCCCCAGAGCACCGCCGTCGGATCCACCTCCTCGGCTGCCGTGGGCACTGAACTCAACGCCCAGGGACAGCCCATCTCTGGGGGATTTGGCTTTGGCCTTGGCTATGGGCTGGGGGGCCTGGGCTGTGCCTATGGCAGAAGGGGCGGCTACATCTGCTAAGGACCCTCAGCACCACTCCTGAAACCACCAGGTTGGGATTCTGGAATCAGCTCCTGCAACCAAAGCACCTCGGCTGATGCCCTACTTGAACCTCACATTTGTTCCCTTCCATTTGCTGCTCCTGTCTCTCCATTCTTTTGCATCAATAAAGTTTTCTTGCAGCAAAGCCTCAGATGTCTCATGTTCTTATACCAAACCTCTTGCAATTACACCCAGCACAGATACTTTGCTCCCAGCCTAAATAACTGCATTCTCTGTGATACCATCTTGACTTTCAGAGGGATTCCAGGATCCCTCCCTGGAAGATCCCATTTGTCCCCTCTTCCTACAAGGACCTTGGCTTGCTAGGTTTTCCAGTTCATCTCACCCCTGTCTCAGAGTTCCTCAGCTTACCCATGTGATGGTCATTGTTGCATTGTCCATCTGGCTGGATTGTCCCCATTCCAACTCCCTGGGAATCTCCATGCCAGGATCTCACCTTGTTATCCAGTCTTCACCTGTTTCCTGATGTAGATCCCCCTTTCCTTCCTCACTGCAGGGTCCCATTAAGGGAGCCTCCAGGCCACCCTCCTCCCCCTTCACAGTCTCTAGATCATCTGTGCTGCTGACCCCAAGCCACCAACCCTCTGTTCTGAGGTCACACAGCATGTCCCTGTTATAACTTGACTCCCATCAAGTCACTGTGAATTCCTGAGGCACAGCATGGAAACCTGGGAACAAGGTACAGGAACAAGCCTGTGACCCTGCTGAGAAGATGATGTCCTTTATGCCACCTTCCTGCCTCTTTGCCTCCCAATTTCAACACTCCAACATGGACTTATTGGTCATAGAGGTGTTTGGTCTCCCCAAATTGCTTTTCAGCAGTGACATTCACTCTTTCTTCTCCTTTGATGTGTTTTTTTTTTTCACTGTACAAAGGCTCCCGGCAAACAGGTGAGCTCTGGGCTGGCACACGAGTTCAAAGTCTCCAGAGCTGTTGGCAGCACTAAAATATTCATCAAAAGCAAATTAAGAAAACATCTCTGGAGCAGCTGGAGCCCAGAGAGCCAGAGAACTCCATATACAGCTAGATTCTGATTTGGTTCAAACAGGAAGAGTTTGCTAAGAAACAAAGCCCTTCCCTAAAATCAAAACTAAACAGCCCCTGCATCTGAGCTGGGAAAGGAGAGGCTGAATATGTTTGGAACTGTTTGCCCTCTTTATTTCTTGATTTAGTGTAAATAGTGTATTTCCCCTGGTTGGCCTTGAGGCACAAACTTCAGCTCATCTTAAAGCAAAGTCTAATCCATAAAAAGACAAATTTAAGTAATCCGTGCCCTTACACTCCTTCACCTTGGAGTTCATCCAGCTTGACATCAACACTTGGACTGAAACAAGAGCAGGATTTTGCCTTCCCAAGGTCCTGGGACATGCCCAAGCAGCCAGGCTTGTCTGCCTCATCCCAAACCTGCGCCAGAGACGCTCTTTTTGGGCACAGTCAGCTCACGTGGCTTCCAGGCAACACTGGGAGGAGGCTCAGACCCACATCCACAGCTCCCTGTGCCCACATTCCTCTCTCCCATCCACCCTGGGAAATCCAGGCCCATTGGGTTGCCCCCTGCCCAGTTCTCTCCATCCAAGGAGACCCCAAGCAGGTGGGATGGGCTGGAAGAGGTGGCATCTCTTCCAGTAGCATTCACATCCAAGATCCCACTCCCAGAATAACCCCAAACCCCACACAGAGCAGTGGCAGGTTCATCTCCTTCCTCCAGAGGAATGGGCTCCACAAGAGCAAATCCAAAATGATTGTGGAAAGGACATTCCTGTGTGGCAGCTGCTCCCAATCCCATGAACAATGTTTCTTGGAATATCTGTGGACATCACCCCCATCCCCATCCCAGTTTTACCCCTCTGTGCTTTTGGATAACTCCCACTGCCAAAGGGCTGCACATTGTGGGGAGCAACACCCAATCCCCATGGAAACTGGCACAGTCCATCCTGAGAGACAAGGACTGGAGAAAGGGTCACTGCTGGTGTGCTGCTCCCTAAAAAAGAGCCACAAAGCTGGAATTTTAGCAGGGAAGAGATGCTTAGGGCTGTCTCACCTGGGCTCCTGGAGCTTGGCTGCAGCTGTAAAGCATCATCCTCAGACAGCTTCCACCTGTTCCCAGGAATCTCATACCCATCTGCCCCACTTTCTTTGGGGCTGGACCCAAAACCTGGCCCGTTCCAGAGAAATAGGTCACCCCACAAGGAAGCTTCGTTACGGAAACGACGCCTCCCATGAAGCAGCGGTTCCCTGACAGGATCTGGCCAAGCCACCCAAGCTTTATCCTGGCTGGAAGGTCCTGGGATGTCCTCATGTCATGCAGATGCCCTGCCCAGATGAGCTAATGGGTCTGTTCTGGGCTTTGATCCTCAAATCCCAAGGTCTTGTTAGATAACATCAGAAGCCTGGGTGATATTTCATTAACAAACGAGTCCCATGTGGTCGCCGCAACTTTATCCCTTTCCCCTGTGATCTTCCCTCATGCCCCAACATTTCTTTGGTAATTAGCTCCAGAATTAGCATATTTAAGCTCTAAAATTACTACATTTAATGCAACACCGTGGTTATTCGAGTGCTGTCACAGCAGCTCTTGGCTGCACCACCTCCCAGCAATTCCTTGGCCGAAACACGAGTTTATCCCTAATTAGTCTCCCAAAACTTGCAGGAGGCAGCAGGAAGATCTTATCCTCTCACCAGCACGTGGAAAATCTTCCTTGGCTTTTTCCCCCCCATCCCTGGGAGTGTTTAAGGCCACATTGGAGCAACCTGGTCTAGTGGAAAGTCTCCCTGCCCATGCAAGGAGTTGGAATTGGATGATTTTTATTTATGGGAATGAATTTATTCCAACCCAAACCCTTTTATTCCATCATTTTGCCATGAAGTGAGGTGGAAGCAGCTGGATCTGACTCATCCCAACACCAACGTGAGGTTTCTTCTTGCCAAACCTCAATGTCTCGTGGAGGATGCAGGACAGACCTGGAATTAGCTGGCATGGAGAAGGAACTTCAGTGTCCATCCCTGGTCCGTGGGTAAGATCAGTCGGGGAATCCCATAAAACATCAGGTGGGAACAACACCAAGACTCCTGGGAGTGGGATTTTGGAGCTGGGAAAGGCCTGGAAGGGCTGGGCACATGCTGGGACTCAGCCAGGTGGGAGAAGGGACGGGCATTTCAGGGGACACAGGCACAAAGTGACATCTTTAAATATGCAAAGGATCTCCTTCAACTCCCAGCAAGGATGTCCCCAAGAATTCAGCCTTCCTTAAGACTTTCCCAATGCAAAAGGGCACATTTCCAGGTCTCACCCAGCAGAAAAGGAATGAAAAACTGATATGCTATTGCTCCTCGGCACTGGGGCTATCCAGGGCTTTGGTGAGGGGAATGTGGGAATGGGTCTCCCTTAATTCCACTTTCACAATTTTAATTTAGAGCAAAGCCCTGTCTTTGCCTTGCAAAAATCCCGACGGAAAAGCCAGCTGGAAGTGGGGGGGGGGGGGGGGGGGGCGCGGAGGTCAAAACCATCCCCCACCCGCAGGAAAGCTCTGCACATTTTTAATCTCAGTTTAAGTGCGTTAAAAGCGATTAAAACGTTTTCACATCGAAATACCATTTGATGAGCCCCGGGAGGGGGGGTTGGCGGGGGGAATCTGGGAACTCCCTTTCTCTGCACCCTCTTCCTTTCCTGCACCCCTTTCTTTGCACCCCCTTAAAATCCTTGCACCCCCTTCCCTGCACTTGCATCCCCCTCCCATCCACCCTTCCCTGTCCCTGCACCTCCATTCCCTTCACCCCTTTTTCCTTCCCCTCTTCCTTTTCCCTGCACCCCATTTCCCCACCAGCACCCCCTTCTCTTTCTTGCACTTCTACTTTCATTGCCCCCCCTTCCCTTATCCCTCTTCCCTTCCCAAAATCCCCGCCCCGCCGCTCTCTCAGATCGTCTCCCCTGCTCCCGGCCATGGACTACATTTCCCGACGAGCCAAGCGGCAGCGCCCGGTGACGGAGGCGGAAGAATCCCAGCGCAGGCGAACCTTTACCGGGGCGAGACGAACCGAGTCGAGCGAAGCCGAACTCAGCCGAGCCCCCAACGAACTAACCCGAGTGACCCCGAATCCAGCCGAGCCCCCACTGAGCTGAGCGTAACCGAACTTAACCGAGCCCTCACGAAGCACCCCGAGCAGAGCCGAGCACAGCCGAATACAGCCGAGCCCCCACCGAGCCGAGCCGCGTGTAGCCGAACACAGCCGAGGCTCCACCGACGCAACCCGAACCCGCTCCGAGCCGAGCGCAGCCGAAGTCAACCGAGCGGATCCGAGTGCACCCGAGCGACCCCGAATCCAGCCGAGGGTGAGACGCGCCCCTCACCCCATTAAGGAACATTTGGGGGGACGGGAGCCCCCCAGGCCGGTAGGGAGGAATAGAGGGGGGGGTCCCCAAAGTGGGGGCACAGGAGGGTGGGGACAGCAGGGGTGCGGGGGGATGGAAGGCTGTGGGTTGGGAGAAGGGACGCGCTGAGGGAGGGGGAAGGGGGTGCGGGGAGCTGAGGGTGCAGGAGTGGGATTTGGGGGTGCAGGAGTGGGATTTGGGGGTGCAGGGGAGGTGGGGATGTTAGGACTGGGTTCAGAGCTGGGATTTGCGGTGCAGTGCTGGGGTATGAGGAGAGAGGAGGCGTGAGATGCAGACTTAGGATTTGGGGTGCAGGGGAGGTTTGATTGCAAACACAAGACTTGGGGTGCAGGGGGAAATTTAGGGTTCAGCGGGAGATCTGGGGTGCAGAAGGAAATTTGGGGCACAGAAGGAGATCTGGCGTGCAGGGGGAGATTTGGGGTGCAGACACAAGACTCGGGGGTCGATCTGGCACGCAGCCCTGAGGTGCAGGGGCGTGGGAGGCGATTTGGGGGTGCAGGAGGAGATTTGGGGCACACACCTGGAGGAGCAGGTGCCCCTCCCTTCCCAGGGCAGTGCCACGTGGCAGGTCTGGCCCTTGCCCAGGTGGCCTCCAGCTGAGGAATTCCAGCCAGAAACACAGAAATTTCCCCTCAAAAAAACCCCAATCCCACCTGCACGATGCTCATGGGACCCACACTAGGGTGGTCCATCCCAAGGTGATGATCCCAGCTTGTCCCCCCAGCTCTTCCCTGCAGGATTTTAGCCATGACAGAGGTGACCAAGCGCATCCTGGTGACAGGTGGCACTGGCTTGGTGGGCAGAGCCATCGAGAAGGTGGTGGCTGATGGAGAGGGGCGGCCGGACGAGGAGTGGATCTTCGTGTCCTCCCGAGACGCCGACTTGACGTGAGTTGAGCTTTTTCCTTGGAAAACCCAGAATTTGCTCTGTCAACCCCAACAAATTTCATCTCGGGATTTAGTTTTTTCCTCTCCCTAGTCTGCTGTGGTTGAACCCAAAATTTCTCATCTCAGGATTGTGTCTTTTCCTTGGAAATGCCTCAATTTGCTCTGTCAACCCCACCAAATCCCAATTTTCACTTCCCAGCGTTTGATTTTTCCTTGGAAACAACCCAATCTTCTCTGTTGGCCCTGACAAATCCCAAAATTTCCCATCCCAGGATTCTGTTTTTCCTCAAAAAGACACTCCAGTCTGCTCTGACCTCACTGAACCCCAAATTTTCCCATCCCAGGATTGGGTTTTTCCTTGGAATTGCCCCAATCTGCTCTGGTGACCCCAAAATTTCCTATCCCTGGATTTGGGTTTTCCTTTGAAACACTCAGTCTGCTCTGTCAACCCACTGAATCCCAAATTTTCCCATTCCAGGATTTGATTTTTCGTTTAAAACAACTCAGTCTGGTCTGTTGGCCCTGACAAACCCCAAAATTTCCCATCCCAGGATTGGGATTTTCCTTGGAAAGACCCCAATCTGTTGACCTCACCCAATCCCAAAATTGCCCATCCCAAGATTGGCTTTTTCCTTAGAAACTCCCCAGTCTGCCCCCACCAAACCCCAACATTTCCTCTCCTAGGGTTGGGTTTTCCATTGGAAACACATCAATTTGCTCTGCTGACCCCACTGAATCCCGAAATTTCCCATTGCAGGAGCAGCTCTGAGACCAAAGCCCTGTTTGAGAGGCACAAGCCCACCCATGTCATCCACCTTGCTGCCATGGTCGGAGGCCTCTTCAAAAACATCCGCTCCAACCTGGATTTTTGGGTGAGCACCCACGGAATTGGCACTGTTGGGATCCCTGTGGGTGCTGCTCTCCCTGAACTGGGATATGGGCACACAGGGGTGTGGCTTGCTCTGCTCCCAGAGCTAAACCAGAGCTCCAGTGGTTTTTGGAGTTATTGATGAGTTGTTGGTGAAGGGATTTGGGGATCCTCGACCCCACAATCCTGATAAATGTCCCCTTTTCCCAGAGGACAAACATCCACATCAATGACAATGTCCTGCACTCAGCCCATGAGTCAGGGGTGCAGAAGGTGGTCTCCTGCCTCTCCACCTGCATCTTCCCAGACAAGACCACCTACCCCATCGATGAGACCATGGTGAGAATCCACATTCCTGCACAAAATCCAGGGAAAAGTCCCTGCCCTGCTTAACTTTTCCACTCTGATATTCCCAGATCCACAATGGGCCACCTCACAGCTCCAACTTTGGCTACTCCTATGCCAAGAGGATGATTGATGTCCAAAATAGGTAAATTGGGGACATGGGAGCACCCACTGCTTTTCAAAGGGAGTCCAGTGGGATTTCCAGGTGGAAGTTGAAGAGATACCTGGGCTCAGCAGGTGAAGTGCTGCTGGTGGGTTTTTTTGGGAGCACATCAGGGCTGGAGGGGCAGCTTGACAGCCCACCCACCATCCCTTCCCTGCTCTCATCCAGGGGTTATTCTGAGCAGCACGGCCGACGTTTCACCGCCGTCATTCCCACCAACGTCTTCGGGCCGCACGACAACTTCAACATTGAGGACGGCCACGTCCTGCCAGGGCTCATCCACAAGGTCTACCTGGCCAAACGTGAGGGTGGCAGGACTTCCAGGGGTCTTTTTTGGGGGAGAAATGAGGGATTTTTCTTTCCCACCTGCTCTGTGGGGGTGGGTGAAGGTGGCTCTGGTGATCATGGCTCCTTCTTCCTGCAGAGTCCGGCTCTGCTCTGACCGTCTGGGGAACAGGCAAGCCCAGGAGACAGTTCATCTATTCCCTGGTAGGTGTGGTCTTGAGAAGCAGGGAATGGGACTGGAGGACCCACTGGCAGGATCCCAGAGGGGTCTGAACCCCCCTGGCTTGTCCTGGGCCATCCCAGGGTTGTGTCCCCTTGGGATGGGAGTGCTGGGAGACATCGTGACCCCTCCAGGAGTTTCCTGCTCTTCTACAGGACCTGGCCCGGCTTTTCCTTTGGGTCCTGCGGGAATACAATGAGGTGGAACCAATCATTTTGTCAGGTAAGCCCTGGCTGCCCCCTGCAGTCCCTTCTCCATGAGGGAACAGCCATGATCCTTCCCTTCTCCACAGTGGGAGAAGAAGATGAAGTCTCCATCCGGGAGGCAGCAGAGGCCATCGCGGAGGCCATGGAATTCAGGGGAGAGCTCGTTGTATCCTTCACAAAAGGCTCCACCCCTCTTCCCACTGGCTCCCCTGGGAGATTCCATGATCCAGAGGGTCCTTCCTACCAAAGGAGCAAAAGCAAGAACTGTTTTTCCTCCTTAATCCTTCCCATCCCAGTTTGACACCACCAAGTCGGACGGGCAGTTCAAGAAGACAGCCAGCAATGCCAAGCTCCGGCGGTACCTGCCCGAATTCCAGTTCACACCTTTCAGGAAAGGTGAGATGGGGGGCCCTCCAGGAGACACTGGGTGTCCTACCCTATGCCATCAGCCTTGGTGGCATCAAGGCAGTTCAGCCTTTCTGGATGAGGAATGAGGGTGGTGAAACACTGGCATGGGTTGTCCAGGGAGGTGGTGGTTTCTCCATCCCTGGAAATATCCAGGGTCAGGTTGGATGGTTCATGGAGCAACCTGATCTCTTCAGAGGTATCTCCTTGGACTAAAAAAGTCCCTTCCAAACCAACTCATCCCGTGATTCTATGACTAAAATCCATTCCCAATCCCTCAAACCCATGTCATAATTCTGTGACCAAAATCCATTTCTAATCCCCCAAAATCATCCCATGGTTCTGTGGCCAAAATCCATTCACAGTCCCCAAACCCATCCTGTGATTCTCTGACCAAAATCCATTCCCAATCCCCCAAATCCATCCCATGATTCTACGACCAAAATCCATTGCAGTTCCCAAACCCATCCTGTGATTCTCTGGCCAAAATCCATTCCCAATCCCCCCAAATCCATCCCATGATTCTCTAACCAAAATCCATTCCTAGTCCCCCAAACCCATGTCATAATTCTGTGACCAAAATCCATTTCCAATCCCCCAAAATGGTTCTGTGGCCAAAATCCATTCACAGTCCCCAAACTCATCCCATGATTCTATAACCAAAATCCATTCCAATTCCCAAACCCATCCTGTGATTCTATGACCAAAATCCATTCCCAGGATCCATTCCAAATCCCCCAAACCCATCCCATGATTCTCTGACTAAAATCCATTCCCAATCCCCCAGATCCATCCCATGAGTCTATGACCAAAATCCATTCCAATTCTAAACCCATCCTGTGATTCTCTGGCCAAAATCCATTCCCAAAATCCATTCCCAATCCCCCAAATCCATCCCATGATTCTCCAACCAAAATCCATTCCTAGTCATAATTCTGTGACCAAAATCCATTTCAAATCCCCTAAAATCATCCCATGATTCTATAACCAAAATCCATTCCAATTCCCAAACCCATCCTGTGATTATCTGACCAAAATCCATTCCCAATCCCCAAACCCATCCCATCTTCTCCCTCCCCAGCTGTGAAGGAAACCTGTACCTGGTTCAACACCAACTATGCCAACGCCAGGAAGTGACGGCACCGGGATCGGCATCGCCCGGCACCGGGATCATCCTCTTCAACTCAGGGTTGTCCTTTGCTGGGGCAGAGGACGGGGCTGGGGGGGTGACAGTGACATTTCCAAAGCAGAAATGGGAGTCTGGGGAGCAGCTCCCACATTCCTGCCCCACTGCTGGGAGCGGTGCAGGACGCCCAGGGCAGGGGGGAGGAAGGTTGGGGCATCCCAAAAAGATCCCAAATCGAGTGGTAGGAGCCAACTGGAGCCATCACTGTGGTGGTGTCCTAGAGGGTGGTGGCTCTAAGCTGTTAATGAGCTACACTAATTACCTTCAATTAGGTGTAATAAAGGGAAGGCAATCAGGATTCCAGGGCATGGAAATGGTAGCAGGGAATTTGCTGCTCTTGGCACATGGGGATGATCCCACAGCCCCCCCATCTCAGGATAGGAATGGGAAAGACTCCAGCTGTAAATGTGGCATTTATTAAAATATATGCAAATAGCATAAAACTGGTGGGATAATGAACATCTGCCCTGTACCCATACCCAGTGGCATCTTTAGGGTCCATGTTCTTCACCAGGATCTGGAATAGCCATGAAAAGGGTTAAAACCCCTCAGGGAGGGGGTAGAGGATCAAAGATGGGGGGATGAATCCGTGGCCAAGCTACTGGTGGGGGTGTGGATGTGGCAGAATTCCAGCCCAAGAATGGCTTTCTTCTGGCACTGCTTCCCAGCCCTGGTGAGCCCCTGGCACAGGGACCTACAGAGGTGACAGAGACACCCATCAGCACCCCAGGAAGCCACCAGCAGCAGGGTGTCCCCCTGAGGTGACACCAAGCCACGGGGAAGGAACATTCTGGGTGGTTGGTGCTCACATATTGACCCTCAGGCTGCAGGGTTTGGTCTCCCAGAGCTTCCCAGTATCCATAACTGGCTTTGGTGTCTCCTGGTTTGGAAAAAAAGGTTCATGCAGATGTCCCTTGTCCTCTGGGGGGCCTTGGCCATCCTTCAGGACACCCTCTTTCACCCCAAATGTCATGTCCCCAGCCCTGTCTCCCAATTAATTGTCCCACACCCAGAGGTGCCACCAGGGTGAGGACACCCCAACCTCGGAGAACCTGACTCAGGGAGACCCAGCTGGCCCCCAAGAGCAGGTTTTGGGGGACAACACCAACATGGGGACATCCCACCCAGTACCTTACCCCACACGAGCTCGGTGTTGTCCTCTGGCCACCAGGGTCAGGTGACACTTGCCCTGTGAATCTGGGATTGTCCTCTTGGGGCTGCTCCAGGTGTGAGGGCTCTGCAAGAAAATGGCAGGGCTGGAGATACCTTCCCAGAGCTCCTGTCCCCAGGTGGAGCATGGGGACACTCCAGGGTGGTGGAAAATGCCCTGGCAGAGCTTGGGGTCACTCTGGGATAACAGCACAAGATGGGGACAGGTCAGGGTTTCAGATCTGTGTCCTACAGCCACCACACCTCCCACTTTGTGGGCACCTCTCACCTTGCAGGCAGCTCATCTCCATCCTGTCCAGCTCCTCTTGCAGCAGCTCCAGATCACATTCCCTGTGTGGGAAGAAGGAAAACCAGAATCCTGTCACCGTGGTGGCTCTGTGTCACCACCACCACGGAGACATGCACCTCTCCAGCCTCTCCCCAGCCTTCTCTGAGCAGAAATAGGACATGGAGTTGGGATGAGATGCCCAAAAGTCATAGGAAAGCCATCAGGATGTATCCTGTTCTTTCCTGGATACCTCTGCCTTGTGGCTCTAGGATGGAACACCAGGATGGAACATCTGAGCAGAAACAGGACATGGAGTTGGGATGAGGTGCCCAAAACCATAGGAAAGCCATCAGGATGTGTCCTGTCCCTTTCTGAGAACTTCTGCCAGATAGCTCCAGGTGGAAAATCCAGGGTGGGACACCCAGGATGGAACATATGAGCAGAAATGGGGTAAGGAGTTGGGATGAGGTGTCCAAAAGTCATAGGGAAGCCATTAAGATGTGTCTTGTCCTTTCCTGAAGACTTCTGCCAGATAGCTCCAGGGTGAAAAATCCAGGATGAGGCACCAAGGATGGAACACCCTTGGATGGAACATCTGAGCAGAAAGAGGACATGGAGTTGGGATGAGATGCCCAAAAAACAGGAAAGCCATCAGGATGTGTCCTGTCCCTTCCTGAGAATTGCCAGATAGCTCCAGGTGGAAAATCCAGGATGGGACACCAAGGGAGGGACCCAGCATCTCCCAAGGGTTCCATGCCACCTCCCCAACCATCTCCTACCTCTCTGGGGTGGAGGTGAGCCGGTACCGGGGCTTTTCCCGGGGAACCACTGGCCGGATCCTTCTGGCACCACGGCAGGTGGATGCCACCAGCCAGTGTCCTGTGGGAAAACAAGAGGCTGGGAGAGGACAGAGCCCCCACACAGGGTGGTGTGTCCCCAACCATGTGTCCCCACACTCATCCCCACCTGCCACAGCAAGGACCAGGAGGGTGAAGGTTGCTGGGATGCCGAGGGCGCTGGAAGCCAGGAAGAGGAGGAGAAGGATGGCCTGGAGCGATGCCGGCACCAGTGGGAGGACCAGGAGCATGAAATATGAGCTGTGTGGGATGCAGGAGGAGGTGGCACTTTGGCTCTGACCTGTGGGATTGGGAAGAAGAGCCTGGTGTTGGCACCCACCAGCTCCCATTGATCCTCCAGCGCCCATTCCTGCTCACCAGCCAGGTCAGGGATGGCTTTGAGGTGCTCCAGGTGCTTTTCCAGCTGGATTTGTGCATCTTCCAAAGCTGTCAGCATCAGCTCCAGGCTCTGGTTGACCCTCTGCAGCTTCTCCATCACTTCCAGAAGAACCAGGATGCTCTCTGCAAATGGAAAAGATGGATACAGCAGTGGGATGAGCCAGGGAAAATGCAGCCCAGTGTGAAAAAAGCTGGGAATGGGATTTGCTGTGTTCCCACCTGGCTGGGGATGAACATGCTGAGTTCTTCCCTGCTCCTGATGGAGGCTGGGTGGGACAACCTGGTGTTCTCTCTGGAGATCCATAGCTCCACGACTGCTCACATTCCCTGTGGGGAGTGAAAAGAGGTTGGATCAGTCCCAAATTGATCCAACTGGGACATGGGAGTGCTGCAGCATCCCAACCCTGGCTCATACCCATCTGGTGAGTGATGTGCTGCACAAGCTGAGCCACGGGGGTCTCCTCCAGCATCGACCTCATCCAGGTCTCCCAGAGCTCCTCCTGAGGTGATGAAAATTTAGGGAGTGATTCTGGGGAAATGCTGTTTCTCTCCATGGACACACCAAAATGGACCCTGGGTGCCTCTGGGTGCTCCCAGCACAAGATGGGGGGGGACAGAGGAAGAGGTGTGGGGATGTAAAATATGGAAAAAGATGTGAACTCGCCCCAGAACTTGGCCTTCACCCCCAAAAATCATTCCTACACCAAGCAAAGAGGCTGCCCAGGTTGGAGGATCCCAGAATGCAAATTTCCCGGCTGGGGAGAGTCCCACAGCCACCAGACAGTGACAGGAGCCCAGGTGTGACATCTCCCAGGATGTGGCTTCCTCCCAAAACTGGCTGTCACCCGTGGCTGTCTTGAGGGGAGTTTGTGGGGGAAACCCCAACTCTGGGGTGGGGGGAAGGGGTTCCCAACCTTCTCTGGGGGGGCAGCAAGGCCCAGCCACCCCAAAAACCCAGCAGTGGTGCAGAGGAGCAGCACAGCCCAGGAGCTCTGGAGCAGCATGATGAATGGAGGGAGTCCTGTGGGGAAAAGAGGGTCACATTAGGGGACACCCCCTCGGAGAGTGCACCCCACAAACCCGTGATGCCGGTGGGTGGGGTGAGGAGTGGGGAGCACCTGCCAATCCACGGGCAACTTTGGGAACCTCCCCTACCCCAAATTTAGCCCCACCCCTCTGGTAGGGACCCTCCCCGTGGCCTCAGGGGTGCCGGGGCTCCGCCGAGCGCTGCGGGGAAAGTTTGGGAACAGTCGGGAATTCCCTCCAGGATCCCCACGCGTGCACCTGCGCGAACCACGTGGCGCCCGCGCCTGCGCGGTTCCCCCTCTTTACCCCTTTTACCCCGCCCCTTAAAGGCGGCACAGCCAATAGGAGAGCGGGGGTGTGGCTGAGTGATGCCAATCAGCGCCGGGGGTGTGACCCTGGGGGCGTGGCCTCGGGTAGCGATGGAGGCGTCCGAGCTGTGGGTCGGGTTCGTGGGCGCCGGGCGCATGGCCGGAGGGCTCGTCCGGGGGCTGCTGCAGGCAGGTACGGGATGGGGGCGACCGGAGAGACGGGCAGGGGAGGGGACACGGGGACAGTCCTGGTCTGGCGCCTTTTCGGCTTCCTGTGGCGCGGGGAAGCGTGGGGACATGGGGACAGCGCTGTCTGGATGCTCCCTGCACTCCCTTCGCTGTTGTCCAGTGAAGGGAC
The DNA here is from genome assembly GCF_903797595.1 of Erithacus rubecula. NCBI lineage: Eukaryota > Metazoa > Chordata > Aves > Passeriformes > Muscicapidae > Erithacus > Erithacus rubecula. The sequence continues at coordinate 138,175,597 of NC_136689.1, forward strand.
ATGGGAACAGTCGTGTCTTGTCCCGTTCGCAAAGTCCCAGCTCGCCTCCGGGTCCCTGTGCTCCATTGGAGAGACATGGGGACAGCCCTGCCTTGGCCTGTTCCCAAAGTGCCAGCCCTTCCCTGGGATCCTCCCCTGCACTGGAGGGACATGGGGACAGTCCTTTCCTGCCGCTCTTCCCTGGAGACCCTGCTCTTCCCTGGTGTCCCTGTTCCCCAAATCGCTGTGGGGACATGGGGACAGCCCTGTCCTATCCCAGTCCCCCGGGGTCCCTGTTCTCCAGGTCAGTGTGGGGACATGGGGACAGCCCTGTCCTGTCCCAGTCCCCCGGGGTCCCTGTTTCCCAGATCAGTGTGGGGACAGCCCTTTTCTGCACTCCTGCTCTCCACAGGGTCTTTGCCCTCTCTGAGGTCCCTGTCCCCCAGATCACACTGGAGACATTGGGACAGCCCTGTCCTGCCTCTCTTCCTGACATCCCTGTCCCACAAATAGTGAGGGCATGTCCCTGTCCCTGCTCCCTGTGTGTCCCAGATTGTCCCTGTCCCCTAGCACAGTGTGGGGACAGCCCAGCCCATCAGGGCCACCTCCACTGTCACTGCACCCTGACACAAGAGGGTGCCTGTGCCAGCCACATCAGCAGGATCCATCCCCAGCCCTCTTTGCTCCATGTGCCCCTGTGGGATTGTGATGGGATTGGAGGAATCACATCCCAGTGGAAATTGGGGTGTCTGGGGCCACCCTGGCCACTCACCCCATTCATTCCCTGTGTCCCCCAAGGGAAGGTTCCAGCCAGCAACATCCTGGCCAGCGCTCCCTCGGACAAAAACCTGGATGCTTGGAGGGTGAGTGGGGCCGTGGGGGTGGGAGATGTTGGGGTGTCCCTCACTGTGGAGTCCCCCCACCACACCGGGGTTTGGCTCATCCTGCCCAGGTCTGGGTGAGATCCAGGCAGAGCCTTGGTGGCTTTGTGACCAGAGCAGGTCCCCAGGCCATGTCTCTGCCTCTGGATGTGCTGTTACCAGGGGGTTGCTGGTTTTGGGATGCTATTTTTGGGGCTGCTGGGCTGTGATCCCTCTCCTTATCCTTGGACAGGAGTTGGGTTGCAGGACCACGCATTGCAACCTGGAAGTGGTGCACAGGAGCACCCTGGTCTTCCTGGCCACCAAACCCCACATCCTGCCAGGGGTGCTGGAGGAGATCCGTCCTGCTGTGGGGTCCCACCACATCGTCGTGTCACTGGTGGCTGGTGTCACCATCCAGACACTGCAGCGGGTGAGACTCCTCCTTCTCCTGTTCCTTCTCTTCTGCTCCTCCTTTTCTACTTCTCCTTCTCCTCCTCTCCTCTTCCTTCTGCTTCCCCTTCTTCCGCTCCTTCTCTCCTCCTCATCTCCTTTCTTTATTCTCTTCCCCCTTCTCCTCCTCCTCTTCCACCTCCTCCTTTTCCCTTGTCCTCCTTCTCCTTTTCTCCTTCTCCTCTTCCCCCTCTTCCACCTTCTCCTCATTCTTTCCTCTTTTTTCCTTGTCCTCATCCTTGTCCTCCTTCTCCTTTTCCCTTCTTCTCCCGTTCTTTTTCTTCTTCACCTCATTCTCCTCTTCCTCCTTTCCTCCTCTCCTTCCTTTTTCCTCTTCCGTCTCCTCTATTTCTTCCACTACCTCCTTGTTCTCTCCTCCTTTTTCCTTGTCCTTTTCTTCCTCTTCCACCTCCTTCTCATTCTTGCCTTTGTCCTTGTCCATATCCTCATCTTCCTTCTCTCATTCTTCTCTTCCTCCTTTCCTCCTTTCCCTCCTCCATTTGCACCCATGCCCATGCAGGACACACTGCTGTGGCCTCCTCCCCACTCAGTGCATCTCCACCTCCCTCCCTGTGCTCCTCTCTTCTCCACCAGCCTCACGGGTGACACCCACGGGTGTCTCCGGTCACCCTTGGGCACTTCCCAGGGCTGGCACCCTTTCTCCCTCCTCCCATCCCCATCTTTTCCCAGCTCCTCCCGCCCTGGACCAAAGTTCTGCGGATCATGCCCAACCTGCCCTGCGTGGTGCAGGCAGGGGCCATGGTTTTCTCCCGGGGCACCAACGCGGGTGACGAGGAAGCCGCGCTCCTCGCCAGCCTCCTGTCCTGCTGCGGCCTCTGCGAGGAGGTGCCCGAGTCCTACATCGACATCCACACCGGCCTCAGCGGCAGCGGCGTGGCCTACGTGAGCCAGAGGGGCAGGGGACACTCTCCTGGGATTTGGGGTGCCCTCCCGGCTCTGGGCTCACCCCTGGGTGCTCCCCTCTCCCCAAACAGGTGTACCTGTTTGCCGAGGCGCTGGCCGAGGGCGCGGTGAAGATGGGAATGCCGGGCGCCCTGGCCAGCAGGATCGCGGCGCAGACGCTGCTGGTGAGTCCTGGCATCGCTCCCCTTCCTGGCTGTGGGGTTCTTTCTCACCCCTGGTGCTCTAAGGCATCAACCTCCAGAGCTCTATAGGCTCCTACTTGTCGGGTAATCTTAAAATAAGCAAATGGCTAGAAGCCAGAATGGCTGAAAGCAACAATGGCTAAAAGCTGAATAGCTAAAAGCAACAGCTGTCCCAGTACATTGTCTTATACAGGATTTTTCCAACAAGCTAAAGATGCAAACTCAGACCACCACTCTTTAACCTATTAGAATTCTAGTTTCTTAGCACACCATGTAACTCTATGCATACACTCTATCTTGTTAAATCTAAAAAATGTAAGCAATATTCTCACTATAACTCTATTATGTCTTAAGTCCTGTCCACAACTGTGGGCTTGGAGCCTCTGCTGAAGATACCAGTATGTTTACAACCTCCACTAGAACACTCACTGCTCCTGTGCCATTTGAGACCTTTTACTTACAAAAACTCTTAGAAATCACTCTAAAACTTAATCCCTGCACTCTGATATCTCTCTGAAGAATTCAGAGACCCCTGACTCACTGACTCCAACATCTGGGCTCCACAATATCCATTGGGATGAGGTGCTGGATGCTGCTCTGCCTCAGTTTCCCCTCTTTGAAGCCAAAACGAGGTTACCATTAGGGTGAAGAGCATGGCATTGGGAAATCCCTTTACCATGGGGGTGTTGGGATTGTGTCCTGGTTTGAAGGACAGGTGTCTGCCAATAAAGGCAGAAGCTTCTCTTTGAAATGGAGAATGTAAACCCCCTTCCTCCAAATTGTTATTATAATTTTGAAATTAAGGGGCTCTCAGGCAAAGATAAGGGAATTAGGAATAACAATTCTTTACTAGGAAAATTAAAATAGAAATACAGTATTACAGAGAACAATCCCAACCCTGACAGAGTCAGAATAAAACCTGACACCCTGTCAGTCAGGGTGTTGGCAGCAGTCCCATTCAATGGTGGCTGCATCCTCCTGCAGTGGCAGATGTGGTTCAGCTGGAGCAGTGCTCCTGGAGAAGGTGCAGTTTTCCTCTGAAGGTCCAGGGATGATGTGGAAAAGGTCTGGCTTTCCTCTGGAATCCAGTGGAAAAATGGATAACTTGCTGTCCAAAATCTCAGTTTTTCTCTAGGTAGGAAAGGCTTGGCTCCTCCCCTGGCTGGAGCATCTCCCATGGGATGATGTAATTTTATCAGTCACACAGTGGGACTCAATGGGCCAGCAGCAGATGATATCTCCTGGAGGGAGGATGGGTTGTGGAAAAGATCAAGATGATTGTCTTAAAGATGGCCCATTAGCAGCTGGTATGTGCCACAGAGATCAGGAATCACTGCCCCACCCAGCTTCAACAGTGACAGAAAACACATTTCTGTCCACATCAACCCAACACAGATGGTGACACCATCCACCCACAGAGAGGAGAATTTGGGAAATTCCCACATCTCACCTTCTGGATGTCCTGCTGTCCTGCAGGGTGCAGCCAAGATGCTGCTGGAGACGGGGGAGCACCCGGCCAAGCTGCGGGGGGATGTCTGCACGCCCGGGGGCACCACGATCTACGCCCTGCACCAGCTGGAGAAGGGAGCGCTCCGCGCCACCGTCATGGACGCCGTGGAGGCGGCCACCAACCGCGCGTGTGACATGGCCAAGGACTAGCGGATGAGCCCCTTCTGGGACGGGAGGGCTGATGGGGACCAAAGGGAGCTCCTCTGAGGAGTAAGGGGATCCTGATGTCTTCAGGAGAACCTGGACTGGGGTGGGAGGTGGTGGGGAGTTGTGTTACCTCTGAAGGGCTGGAACCAAATAAATGTGGTCAGAGCAATGGGGATGTGGCTTTTTGTGGTCCCTGGGGGGCTGTAGAAGCCACCATGGGAAGGTGACATCCATGGTTTTCAGGTGCCACGCTGGCTGCCTACTCACTGGAGATGGCAGTGGAACCAAGGTCACCAAGGCTGAAGCTGGTGTGGGATGTGCAGAACTGGAGGGAGATTTTTGGGCATGGGGTGATCACAATTTAACCCTGCTGGGGCTGGGAGAATGGCTGCATCCCCATGGTCAGAGCCACATCCATGAGGATGCTGGCCACATTCCAGAACGATGGACAAGAGCTCAACCAACCAAAACTCCCTCCCTGGCACCAGGGAATGGCTTCCCACTGCCAGAGGACAGGGTTAGATGGGATATTGGGAAGGAATTCTTCCCTGGGCGGGTGGTGAGGAGCTGGAATGGAATTCCCAGAGAAACTGTGGCTGCTCCCATCCCTGGAAATGTCCAAGGCCAGGTTGGACTGAGCTTGGAGCAACCTGGGATAGTGGAAGGTGTCCCTGAACACAGCAGAGGGTTGGAATTTGATGGCCTTGCAGGTCCCTTCCAGCCCAAACCATTCCATTATTTTATATTCTCACCCCTCCTAAACCAGTTCAAAGACCTCCAGCCCAGCACCTTCTGCTGATCTTTGCAACATTTTTGTCACAGAACTGAAGCCTCCTTTCATTTACAAACTCCTGTTTGAAATGAGCCACATCCCAAGCTCCACAATCTTTTTGTGGGGCTATTTTGGTGCAAAAGATGATAAACAGAAATGTGATTTTACATCATTTCACCCCATTGGTGTGGAGAAGGCCACACGGAAAGGACACAACCCCATGAAAGTTCCACTGGTGCCACCCCAAATCCCTCTGGGATGACTCCATGTGACAGTTCACAGACAATAACCTCCATGTGGGAATAGAAATCCATTTAATTTCCATAAACTCTGCAGCAAGGAGACAAAGACCCGACAAGTACAAACCCCCACCTGCCTGCTGACACGGGCACGGCAGCAATGAGTTGTTCACTTAATTTCCCTCTTCTAATATTTTGGCTAAACACCCTAAAATTTCATCCAAATCAGGTCAGGAGCTGCTAAATTCCTATCAAATGCCTCCAGTATTAGAAGGCAATGCCAGAAGCCCTCCCTGCTCCAACCTCAAGTCACCCAGCAGTGTCTTCCAGCCCCAGCCACCCCACAAACCCCATGAGGAACATCTCAACCCCCATCCCTGGAGCCTTCAGCCCCATGAGGATGCTCAGGTGATGGTACTTGGTTCAGCAGGTCTCCGTGGTTCAGGTGTTCCCAGCTTTGATGGGAATGATGGAGGTGACTCTCTCCCCCAGATGCCACCCAAGTATCCCTTTCCCCATCCAGTGCCTGAATGAAGTTGTCTTAAACCAGCCCCAAACCATCCTGGTTTAACAGGATTTGGGCAGTAGGAAGGGTGTCACCAGCCCCATCCAATGTGGAGTAATTCCCCTGCAGCACCTCAGGAGTGGCCCCTGTCCAGCTGGCTCTGGGATTTGGGGATTTTTCAGTGTGACATCCCCCATTATCCCAAGGATGCTGAGAAGGTCCTTCCCTCACCCCTTCTCCCCATGAAATTGGGGAAACTGGGCAATTTAGGGGGGACATCCACCCCATTTCTGGCAGTGCCAGTGACCAGGGGCCACGAGGGATGTAAAAAATAGCACCTCCTAAATATATTCAGGTAAGGAAGAACCCTGGAATTCGACTTGTTGCACAAAAATTGTGACCCACAGGCGTCAGTCACGGTCACAGAGGGGTGAGTGGCACCTCCACCACCATCCCCCTAGGACAACCGGGGTGTCCCCAGCTCTGTGGCCAAGCGGGGGTGGTTGGTAGCCAAAAAGTGCCCTAGGACTGGGGGCTGTGGCCGCGGTGCAGCCGCTGGGCCATGGAGATGAGGGAGCGGAGCTGCACCAGCCTCAGCGGCCCCACTTCCCGGGGGTCCTGCCCCTCCAGCCAGCGCAGCGCCGTCTCCAGACCCTGGATGGCTTCCCGAGCCGTGGGCAGCGAAGCTTCTCCTCCTTCCTCACCCCTTTTACCACCGGCTGCTTCCTCCTCATCATCCTCCTCCACCGCGCAGCCCTGGCCGCCTTCCTCTTCGGCGTCTTCCTCGCCATCCTCCTCCTCCTCCTCCTCCTCCGCTGTATCATCCAAGTGCAACCAGTCGGACACTTCCTCGGGAGCCAAGCGCTTGAAGGCCAAGGCGGCCAGGTGGGTCAGGTCACTGAAGATCTTGCCGTCCCCTCCGCCTTCCTCCCCTCCCGGCGGGTCCCCGTGCTCTTCCTCGCCGGGCTGCGGCTCGAAGGCGGCGCGCAGCCCCAGCAGCCAGCACTTCTCGATGGATCCGGGCGGGATGAGATCCCAGGAGAGGCCAGCCAGGTACAACATGTCCTTGAGGAGGAAGGAGCGCACGAAGTCGGCGGGACCGCCGGGGCCACCGCAAGACACGGCCAAGCGCAGCAGCTCCCGCTTGTAGAGCTGCTTGAAAGCCGACACCACCCCTTGCTCCAGCGGCGCCGGGATTCGGCCTCCTGCTCCGGCCAAGCCGCTCCCGGATGGACCCTTGGAGAGGAACAGAGCGCGGATGGACCCATCCGGAGTCTGGAGCGGCGGGGAATCCTCAGCCCCCGACGCAGAGCGGGATGGAGCGGAGCCGAGCAGCAGCACGGCTTTCTGCTGCAGGCAGCTCCGCCGCAGGAACCGCTTGACGCCCGGCACGAAGTCCTCAAAGAACCAGGCCTGCAGCAGCGCCGGCGCCAGCCGGGCCTGGCGGCCGTAGCGGTAGCAAGCCGGGAATTTCTCCTGGTTGTGATGGCGGAGGCTGGCGGGATCGCGGAGACCCCCGACCACCAAGGGTTTGAGTTTGTGGGAGCCGGTCAAGTTGGCGGCCAGCAGCACCGTGACGCGCTGGCCGCGGGCCGGACGCCTCGCCGCCATCCCGGCGCCGGGAAGAAGCTTCCAGAAGAGCCTGGTGATGTTGGCGTTGTAGATCTGCTCGTCGCCGTAGCCGCCGGCATCGGGCAGCGGCTCGGCGCGGGCGGCCGGAGCGCGCTCGGGCTCGGCGGGGACGCCGCCCTCGCCGTAGATGCGCTGGCTGGAGATGCCGTGGCGCTTCTGCCAGCGCCAGAACCAGCCGTGGCTCGCCTTGAAGGTGCATTCAGGCCCGTAGATCTGCCGGGCGAAGGCTTCCGCCTGCGCCTGGATGAGGGGTCCGGAGAGCGGCACGCCGTGCTGGCGAAGGGCGAGGAACCAGGCGTAGACGGCGCGGTCGATCTCCTCCTCGTTGGCCAAGCGCATCTTCTTGCGCTGGGTGCCCACCTCGCCGCCCAGCTGCTCCAGGAACCAGCGCAGCTTCGCCTCGTCCTTCAGCCAGCCCCGCAGCGTGCCCCCCGGCACCCCGAAAGCGCGGCACACCGACGCCTGGCGCTCGCCCTTCTTCACCCTCTCGATGGCCTGCAGCTTGTCCTTGATGGAGTAGGCGCGGCGAAGCGACATCTTCACCGACACCCCCCCGGGTGATGCGCTGCTGCCTCCACCACCACCTCCTCCTCCTCCTGCCCGCCGCCCTCCCGCCATTCCCCCGCCCTCCTCCGGCTCCCCCGCAGGCATGGAGCAATCCCCGCATCCATGGGAATGGGGGGCGCGTTATAACCGGGGAGGGATGCGGGGATGGGGTGGGGGGGGCGCGGCGGCGCCTTTGTCTCCGCTCCGCTCCCCCGCATGCGCGCACTCCGCCACAGCCACTAAGTCGCGCTGCTGCTTCCCCCCCCCTTTGCCTCGCTGAGTTGGATTCTTCCTCTTAGCTCCACCAGCGCCTATGAGTTGTACCACTCTAGAAAAGGGGGGAGAGCGCCACCCCGCTGCCCCCCTCCTCACGTCGCTTTCGCCTTTAAGCTATTCCACTTGGCTTTCACGGGAGGGAGAAGAGGTGCGCGGAGGGAGACAGCGCCCCGCACGCACAGCGCGGGTTCTCTTCCTCCCCTTAACTCCCCCTGTTAAATACAGGGGATCATCCCGAGGGAGGCAGGGAAGCAGCGTGGGGGAAGCAGCGAGGTGACGCGTCCCCCTTTTCGCAGAGTGGTACAACCCACGGGCGCTAGCGGAGCTACGAGGACGAATCCAACTTGGAAAGAAAAAGGGGAGCCGGCGCATCCTAAAAGTTACGGCGAGTGGTTCGCGCATCCCACTTCCACTCCACCGTGATGTTCCACAGGTTTCTTTTCGTGGGGGGGGGGGAACAGGCCCCACGCTGCAGGTGCCACACGTTGTGTCCCCACAGAGCATCCCCTTCACCACCCCTCCCCCGCGCTACGTGTGGTACGCGCCTCCCCCATAAGCCTCCGCGCGGCGCGCGCTGCCCTCCTCTATCCCGGCGGCGGCCGAAGGGAGCGGAGGGGCCTTGAAGGGTCAGCGCTCTGTGTGAGTCCTGCTTTCCAGCCCCTCCCAATCTTTATATCCCCACTTAGGGTCCTTTATCACTCTCCTTGAGACTCGATAGTGGGAGTTTCGAGCGTCTCCAGAGCGTCCTTTATCCCTCTAGGGTGGGAGGTGGGGGGGGCCCCTCGTGATATATGGGGGAAAGGTGCTAAGGGCGCCCTTCAGGATGTGTAAAGTTCCTTTATCATCTCGGAATGCCCAAGAAGGAGGTTGTGGCCACCCCTTTTATTCTTTTCAGGGCACTTTTCCTGTGGAAAGAGGGATTTGGGGCTCCCCTCATAGGGAATGAGGCTCCTTCCCCCACATTAGTAGGAAAAAGGGAGTTTTGGGGATCCTTTCTTACGTGTAGGGAGTCTCTCCTCCTCTTAAATCCTTAAAAAAGGGAGTTTGGAGGGGTTTTCCCATTGTCTTAAGGTCCATTCCATTCCCCCAGAGTCCTTAGGGAGAGGATTTGGGGTGCTCTTATTTTTTGGGATAACTTTTCCATGCATAGAATCCCAGGGAATGCTGGGGTGACCCCCCCTTTCCCCATGTTTTCAGTCCTTTTTCCTTTAGTAGGTCTGGAAAAGGGGTCATGGGAATCCCCTAAGACTCTTGAAGGAAAAGATTTGGGGATGCCCTTGTTTTTTGGGATTACTTCCCCCACTTAAAATCCCATGGGAATATTATGCTGACACTCACCACTCCCAATGTTTCAGGTTCCTTTTCCTTTAGAAGTCCTGGAAAGGGGCGTATGGAAGCCCCTCCATATTCCCAGTGGGGTTTCTCTTCCACTCACACCCCAAAAAAGAGGATGTGGGAGATCCCCTCATTATTTGGGAGATTCCTTTCCCTTTGCCAGACACAGGGAAGGGGGGATTTTAGTATTCTCCATGTCTTTGTGGTCCTTTTCCTTTCCCAGGATTTTGGAATTCTCTTACAGGTAAGGGGTGGGTGGGGAGTCTCCCTAAACCTTTGTGGTTTTCCACAGATTATGGGGACTTATTCCCTGTTTTTTGGGAATATTCCTGATGCATTAAAGCCTCACCTCTTCAAGTCTGGATTGGGTGGGGGGAGATAAAGGGATCAGTGTTATTCCTGCCCTGGTAGAGAAGAGAATTTAGGGATCCCACCCATCCCCAGCTGCTCCAGGTGCCTTGAGGATCTGCCCCTCTCCCCATTCCTGTCATTTTTTGTCCAGTCACTTGCTGCAAAGGGAAACTGGAGCTGCTGCCGTGTCCTGGCACAGAGCAAACAATCCATCCCATATCCCAACCCCCTTGGCTGCCTTTCCAAACTTATCCCAGAGCTGGGAAACCTGGAAAAATCAGCTCTGGGTGCACCTGGGCTCTGCTTATCTCACCTTTCCCTCTTTCCTTGTGCTGTTGTTCCCTAATTTCCGTCACCTTGGTGCTGTTTGTCCTCTCCCTGTTTATTTTTTTTTTTTTTGATCCCAGGAGGGAGGGATCCATTTCCAAGCTATTTTGGGAACAGGCAGAGCCTGCTGTTGTGCTCCATGGGGTTTTTGAGGGATTACATCCCTAACTAAACTTGCTGAGGCTGCTGCATGGGGCGTTCCCAGAAATCCCATATGGATTTGTTCTGTCTCATGGAGGTCACTGATGATTTGGAATTGATTTGGATCCTGATGATAATCCTTAGGGATGAGAAATTCACTTTTTCCAAGCTGTTTTGCTGTAATTCTTTCATTTTCCAGGTGTGTTCCTTTTCTCCCTGACCTTCAGGTTGGATTTTTCCTCACCTGAGCTGTTCATTCCCAACTCTTTTTTTTCCCTATTTCTCCTGAAGGTGACACATTCCCTACTGCTGATTTCCCATATCCATGATGATCTCATGAGGAATTTTCAGCTTGGAGCAGAAAATTCTGTTTGTAGGTGATCAAGGATGGGAATTGTGGTGTTTTCCTGGGGATCTTTGCCTCATAGCAAAGGTGATGACAAAGGTCTGACTCAAGGAAGAGCCAATTTTAAGGAAGAAAATCAGCAGGAATTTGGAAAGAGCCACTTTTAGGGAGTGAAACCTGCAGAAGAGCTAGTTTTAGATGAATAAAATATTAGATACAAGTGTTAATATTTTGATTTCCCTAATGGTCCTTGAACTCATCCTGAATTTCTGGGCTGTTCTCTGTGGAGAACATTCCCAATGCCAGCATGTGGTTTTTTTAATCTTAAAACTTTGTGTTTGAGGAGGTAAAAATGGAAATTTTGGGTTGGAAGGTAATGGTTTGTGTGATTAAAATTCCTTTTTCCCAGGTTCTTCCAGGAAAATTGATGAACACAGAAGAGAAATTACTTTTTTTTTTTTTCCCCAATTTTTTCCTTGTTTAGAAACTATTTCCTTGAAAATCTGGGTTTTTTTCAGGACTGAGCATAAAGTTTGGCTGCTCATGGAAGCAAAAAGGTGGTGCAGGAATGTTTGAAATCATCCAAAAATTGGGATTCTGAATTCTGTCAACACTTACTAGGATTGGGATGGCAGGATTGGGAATTCTGAGGCTGCCTGGATGGGAAAATAATTTTGGATAACATCACAATAATGTTCCTTTCCTTGTTATTGAAATGAAAATAATCTTGTTTTCTGTGGTGTTGGTTCACAAACTTTGTGGAATTCTGGAAGGTTCATCAGCTCCAAACTTCATTAAATATGTTAATCCCATTAATTATTAATTAATTAGGTTAAGGAGCTGTTGGATCCATAGAAATTGGTAATTTTCTCTAATTTTATCCTGTTTCCTTTTAAATGCTGTCCTAGGAGCAAAAAAAGTAAGTACCTTCTAATTGTTGTGTGATTTTTTTTTGGGAATTCTGGAAAATCCAGGAATGTCAGCACTGGTGGGATGTTTATTAGACAAATTACTGCAGAGTTTTCTTGAAAATAATTAATTTTAAAGAGTTTTTAAAATTCATTTCAGCTTTGTCAATTGGAGGAAATATCCTAGGAGTTCCTTGTTGTGGAATTCCTACTCTAATTCACCTCATCCATGAGGGCTGAAATTCAAGGGCTTGGAGATGCATAAAAACTGGAGCAAAATCACTTTAAAAAGTAGATTAAATAATGAGAAAAGATTAATTTTTAAAAATTCAAATTTATATTTAGTTTTTTAACAATTAGGATTTTCTTGTGCAAAATCCCACATTTTTTATTGTTTTACTCATTGTTTTTTATTTACTGCAATGAATTTACTTCTAGGTAAATGTCCTAACGAGAATTTATTGCTCCATAAAATAAAAGAGAAAAGCATAAGATAAATTTGAAATTTCAAATTAAGCTTTAATTTTGAATTTTATTTCAATTCTGAATTGAAAACTCAAGCATTTTTAGCTGAATCAAAGTTTCCCAACTCCAGGAAAAAAAGGAAAAAAAAAATCTTGTTTTGCCATTCCTAATAATTTGACTAATTTGGATCTAATTAATATTTTAAACTCTATAAATTTAAATGTTTAAAGGCACAAAATTAATTTATTAATATATAAATTTAAATGGAAATACTAGGACCTAAAAAAAAAAGCATTTATGTGTAAATTTTACATTTTGAATTCAAAGCAAATTAAAAGCAGTGAATTTTAAAACTAAATTGAAAATTAAAGTTTAGCCTTGGACTTGAGGCTTCCAAAATCTTCCAGGATTTCTTGGCATTACAAACCTTTGAGGATATTTAATCTGAGAATTTTATTTTGCAACCTCCCACAGATCAATTCCTATTAATTAATTATTGAATTGATAACGAGATTTCCAGCTCCTAGATAAGTTTAATTGACCAATAACTTGGATTTTATCCCAAAATTAAATCTCGGTTTTTCAGCTGCCTTTTAGTAGGAAAACCCAACCAGCAGCAAACAACAACCTCTAAAAACCCAAAAATTGGAGCCAGTTTTCCCAAAATTTTACCTAATTGGAAATAAGTAAAAAATAATTAATGACTAATCCACTAATTTGGAATAATACCCTGAACAAAATCCTGTAGGGTTTTTTTCCCCTGCCTGTTGACTTAAAATTTTGAATAATGGGGGGAATTCATGGCAGGAATATTTTAGGAGTAAGGCAGTTCCAACCACATTTAATTCCTTGGAGTTCAAACTTATCCCAAAAGGGAGAAATAAATGGAATAATTGTGTTTTTTCCTGGGAGTGTTAACAGATAAATAAAATCTCCTGCATGCCCTTGCTTTGCTCTGCCACTACATTTGTTGTGCTTATCTCTCCATGCTGCCCATTTGTGTTTTTTTTTTTTTTTTGGGAAGATGAGGACACGGAAAAATCTCTGCTCAGTGGAGAAGGTTTGGCTGGAAAAGCAACGGAACGACGAATCCGAGCGGGAAACGCCGGAGCCCGAGGCCATCAATGGGATCTGCCACGAGGATTCCATCGAGGGGGAACTCAAGGGGGACCCAAAAAAACCCAAGAATGGCAAAAAACAGCGGAAAAGGAAGCGCTCCCCGAAACCCAAAGCTCAGGATTCCAAGCTGGAGGCGATCCTGGCGGGAATGTCGGCGGAGCACGTGTGGTTTGACAAGCCCTTGTATGACCGTGCTGAAAATGCCTACAGGAAAAAATTAGCGGATTCTCAGAGTTGGGAATCACCTGAGACTGGAAAAATGGCTCAGGAATCTCCTGTTGTGGCCAGGGTGAAATCCAACCATGATGTTCCCAAGGGAAGGATGATCCCGGCGTGTTCCCATGGAAGCCTGGCCGCCTGTCACCACGTTGTCCAAGGGGTTTGGATCAACAAGTTTGTCTTTGATAAGGCTGAGAGGGCGTTCATGGAAAAATCCCAGTTTTTCCTTCCTCCCAACGTCCTGGCCATCCCATCCCAGGGGGTGAATTCCAGGCTGGGAACACCAGATGAGGGTTATGGCACAGCCTTGCCTACTCCTGCCACACCAGGCTTGGCTCCTGGCATTCCCAACTCTCCCACTGCCTCCATTCCCAATTTGCCCAGCTCTGACCAGCAGACAGTCAATGGGAAGCCACAGATTTCCAACTGGGAAGTTCTGGCATCCGAGGTGTGGCTGGAAAAGCCTCTTTATGACGATGCTGAGAAGAATTTTTATGAGAAGATGTTGGACGGGCACCCCTTGGATAAAACCCAACAGCAGCAACGTGGCTGCCCAGAAGCATCCAAGAACCACAACCCTGAGAAACAAACAGGAATTGCCACCACCAACCCTCATCTTCCTGATATTCCCAAGGAAAATCCCACCTGCTTTTTCCTGCACAAGGACAGTGAATCTGTGTGGCTGAATAAGGTGACCTACGACAGGGCTGAATCCCGATATTTCGCCTTGGAAGCAGACAGAGCAGTGGAGAAAACAAGGATCCAGGAATCTGCTGCTGGAAATCCTTCCCATCCAGCTGCTCCGAGCATTCCTGCTCCAGAAATGAAGTAGGAGAAGTTTTTTTGGGGGTAACACCCATGCAAAAAAAAAAAAACAAACGTCGAGATTGAGCTGGAAGGAATTTGCATGTGGAGAAGACTGGGTGGACTTGAAGATGATCCTGGTGTGGGCAGGGAGCAGGGGGGAAAATCCTTCAAGGAATTCCCCTTCTCCTGAGGAATTCTGGTGGATAAAGGCTGTGTTTGTGTGGAGCTACAGGTTGAATGTTGAAAGGCAGGGCTGGGAAGTGAGCTCAGTATCACCATTTTTGCATGGATCCAGCACCATCATCCTTTCCATCCTCTCATTCCATATAAAAATCAGCATCATAACCAGGATCCAGCTTGAAGAAGGTTTGGGCATGTCTGGAATACAATGTAGGAAATCACTCTTGTGACTTGTAGTTTGGTTTTTTGAGGGAATTAATATCCAGTCTGTTAATTTTTGGAATGTCCTTGGATCATCTCCAAAGGCTTTGATGCTTGCAGAGCTAAGGTAGAGATGGATATTCCTGGAAAAAAAAAAAAAAACTCTTGGAGCATCCATCCTTATATCTGACACTTCTGATCCATTAGTTTGGTTGGGATTTTGTTGGAAAGCTTTTAGGATATTTGTGTCAAGGGATTTAGGGGTCATTTCATCTGGTGCTGTTTGGGATCATGTCCTCTTTAGTTGGTCATAAGTGGATATTTGGGAATATCTATGTGTCTCTGTAAAAATACAGGATAAATTTGTCTGGTTTTGGGATTTTCTGCAAATGATCCTGGTTGGAATTCCAGCAGGTCCCAGAGATTTGGGTTTGAAGAGTGGTTTTGCTGCAGCTCCTGTGTCTGGTGGCCTCTGGTCTCTTTCAAGTGGGTAGATGAGATAAGAAGGAATTTGATTCCAAGAAAATAATCTCTGTCTTATGTGGAAGTGTTTCATGGAAAACTGGGATTTGGGATGATGAGGAGAGGCTTTGTGAAGCCTGCTCCAGTTGTGGTTTTCTTGTGCTGCTCTCCACCTCCTCAAACTTCTGCTGTCCCTGTCCCTTGCTGGAATTCAGGACACTTTCTCTTTTCCTCTTTTTCATGGGCTTTGTTTCCCTTCAAATTAAAACTTTAACCCACCTTTGAAAGCTGCACCATAAAAATCCCCCATTGCCCAGCAGGATTTGGGATGGTTTGTGCTGTTTTTCCATGTAGTGCCAGGTCTGCCCCTTCCAACTATTGCTGATTCCATGGCAGGGGGTTGGAACTAAATGATCTTTATGCTTTTTCCAACCCAATCCATGATTTCAATTCCATTTTTATTCTGCACAAGACATTTTCCTTAGCATGAGCTAGAAAATCCTGGTTTTGAGATGTTATTTTTTTTTTGTGGAATAAAGTCTGGATCAGCTGATTCATCCCATCCCCACTCCATGCTCAGGTCAGGCAGGTGGGTGATTAATCTGTCCTGCTTTTTTAAGAGGATCCCGGATACTTAAATCCACAGCCAAGCCGAGCTTGCAGGCACAGAAACAGCTCCTGATGAGCTGTTAACCTTCAATCCTTGCAGGAATTCACTTTTTGTGGCTATTTTTCCCCCTCCTTTTCCCAGGAAAATGGCTGTGGATTACTTCCTGCACGACAAGATCTGGTTTGACAAGTACAAATACGACGACGCCGAGCGAAGGTTCTACGAGCAGATGAACGGCCCCATGGGTGCCCCCTCCCACCAGCAGGTAATTCCCAATCCCAGCAATCCCAGAGTAAGTCAGAGGACATGATCCACATGGATTTTTATGGGATTTCTGCTCTTGGTGCTGGTTTTTTTATCCCAAGTCTTCCTGGAGATCTTTAGGCTGTTTATGACCCATATTGGGGGGTTTTTTTTCCCTGTTGTTTTCTGTGGAATCTGATGGATTTGGTCTCATGGAACTGGGAGATGAGGTTCCCTTCTAACAAGTGAACCAGTCCCAGCTTCCAGCAGTTCTCCTTTACTTTTCCAGGCTGCTGGGATCTGTGAGGGCACAGTTTGAGCTGGAAATCCCCAATTTTATTGGTAAATAACATCCCTGTCCCACTTTCATCCAGGGAAAATGCTGCTTTGCTTCCATTTTGGAGCAGTCTTTTGGGATATTCCAAGGGAATGCAAACCTAAGGGTTAAATAAAAGCACCACAGCTCCAAAAAAATTTTTTGGGGAGGGATTTTTTTTTATCCCTCTCTTTGTACTCCTGGAAGTATTCTGGATGTTCCAGTGGAAGACTCTGTTTGTGGTACTGGTGAGTTGGGGATGGGAAGGTGGAGGGGGAAGCATGGTCCTGCTGAGCTGAAATATTTCCAGCTTCAACATTATCCCAGAATTATTCCTGTTTCAAGGTTCAGAGCTTTCCTAACCTCTTCCTGCTCCTAACTGCTTGTGCCTTTGGAATGCTGAGTGTTCAGTGCCTGTTTCCAAGTGTTTAAAAGGAAGCTTTTTGCTGAAATTCAAACTTCTAAGCACTTTCCAGCTATTCCTGTTGCCCATCCTGGCTTAGGTGCTGGCACAGCACCTGGGAGATCGGGAATACAAAAAATTTGGGAATTCTGGATGAATGATGGAATAGGTTTTGGAGTGAAAACCTCTTGGAACAGTTCAATTATTTCAAGGCACATCAGGAGCTTCCAGTGAAGCAGGTTGGCCTGGGAGATCATGCATGAATTTATCAGCCACTTCCCCTATGGAAAAATATCCTTAAAACTTCCTTGGAAGTGGGGCCCACTTGGATGTGTCCAGGCTGTTTCTCCTCTATTTTCTGTTTAACTCCAGATATTTGAGCTTGTGGGGAAAATTCCATCTTGGATCTTGCTGGTGGGGTTGCAGTCTGGGAAAGACAAGGAATGAACAGATCATGGAATTCCCTGGGAGGGAATCTTGGAATGCAGGTTAAGGCATGGCAGCAGGAGCATAGGGAGAAAATTCCTGGTGTTCTGGGTAGAGCAGAGTCAGGGTTGTCACTTCCTGCCTGAACTCGGGTAATATAATGGAAAAATCCTGCTGGAGGCTGGGTTATTAGGGAATTCAGGAGTCACTCCAACCTTCTGGCAGCTTCCCAAACTTTTCAGGGTAATCATAGGGAATTTAAAAGCTCTTTGACTGGATGATCCTTCTGGGCACGTGACAGGGATTGCCCGATTTATCCCAAATCCTCACAGCAAAAATCGCTGAATCACGAAAAGCACAATTCCCAATTTTCCCAATTCCCTCGCTCCTCCATCCTTTTATTTTTATTTTTTTTAACTTCCCTGATATTTTTTTTTCTCCTCATGTTTCAATATTTTTTTTTTAAAAAGAAACTCTTGGTTCTTTCTGCACTGTTTGCAGGAGAACGGAGCCAGCACGATCCTCCGCGACATTGCCAGAGCCAGGGAGAATATCCAGAAATCGCTGGCCGGAGTGAGTACCCAAGCTCTCACCAGCTGGCTGCCTGCATCCCATATTTTTTAGTTTTCATTTTTTTTTTAAATGGAATTCTTAACCCCATAGATCATTTTGGCTTCTTGGTTGGAAATGAGAGGAGAACACCAAGGTGTTCAGCGCCGTGTGCCACCAGCTCCAGCCCCTCCCTTTGTGCTGCTGACCTGCAGCACTGCCAAAACTGGATTTGGGTTAAAAGAATTCCCTGAATTGGGCTTTTCCTTCCTTTTCTTTTTTTTTTTTTTTTTTTTTGGGGTCTTAACTAACAGGTTCCAACTGGCTGAGTGTGTGGCTCTTTTTTGGGATACACTGGGCTGCCACCTTCTCTTCCCTGTTCTGCTTCCAGTTTAGGGGATGTGGAAAAAAAAAAACAACAAAAAAAGGTGTTTTCCATCTGCTGCATCCAGGGAATTCAGCTTGGCTACATGCTCTGGAGCATCCTGGAGGAGCTCAGGAATGTACTTTGTGGAGGTGTTTTTGTGCTGAGTGCAGGCAAAAAGAACCAAATCTTTATTTTTGTAAAAGGAAGTTAAAATACTAATGAGTGGTGTTGTGGGAAAGGAAAATCCATGGAATGCAGCCCAGGTGTTTTGATTTCCTGCCTCTGCAGTGGGACTCCCAAAGGAATCCATCCATTATTTGGCCTCATAATTCCTTCTTGGAATGTTTAACAGCTTTGGTTTCTATCTTTGATCAGTCCAATATCAGGGAAAAATGAGGAATTCCCCCTTTCCCAAGGGGAATATTCCATATTCTTCCTTACCACAGCAGAAAGAAGCCAAATATTTGGGATGAATATAAGTAATCAGGATTTCAGCCAACAGCTTAAGGAAAATTTTCCTGAACTGTCTCATTAAAAAAAATATAGACAAAAGAGGCCCCCATCCCAAACAGGGTCAAAAATTCCTTTGGGAAGAACTTTTGGAATTGGGCAAGGGGCAGGAAATCTAAACCCAAATCACCTGGAAGTGCTGCTCATCCTCATCTTCCAGAGTGTTTTGCCAAAAATGACAAATTTCTTTTCTTTTAACTCCTGTTAAAGAGCTTTTTTGGGAGAGAATCCCACAAGTTTAGATCATCCAAGTGCTGTAACAGGGAAGTGGTAAAGCAACAGCCCAAAGCCAGGACAGGAATTTTGGGATATAAATTGTTTGGAGACTTTTTTGGGGATTAGTGCTGGGTGTAAAAAATTCCTCTGCTGGATATTTTTTGTTCCTGGGAAAGGGGTTGGATCTCTTCCACATGGCTGAAAAATAGTTGGAATATCTCTCAAGGATCAGAGTGAATCTTAGATAACCAGGCTGGACTTTAGAGCATTCCTAAACTTCTTTCTTCCATTCCCAAATCCCAAATTTACACTGTGTGATCCAGAGAAAAGTGGGAAGAGCAGAAATCCCGGAATTTTTGTCTTTCCTTCTTCCAGAGTTATTGTCAGGGGTCTTAGGATGTGGCAAAGAAAGAGTTGGTTGTGAAAAGATGGGAAAAATGGGAATTTCAGGCTGGGATTCTGTCACAAAATGTAGGAATGAGCACTTGGAATGTGATGAGTCTGGAATTCCTTGATTAAGAGGAAAAGCAGGAAGTAGAACAGGAAATTCCACCTGAACACAAGGAAAAATTTTATTGTGTCTTATATTTAAAATGTATTTTAGTGATTCAAACTTCAGGAAATAACAGATGTTTATATCCCAAGTTGTTCAGCCAAAGTCCTGTTTTGTACCCTTGATAAATCCCAGGGATTTGATTTGTTTGGATAATTTATGCACAATTCCAGCTTTCCCAAGCACTTCAGCTCTCCAAAATATTTGGGATAGGCTGCAGCTTTGAGATGGGTTCAGCACAAAAATTAGAGCTTAAAAATAAAGAATTTGAGGGCTTTATACAAGAGTGCAGAGAAAAGGAGGGAAATGATGCTGTGGAACTCCCCACCTTTGAAATTTGGAATTTTTATCCCTGATAAAATTCATGGATGCTTGTGTGGAGCTGGAAGTTGGAAGAGGGAATAGTTTTTGTGTGCTGTCCACATTCCCAAAGCTTGCAGTGTCCTTTCCTCAGGGAAGATCCCACAGTCTCATATAGGCAATTTTTCCATAATTTTGGAGGATTTGGGACATGGTTGTGCCTCTTGCATGGTCTTTTGGGTTCCAGTTAGGATCTTTTGGTTGATTCAGCTTGGGACAGGTATCCCTCACCCTTCCCATGCTCTTCCCTCTTTTTTATTTGAGGAATTATTATTGACAGGGAAGAGAAATCTCCTCTCCCTGCTGGCACTGCTGGGGCACCTCCAATCCTGGGATCAGTTTTGGGCCATCATGGCAATAAGGACATTGAGGGGTTGGAATGTTTTCAGGAAAGGGGAATAGGTTGGGAAGGGTCTGGAGCACCAGGAGCAGCTGTGGGAGCTGGGAAGGCTCAGCCTAGAGAAAAAAAAAATAAAAAAAGGTTTAGGGGGAACCTTCTCACTTCCACAAATCCCTGATGGGATTCCCAAGTGGGAATCAGTATTTGTTATTAAGGAATGAGGGACAGGATGAGAGGAAACCACCAGAGGGGGAATTTAGCTGGAATATTAGGAAAATTCCTCATGGAAAGGGCTGCCCAGCCCTGGCACAGGGGTGGAGTCCCTTCAACATCCCTGTGGATGTGGCACTTGGGGACACTCTCAGTGGTGGCCTTGGGGGAAGTATTGGACTCCATGAGGCTCAGAGGGGTTTCCTCACCTCTGTAATTCCATGATTTCCATCCTTGGAGCATCAGGGCTGGCATGGTGTGATGAGTCCACAGCACTGCATGAGCTCCCTGCAGAGGTTTTTGTTCCCCAGAATTCCTGGGGAATGTTTGTGTGCAGTGCAAGGCTGTTCCCCACTCCTCCATAACTTCCCCTTGCATGTGGCTCTTCCCTGCACTCGTGCTCCCTCTGGAATTGCAAAACCTTTTCCCATCTTCCCAACCTTTCTCCCATCCTGCAGCAGCAGAAGACTCCTGCTCGGAGCAAGGAAGCTCCTTGTGCCCGTCCCAAGAAACAGTCAGGACACTCTGCTGTAAGTGAGCCCTGCAGGGATGGAGCCTGTGGAAAAATGGGAGAGGATTTAGTGGGATATGAGGATGGAGCAAATTCTCCTTCCTCAGGGTTTGTTCTTTGGCACTGGGATAAACCTGGATAATGAGATCTGCCAGCAGGGAGTTGTCCCAGCTCCGTGTCCAGGGATCTGCACTCACCGTCCTGAACCTGAATCCACAGTGGAAATGGATTTGATTTTATTTTTTTTTCCTTCCCCTTTGATATTTCCCAGCCTCATCCCTGGAAGTGTCCAGGGCTCCAAGCCCTGTCCAGCCTGGGATAGTGGAATTTATTGGTCTGGATGATCTTTAAAATCCCTTCAACCCCAAGTCCATTCCATGATTCAGACCTTTCTTTGCTCCTCATATTCTTCATCTTACACCTGCTTTTCCTTCTTCCCATCTTTTGTGACTGCTGAGATTCCACATTGTAATGAAAGGTAATAAATTATTCCCTCTCCTTTTCACTTAGAAATGACAATTCAAGGGCAAATCCTGTTATTTTCTTTCCCTCTGCTGCCTGGAATTGATGGATAAGGGACCTCCTTAACATTATAAAAAAATAAAGCTCTTTTTTTTTTTTTTGCTGTCAAAAAATCCATTTGAAGCCAGAGTTGGAATAATTATTCCCTCAGGATGTGTTAAAGCAGATTGTAATTGTTAGGAGAGGAGTTAAATGTTGAGCTGGGGAATGTGGGAGTGTAGAATTCCTGGGATCTTTTCAGATTTCCCAATGTTGCCTTAGTCAGGTCATTCCTGTCCTTCTGTGAATTGTAAGAGGAGACTGAGGGACTCTGAGATTTTTTTTTTTTTTAAGGGGCTTGGTGTGCAATTTTATATAAATTTTATGTGGTTTTAGTGGCACTTTGGGATCTGAGAGTTGGAAAAGTGATTTTATCCTTTGCTCCTTGGTGCCAGCTGAAATTCCTCGGGATTTAGTCTATGCTTCATTTTATAGAGCTGCTCCATTAGTTTCTATCCTAATTTAGAGAAAATATCCCTGGTTTTAGTTCAGCTCCTAAACTTCCTCCCTCCCTGAAAACACAACTCTGCTTTGCTTCATGGATTTTTTTTTTTGGTAGGAGGGGAAACAACTCAATTTCATCCTGGTTTTCCTTGTTGCAGAGTGCAAGCACAAGCTCCTCTGGAGCTGCTGGTGACCAGAATGAGCTCCTGTCCCGAATTTCCCACCTGGAAGTGGAAAACCAGAACCTCCGCAGTGGTGAGTGGAGAGAATTCCTTGTCCTGGCTGGAGACCTGACATGCAACTGGGAGTTTAAAGTAATTTTTCCTATTTTTCCCTTCTTTTCCCAGTTGTTGCTGATCTCCAGATGGCCATTTTCAAGCTGGAAAGCCGCCTGAACGCTCTGGAGAAATCCTCAACTTCCCACCAGCCCTCACCTGTTCCTCCAACCCAGGTGAGCCTTGGAAAAACACTGGAATTTTTCTCTAGGAATTACAACCAAAGATCCATGTGGACAAACATCCTGTTTTGATAAATCCCATATGAATCCCACAGTGTGAGGATTGTTCAGTGTCCTGAGAAGTGGAGATTCCCATTCCTGAGCCTTTTTTTGGCTGCTCTGCTCCAACTCCAGGTTAATCTTTCCCCTCTTTTTTTCCTTTTTAAAAACCCTCGGATCTGGTGAAGAAAGTGGAACCGTTCAGCGTTCCCTCCAAAAAAGTGGAGCTGCCAGCCAAGAAAGCTGAGCCAGCTGCTGCTGAGGAGGATGAGGATGATGACATTGACCTTTTTGGGAGTGATGATGAGGAGGAAGACCAGGAAGCTGCCAAAGTGCGGGAAGAGCGGCTGCGGCAGTACGCGGAGAAGAAAGCCAAGAAGCCGGGACTCATCGCCAAGTCTTCCATCCTGCTGGATGTGAAGCCAGTGAGTGAAGGATTTTGGAATTTGGGAGCTCTGGGAGTGAAGCTGGGAATCCTCTCTCGTCCAAGTGGATGGTGGTGGAACTCAGAGGGAGGTGGGATTTGTTGTTGTGGAAGCCTGGAATGGGTTTGGATGGATGGGACCTTTAAATCCCATCTCATTCCATAGGTAGGGATGTTTTCCCTATCCCAGGTTGTTCCAACCTGGCCTTGGACACTTCCAGGGATGGGGCAGCCAAAGATTTATCTGGGAATTCCACTCCAGGGCCTCACCATCCTCCCAGGGAGGAATTTTTTCCCAATATCCCATCTAATCTCACTCTGTTCCAGTTTAAAACCATTCCCCCATGTCCTGTCCCTCCATCCTTATCCAAAGTCCCTCTCCAGCTTTCCTGGATCTCCTTGAGGCACTGGAAGTGGCTCTGAGATCTTCAGAGCCTTCCCTAGCTAAGAAAGGGCATTTTGGTCAGTTGTGACATTGCCAGAGGTGTCACCTGGATACCCCTTGGAGGTGCTGATGATCTCCAGGAAAACACTAAAACCTCCCAATTCCCACTTTTCCAGTGGGATGACGAGACCGACATGGCCAAGATGGAGGAGTGTGTCCGGTCCATCCACATGGATGGGCTGGTTTGGGGAGCCTCCAAACTGGTCCCAGTAGGATATGGAATCAAGAAACTCCAAATCCAGTGTGTGGTGGAGGATGAGAAAGTTGGGACAGACATCCTGGAGGAGGAGATCACCAAGTTTGAGGATTATGTAAGTGTTGGAATGGGATGTGGGAAGGGCCTGGAACCCAAGGGAGGGGGTTAACTCAGGGTGTGTTTTCCTGGGAACTCCTGGATAACTCCAGTTTTTGTCCCCTTCCAGGTGCAGAGTGTGGATATTGCTGCTTTTAACAAGATTTAGAAGGATAAACTGTATCCCTGTCCTCTGAACCCGGAACTAATAAAGATGAACATTGGGAGTGCACTTTGGGTCCTGGGTTTTTCCCTCGGGTGCAGCTTCTCCAGGGGGATTTGGGAGGAGATTTTGGGATATTTGAGCAACTTGAGCTAGTGGAAGGTGTCCCTGTCCATGGCAGGGATTGGAATGAGAGATATTTTAAGTCTCTTCCAACCTAAACCACTCCATGTTTTCCCCATTGTTCGTGGAAGGGAAGGTCTCAAGACATGGACCTGAATTTTGGGACTGGAATGAAGGTCTCAGGGTTTTTCCAGTCACCTTTCCCAAAGTTTAGAAACCCTAGTCACTCCCTACAAAAAACCAGGATGAATAACCATGAAACATCAGGAATTCCTGCTTTGGGATGGATTTCATCCCTCTTTCCCTACTGACTCCTTGCCCAGGTCACTTGAGTGTAGCACAGGTGACATTCCTGAGTGTGCCCTGGCAAGGGGACAGGTGACATTCCTGATTGGGAACACGAGGTGTGTCCCAGTGCCAGAGTCCAAGGCCTGGGGCCACCAGGGGACACAGGATGGTGCTGTCAGGCTGTCCCTTGTCCTGGTGGGGCCGGGCACTGGGTGTGTGACACGTGTCCCTCGCAGGGTCCTGCCACCCTCAGAGCAGTGCTGGGGGTGCCACTTGTCCCCTGAGTCTCCGCTGGTGCCGGTGCTGCCACCTGTGCCCTATTTCTGTCATGTCACCACCCCTGTGTCCCCTGTATGTGCTGCCACCCCCGATGTCCTGTGTCCCTCATGGGCCAGCATCCCAGTGTCCTGTGTCTGTCCCCGTGCCTGTGTATTGTCCCGTGTCCCCATCTCTGAGTCCCCCGTGTGCTGCCGTCCCTGGTTCCCTGTCCCCGTGTCCCACTGTCTCTGTATCCTCCCTCTTCTGCCATCCCTGCGCCACGTGTCCGCTGTGCGCTGCCACCCTGCGTGTCCAGCCGTGTCGCCAACCCTGTCCCGTGTCCTCTGTGCTGCCATCCCTGCTGCCCTCTGTCCCCATCCCCGTGCCGCCATCCCTGTGTCCCCTTGTCCTGCCATCCGCGCTGTCCCGTGTCCCCGTGTCGCCATCCCCGCGTCCCCCCCACCCCGTGCTTCCGCATCCCTCCTCTTTCCCCGTCCCTCCCCGTGTCCCCTCCCCTGTGGCCGTGTCCCCGCCCCGCCATGGCGCCGCTGGCGGACCTGTACCAGGTGTCCATGGCCTACGGGCACTGGCGGGCGGGCAGGCACCGCGCCCCGGCCGCCGCCGAGCTTTTCTTCCGCCGCCCGCCCTTCCGCGGCTCCTTCGCGCTCGGCGCCGGCCTGGCCGAGGGGCTGCGGGGGCTGCGCGCGTTCCGCTTCTCCAGCGCCGGTGCGTGGCCGCAGCGCGGGACGCGGGGCGCAGAGAGTGGCGGGCGACGGGAGCGTCCCAGCGCCACTTCCAGGGACAGGGAGCAGCTCCCGGGAGGAGAGGATGGTTGTGGGGAGCGATGGTGGGAGAGGGGAAAGGGAGGAATCTTCCCAGGGAAACTTTGGAGCAACTCCAGGGGACAGCGAGGAGCGGTGGAAATTCCCCCCGGAGGAGGATGGGGGAGCAACTCAAAGGGACTTGTAAAGGATGGGACGGTATCCAGGGTGTCTGGGGATGTTTCAGGGGGACTTAAGGGGGACAGAGACATTTCTCAGTGTGATCTGGGGATGGGAACCACCCCAGGGGGATTTGAGGAGGACTCGAGGGGGACTGGGGACCTGCGGTGGGGGAGAGGAACAGGGGAAAACAGGGGAATCACCCTGGGGGACTTCAGGGGATCATGACAGCTGATAAAGGGACAGGAACATCTCTCAGAGGGACTTAGGGGACACGGGTGGACACAAAGAGCCTTCAGGGAATCTTGGGGTGACACTGGGACACCCTCCAGAGACGTCCCTGAGAGGGGACTGAGGCCAGCCCCTCCTGTCTGGCTCCATGCTGGCGGTGCTGTCACCCACCTGCTGTCACCCCCTGTCCGTGGGAGGCTCGGTGCCCTCCCCCAGCTCCCCTGTGTCCCTTGTCACCCGGTGTCCCCCGGTGTCCCCGCAGATGTCGCGTACCTGCGCTCTGTCCTGCCCAGCAGCACGGACGACGCTTTCTTCGACTACCTGGCCACGCTGGACGCCTCCGAGGTGACCGTCACCGCCATCCCCGAGGGCTCCGTCGTCTTTCCCAGGGTGGGTCCTCCCTCCATCTTTTCTAACCATCCCACCTCTCCCAGCTCCCAGACCTCCTCTTTCCCTTGAACCTCTGGAACTCCAGTCCTGCTTTTCCCAGCACTCCTATTTTCCCTGACCCTGGGAGACCCTGGATCCCCATTCCCACCTTCCCAACTCCCAGTTTCCCCCCTACCCTTTCCTCAACACCATGGACCCCTTGAACCCCCATCCTGGGTGTCCCTACCCCTCTTTTCCTTCACACAGAGAACCCCTGGAGCCCCTTTCCTGGGCACAGGGACAATCTGGACCCTCATTCCTGGGCAATAGGATCCCCCTGCACCCCCTTCCCTGGCACTGGGATCCCCTTTTCCTTCACCAATATCCCCCTGCAACCCTTTTCCTGACCATCCCACCTCTCCCAGGCCCAGCTCTTCCCTTTTCCTTGACTCTGGGATCCCCTGGATCCCCATTTTTGCCTTTCTCAGCTCCTCCCTGCTCCAGAGGGACTGGAATTGTCACTGCTGTTCCCACAGGTGCCATTCCTGCAGGTGAAGGGGCCACTCCTGGTGGTGCAGCTGCTGGAGACCACCTTGCTGTGCCTGGTCAACTATGCCAGGTATTTTGGGATGGGGATGATCCCAAAGCCCCTGGAAGATGGAGAGGGGATGGGAGTGCAGAACCCCCCAATCCAGAGGGAGATGTGAGGTCAGGGACACCCCAGTCCTGGGGCTACCATCACCCCACAAGTCCCTTACTGGAATTTAACTGCACACACACAGAGGGTGTCCCAGTGTCCCCACAAGTTTTCCTGAGGGCTTTCAAGAGGGGACCCTGTGGTTCCTTGAAGGGTCTCCCTGTTCCCCAGGTTCTCCTGAGAGATGGACAGGTCACACTTAGGATCTCCCTGTCTCCCAAGGTCCCCTTGGTCAACTCCAGCGAGTCCCATGGTGATCCCTGCCTCATTCAAGCAGGGAGAGTCCTGGAGCCCCTTCTCCTTGGCTGTGCTGGCTTGTGTCACCTGTCCCCTTCTGTCCTGGTTTGAAGGACAGGTGTCTGCCAATAAAGGCAGAATCTTCTCTTAGAAATGAAGAATGTAAACCCCCTCCCTCCAAATTATTATAATAATTTTGAAATTAAGGGGCTCTCAGGCAAAGATATGGGAATTAGGAATAACAGTTCCTTACTAGGAAAATTGAAATATAAATACAGTATTGCAGAGAACAATCCCAACTCTGACAGAGTCAGAATCCAAGCTGACACCCTGTCAGTCAGTCAGGGTGTTGGCAGCAGTCCCATTCAATGGTGGCTGCATCCTCCTGCAGTGGCAGATGTGGTTCAGCTGGAGCAGTGCTCCTGGAGAAGGTGCAGTTTTCCTCTGAAGGTCCAGGGATGATGTAGAAAGGTCCAGTGTTCCTCTGGAATCCAGTGGAAAAATGGATAATTTGCTGTCCAAAATTTCAGTTTTTATCTAGGTAGGAAAGGCTTGGCTCCTCCCCTGGCTGGAGCATCTCCCAGTGGGATGATGTAATTTTATCAGTCACACAGTGGGACTCAATGGGCCAGCAGCAGATGATATCTCCTGGAGGGAGGATGGGTTGTGGAGAGGATAAAGATGATTGCCCCACCAAGTCTTAAAGATGGCCCATTAGCAGCTGGTATGTGCCACAGAGATCAGGAATCACTGTCCCACCTGGTTTTAACAGATGGTGACAGAATACACATTATACACATTTCTGGCCTCATCACCCCAATCCACCTTCTGTCCCCCAGCCTGGTGGCCACCAACGCTGCCAGATTCCGCCTGCTGGCCGGGCCGGACGTGAAGCTGATGGAGATGGGGCTGCGCCGCGCGCAGGGCCCGGACGGAGCGCTGTCGGCATCCCGATATTCCTACATCGGGGGTGAGTCCTGCCCCATGGCACCCGCTGCCACCGCGGCCCTGCCGTCACCTGCTGTCCCCCCCGTCCCCCCTCGCAGGCTTCGACTGCACCAGCAACATCCTGGCGGGAAAACTCTACGGGATTCCCGTGCGCGGCACCATCGCCCATTCCTTCGTCATGTCCTTCCGCGGCCTGGAGGAGGCGCAGCCGCGGGTGAGCAGGGGTGGGAATAGGGATGGGATGGAATGGGATGGGATGGGATGGGATGGGATGGGATGGGATGGGATGGGATGGGAGGGGAATAGGGATGGGATGGGAATAGGGATGGGATGGGATGGGAATAGGGATGGGATGGGAATAGGGATGGGATGGGATGGGAATAGGGATGGGATGGGGTGGAAATGGGATGGGAATGAATATTGGATAGGGGAGGGATGAGGATAGGGATGGGAATGGGGATAGGGATGGGATGGGAATAGGGATGAATATTGGATGGGGATAGGAATGGGGATGGAATGGGAATAGGGGTGAATATTGGATGGAGATGGGATGGGAATAGGAATGAAGATGGGATAGGATAAGATGAATGTTGGATGGGGATGAATATTGGATGGGGAGGGATGGGATGCGATGAATATTGGATGCAGATGGGGATGGGATGCGATGAATATTGGATGGGGAGGGATGGGATGCGATGAATATTGGATGCAGATGGGGATGGGATGTGATGAATATTGGATGGGAAGGTATGGGATGGGGATGTGATGTGAATGGGGATGAATATTGGATGGGGGAGGGATGAGGATAGGGATGGGATTGGGATGGCATGGGATGGGTTGGGATGGGATGAGAATGGGCATGGCAAGGGGTGGGATGAGGATTGGGATGGGATGGGATAGGAATAGGGATGAATATTGGATGGGGTGGGATGAGGACAGGGATGGGAGTGCAGGTGAGGGTGGGATGGAGATGGGATAGGGATTTCATGGGGGAAGGGACGTGGAGAGGGATAGGAATGGAGATGGGAATGGGTTGGGATGGGGCTGGGGATGGGATGTGGATGAAGATGGGATATGGATGTGATTAGGATGGGGATAGGGATGGGCAGAGAAGTGGGATGGGGTTTGTACGGAATTAGGGATGGGAGGAGATGGGATAGGAATGTGGTGGGGATGGGGGTAAAGTGGGATGGGAATGTGGATCAGGGTGGGGAATGGGATGTGGGATGCAGACAGGGATTAGAGTGAGATGATGGATGGGAAATGGAACACTCCACCTGTTCCCACACTCGTGGCACCCTGGCTAATGCCACAGGCTGTGCCAATCCCACGTTTCCCTGGCAGGAGCTGCTGCCTCGGGCTGGAGGGGATCCCGTGGATCTGGCAGGCCTGGCTGTGTCCTGGCTGCAGCAGGTTTGTGAGCTGCTCCAGACTCCTCCTGGCAAGGCCAACCAGGGCGAGCTGGCTGCCTTTGTGTCCTATGCTGCCACCTTCCCCTGTGACTTCCAGGGACTGCTGGACACCTATTGTGTCAGGAGGTGAGGAGCATGGCATGGGATGGATGTCCCCCCTCATTGGTGGCCTTCAAGTAGGGTTGTTGGTTGGCACAGGGCTTGGAATCGCTGCTGGATCCGCCCTGGATCAGTGTCCCACTTGTCATTAATGCTTTCCTTGCCCATGCCAGGAGTGGTTTGCCCAATTTCTGTGCTGTGGCCTTGGCACTGCACCAGCTGGGGTACCAGGCCATCGGGGTTCGCCTGGACAGTGGGGACCTGGCTCAGCAATCCAAGGAAATCCGGGGAGTGTTCCGAGCCTGCGGAGCTCAGTGAGTCTCTGGGATGGAGATCACTGATCCCTGCCATCCTCACCTGCATCCAGCCCCTCATTCTGTCAGGATTTGGGAGCCCTCATGGCTCTGTGTGGTGCAGATCCATAGATCCTCCCAAATCCTGCTCCTTCCAGCTTCCAGGTGCCCTGGTTTGGGACCATCCCCATCGCTGTCAGCAACGACATCAGCGAGCAGAGCCTGGAGGAGTTCAGGAGGGAGGTGAGGAACCTGCTGGCAGGGCTGGGATGTCACCTGGGTGGTGCTGGCAGGGCTGGGATGTCAGCTGGCTGTCCCTGGTGCTGGCAGGGCTGGGATGTTGATGGTTTCTGTCTTCTCTGCTGCCTCAGGGGAGCGAGATCGACATGATCGGCATCGGGACCAACCTGGTGACGTGTCCCCTGCAGCCATCACTGGGCTGTGTCTACAAGGTACAGGTGGCAGCCTGGATCCCAAATGTCCCAGTCCTCACTGAGCCAGGTGGTCCATGCCTGCTCCATGGCCATCCAGCCCCACTGGAGTCACAGAATCACCAAAGAATTTGCCTTGGAAGGAATTTTTGAAGGTCCTCCACCACCATGGGCAGGGACACCTTCCACTATCCTAAGTCCCAATTTCCAGCCTGGCCTTGGACACTTTCAAGGATGGAGCAGTCATAGATTCTCTGGGAATTACATTTCAGCCCCTTGCCACCCTCCCAGGGAAGAATTCCTTCCCAAATCCCATCTCTCCCTGCCCTCAGGCAGTTGAAAGCCATTCCCTGTGTCCTATCACTCCATCCCTTATCCAAATCCCTCTCCAGCTCTCCTGGAGACTCTTTAGGCACTGGAAGGGGCTCTGAGCTCTCCCTGGAGCCTTTTCAGGCTGGACATTCCCAATTCTCCCAGCCTGGCTCCAGAGCAGAGGGGCTCCAGCTCCTGGAGCATCTCTGTGGTCTCCTCTGGACCTGCTCCAGCAGCTCCAATCCTCCTGATGTTGGATCCCAGGGCTGGAGCAGCTCTGCAGGTGGGGTCTCACCTGAGCAGGGCCAAGGGGCAGAATTCCCTCCTCTCCTGCTGCCCACACTGTGGGATCAGCCCAGGACATGGGGAAGTTCCTGGTGTCAGCATTGGGTCATGGCCAGTTCTTTGCCCACCAGAAACCCCAAGTTCTCCAGAAGCAGGAGGAGGCAGAATGCCCAAGTTTGGGGTGGTTTCTGGGTTTTTTTATTGTATTTTTTCAACTGATTTGCATCAGTGGCCTCCCCAGAGGGTTCACAGGTTCCCTTCCCTTCTCCCACAGCTGGTGGAGGTCAATGGCTCCCCATGCCTGAAGCTCACAGAGGATGAGGAGAAGATGACAATCCCAGGGATGAAGGCAATCTATCGGCTCTATGACACTGCTGGTGAGTCTGGAGACCCTTCCCAGAGTCCTGGGGGAATCTCCTGCTCCATAACTCTCTCCCTGATGCCCTCCTGGCAGGTCACCCCTTCATGGACCTCATGGCCCTGGAGGAGGAGCCGTGTCCCAGCGCGGGGCAGGAGCTGGGGATCCGTGTCCTGGGACAGCTTGAGGAGACCACCAGGGTCACTCCCAGCACTGTGGAGCTCCTCCATCGCACCTACTTCAGGAATGGCCAGGTCAGGGCTGCTCCCATCTCCTGGGAGGTTCCTCTTCCATGCTGGAGGATGGATCAAGGGTGGTGTGGTGGCTTCTGAGATGTGCCAACAACTCTGGTGCCAACCCGGACACTGTGGCTCGTTGGGATTGGTGCTGGGTGGTGTCTTCCCACATGGATCTTCCCATGTGGATCTTCCCACGTGGATCTTCCCACATGGATCTCCATCCTTGCAGGTGTGTGAGCCCCTGCCCAGCCTGCCTGAGGTGAGGACCCACGCCCAGGTGTCCCTCAGCCTGCTCAGCCCCGCTCACCGCCGGCTCCAGGAGCCACAGCCCTACCCGGTACGTCCAGCACTTCCCACATCCCACAGCCACACACCTGGGAATGCCACTGCAAATTGGGTGGCCTCAGCAAAGCCACCACAGAGCTGCTCCCTGAACCCTCTTGTTCCCATTCCCAGGTGGCTGTGACAGAACGGCTGCACCGGCTCTTCCTGGAGCTGCGTCAGGGCAGCCACTGAGGGGGGCCCTGCTCATCCCCAGCTCCTGCTCTGGGGTTTTTTGGGAAGCCCAGGGGCCTTGTTAGCAATTAACATCTCTAATTTAGACCTTTCTGCTGCTGAGGAACCTGCAGGAACTGGGAGAGCACCCTGGGGTCCCAGCAGGGAAGCTGGGAGCACAGGGATGGGGAAGGCAGAGCTGTCCCTGCATCCCCTGGAAGTGACAATCCTGTGTCCAGCTTGGTGGCCCTGCCAGCCTTGTGCCTTATCTTGGTGGCCCTGCCACTCCTGTGCCTTCCTTGGTGGCCCTGCCAGTCCTGTCTCTATCCTGAAGCTCCGTGGTGGCACTGGAACAAAGCCTGGAGTGCCACCAGGCGGGTGACATGGGACACTCATGGCAGACACTCTTTGCTTTGACAATTCTGAGTTTGGCATTCTTCATCTCTGTGGCCACATTCCAACTGTTTCTATTCTGGCCAAATTCCCTGGGATGTGGAGGGCAGCTCCAGGTTGATCCCAGCTCCAGGTTGCCACCTGCACTCTCTCACCCCTGTTCCCACAGGAAGCATGGCTCTAACCCACACTGAGCTTCATACTAAGCAAAAGAATGTAAAATAAAGATCTTTTCCCACCATGGCTCTGACACTAATTCCAGTGAAAAACCCTTTGGGAGCTCCATTGGGAAGGGGAAGGTGAGAGGGAAATTCCTCAGGGATCAAACCTGTGGCTTCCCTGCCATGGTTTGGATCTTGGCAGAAATTACAGGGAAGAAAATAATTAGGACCTTAATAAAGCCTGATGGTCCCAGATTCCTAGGAATTCCAACACCATTGTATCCCATTTTAAGACTGGCAAAAACTCCAGGAAATCCAGGATCAGTTTGCTATAAATTAGATATTTTTTTAAGCAAAGCACCTAAGATAAGGAGTCCATTGTACCTGAGCAGAGATTTTCCTGAGGTTTTGGGAGAGGAAGAATGAAGAACAAGGAGAATGACCTGTGCCAGCATTTGTCACCCTCATGGATAAGATGCAATTCCTGATGTTTAGGAACCATTTATGGATATTGAGGAGATTTCCTGAGCCTTTTCTTTGCCAGGCTGGGCAATTCCAGCTCCCTCAGCCTCTCCTCATAGGAGATGCTCCAGTCCCTTCATCATCTCTGTGGTTTTTCCTTGGATTTTGTCCCTCTTGTACTGGGGAGCTCCAAACTGGACCCAAGTATTCCAGGTGTGACCTGTCAGAGCTGAGCAGAGGGAAATAATCCCTCCAGGACCTCTGGCAACACTTGGAATGCCAGAAAGATCCAAAGCTCCAGGCTTTGTTAAAATTACTCCACTCTGCATTAAAGAGGAGGGGGAAAGAGCAGGAATGGGGTTAAACCTGCACATCTGGGATTCCTGGATGATTTCCTTGAAGGTTTTGTGGAATTTGGGCATCTCAATGACACCAGTACAACTTCCCACTTAATAGAGAACCCCCAAGTTTACAAATTTATTTAAGTCAAGGAATGCCAGTTCTACCCAAACCCTCAACTTTCTTGCAGAAAATCCCAGTGCTCTTTTTTTTCCCCCCATTTTTGCCCTTGGAATTCTGGTATTTGACCCCAGAACTTGGAAGTGGATGCAAAGATGGGACAGAAAGTGCTAGAAGTGAGCTTGGAACACTGAATCTTGTGCAGATTTTGCCAAAAAGAGGAAGTAGCAGGAGCCCAGATGTTGCTCCTCTGCTCCCATCCTCCTTCCAGTTTTGTTCTTGGGAAAATAGCTATTTTTAAAGCAGAGCTTCAGCTCAGGATATCCATGATTGGAAATAAGGGGTGGTGGGTAAAAGTGCCAGTTAGTGCTGGATAAGGAAAGTGCAGGGAATTGAGGGACACAGATGAGGAAAATTGATCCTGACCTGATTTTCCTCACTTCACAAATCCAGGTGGGGATATTTTAGAGAACCTTGTGGTTTCTTGGTAAACCTGTGGATAATTCCTTGTGTTCTGATTTCTGTTGGTCCCCAGCTTTCAAAGGAAGGGATGGCAGGGAAACAAGGATGTGGGGATGCTCCAGCTGCAGAGTACCCAGAGAGGGAGACTTGTGGAATGTGGGGAAATGAGAATGAATTTGAGCATCAATAATTCCAACTCCAGCAGTCCCCAAGGACCAACTACCACTGGATAAAGCCAGGTTTTACCAAACCCAACATGACTTGGATAATTTGACACCAAGAGAGGTGTGAGGAGAGGCAGCTCAGAGCATCCAGACTCGGCTGCTTCCACCTTCTGGGATGATCCAAGCTCCCATTCCTGATGTTGCTCTGTGACATCAGCCTGGGATGGTGTCACTTGTAAAGTGCCATTTTCCTGCTCTGGTACAGGTACATGTAGGCATCACAAAAGAGACGTTTGGCCACCCCATCCATGTCCCTAGGCTGCTCCAGGGCCAGCACAGCCAGGGGCAAGTCCAGGTATTTGGCAACTTCTGGGCACAGCGTCACCGTGGGAATGTTGAAGCCGTTTTCACCACCTAAGGTGGAAAGGAGGAGGAAAAATCCCAAACCAGATCCTAAAGGGATGAGTTTCTACAGCTCCAGCAAATCCCAGCACATTCAAAGAGTCACACAGAGTCTCAGCTGGGAGATGTGGAAGAGGCTGGATGAGGGGAGACCATTCAACCTAAGAGAGCTGGAAAAGGATTTTGGACAAGATATGGAGGGACAGGACACAAGGAATGGTTTCCCTCTGCCAGAGGGCAGGGAGAGGTGGGATACTGGGAAGGAATTCTTCCTTGTGAGGGTGGTGAGGAGCTGGAATGGAATTCCCAGAGGAGCTGTGGCTGCTGCATCCCTGGCAGTGTCCAAGGCCAGGTTGGATGGGGCTTGGAGAAACCTGGGATAGTGGAAGGTGCCCATGGCAGGGGTTGGAACTGGATGAGTTTTAGGGTCCCTTCCAACTCAAACCATTCCATGATTCTGAACAATCTGTGCCCACAAACTGAGCCAGCTGGGATGAGATCCCAAATCCCTTGTTGAGATCCCAAACCCCCACCTGCTTGGCTTGGCCCTTCTAGAATCTAACTCAAGAGAAGCCAAACCCAGAGAAACCCTATAAATAGGGGAACTTGAGAGGAAAAGGTGGAGTGAGCAGCCCCTGGCAGCTTCCCACACCCCATTCCCTCATCCCCCTCCCGTTCCCTCACCGTGCCGGTCGGCCATGCTGTCAAAGAACATCCAGTGCTCGTTCCCAGGGCCGTATTTCACAAAGGACACATAGTGACTGGTCTCAATGCAGAGCACAGCAAACAGCTCCAGCTTCTCCCTTGGGACCTGCTGGCAGCCCCGGGCGCTCCAGCTCTGGAATTCCTCTGGAATGTGCAGCCTCCTGGGTCTGTGCGCTTTGCGGTGGCGATGGGAGTGAACCTGAGGAGAGGGGACAGGGTGGCATTGGCAGGACTGGCCCTGGCCTGCCTGGAAGAGGGGAAGGAGGTCACATTCCCAATTTATTCCCTGCTGATGTGATTCCCGTGCTCTCTGCTTGCCTGGGGATGGTGTTGTGGGAACAGCCTGGCAGCAGGAAGGTGAAATGGGAGCTTGTCACCCTCTGTTGGGCTGATGTGGCCAGAAATGTGGATTCTGTCACCATTTCTTGAAGCCAGGTGGGGCAGTGATTCCTGATCTCTGTGGCACATACCAGCTGCTAATGGGCCATCTTTAAGACAATCATCTTGATCTTTTCCACAACCCATCCTCCCTCCAGGAGATATCATCTGCTGTTGGCCCATTGAGTCCCACTGTGTGACTGATAAAATTACATCATCCCACTGGGAGATGCTCCAGCCAGGGGAGGAGCCAAGCCTTTCCTACCTAGAGAAAAACTGAGATTTTGGACAGCAAATTATCCATTTTTCCACTGGATTCCAGAGGAACACTGGACCTTTCCACATCATCCCTGGACCTTCAGAGGAAAACTGCACCTTCTCCAGGAGCACTGCTCCAGCTGAACCACATCTGCCACTGCAGGAGGATGCAGCACCATTGAATGGGACTGTGCCAACACCCTGACTGACTGACAGGGTGTCAGGTTGGATTCTGACTCTGTCAGTATTGGGATTGTTCTCTGCAATACTGTATTTCTATTTTAATTTTCCTAGTAAGGAACTGTTATTCCTAATTCCCATATCTTTGCCTGAGAGCCCCTTAATTTCAAAATTATTATAATAATTTGGAGGAAGGGGGTTTACATTCTCAATTTCAAAGAGAATCTTCTCCCTTTATTGGCAGACACCTGTCCTTCAAACCAGGACACCCTCCAAGAGGCAGAAACTGTGGGAATGCTCATGGAGATGAAGCAGGGAGGGATCATTACTCAGTTCCTGCAGGATTACACCTTATTTATGGAACAGGTTGTCCAGGGAAGCTGTGGATGTCCCATCCCTGGAATAGTCCAAGGCCAGGTAGGGCAGAGCTTGAAGCAACCTGAGACAGTAAGCAGCACCCAGGGGGTGGAACTGGAATGAGGTTCAAGGTCCTTTCCAATCCAACTTTTTCTATGATTCCATTATTATTTAGGCTTTATGTAAGCAGAGGTTCACAACCTCTGGCTCCTGGTGGGAATGACCTTCAGGAAAGGGCTGCTCCATGCCCAAGGTGAGGCAGCTGCAGGGACAGCCAAGAAAATGTGGGGATTTTGGGAGGGTTCATCCTGCTGAAAGCTTCCCAGGTGGATTTTGGGATTAGCCATGCAATACCTGTTTGGAGCAGGAGCTGCAGAATTGCTTCAGGCCTGTGGCTGCAAACACCTTGTCCTTGAAACACTCTGAGCATTCCAGAGTGGCAACATCTCCACACAGGCAGCATTCCCTGGGACCTGCCAAGGAAACAGAGCTCAGAGGGAGTGTCTCCTTCAGCTCCTTCCTAAAATCCAGCTTGTCCTGCCAAAACTGGGACTCAGGGAAGAAGAATCCCACCCCAGAGAGCCCAGAGCTGGCTGCTCACAGCCCATTATCCAAAACTCACTGTCCAGCAGCAGATCTGTTATATCCAGCTCCAAGGAAGGGATGATTTTGCTGAACATTTTATATTCCTTCCCAAAACGTGGCATTTGGATAATGAAGCAAGATGGGATCTGGGGAAAAAAAAAAAAAAAAAAAAAAAAAAAGGAAAGGAGTCACCCTGCCAGAAGAGCCAAATCTCAGAGATTTTTCTCTAAATTTGCTGTCATTATTCACAGAGCAAAAGGGAAACAGGGAAAACAGAGGCCTTTTCCTAAGTCATGTTTGGATATAAAAAGGCCCAAGGCCTCACAGGTATTTTGGGAAGCAAGAAAAGCAGGAAAGCAGAAGGAAACTGGACTCACCTCCACCAGCTTCAGATCTGAGGACAGGAAGGAACGTTCCACCAACTGCTGCACATTGGGAACCACCAAATCCTCCTGTTTATCCATAAATATCTGGTAGCAGTAACACTCCTGCTCCTTCTGGCCTCCTGACCTGCAAGGAGAGCTCATGGGATTGGGGATGTGGTGACACAAAAATTGGAGTTTCCCAAGGTTTGTCATGGGAGAGCTCAAGACACCAAGGGTGGCTTGGTGCAACACAAAGCACATTTTCCACCCAAAAAATACCAAGTTTATGCAGGGAAGCAGGAGGTGAGAAGGAATTTTGGCCTCATTATCCTTTTGCAGCAGCACATCCTATAAGCAAAATTCCATTATCCCCTAAAAGATAATTTAGGATTTAAATTGACAAATGGATGTTTCGATGAAAGATGAATTTAAAAAAACGCGTCAAAAAAGCCAAACTCAAGGTGAGTAGTGTGTAGATCTCCCACAATCCCTACAGAAAGCAGGGAAAGGATTTCCTTGGGATGACCCTGTGCAGGGGAGCTGCAGCACAGAGTCCTCTTTGTGCTCAACCTTTCCCAGCACTCCACCATCCACGGCTCGAGCGGCGGCTCCACAAAGGAGCACAGAAACCCAACAATTCCCTTTCTGTGCTCACAAACAGCACAGTTATTTTTGGCTTCCTCCAGCCTCTCATCCTCTTTGTAGAGTCCCCAAAAAACTGGGACTGCATCCATGGGCTGCCTGTTTTGAGAGGCTGTGGGAGCTGAGCCAGCTTGGCAGCCTGGACACATCCCAAATTCATCCCAAGGCTGTTGGATACTGCTGGGTCTGCCCTAAAGTCAGGCTTCACCTTTCTCAAACCCCTTCTGGCTCTCCCTGAGGATAAGGGGTTTTTATCCTCATTTTCTGATGGCAGCAACATCCAGGGAGAGCTCAGAAGTGTCTTTGCCCAGATGGGAAGATCATAACAAGCAGGATCAGAGTCTGTTCCTAAGGGAAAGCAGAAGGAGCTGCACAAAACTCGGAGATGTGATTCAAAAAAACTCTGATGAAAGGAGCAAGTGACCTCCCCCACGCCCCCCAGGGATTCTGAGGTGGAAAATTAATGAGCCTGGCCTTGGGAATTGTATCCCTCAGCTGCAGAAACTTACTGGAGTTTCAATAGTGGCTCAATTCCCAGGATCTGCTGCATTATGAGATTGAGGAACTCCTCAGGATCTGGAAAATGAAAAGATGGATCAGACCATGCCAGGAACTGCCTTGTCCCACTGCATCCCAGAACTGCCAGATAAACAGGAGCCAGAGTTCCAGGGACCTGGAATTTCCTTTTCAGGTGAGGGGACAATTGGGATAAAGGCTGAGAGCACTTTTAAGGCACAAATCCCAAAGGGATCGTGGAAAATGCCAAGCAGCCTTCAGAGACAGCACTTTCATGGAATTCTGGGATGGTTTGGGTGGGAAAGAACCTTCAAGATCATGGAATTACAGCAATTGCCATGGGCAGGGACACCTTCCAATATCCCAGGGTGATCCAAGCCTCATCCAGCCTGGACTTGGACAATTCCAAGGATGGGGTAGCCACAGCTTCTCTGAAAATTTCATCCCAGCCTCTCACCACCCTCACAGGGAAGAATTCCTTCCCAAAATCCCATCTAACCCTTCCTTCTGGCAGTGGGAAGCCATTCCCCATGTCCTGTCCCCCCACCCTTTGCTCAAAGCCCCTCTCCAGCTCTCCTGCATCCCCTTTAGGCACTGGAAGGGGCTCTGAGATTTAAAAACTGAAAGAATTTTACAAGTGAATTTTTACATCGATTAACATCAGCACCTAATTAAAGCACATTCCTGGGAGAAGCACAAAGGGAAGTTGCCAGCTGGTGCCTGGATGAGGCAGAACACAGGAGAGCAGCTGGGAAAGGCCCCAGGGAGCTCCTTACCTTTCTCAGCATTGGTAAAGCTGGAGCACTGGCCTTTGTCTGTGAGCTGCTCCCGGAGGTGCATCACACTGCTGGCCCTGACAAAGCCAGTCCTGGGAACAACAACCAGCTGCAGGTGAGGGAAATCATGGAATGGCTGGGCTTGGAAGGGATCTTAAACTTCATCCAGTTCAACCCCCTGCCATGGGCAGGGATGCCACCAACAACACCAGGTTGTTCCAAGCCTTGTCCATCCTGGCCTGGGACACTTCCAGGGATGGGACAGCCACAGATTCTCTGAGAATTCCATTCCAGATCCTCACAAGGAAAATTCTTTCCCAATATCCCATCTCAATCCACACTCTGTCAGTTTAAAACCATTCCTCCTTATCCTGAACACCAGTGGATGTGGCTGCCAAGTTTCCCTCAGTGCCAGGTTTAGTGGGTCAGGGAAGGAATGAAGGCAAATGGGACAAGTTCCAGCATTCCCTACACTCACCTTCGGAGGGGATTGACAATCTCATCCCTCAGAATTCCCTGGACATTCCTGTCACACAGTGGGAAGGGCATGAAGAGCATGGAGTCCAGCACAGAGGTACAGGAGAAGAGGCTGTGGGAAGAGTGGGATGGGTTTGAGTTTGAGGGCTTGGAAGCAACAGCTGGAACCAAAATGTGGTGGCTGGTGACAGTCAATGGCTTTGATGTCCAACAATCCATGCATGGAATTACAGGGAGGTGAGGAAAGCACATCTGAACAGTGAGGTACATCTGGAGCAATGAACACTGGCAGAAAGTGAGGGAACAGCTCAGGGAGAAGGAAATTCCTACTTTGCAGCCAAAACTGCTCAGGGAAGGGCAGCACTGAGTCTTTTCCTCTCCAAGCAGGGAAGTTTGGACCTCCTGGGTGGGTTCTTTGGAATTATTCCAGCCAGAACTTCCAGGGACAAGAGTCAGCACAATCCAAATCTGGAAAGCAACCAGCTCTCAGCACCCTGAACAGACACAGGGGTACAGGGGGTCTTCAGGGCTGAAAATCTGCTGGATTTGGGAAGGAGATCAAAAAGCAGCCTGGAGGTTTCATCTCCACATAGTTACATCCTGTTCTACACCAGGTAAACTCCCAGCCAACTTGGAAATCCAGGGAAGTGCTGCAATTTGGGGCTTTGCCCAATTTAAAAAACATTCATTTAAGGAGCCTCACTCAAACAGGTCCTTACCTGAAG
Source organism: Erithacus rubecula (assembly GCF_903797595.1). Taxonomy (NCBI): domain Eukaryota; kingdom Metazoa; phylum Chordata; class Aves; order Passeriformes; family Muscicapidae; genus Erithacus; species Erithacus rubecula. The sequence continues at coordinate 138,215,404 of NC_136689.1, forward strand.
AGAGCTGCATCCATGTAGCAGGAATTACAGTGGCCTTGGATGCCCTTCATCCGCCCTTGGAGAACATGGACTGCTGCCTCATTCCTGAGGGGAGGAAAACTCTCTGGACCCCCTGAAAGAACTTCTTGTCCTCCTGCAAGAAAAGGAATTGCCTTCACTTTCTCATCTGGGTCATCTCTGCCCTTCTTTGATACCTCAAAAGTTTGAGGTGAGTCTACAACTATCAGGACCTAAAGTGGCTCCTCAATCCATCTTTTCATAAATTACAATCTTGTGGGATATTCCCTAAGGAATCATTTAGGTTGGAAAACATCTCTAGGATTGAATCCAGCCAAAGATGTTGTGTAGAATAAACACCAAAAAAACAACACTCGAAGAAAGAGATGAAACACTGCCCACAGGGGTTTTTCCACATCCTTCTCCCATCACAACCTTGTTGTCCTGCTTCCCAGAGGACTCACTGTAATCCCCAAGGGACAGGGCAGAGCTGGGAAAGTTCTGGAAGCGCACGTCGGGCTGGCAGGAGTTCAGCCTCACAAAGAGGCCACGCTTTGGGGCACAGTGGAAGTAGGACTTGCCCATCCAGTCTCCAGCTGTGACCCCCTTGTCTTCATCCTGGGAAAACAGTACCAGAGATGGCCCTGAGAGTGGGATTTATGGAATTATGGTTGGAAAAGAGATCTGAGATCGAGTCTGTGCAATGCTGATGTGGCTGCCACTGGATTGTGTCCCCAAGTGCCACATCCACAGGGATGGGGACTTCATCCCTGGCCTGGGTAGCTCTGCTAGAGCTGGACAACCCCATCCATAAAAGAATTCTCCCAATATCCAAACTAAATGCCCACTGGAGCAGTTTGAGGCTGTTTCCTCTTGTTCACTGGGAGCAGAACCTAAATCCCATCTGGTCCAACCCTCCTGTTAGGGAATTGCAGAGATCCAGAAGGTTCTCCCTGAGCCTCCTTTTCCTCAGGATGAGCCCTCCCAGCTGCTCCTGGTGCTCCAGACCCTTCCCTGGGGATCCCAAAATTCCACCCTCCATATTCAGCCACGGCCACCAGCACTCCCAGGTCCTTTCCCAGCTTTCCAGCCTCACCAGTTCAACTCCAGCCATTTTTTCCTTGATTTGGGGCAGGTAGCCCAACCAGCGGATGATTCCTGAAACTTGATTCCCTTTGTCCAAGGTAATCTGGACCATGGAATTCACTTCCAGGGGTGAATTCCCACCTTCCCCCTCCTCAATGCTCTCGCTGATCTCTTGTTTCATCAGATTTGGTTTTCCAAAGCCCACGTCGGATTCAAACGTTGGGAAAAAACCTGATGGGCAACACAAAACATCAAGAGAGGTGGGAATAGGATCCTCTGAATCTAATTCCAGGTCTATTTTGGAAATTCCAGGCTACACACACAAGCAGGAAGATGAATACCAAGAACACAAGGTGTAATTCCCATTGTGTCCAAGCTGGTCTGACAGGATGAGAGGGAATGATCCTGCTCCTTGTTTCCCTGCTCAAAGCTTCACATTCCAACCTCAAGTTGGCCCTGGAGCTAATTCAGCCCTTCCCAACTACTGGAATGGCAGCAGGGGGGTTATTTCCTATTTTTTCTACTAATTCCTTGTATTGTCCAACAATTCCCACCATTGCTGCTGGCACCTGAGCCTTTCCCACCCAGATGAAGCTCCTGCTCCATCTTTTACAGCTGAATTAAAGACTTTTTAACCAGTGGTGCCTCTTCCCTGAGGGAATTCTCTGCTACCATCAGACTCTCCTTCCTGGGAAATGGGATTCAGCTTTAGCTTTGTGTGGAACTTGAGATATTTCCATAAATCCCTGCCCATTAAGACATGCTGTAGGTTTTACTGGAATTTCAGCTCCTCAGTACCCTGCAGATAGGGAATAAATTCCAAGTTCCCTCAGAATGGGATCAGGAGAGACACATCCAAAGATCACCTACTTTGCAAGCTCTCCTTCACAACAGAATCCATGGGGATTTCCCTAAAAATATCAGTCGTTCCTTCTTCTTCCTGAAAGGAGTGAAAAATCCATCAGCTAGGGAAAAATCCATCAGCTAAACACTGGAATAGGAAGGATTTTTTTTAAAAACAAGCCTGGAAATTTTGCACAGAACCTCATATCCCTTTTAGATATTCCTTCCACTTCTCTTCCACATCCAACCATAATGTGATTTTTTTTTTTCTTTAAAATCCAAAAAAAAAACCATGGAAAAGCTGCTCTTACCGGGCAAACCTTCACGAACCACTGGCTCCCTTCCCTGTAGACTGCCATGGCAATTCCTTTGGTGAGGATCTCATCCACATAGAAGCTGACAGCATCTCCCACTTTCACAGGAACCTCCTCCTCTGTGTCCTGTTTCCCCAGCTTCTGCTTGCCATAATCGTTGCCTGATGTGGGAATAAACTGGATTTTGCTGAAGGGGAGGAAGATCCCGCAGTTCCTCTTGCACTTGAAGAACTCGGTGCCGTGGTAGGATCCATCACTTCTCCCTCTGTTTTCCCCCTCTCCCTGAAAAACACATCAGGAAGGGATGTCACAGACAGAAATTTCATGAAAAAATGAGGAATTTGCTGGCTTTGGGCACTCCTTACCTGCAATTCCACCCCGAAAAACACCGGAATCAGCACAGCAGCCAAGCTGGGCTTGTAGATGCTCCCAATGTAACGCACGATTCCAGGAAAAAATTCCCTCTCCACCTCCACCATCACATTTTGACCTGGCACAGCTTGGAGAGCTCCCTCCAAGCTCAACCTCTCCAGGAAAAAATCCAAACGTTCACTGTGGCTCCCAATGGCCAGGAGGAATCCAGCAGCTTCCTGGCGCACGGGCTGCAGGATTTCCAGGTTGATGGTGACAGTGGAGCTGTCGTCCAGCATGATGACCTTCAGGAAGCAAGCTGGGGGCCCATCCTCAGAAAAATTCCTCAGGTAGCTCCTCTCACTGCAGAAACACAAGTTGCCAGCTTGGAAGTACTTGTTTCCATAGGCACAGTCCTCTGTCAGGATGTAGAAGCAATTCCCGTCCGCTGCCGGAGGGTGGCTGGACATGGCAGATTCCCCTGGGTTGGGAGGCAAAGAAATGGAGATCTGTGAGTGTTGGCACAGAATTCCCAAAGAATTTGGAGTTGGAAGAGGTTTTGGATCCAACCTGCTGCTCTAAACCTCGCCCAGGGTGAGTTTGAGTGGCTCACAAAGCTTCCCTGCTCCCTTTTTCCAGGTGTTTATTCATCCTCGTGGTGATTCAAAATTCCATCTAACCTGGTTTCCCACATTCCAGCTCATCCCTGTTCCCCCAGTGAGATTCTGCAGGAAAAGTCCAGCTCTGCCTTCTCCACTAAATCCTCCCAAGATGAGTTTGTACAATAAAAAAAAAATAAAACATGGAATGGTTTGGGTTGGGAGGAACTTTAAAAATCCACAGGCAGGGACATCTTCCCCTATCCCAAGTTGCTCCAAGCTCCAGCCAATAATTCCTGGAATAATTCCAGGGATGGAGAAGCTGCTCCAGCTCGTCCAACCTGTTCCAACACCATCCAGCCTCATTAAATTCCACGTTTTCTTTCCTTAAGCGAGGCAAAAAAACAATCCTGCCTTTTAAAATTCCTTGGGAAAGGGATTCCTGCTCCAGCACCACAGATCAGTGTTGCTGCAGCTCATGAATATTCAAAAAATATGCAAATCACCTCGTGAAGTGCTAAAAATCTTCAGTTTAAACAGCAAATATTTAATTATTTATTATATCATTTATATTGAAAGAAATGCGAGTATTTGGGAGTGGGAGTATATTTTGGTGTTTGTTTTTTAGTTAAATTCTAATTTTAGTAGTTAAAATTCCAGTAGTTTAAGTCGACTGGAAGAATTCCAGTTAAATTCCAGTAGTTACATTCTAATGTTTCAAATCCAGCAGTAATAAAAATCCAATGATTTAATTCCACTTTTTACCCTTCCCTATCTCTCCTTTGATGATTCCATGGAAAAATCAGGATCCAAAATTTTTGTTTCAACGTGAAGAAAGGGTGAATAAAATAAAAAAACAATTAAAAATAAACCCTTTTCTTCACTAAAAGCCCAAAATATATAGATTTTTCTGATTAAATTTCCAATAACAAACTATTTAATTAACCAAAACCAAGAATAATGTTTTTCTCATAAAAATAACCAAGAAATTTTCCTTATCAAGCTCATTTTGCTGATGAAAGCTCCAGAATAAACCACTTCCCTCATCAAAACCACAAAAATAAACCATTTTATTCAGCAAATCCCAAGAATAAACCATTTTCCTCATCAAAACCCTTCAAGAATAAATAATTTTCCTCATCAAAAAACACACAAATAAACCATTTTCTTCCCCAAGATCCAAAAATGAACTTTTTTTTCCTCAAGAAAAAGGCAAAAATAAACCATTTTCCTCATCGGAAACTACGATTAAATACAGTTCCTCATTTCCAAAAAAACAAAACTAATTTGTTTTCCTCACGAAAACCCCGGAATAGACTCTTTATCTCATAAAAAAACCCAGAGAACAATTTTATTGGCCAAACCCCAAGAATAAACAACTTATCTCATGAAAATAAACACGAATAAACGAATTTCCTCACCAAAACCCCCAAATAAACCATTTTCCTGGCGGAAACACAGCAATAAACCCTTTTTCCTCATCAAACCCAAGCGTAACTTGGGTATTTAACCAGAATACTCCAATTTTTTTCCGATTTATGGGAATAAATCCCCATTCCCAGAGCTCTGAGCGGGGTTTGGGTTCGACCCCTCCCCCCTCCCCTCACCGTCTCCGCCGCCGCTCCGGCCCCGCCACTTCCGCGTCCGAGCGCGCGCGCGGCCCGGCAGCCAATGAGAAGCGGCGGGGTGAGGAAATTGACCAATAGGAGTGAAGGGGCGGGGACACGCGGCGGGAAATGGGGCGTGGCTTCGCAGCAGGCCCCGCCCCCTGCCGGCCGGCCTGGGGGGAAGGCGGGAATTGCGTGAGGGGCGGCGGGCGGGGGGTGCTTCCGTGGACCCAAATCCCGGGAGATTCGGGTTTTTCCAAAGCCCTGTGGATCCTGGAGTGTGTGTCCTCATGCACCCAAATCCCTATGGATTCGTGTGTGTCGTATTAGACCCAAATCTCAATGGATTCGCCTGTTTCTCCATGAGTTTATATCCTTATGATCCGTGTGTGTGTCCCTATGGATACAAATCCCTATGGATTCGTGTGTGTCCTAATAGATCCAAATCCCAATGGATTCGCCTGTTTTTCCATGGACCTATGTCCCTATGATCCATGTGTGTGTTCCTATGGATCCTATGGATTCGTGTGTGTTTCCATGGTCCCAAAGCCCTAAGGATCCACCCCCAGGATACAAATACATATGGATTCGTGTGTGTCCTAATAAATCCAAATCCCAATGAATTTGCCTGTGTTTCCATGGACTTTATGTCTCTATGGATCCGTGAATTTGTGTCCCATGGATCCACATCCCTATGGATCTGTGTGTGTGTCTCCATGGACCCAAATCCCAATGGATTTTATGTGTTTCCATGTTCCTGTGGTCCATGTGTGTGTTCCCATGGACTCAAAACCCCTATGGATTCCTGTGTGTCCTAATAGATCCAAATCCCTATGGATTCACATGTGTTTCCTGTACCCATGTCCCCATGGTCCATGTGTGTGTCCCCACTGTGCCATGTCCCTATGGATCTGTTTGTGTATGTGTTCCCATGGACCCAAATCCCTATGAATCTGTGAATTTGTGTCCCATGGACCCACGTCCCTATGGATCTGTGTGTGTGTCTCCATCCCTGTGGGTTTCTGTCTCCTAATGGATCTAAATCCCAATGGATTCATGAGTGTTTCCATGGACCCAAAGCCCTATGGATCTATGAATTTGTGTCCCCACACACCCAAATCCTTATGGATCCTGGGGATTGTGTCCCAGGAGCCCAAATCCCTATGGATCCACGTGTATCCTGATGTACCCAAATCCCAGTGGATTCACATGTGTTTCCACAGACCCAGATTCCTGTGGATTTGTGTCCCATGGTGCCATGTTCCTATGGGTTTGTGTGTCTTCCCATAGACCCAAATCCCTACGATTTGTGTGTCCCCGTGGCCCCATGGGTGTCCTCATGGACTGTGTGTATCCCCATGGCTTGGCCCTGTCATCCTGCATCCCCACAGCTGTGTGTCCCTCTGTCCTCATGGCCTCATGTCCCCACAACCTTGTATCCATTGTCCCTTTTTCCCTGCACCCGTGTCCCTCTGCCTCGTGTCCTTCCTGGGTGGCCCTGCCTGCCACAACACACCCCCAGGTGTCCCCACAGCTGCTGGGACAAGGGTGACACGCTGGATCTGGGATTACCAAGCCACCTCCTGGGGGACGTGACCCACCCTGGGGACATCAAGGTGCCAGCAGAGCTGGGAGGGGACACCAAATCACAGCAGCAGGGTGTAAATATTGGCTAAATAGATTTATTTTCATACAAAGAATACACAGGTCCCCCCCCAGCGGGACACCCCAAGCCTGGGGGACACCCCAAGATGTCCCCAGCCACTGCTGGGCCGGCCACCACCTCAGCTGGCTTTACTGGCAGGATCTGTCCCCATTCCCAGAGGTTGGTGACAACTCTGGGTCACCTTGGGGACACCCCCTGTCCCCTCTGGGGCCACCTTGGTGCCTGTACTTACCAGGTGCCTACTCAGGGCACCCTCTCACAGGCCACTCTGCCTTGTGGGACAGCCCCACACTTGGTCCCCTGCTCCCTTGGTCCCATGCTGGGACATCTCTGGACAATTTGGGGTCCCCCTTGTGCCCTAATACTGTGGCCGGTACAGACACCCCCTCCCCCCACGCCATATGTACACGCTGGATAAAAGAAGAAAATACAGATATTTATAGTGGGGCAGCAAAATACCCCCATAGCCCCCCCAAAAGTGTCCCCTGTGTCCCCATCCTGGTGCCTCACCACCAGCCAGTCCTGACACCTGTACCCAGGATGGAGGTGGCCGGTCCTGCCCCATCCTGGGCCAGCTGGGCCCCTGTGCCTCAGTTTCCCCACCAGTTCTGGGGCTGCCATGGGATGATGGGACATTGAGAACATTGGGTGAGAAGAGCCACTGTGGCCACCTCTTGGGGACAAGGACGTGGCCACGAGCCCCAGGGAACACGGGATGAAGCTGGAGGCACCTGGGATTGAAACCAGAGCATCCCACCTCCCACCTCACCCCCATCACAGGCACAGATACCCAAGGTCCCCTTTCATCCCCGAATTTGTCACGCTGCTGTCACCCAGCCCTGGGCGTGGCGGGAAGTCCAGACGTGGCCACCCCACCTCCCTCTGTGGCAGGAGAGGAGGTGGCTGGGGGAGCTCCTCAGCTCCAGTCCCTCCAGCTCAGCTGCGTTTGGTGACCATCTGCCTGTCCCTCTTCTTCTTCTCCATCAACCTAGTGGGGAGCAGGCTGGTGACTTTAGGGACCTTCCCCGAAGAGGGAACATCCCAAAACCACAGGGAGGGGACAACTCACTTGCGGTTGCGGACCTCGGTGAGCTCCATGAGGCGCTCCTGGGCCGCCCGCAGCTCGTCCAGGCGCTGCTGGTAGCGGGAATCGCAGCCATTGGTGCGATCATAGCTGGAGACCTGGCTGGACAACTCGCTGGCACGGTCCCGCAGCTGCTGGATGGACGAGTAGAGGTTCTCCTCATCTTCCTCCTGCTCCAAAAGAAGCGTGTGAGGTTGGTGGGGTGGGCAGGACACAGCAAAGAGTTGGTTTCTCGAGCTGCATGAGCCACCTGCCTTGGCGTTGATGATTTCGATGTGGATGAGGAGGGAGGCGAGCTCCAGGTCCTCGGTGTAGCTGTTCTTCAATGGCACTGAGCGGTAGCCTGGGCACAACATCACAACAGGAGCTCAGCACCACAGCAGGGTCTGAGCCCCCCACCATGGCCAGGACCTCGGGGAGATAATGATGATGATTGCAGGGGGGTTGCACTAGAACACCTTTTGGGTACCCTTACGACTTAATGATGGAGATCATGATGAGGATGACAATGCAGGGGAGTTGGACTCAATGACTTTTAGAGGACCCTTCCAACCCAAACCCTTCTATGATTCCATGATCTATGATGGAAATCATGGACATGGTGACTGAAGCAGATTTGGACTGGATGACCTTAAAAGCCCCTGCCTACCCAAACCCTTCTATGATTCCACGACTTGATGGAAATAATAACAACAATTGCAGGAGGGTTGCACTAGAACACCTTTAAGGTCCCTTCCAACCCAAACCCTTTTATGACTCCATGACTTAATGATTATCATGATGGAGATGATGATTGCAGGGAGGTTGGACAAAATGACCTCTAAAAGCCCCTTCCAACCCAAACCCTTCTGTGATTCCATGACTCCAATGGAGATGGTGATGATGATGGAAAGACCATACCTGTTTTGAGGCCCTTGACAGGGAAGGTGGCTTGTGCCAAGAAGTTGGGGTCACTGAACATGTCCTCCTCGTACACCACGAAGCGGAGGAAGGCGAACTCGGGGTTGTTGATGTCAAAGACAAACTGCTTGAAGAGCCAGACGGGGTTGAAGCCGTTGTCAGCTGTGGGAGAGAGCACAAAACCCAGCCCCATCATCCACATGTCCTCTCAAGAGGATTACAGAGAGCAGGGTTGTCCCTAAGGGTGGGGATGTCGTGTGTGTTGTCCCTCACCTACAACATCTGTTTTGTTCTTGCTGTTGTCGTACTCAGAGCCACAAACCTCCACCTCCACAAAGGGGCACACGATGCTCCTCCCATTCTTGGGTAGGTGCCGGGCACCAAGGATCTGGGGGAGAAAGGGGAGGAAGAGGAGGGTGAGGTCTGGTTACACTGGATGAAGAAGAACTCCCAAGAGGAACAAGCTCCATGGAGCAAATATGTAGCAGGAACAAGTAAAAACCACCCCTGGTTGACCCAAAAACAAAGAGTTCCCATCTTGATGGAGACCACCTCAAGGTGGTCTTGCTGGTCTTGCACACTTGCCTGCAGCTGGACTGTGATAGGCTCCACAATCTTCAGGCTGTTCTTGTCAAAGGGGTCGAAGGTCTCATCCCTCATGATGTCTGGCTGCAGGACGTAGCCGCTGCGGCCACCGAGCATGAACAGCGCCTGGTTCAGCTGCATTGGTTTGTCTGTGGCCATGGGGACAGAGCACACCTGAGTGGGGGCTCAGGGATCTCCCTGAGGTCCTTGGGTAGAAGATCCTACCCTTCAAACTCAACCAAGAGCCCCCAGCTGTGCTTGGAGGAGGGATGCAGCTGAGTTCTGCATGAATCACCGAAGGATTGCATGGATGAGGACAAAGGCTGGAAAGCATCCAAACCACCCATATCCCCACCAGGATAAGGACTAAGGTTGGAGAGATCTTTCAAACCAATCCCTGCATCCCCATCGGGACAAGGACAAAGCTTGGAGAGATCATCCAAACCACCTCCTCTATCCCTATCAGGATGAGGACAAAGCTTGGAGAGATCACCCAAAGCTTGGAGAAATCATCCAAACCACATCCTGTGTTGCCATCAGGATGAGTAAAAGGTTGAAGAGCATCCAAACCACTCGTGTCCCCATGAGGATGGAGACAAAGGTTGGAGAGATCACCCAAACCACCTCCAACAAAACAACCCAGGGCAGAGCAATTGGGAATGGGAATTTTGAGACAACCTTCAACGATGTGCCCAACAACAACGCCAAGAGCAGGACTTACCAGGCGTCTGGAAGTTGAGGGCCACGAGTTGGCTCCCACAGATCCACATGGGCAATGGGTCATAGTTGGAGGAGTCCAGGCGCTGTCCCTTGGGGTAGATGCGGCTCAGCTGGCGCCGGTTGTACTGCAGGAACTTCTTGCCCTTGCTGCGGTTGGCGTATTTCTCCGCCTTGGTCTCCGGGAAGGAGGACATGTCCCGGTAACACGCCTTGTCCGTGCCAATCTCTGCAAGCACCAAGTGGCCATCAGGGAAGGAATGAGATCTGGGTGGTTCTTCCCACCTGTGTCTTCTCATCCCTTTATCTCATTTCTCCAAGACTTACTGTCCTCATCGAACGGCACCGGCCGGCAGTACACGACCAGCTCTGAGAGCTCCAGGGCGATCTTCTTCCTCCGCTCCATGATCTTCCCCTCTTGCATCTGCACCAGGAAAAACAGGAGCTGCAAGTCTGCCCCCAGACTCCTCCTTTGGAGATATTAGGAACAATCTCCATGAGAAAGGGACCATCCAGCCCCACCTCTGCATCCCCTCACCCTGGCGTCGGCGTTCTGCGTGGCCTCCCGGATCTTGGCCACCCACTCGCTGAGCTCCTCCTGCGTGTCTGCGGCCACGTCCAGCGACTGGGCTGCGTGGGACATCTGCTGGGAATGGATGGTGAAGACAAATGGTTTGGAGCTCCTCCCGTCTTTGGAGATAACTATAAGGACATCAGAGGGGGGCTTTACTCGAAGACATTCCCAACGGATGGCTCTGTGGAGCAAACGAAACCTCAGCGGTCCCAGCCCCTCCTGGCAACCCCACCATCCATCAGGATCCTCCTCCTGTGAGGATCCCATTTTATTTTCACTGTGTGGCTTCAGCTTCCCATGCTGAAACATGCCCTTGGAATCAAGGGAAAATGTCTCCTGAATCATCTGGACATCCCAATTCCTCCATATACCCCCCAAATCAGTAAGTAGGGACACTCACCGACGTGGCAGGATGGGACATCGATGAAACCCTTCAGGAAGTTCCCCAGGGGGCTGTTTTCTGATGACTGCAAGAGAGGAAGGAAGAGGTAATATAGGGGAGGCCTGTGGGTTACAGGCAGCCACAATCCAACCCCCTGAGTTGGACAAATCTGAGGAAAAGAAGGGGAAAAACCACCCAGGAGCATCACCCCCAAGAGCTGGGTTGGAGCATGACCAGGAGCATCCCCCAGCCTCTGGATAAGGGTCTGGGCTGGAGCAAGGCTGGGAGCATCTTCCAGTTTCCAGGAAAGGATCCAAGCTGGAGTGTGGCCAAGATTGTCACCCAGCCTCCAGACAGAGATAAGGGCTGGAGCAGGACCTGGACCATCCTCCAGCTTCTAATAAATTGTCCAAGTGGGAGTGAGGCCAAGAACATCCCTCAGCCTCCAGACAAGAATCTGGACTGGAGCAAGAGCACAACCATCCCCCAGCCTCAGGGTAAGGATCTGGGCTGGATCAGGACCAAGAGCAATCCTCAGCCTCTGGATAAGGAACTGGGCTTGTACAAGACATGGGATACCCTGAAGCTTCCAGAAAAGAATCCAAGCTGGAGTGGAGCTGGGAGCATCCCACAGCCTCTGGATAAAGATATGGGCTAGAACAGGACCAGGGGCATTTCCCAGCCTCAGTATAAGGTCTGGACTTGGTCAAGGCTCCAGTGTCCTTGCTCCCAGGGTCCCAGGGAAGTGGCACTCACAGCCTCATCCTGCTCCTGTGCCTGGCTGCCGACGATCTCCTCCACGTAGTTGGCTGGGAACCAGAGCTGCTTCTTGCCCCCGTAGTCCCCCCTCCACCTGCAAGGGGTGAGAGGATCAAGGAGAGCGGACAGATTTTGGGGAGGGGGGGACAGGGGTGTCCCTGCTGCATGCAGAGCTGGAGGGTGGTTGGAGAAGGGGTGAGGGGACAGAGAAGGAGGGTGAGTTAAAACCCGCCGTGGGAATACCCAGGGTGTCCCTCCCGCCCATGGTGACACCCCAGTGACAGCCCTCACCAGCCACCATCCTGCTTGTCCACGTTGTGGATGATGGCCTGCTTGCAGAATGACAGCTCGTCCTCCCGTTGTGCCTTGTAGTCATACAGAGCCTTCACTGTGCACTGGGGACAGCAGCAAGAGGGACACGTGTGTCACCACCCAGCAGCACCTGGTGTCCAGCTCAGCTCAGCCCCTTGAGCACCCATAGCAGAGTGTGGGGGCTCCTGACCCCAAATTATGGCATCACAGAATGTTAAGAGGTTGGAACAGACTTTAAATTTCATCACATTCCAACCCATCCCATCATGGGTGGAGACACCTTCCACTAGACCAGGATGATCTGTCTGTCAGCTCTGTCCAGCCTGGCCTTGGGCATCCACAACTTCTCTATTCCATTGTCTCACCACCCTCACAGTAAACAATTTTTTCCTAATATCTGACCTGAATTTCCTCTGTTTTGTGTCCATTACTCCTTGACTTATATGCAGCTCCTGACACAAACTCCCTCTCCAGCTTTCAAATTGCTCATAGTAGTGGGATGGGTTAGAGGGGACAGGAGGGCTGGAGGTGCCTGTGGTCCTGCAGGATCACCACATTCAGAGCAGATCAGATTCCTTTTTTGGGACCCCCAATGGTTTCTCTTGGTACACTGAAGGGTTAATCCTCTGACATTACCACATTTCCTGGAAAAAACCCCTCTGGGTTATGTTTTCCTGTGTGTGGTCTTGCCTTGCTGCAAAAGGACCATTAAGGCACCAGCAGTGCTGGACGATGGGATTGTGGGATCACAGGAAAGGAACCTCAGGGCTCCACTCCAGCCTCTTCCAGGGTCAACTCCAATGTTCAGTCCCAAAAATCCCCAAGGATGGAGACTGGGTCAGATCCAGGACCCACCTTATCCCAAAAGCCTCTAAGGGTGGAGACTGGGTCAGCACCAAGAAGAACCAAGTCCCAAAAACCTCTGAGGATGGAGACTGGGACCCTAGACCTGTTTTTTAGGAGCTCCCCTGTGCAAAGGGGTTTCCTTGCTGCTGTGGCAAACTTCTGCCAGGTCCCTGCCCCAGGCTGGGGGCCTCTCCAGCCCTGTCCCCTACCACACTGTGACAATGCTGTCACTGGAGCTTGCACTGTCCCCAGGTGATGGTGGTGTGGGCTGGGTCCAGCTCCAGCATCACTGGAGGATCAGAAAAATGCAGCACAACATCACCACTTCTCCACTCAGCAATGGTGGGAGGTGTGATGGCTCTGGGGAGGGACCCCAGCACTCAAACTGTCACATCCCACCACCCAGCATCTTCCCAGGACACCAGCTCAGCCCCTTACCCTGGCCATTGGCATCTTGTTGGCCTCTACATAGAAGTGGGGGGTCCGCACCTCATACAGAGCTCCATAGTCCAGTTCCTGCAAGGAGAAATACCTGAGGGGGTCACCTGGATGTGGGCAGGGCCTATGAGGGGATGAAAGGAGGTTCAGTGGGATCTAATATCCCCTTGCAACTTGTTGGAAAATGGAATAACAGTGGAGTTTTAATGCTGGGTGATGACTGTGGAATGAGCTTGACCCATTCTGGCTGGGCTCCAACCAAAATTCTGGAAGATGGTGGAACTGAGGACAGGGCTTGGTTGCCCATGGCACAGAACCCTGTGTTGGGTTGATGTGGCCAGAAATGTGTATTCTATCACCATTTCTTGAAGACAGGTGGGGTAGTGATTCCTTATCTCTGTGGCACATACTATCTGCTAATGGGCCATCTTTAAGACTTGGTGGGGCAATCATCTTTTCCTCAACTCATCCTCCCTTCAGGAGATATCTCCTGTTAATGGTCCATTGAGTCCCAGTGCATGACTGATAAAATTACATCATCTCACTGGGAGATGATCCAGCCAGGGGAGGAGCCAAGCCTTTCCTACCTAGATAAAAACTGAGATTTTGGACAGCAAGTTACTTTCTTTCCACTGGATTCCAGAGGAACACTGGACCTTTCCACATCATCCCTGGACCTTCAGAGGAAAACTGCACCTTCTACAGGAGCACTGCTCCAGCTGAACCACATCTGCCACTGCAGGAGGATGCAGCCACCATTGAATGGGACTGCTGCCAACACCCTGATTGACAGGGTGTAAGGTTTTATTCTGACTCTTTCAGTGTTTTTGGGATTGTTCTTTGTAATACTGTGTTTCTATTTCAACTTTCCTAGTAAAGAATTGCTATTCCTAATTCCCCTATCTTTGCTTGAGAGCCCCTTAATTTCACAATTATAAGAAGAAGAAGAAAGAAGGGAGTTTACATTCTCTATTTCAAAGAGAAGCTTCTGCCTTTTTTGGCAGACACCTGTCCTCCAAACCAGAACAAACCCCCACCATCCTCACTGCTGGGAGAACTCACAGTGGTGCCCATCTTCTCCAGGGTCTCCTCGTTGATGGGGTAGCGCAGCTTCATCTTGCGGTACAGAGGGTGCTTCTCGTAGTAGCTGATGAGATCCACGAGGCTCTCGAACTCGGCCGAGCTGCCCAGCATGAAGAGCCTCCCTTCCTGCTGGATACGGCAGTGCTTGATCTTCCCCTCCGCCCTGGGGCCAGGAGAGATGGAAATGGGATGGGTGAGGGGTGGATGGATGCTGGATCCATGATGGGGATGGGTGGGAGGTGATGCTTGGGGATGCCACATCACCACAGAGAAGGTTTCTCCTTCATGACACCATCACGTCACCCACAGCAAAACCCTGCCACCTAGCTCAGTGTCCCAACAGCCAGTCCTGAGCTTGGCCAGGCTCAAGTGGCCCCGTGGTGGCCACACTCACCGGAAGGAGATGGCGTAGGAGTTGGGCTCGCTGCGCTTCCGCACCAGGAACGCCCCATCCCGCGGGACCCGCATCAGCATGTGCTCGGCCTGGAGACGCGTCAAGCTGGCGTGGTACCACCTGGTCAGGGAGAATAGTGGAGACGGGGGGCTGGCATCAGCATCTCCACTCCCTGCTGGGGCTGGAGGAGGCTGGTGGATCCATGGGATCAAGAGGGATTGAAGGATCCTCACTCTTTGCTCTCGTGGGCGTTGGGCTGGGGGACGGGGTCGGTGAGGCGCATCTCGAACTCGTTGCAGCGCAGCGGCACCTCCCGGTAGTGGCAGATGAGGCTGTAGAGGCTGTCGAAGACCAGGTTGTCTGTCAGGTAGAACTTGGTGGCCCCGGCCTCCTGCCTCGAGTGGATCCGGCAGTGCTGCACCCGGCTGGACCTCCTGCCATAGGGATGGGAGAAAGCCGAATCAACCTGGCTCCACATCTCCACCAACCCACCCTTTGGGGTCTACGAGCTACACAAAAAGATGACACTTCCCCCCTCAAAAAGCCATTCCAGCCACCAAACCAGGCACTGACTGTCACCCAGGGAGGGTGGGATCCTGCCTCTCTGCTGGAGCTCCTACCAGAAGGAGAGGGTGTAGTCGCCCACGAAGGTCTCGCTCTCGCGCACCAGGAAGGTGCCGTCCTTGCCGCCCGTCTCGGTGCAGTACTCGTGCAGCAGCTTCTCTGCAATCTGCCGCCCGTCACGGCCACCCCCGAGCTTGCCATGGAACCACTTCTCCGTGAAGTGCAGCTCGTTGTTGTTGAACTCCTGCAAGTTCATCCCAAAGTGGGTGTTGGCACCCTGTCACCCTTCCCCACGGAGATGTCACCTCGCCCTGTGGATGTGTCCTGCCCCTCACGCACCTCCTTCTGCTCCACCTCCTCTTCATCCTCGTTGAACTGGTAGCGGGATGTCTCCTCTGAGTAGTAAATCTTGTTGCTTGTCAGGACGAAATAATGAGGGCTCCAGGTCTGGGAAGGAGGTAGAACATTGGTGGGGTGAGGAAGAGGATGACACAGAGAGATGGAGCTTCGGGATGGGGTTTTTAATCCCTTCCTTCCCCCTCATAGCACTGCACTGGTTTAGGAGAGCCCATCCCAAACCCCAACGTCTGACAAATCCCACTCAGACCCTGAGGGCCTCCCTTACGTGGTCGATGGGGTCTTCAAGGTAGAGAATTCCATTCTTGATGGAGTTGCTGATGTCATTCTCTGAGTAACTGGCAGTGGAGACCTCCTCGTACAGGTTCCCTTCGACCAGTTTCTTGTGCTGGGGGATAACCCAGGGAGGGGAGCTCAGTGGTGGCCATGGTGTCCCTGTCACACTGAGCTCCCAGCCCTCAGGATTTACCTCCCACAGGTCGCTTCCCACCACCCCTTGTTCCCCTTGACCATCTCTTGGTGTAGAACCCAACACAATTGGTGTGCTTCCTGCAAAGAGGGGTACTGGGGTTTTTCCTGCTCCACACCTTGATTAGGATTTTCTTCTTGAGTTGGGTGGGTGAGGGCAACTCATCAGCATTGATGTCCACTGGCTTGGTGAGGAGCATATCCCCAAAAACCTTCTTGAAGTGGGAGGCCATGTTCCTCTGCTGGACAATGCTGCAGTGGTCTTCAATGGAGAGGATGATGGGGAACCTGGAGCAAACAGGCAGGAATGGTGGCCTCAGATGAAGGAGAGGGAGAGGCTCCCAAGAATCAGAGATTGCAGGAGGAGCTGGGGCTTACTCAGAGGTGACAAATGCGTGCTCCTTGATGGTGTGCAGCACATCCAGGAATTTGATCTTGGAGGTGAGCGTGTGGCCATGGTAGATGATGGGGAGATCGTCTGGGCCATCCCAGCAATCCACTGGGAAGGAAAACACCTTGGTCAATTCATGTTTGCCACCAACTACGTGCTGGAAAAATTTTTTTTTTCCCAAACAACAGGGAAAGACCCTCTGCAGGGAATGGTCTGTTTGATGGGACATGAGTGGTTCCAACATCCCTGTGAAGGGCTGGTGGGACTCACACTCAATGCAGCGGCAGCCCATCCGCAGGCACCGGGCATACGCTTCCAGGGAGGACTCACTGGAGAACTGGTCTCCTGTCAGGTACCTGCAGAGGAGAGGGAGACAAGGATGATGAGATGCTCATGGATGTCCCTGAGGAACTCCCATGTGAGGAAAATCCCTTACGTGTTGTGGGATGAGGAGATCCAGTACTGGGACAAGGGGTGGTTCATCTCCTCGGGCACCACGCGCTCGTACTTTGCATCCATCACCATGTTTTCCTTGGAGAAGAGGTATGTGAGGAACTGGGGGGAGGGAGAAGCAGAGAGGTCAGAGCCTGATGGTGCCAGGGAAATCCCTGTGGGGACACTGTGTGGGGCCACCCACCTCATCCAGCTGGAAGGAGGGATCCGACGCGTCGTTGGAGCTCTCCTTGAGGTAGGAGCACATGTAGTCCCGCACCACGCCCACGTCACTGGCCCAGGATTCCTGGGATACAAACATGGCTGTTGTTATGGGGGGAGCATCCCATGAGGGCTCCTTAGGCTGCAGAGTTCTCAGGGAAACCTCACCTTCTGGTCATGCAGCAGGAACTTCTGGAAGTCGTAGAGGGACACTTGGCACAGCTCAGGGCGGTCCACGTTCCTGGGACAAGGAGCAGATACCAGTGAGGAGGAGAAGGAATTGGGATAGATCCCATGGGAGAGTCAAGACCACTAGGGCCCACCTGCAGCTGAGCCTCCCCATGACCCCCATTCCCACCAGTCCCTCCAGCCTGTGACTGGGAGAAGCTGGCACCAGCTGGGATGTGCAGCGATGATACTGGGAGAAGGGCAGGATGACATGTCCCTACATTCCTGGCAGCCATCCCATCTCCCATCCCTATTCTTGCTCCTATTCTTGCTCCCATCATAGCTCCCATCCCTTCTGCACCCACATTCTCATGCCTTTTACCATCCCAATTCCCACCCTCTGCTCTACCCCACAGTGTCTTTCCCACTTTATGGATCCAACTCTTGGAATATTGATTGGGATGGGAGCTGGTAACTCACCGCAAGGGGAAGGAGAGCTCCAGCTGCTCAATGACCTGGAAGGCAGAGGAGGGGTCCAGACTTAGCTGGAGGGGGACACATCCCACCAGGATGGAGATATTTGGGAGGCCAAACCATGGATCTTACCGACTTCTGGGCATCAAACATCAGGTTTTTGTAGAACTGGATGAAGTGGGAGAAAGTCATCTCATTCCTGGCTTCCACTTCCTGTGGGAGATGGGACTGGATGAGAGTGGGGCCACTCAATGAGAACCAGGGACACCACAGTGGCCCCAGCACATGTGGGGCAGGCTGAGGAGCATCTCCCTCATAACTGAGGTGTCCAGAGGATCCTTACCACGAGTTTATCCCGCAGGAATCTCATGTTGGGAACACGGTAGTTGACCTGGGGCAGCATTGCCTTCAGGTCCTTCACCGTGATGCTGCCAGAGGGAAAACTGAAGTCAGGGTACTGCCAGGTCCCCTGGATGAGCCTCAGCTCCCAACACCAAGGCTCCCACCCCAAATCTTGGTGCCTGGCACGGGGATCCCACCCTCCTGGCCTGAACATCCCTGCAGTGGCACAGGACCCAGGGAAATTGTGGATGTTTCATCCTGGGAAGTGTCTAGGGTTAGGCTGGGTGGGGCTTGGAGCAACCTGTTCTAGTGGAAGGTGGAAGTAGATGACTTTTAAAGTCCTTTCCAACCTAAACCATTCCATGATTCCATGCTTCTGAGATTAATTACACAGTGTCTGGCAGGAGTGTGAGCAGAGAGGAAGTGCATCCAAGAACCAACTGGGCACTGTTAAGACATCATCCTACTTGGAGGTGATGCCCATTCCCATTCCCATAAAAATTTAAGTCCAAATTCCTTTGATTTTGGGGTTTTCCTGTCTTGGGAAGGTAAATATGGGCTGCATTAATGGCCTGTCCCCTCTGGTACTGGTGAAAATGTGGCATTGGGAATGCATCCCAGTGGTCTTCACAGTCACCAGAATGTGACCCAAATCTCTGATTTTCAGTGCCTTCAAGCTTCCTAAAAACCCTGGTGCTCTCTTGTCCCACAAACCTTACCCCCAGGCTGGGTCAGATTTGGGATGCAACAGGGGGAATATGGTCCTGCCCAACTGAACCCACTGTGCTGGTGGCTCACCTGCCCTCCCTTGCCCGGTCCATCCCATCAAACTGCTTCCGTAGCCACCTGGGAAAGAAAGGATGGACTGACAGTGCTCAATCCCAAAGAGCACCAAGCCCAGGGCAGGTTTTCTTCCCAAAAAAAGGGACCAGGAAATGGGATTTGCTGGTCCTTCCTCACCTCTCGATCTGCAGTGGGGTCTGGGCTCTCTGGGTGTCAGCCACCAGCCAGTTGAGCCCCGTTATCCATAGGTTGATGTCCTCCTCGCAGAAAGCTGTGGGAGGAAGAGAAGGTTGGGATGGGGATGATGGGATGCTGGGACCCCAAGGATGGACACAGGGACCCAACACACCAGCCACACTGAGTGTCCTCAGCCTGAAGTCCATCCCATAGAGGATGATGAAGCACATGGTGAAGTCCAGCTTGCGAGCGTCCTCGGGGTAGCGCTCGAAATCCCGGGAATTCTTCCCCAGGCGGATCTCCTTGATCTCCCGAATGTCGACTGCAGGGAGAGAGGAACATGAAACTGTCCCCTGCCACCACAGCCTCGTGTGAGTGGCTCAGGGAAATGGGAATTCCAGGAGAACATGTGTCCTCTTGGAGAACCTTGCTCCCAGGATAGGATATCCACAGGAGTGTGTGATGGAATTATGGGTGCTATGACATGTCCCCAGTGTCCTCCAGTGATGTGTGATGGCACTGTGGGTATGGCATGTCATTCAGGGAACCGTGCTCCCAGGATGGAATATGGCACTGCCTGCTGGAATAGGATGGACACAGCCTTGTGTCCTCCAAGGATCCATGTCCCAGGATTTCCCCAGGATGGGGTGTCCCTGCAGCACTCTTGCAGCAGAGTGACACCACCATAGATGCCACAAAATAGCTGTCATCCTGGGATCTGTGTCCCAAGGACAGGGTGTCCCTGCAGCCCTGTCTCCACAATCCTGATAGCCCCCATCCCTCTGTGTCCTCCAGGAACTCGTGTCCCCAGGATGTGGCATCCCAACAGCGCTGCCCACTCTTTTCCCAGCTTTGTGGCTGCCACGCATCCTCCAGGCTCATCCCACCCCATCCCAACCAGCAAATCTCCAGCCACCTTGTCCTCCCTGCACTGGGATAGGCTGAGCTCGTGTTTTCCTTGGAGAACTCTTCCCAAAAGTGGCAATTTGGAGCCCCAGCAGCCGGGACCGCAGGGCGTTGCTTTCCTGCTGCTCTGCTCCCTCATTATCCCTCTAAATAAAGCTCCAACAGCAGCAGCAGGGCCGGGTTTCCGGACCACGCTCTTCCTCACTGCTACTCCACCAAGGGAGATTTCCCATTTTCCCAGTGGACACATCCCACTGGGAGCAAGAATAATAACATAATATTAGGAACAACACACAGATTGTTCTTGATCCCACAACCATCACCACCCCCCCCCCCCCGGGCAGGTTTGTCCTCTGGGAAGGAGCCACTGACAGCAGAAAGGGCTTTGTGTGACCCAGGGTGGCTGGAGCACCTTGCCAGGGGTATTGTCCTGCTGAGGAAATGGGTCATTTCCCGGAGAATTTCCAGCCTGGCCGAGTTTCCGATGTGGTGCTGGGGAAAGCTGCAGACGTGCCTTGGTGGAAACCCTCAGCCCAATCCAAAAGGGGGGATCCAAAGGGGAAAGAAAAGCTGAATGCAGGGAGGGATAAGGGATGGGGGAGGAATTGGGCTGATTAAGCAGGAAAAGAGGGGAAGAATAGTTTTTCTTGGCGGAAAAGCTCCAGAAAACAGTGGAGGCTTTATCCAGCTTTCTTTTGCTGGGTGACCACAAGCCAAATTTCACGGATCAGGGTGGGATTTTAGCACAAGTGACAGGAGCTCTGAACCCCAGCACGAGCTTTGTTTTGGAACAAGATCTCAAGGAATGAAACTCTGTTGTCTCCACATGGCTCCCGTGGCTTGGAGCAAACTTCCTTCCATAAAACCAGGCAGATTTTGGGGCTAAAAAAGGGTTTACAGGTTAAAAAGCATCCACTTGACCCCAAACCCACTCATCCACAGGGTGCCAATAAAGGGTGAGATGCCAGTGGCTATCAGGGCTTTTCTAACAAGTTGCAATGCTGCCATTCCCTGGATTTAACTCCTCCAGGATCTGGCCTTGCACCTGAACTCTGGGAGCTGTTCCTAATTCCTGGATGGTTTGTATTGGAAGGGACCTTAAAGCTCATATTATTCTAACCCCAACCATGGAAAGAGACACCTTCCACTATCCCAGGTTGCTCCAAGACACATCCAGCCTGGCTTTGGATGCTTTCAAGGATGGAGCAGCCACAGATTCTCTGGGAAACCTGTGCCAGGGCCTCAGCCTCCTCACAGGGAAGAATTCCTTCCCAAATTCCATCTCTCCCTGACTTCTGGCAGTGGGAAGCCATTCCCTGTGTTTTGTCCCTCCATCCCTTGTCCCAAGTCCCTCTCCAGCTCTTCTGGAGCCCCTTTAGGCACTGGAAGGGGTTCTGAGCTCTCCCTGGATCCTTCCCTTCTCCAGGTTGGACATTCCCAGCTCTCCCAGCCTGGCTCCAGCCCCTGGAACATCTCCATGGCCTCCTCTGGATCTGCTCCAGCAGCTCCACATCCTCCTGATGTTGGACCCCAGAGCTGGAAGCAGCTCTGCAGGTGGGATCTCACCTGACTGGGGCAGAGGGGCAGAATTCCCATTTTCCTGCTGTGAGACAAACCCAGAACACGGGGAATTTCTGGGCTGCCAGCAGCAATTTTCCATCCAGCAACACCCCAAAATCCTTTTCCCCAGGGCAAACAGCCCATTCCCATGAAAAGCCAGGGGAAGAGGGAGCACAATACAGCAGCAGCAGCTTCCTGGAAACCACATCTGCAGCGGATTTGCCTCGATCCTGTCAGAACTCTGTCTCCAAACTCCTCCCCGCATTGTCTCCATTGTCCCGGGCGATTAAAACACTCTGGAAGTCGTTTCCAGCTGCGAAAATCCCTTTTCTTTTCTAATGCAAAGCAAGCGGGGGGGGGGGGGGGGGGGGGGGAAATTTGGAATGGTGGGGAGATGATGGAGGAGCAGGTTCTGCCCAGTGGGAATTTAAAGATTTTCAGGCATTAGGAGGGAAGCAAAGGGTTTGGAGGGAATGGTTGTGCTGGGAATTCCTGCTGGTTTGGGCACCTCAGTCATCCTTTCTTGCAGGATGTGGCAGTTCAGACTCTCCTGGACAGGGGAAATGGGGAGAAATTCTGCTAGGATCCTGTGGAAATAAAAATATTTCCTCTTTGTCCAAAAGAGATAAATCCCAACTGGGTTTTCTCCTCCCAAAAAAGTCCTAATTCCAATTATTTGCCATTAACAAGGCTGGAGGTGTCGTAAAACCACCTCTCCAAAATCCTCTTGGATTTTTCATGCTGCCTTCACTCCCCTTTCCTTTCTTGTAAAAATCCTTTTTTTGAGAGCAGATTCCTTGTGCTGGGAACTGGGGTCTGCTGAGGGCAATGAGCTGGAAGCCCTCCAGGATGAGGTTAATTTTGGAGGCCATGCTCCAAGAGATCCCAGGCATGGACACGATCCCAAGGCATCGACACATGGACACGTGTCCAGAGGCTGCTTAACAAAGCATGTAATTATCCTGGGGGTCCAGGGGAGAGCCAGGATCTGTGTCCTGGCCCTGACAGTCCCTAACAGAGACATCAGCACTTCCCACTAATCCCTCTCCAAGCAGGATGACAGCTTGAGAGGGGGGAATTTAAAATGGTCCAGGCAGGCGTGAGGTCTGGGAGATGCTGATACTTCCATAAAATCACAGAGGGTGGGAAAAGAGGGATGGACCAGGGGGTGAGAATACTCCAGCCCAGCAGCAGGATGGGGATTCCTCCCACCCCAGACTAGGAAAGGTGAATGGTGGGACAGGATGGCAGGATTGCACATTTCCAGAAGGATCTTTCTCCTTTTTTCATCCTTCTGGATGATTTTGGAGGATGCCTACTTATTCCCATGGGGGAGACTGGGCTGCTGTATGGGATATGACAGATACTAAGGCTCCAGAGGGGAAACTGAGGCACAGCATCATGAGCAACCTGAAATCCTGAGCTGGCAGGGCACAGCACCAACAGAAAAAAACCAGGAGCTGGAAATGTGTTACTTCCATGACTGAAGCTTGCTGGGGATTTTTCTGGATCTTGCTTCTGCTGATCTTTGCAGAATCAACAGTGGGTGGTGATTTTTTTGAGGGGGTCATTGGTGATTTTGGAGGAGCCTCTCCAGGAAACAAGCACCTCCCAAACCTCTGGGGTAGGTTTTGCCATCACTCAGGTGAGGTGATATCCTAAAACTGAGTTCCCTCCCTCCACAGGGATGTGGGATGAGGTGATGGTGATGGCACCCCAATCCCAAATTCCATCCATTGGATTTTTTTAGCTCAATTAAAGCTTTGAGGTAACAAACACCAAGACGTGGAACCACAATAATTCCCAATGTTGGGAGAACATCCCAACAACCTCCTAACCACTGATGAATACACATGAAAGGGTGATTTTTATGGATGCTCCAGTGGGGTTTTGGGGTTAAAAGCACCATGAGCAGGAACAGTGATGGTCATTCCTTTCCCTCCTTGCAGGGAGGATCTAAATCCCCAGGGATGAAATGGAAGCAGCTTGAACCCACAGAACAATACCCAAGGTGGGATGGAGGAGGCAAAGGTTGCTTAGGCCAACAGCTCCTGCTTTTATGGGAATCACCCCATGGCCAGGCACCCTGACAAGGTAGGACATTCCATAGGAGTGAACATCCCCCTATGGCCAGGGAATTCCACAACCAGTCACCCCAACACAGTAGAACACTCCACCCCATTCAGCTCCCCCACAATCACCCCACCACTGCAGGACATCCCACAAAGCCAAAGGACCCTATAACCAGTTACCCCAGCATAGCAGCACATCCCACCACAGCCAGGAACCCCACAAACACGTTATCCCACCATAGAAGAATATTCCAACACATCCAGGAACCCCACAGCCAGGCACCAGTGCAACCTCCTGACATGGCCACAAACCCCACAAGCAATCTCCCCATGGTAGGACATGCCAACACAACCAGGAATCCCACAACAGTCAGGCACCCCACAACCACTTACCCACCACTGTAAGACACCCCAACATAATCAGGCACCCCACAATCAGCTACCCCATCACAGCTGGGAAATCCAGCACTCTCAGAAACCCGCCAGCCACTGTAGAACACCCCAAAAGAGCCAAGCACCCCACAACCACTTACCCCACCACTGTAACACATCCCACAAAACCCAAGCACGCCAACATATCCAGGCACCCCAACACACCCAGGCGCCCCACAATCAGTCCCCCCACTACAACAGGACATCCCAACACATCCCAGCACCTCACAAACACAAACCCCACTGCGGCAGGACACCCCAAAACGCCCAGAACAGTCACCCCAGTACAGCTCAGCATCCCACCAGCACATCCCCAGCGCTGTCCCCCCGATACTCACTGTCCCCCTCCACCTTCTCGGGCGTCCGGCTCCAGATGATCTGGCGAGTCTCCAGCTTCACCTGGAAGGTTCTTCTCTCCGGCCTCTGCGACTTTTTCTGGTAGAACAAGGTGAGGACGGTGCCCATCTCCAGGCAGCGCAGGATCCTGCCCATGTCCCCCGGCTCCATCCTGGCGTCCTCCAAGAAGCCATTGACGCTGTTGAGCCTGGCCATGGACATCTTCACTGCTCGGCCATCGCCCGGCGGAGCCGCACAGCCGCGATTGTCTCATGCAGGAGAGGATCCGAAGGGATGAAAAGCTTTTTTTCCCCTGGGGATTTTCTGGGATCGCCCCGGGCGTGGGTTTCCTCTGCGGGCCAGGGATTGGCGACAGCGCGGAGGAAAAGGCCGGGCTGGAGCTGCCGTGACCTTCGTGTCACCAAGGCTGGATCCGGGAAAAGATGGACAACGCCGGCCTGGCTTGCGGTTCAGCTTTTGGGGTGTGGGGGGAGAAAAATCCAGCTCCCCCCTCACACACACAAAAAAAATTTAAAAAAAACCGAAGTCACCCTAAGAGTGACGGCGAGGTAAAAATCCTCCCCGTTCCCTGCGGGCCGAGCGGGGCCGGGGTAGGAACGGGGTGTCCAGAGGTGCTTGGGGAGCCTCGGGGAGCAGCGGGAAGGGATGTGGGATGTGGGATGTGGGGTGTGGGGTTGGGGTGGGTGGGGAGGTGGGATTGGGATCAGGGAGGGAGGGAAGGGATGAGGGGGTTCCCACCGCCCGCCGCCCCCTTTTTTTTTTCCCTGCTGCTCCTTAATTTCGGGCTGATGAAATGGACGCCCGGAGGAAACTGCAATCACACATGGCCGGAAAGAGATCAGAAAGGAATTTAAAAAAAAAAAAAAAAAAAGGATCTTGGAGAAAGGAAAATGCGAGCCGGGGGGGTGGGGGGGTGTGTGTAAATGAAAAGACGGCTGAGGGTGACATCTAGAGGAATTCCAAATGGGAATCGCATTTGGGGGTGGGGGGGTATCCCAGCGGCTGGGGGGGCTGGCTGGGTGGAAAAATTGGAGTTTTTTTGGGAAAAAAAAGGGGTTAGAGGAAAACATCTGCTGTGGGTTTAGTTCCTGGGTTGGGCATGAAGCTCCAGGAATGACCAGGATTGGAATCACTTCTGTCATGAGTTTGTCCATCCTCAGCTCGATGGGATGGGGATGGGAAGTGCAGTGTGGGGAGGAAACACATGGAGAGATGGGAGAGGGCAGCAAGGAACAGGGATTGGTGTCACAGCCCCTGATTTTGTCCCTTTGATGGATTCTGGGTGGGGAAAGACCTGCAGGTGCTCTGGGAATTGTGCAGGGATTTGGGGGAGGCAGAGGATGAAGAGGGATCAGGGACATGTAGAGTGGGCAGGGGATTCCTTCCTGGCTCCATGCTTTGGGAATTTGGACCAGGAGGGGATTTTGTGGAGCTGGGCTCCCCTGGGGAATATTCCTAGTGATGGATGCTACAGGAGTGCCAGTGATGAACGCTCAAGAATTTGGGGATTTCAGTGATAGAGGTTCAGGAATTCAGAGATTCATGTCCCAGGCTCATCCCACAGTGTGGGCAGGAGAAGAGGGAATTCTCTGCCCTGGTCAGGTGAGACTCCACCTGCAGAGCTTCCTCCAGCTCTGGGGTCCAACAGCACAAGGATGTGGAACTGCTGGAGCAGATCCAGAGGAGGCCATGGAGATGCTCCAGGCTGGAGCCCCTCTGCTCAGGAGCCAGGCTGGGAGAGCTGGGAATGTCCAGCCTGGAAAAGAGAAAGCTCCAGGGGAGAGCTCAGAGCCCCTTTCCGTGCCTAAAGGGGCTCCAGGAGAGCTGGAGAGGGACTTGGGACAAGGGATGGAGGGACAGGACATGGGGAATGGCTTCCCACTGCCAGAGGGCAGGGAGAGCTGAGATATTGGGAAGGAATTCTTCCCTGGGAGGGTGCTGAGGTGCTGGAATTTCTGGAGTAGCTGTGGCTGTCCTATCCCTGGCAGTGTCCAAGGACAGCTTGGACAGGGCTTGGAGCAACCTGGGATAGAGAAAGATGTCCCTGCCCATGGCAGGGGATTGGAACTGAGTGCCCTTCAAAAATCCCTTCCAATCCAAATTGTTTTGGGATTCCGTGACTCCAGTGGGGTTGGATGGCCATGGAGCAGGTTTGCACCACCTGGCAGTGGCTCAGTGAGGATTGGGATATTTAGGAATTTATCCCCATGAGGGTTGGAGTTGAAGAGAGAGATCTCCATCTTTCCACTGGCTGCCTGCAAATCTCCACTTTCCCAAAGAATTTGGGGACACACAAGGTGGAAAGTAGATCGTGAACGGATTTTATTTTCCTTGCTTTATCCATGAATTAACTTCTGTTCCCCCCCCCCCCCCTTCCTCTGGAGCAGAATAAGCTTTTGTTCAGGGCAATAAGCTGCAGAGATAGTGGCTGCTTTTGTTTATGTTTTCCATTTCCAGGCAAATCCCATTTCAGAACCCCCTGAACACCAGGCTGGGAACTGAACATCCCAACCAGAGCGAGCTGCGGTGGATGGAGGATCAGAATAGAAGATTGTTTTTCCACAGGGGACTGAACAGCCAGGGTTTGGCTTCTGATGTCCATCCAAAACACGTGGGTGGAGAAGGAATGCTCTGTTTTCAGTCAGCAGTGGAATCACTGGTTTAATTTTAGCCTCTCTGGAGCAAAGCTTGAAGGAAGGAGTTCCCAGAGCAAAGCACTCTATGGAGGAAGGGGAGAGGAGCTGGAGTCTCCATGTGGGCTCCAGGAATAGTGTGCCCCCAAACTGGTGCTGCTGAGCAACCAAAATTCATGGTTCTTCTTAAAAACCTGGATGTGACTCATCTGTGCACGTCAGGGGAAGCACTGGGACATTGTGGAGCTGTTGGGAGGACAAGGAGAAGCCATGGATCAAAAGGGGCTCCACCAATACACAGGGAACTTCAGTGGGTGAAATGGCAGGAAAAATTAGTCCCAGGAGGAATCAAGAAAGTTGAATTCCCTCTGTGACTTTTGGATGTGCATCAAGCTCTGTTTTGCTGAGTGGTGCCGCCCACAGAACTCCAGAGATCCAGCTGGGAGAGGGACCAGATCCAAAACAACCCCAGGAAGGTCTCAAAAATTCACCTCCTTCTTCCTGAACATCCTTCCCTCTCATCCAGGACTTGCAAAGGAGCATCTGATGCTGCTTTTCCCTCTGCTTTTTTCCAGCACATGGCTCAGATTGTCAGGAACAATTTGTTTTCCCTCTCTTTGGTGCTGCTGTGAAAGTTCCTGAAACCAAAAGGATTTGCAAATTTTTGTTGCAAGGAAGACCAGAGAGGCATGTCCTGCAAGGTGGGAATTTTGCAATGGGTTGTAACTGCATTAAATTGGGATAAAACCAGGTCCCTGGATGACCACATGCCCCTGGAAGAGCTGTGCTGGACGATGCTGAACATCCAAACCATATTCCCAATCCAAATATTTACAATTGGCAGTGATTGGATTTCTTTCTCAACCTTTCCAAGCAGGGAAAAGTCCAAGGCCCAGGTGGTTGGGGAGCAAAGTCCTCTCCCCTTCACAGCTGAAGTTGGATAAATACAAATGTTTTCACATGAACAAATATTTTTTAGGAATTCTGCCACGATTTCCTGGTGGATTGGAATGGAATTGGCAAGGGAAAAGCCGTGTTTCCATTGCTAGGATATAGTGGAGTCATATCAGAATCATGGAATGGTTTGGGATGGAAGGGACCTTCAAATTCTTCCTGTTCTACCCCCTTCCACTACCCCAGGCTGCTTCAAGCTCTTTCCAGCATGGCCTTGGACACTTCCACACTTCTCTGGGAATTCCATCCCAGCCCCTTATTACCCTCATAGGGAGGAATTTTTTCCCAAATCCCATCTCTCCCTGCCTTCAGGCAGTGGGAATCTATTCCCTGTGTCCTGTCCCTCCATCCCTTGTCCCCAGTCCCTCTCCAGCTCTCCTGGAGCCCCTTTAGGCACTGAAAAGGGCTCTGAGCTCTCCTTGGATCCTTCTCTTCTCCAAGTGAACATTCCCAGCTCTCCCAGCCTGGCTCCAGAAGGGGCTCCAGCCCTTGGAGCATCTTTGTGGCCTCCTCTGGATTTGTTGGGGACTCCAGAACTGGGTGCTGTGAGTCCCATTTTGCCATGGGATGTCACAGCCCCCACAGTCCCATTCCCACAGAGCAGAGGATTTAGGGCATGCTCAGATTAATTGATTCTGAGCTGAGGTTTTTGATCCATGGTTGGTCCTTCTGCAGCCATGGTATTGCCAAGTGAACCATCCTGAATTCAGTGGGTGAACACAGAGGAGAAAGAAGAGGATTTGTTCTCTGTCCCCACTTGAAATACCTTGGAAAACAATCCTGACTGGGAATGACAATGACATGGAAGCACAGAGATCATCCCTCTGGTTTCTCCCTTTCCCAAACACGTGGATCCAGCTCTGTGTGCAGCTCCTGCCCTGGCAGTGACACCAGAGGCAAGAAACATCCCCAAAAACAGACACCACAACAAAATCCCAGCACCCACTCAATAAATGACAGCAGCTTTTCCTTTAGGATCCTGCAGCCATTTGTTCTCTTGTTCCAGACATTTTCCTCTCTGTTTTCCATCTAACCCAGGAGACATCTCCTTCCCTTGAGCACCACTCTGGAGTCTTGCTGTTATCAGCAAAAAAATGTGAGTTGAGAGTTTGTTTGCCCTTGGGAAACACTTTTTTTTTTTTTTTTTTCCCTCCCATTTGAGTTAAAATAGGAAAAACTTTTTGGAGGAGAAGCAAATTTCTTCAGTGGTAAATAATTTCTGAGTTCCTCTTGGAGCTGGGGTTGTGTCTGTGGATTTCTGTAGGAATGAGAGGAAGGGTTTTTTTTAGTAGGGCTGGAGTGACAGGATGAGGGTTGATGGATTTAAACAGAAAGGGGAAAGGTTTAGGGTGGAGATAAAAAGAAATTGTTCACTATGAGGATGGTGAGATGCTGGATTGGGTTGCTCAGGGAAGAGAAGGAGAAGCAGAAGGAGAAGGAGAAGAAAAAGGAAAAGGAAAAGGAAAAGGAAAAGGAAAAGGAAAAAGGAAAAAGGAAAATTCTGCAGCCAGATCACATCCCATGAGTCCAGATGGTGCTGGCACAGCAAGGAATGGGTCACTCACCTCCAGACTCTTTCCTTCCCAATCCTTCAGGAAAAGGATGCAGGGAGCAACTACTGACCTTGGGACTACACAGGTTTTAAACCTTCACTCTCTTGATTTTCCACTTCCTCCTGTATTCTCTCCCTCTTTTTTTACACTTTAATTAAGGCATCTCTCTGAAATCTTGACACAACGATCCAACTGAGGCTCATGAGTGCAGGAGGATATTCCAGAGAAGCTGTGGCTGCCCCATCTCTGGAATTGTTCCAGGCCAGGTTGGATGGGGCTTGGAGCAACCTGGGGACAGTGGAAAGTGTCCCTGCCCAGGTGGGGGATGGAATTCCATGACTTTGAACCATTCCATGATGTTCCACACGTTCTGTTCCTGCAAATGGATCCCTGGCAGTACTTGGGTGTTTCAGGATCCAGGGATCCTCTGACACACTTGTCACTGGATCTGCACTGGGATAATGTTTTAGGACATTGAAAGGATTTATTTTTGGGCTGAACGAGACAATTTAATTCCTCTTCCATGTGTTTCCTTCCCTGGGATATTTACTCACACCCAAAACCCTGCACATGCTTTTTTTTTTTCTTTTTTTTTTTTCCTCCCCTCTTTTTAAAATAATTAAATTAGACTTTCAAAGTGTCATAGAAACTTACTGCTGTGAATTAAAAGTGCCATGAATTCTTTTAGGATATGTTGTTTGTGACAGGAATGGGCTGGAAAGCCAGGAAAAAAAAAAAAAAAAGGTTTGTTTTAATATTTTAACATCCTTATCTCTCCTTTGCCCTTTGCACAAATCCCAGGGGAGATTCCTGCCAGCTGCTTGTCCCGAGGCAGGATGCTCCTCTTTATTCCCTGGAGAAAATCCAGTTCATGCTTCAAATGCTTCTCCTCCTCCTTTGGACATCCCCATCCCAAATCTCTCTCAATGGAAAACATCCCAGAATGACCCTAAGATCCTCCAAACTTTGCATTTTTTTCCGTACAAAATTTGGTGCAAATTGGTAAAACAGCTTTGACTTTGCCTTTTCCCGAGGTTGGTTTTTGTGGGAGTGGTGGATCCACGGCTTCCCTGGGTTAAAAATGAGCTTTTCCTCCACGTGTGCTGAATTAATTTCAATTCAGAGCAGCTCTTTCTGAGCTCATTTATGCAAAGCACTCGACTCCCTGTGCCAGCACAAGGGAGGGAAGGAGCAGCTGGCAGTGGAGGAGGATTTTTTTGGCACAAGTGCCAATTCCTGTCAGTTAAAAGCCATTATGAAACTCTGGGTGGGATTTGAGATCGATTGAAGCTGATCTGAGGCCGCCCAAAGGGAGGAGATCTGTCATTCCTGCCTGCCTGCTTCCCAGCCTGTTCCCATGTGTGCAACACTTGGAAAAAAAAAAGAGAGGATTTGAGGTGGTTTTTTTAGCAGTTTTAGGGTTAGACTCTCAAAATTCTTTGTATTTTGAAGCTTTTTCTCCCAAAATAATTTATCCCAACAAGCTGGTTCTTCCCATATTCCCCTTCAAAATGCTACAAAGCACCATAAATAATTTACTAAATCTCTCTTTCCAAGCAGGGAAATTGTGGGGTCATCCCAGAGATGTGATTTGATCCCCAGGAAGTGAGATATCCCAAGGGACAGTGTCTGTTTTGAAGGATTTGAGGTTGATAATGGGTTGCTTTTCCAAAAGTTCCATCCTGGTGTCGTGTTGCTCCAGCTCCTTGTCTCAGCTTTTTGTTCCCTGAATAATTTTAGGCTGGAGTTTTATCTCCTTTGCAGACTTGAGGCTTTGCTGCTCTTTGTTTATGGGGTTCACTCCCTCAGGGAAGAACAAAATTATTTGGAAAACAAGCTCCTTGAGGATTTTCTTCACCTCCACAACTAAATTTGAAGCTTTAGGACTGATTTTCCTGTGAAATATTTTTTAAAAGGACAGCCAAAGTGTGGGAAATAAGGAATCACGAGGCTGATGGGTGGAATTAACATTTCCTTGCTGGAGATTTTCCTTTGGATCACCAGGAAAATCTTCCCCTCATGCCTGGCTGTGGGAAGACACTGATGATGGGAGAAGGGACAGGGGATGGGGACAGGGACAAGGGACAGCTGGACCAGGTTAATACAGGAGATACCTGGAGAATTCTGGAATGGTTTGTGTTGGAAAAATCCTTGAAGATCATCCCATTCCAATCCCTGTCATGGGTAGAGACACTTTCCACTATCCCAGGCTGTTCCAAGCCCTGTCCAACCTGACTTTGGACACTTCCCAGCTTCTCTGGCAATTCCATTCCAGCCCCTCATCATCCTCATAAGGAATAATTTTTTCTAATATCCCATCTAACCCATCTAATTGTCAGTTTGAAGCCATTCCCTGTGTCCTGTCCCTCCATCCCTTGTCCCAAGTCCCTCTCCAGCTCTCCTGGAGCCACTTTAGGCTCTGGAAGGGGCTCTGAGCTCTCCCTGGAGCTTTCTCTTTTCCAGGCTGGACATTCCCAGTTCTCCCAGCTTGGTTCCAAGATTTCCAGTTTCCAAGTAAATAAAATGTGTTTAACAGGTCTTGGTAATTGCAGCCTCTGTGAGCCTTGGGAGCTGCAGCTGTGGATAAAGAAAAGAGGAAGAAATTTGGGATAAAATATCACCCAAACCCCAATCCAATGGAACATGGAACCAATGGACCAGGGAGAGGGGGAGAAACAACCAAGGCTAGGAAAAGGAAAAATTGGCTCCCACTTTTCTGTAAATAATTCCAATATTTTGGCTCAGTTTGTAGATCAGGTTCTTTTACACTGTGTGGGAGAACCTTTTTTTGGGGCAAATCATAGGAGAAATGCTGCAGCCACCTGATTATTGGGAGATGGGGACAGCTGGACCAGGCTGGGATGGGGACAGGAGAAATGGGGACAGGCTGGGATGGGACAGGAGAAATGGGGACAGCTGGATCAGACTGGGATGGGGAAAGGAGAAATGGGGACAACTGGATCAGGCTGGGATGGGGAAAGGAGAAATGGGGACAGCTGGATCAGACTGGGATGGGGAAAGGAGAAATGGGGCCAGGCTGGGATGGGGAAAGGAGAAATGGGGACAGCTGGATGAGACTGGGATGGGGCAGGGGATGGCTGGATAAGGTTGTGGAAGGAACAGCTGGTCCAGACTAAGATGGGAACAAGGGACAGGGAGTGTCAGGAAAATCAAGCCACAAATAGCAGAGGTTTATGTCTAAAAAGGAGACAGATGAGTATTTATACTTTATTTGAATAAAGGGAGAGGCCATGGAGTATTCCCCTGGGATCTCTCAGATTTTTGGAGGATGGAGCCTCACTTTTATCCTAATTCCTGGCCTCATTTCCCTCTTTCCCCCCATTGAGAGGCACAGACTTCCCAGAACTCCTGATACCTAAGATTCCCCTTTAATGTATAACCCTCCCTTTAATTTTTAATTCTTATGAAATTCATGGCTTCCCCCATTGCCTCTTTCAATATCCAATTTCATTTACCAGCAAACCTACACTTTGTTTGTAAAGACAAATACCATTTTTTCCATTCATCAATCAATGGAATCCCATTGTTTTTTATCTCTCAGCTTTAGTCTTATCTACACAGCTTGTTGTAAAGACACATCCATCATTCCTCTCAGGGAGGGATTGGTGACAGTTGGACCAGGCTGAGATGGGGACAAGGACTGGTGACAGCTGGAAGGAACAGGGGCTGGTGACAGTTGGATCAGGCTGAGACTGTAACAAGGGACAGCCGGGCTATGCCAGGCCGGGGACAGAGGCCGGGGACAGCCAGGCCGAGCTGGGTTAGGCCCAATCCCAGGCCCGGGCTCAGTTTAGGCCGCGCTGGCCCGTCCCCGTTGCCAGGCAACGGTCGCGGACGTCACGTGACCGCCCAGGAGCGCTCACGTGGGTCCGTTGGCGGCGGGCGGCGCCGGTTGATGACGTCACGGCGCCGCGGGGCCGTGCGGGAGCGCTGCGGGAATGGAGGAACGGGAGCGGCTGTGCCGGGAGATCCGAGTGCTGCAGGGTGCGGGGATCGGGGGGATCGGGAATGGGAGCGGCTGTGCCGGGAGATCCGAGTGCTGCAGGGTGCGGGGATCGGGGGGATCGGGAATGGGAGCGGCCGTGCCGGGAGATCCGAGTGCTGCAGGGTGCGGGGATCGGGGGGATCGGGAATGGGAGCGGCCGTGCCGGGAGATCCGAGTGCTGCAGGGTGTGAAGGGATCGGCGAGGACACCGAGAGGATTTGGGGAAAAAGGGAATGAGGAAAAGTGGTCGAGGTCGGGAAACGGAGCGGCTGCTGCAAGGGGAGCTGGGAGGAATGTGAGAAGCTGGAGGAGGGATAAGGGGAAATTTGGGCAGCTTGGGGGGTGGCACGGTGTTTAAAGGGAATTTTGGGAATTTGTGACAGGACCTGGGGAGTTGGTGGGGGGGGAGGGACAGGCTGTGGAAAGGATGTTGGATTTTAGGGAAGGATTGGGAGGGAGTGTGAGTGGGTTGGGGATGCAGAAGATCCCAGAGTGCTGAGAGAAGGAAGGAACGGGGAGAAAAAGGACTCAGGAGTTTTGGGAGAAGAGGGAAGTGATCCAGAGAGTGCTGGGAAAAGGTGGAAAGGGAAAAGACCCAGGCTGATGGAGCACTGGGGGATTTTGGGATCCCCACACCAGGGAATTCCCACAGTGTTGCTTTCAGCAGGATCTGGGACTCTCCTGGCTTTGGGGAGGGGCTTTTCCCCATCCCACAGCCCTGGGCTGGGAGCACAGAGGTGGATTGTGTATCCATGTGCCCTTCCCAAGCTCTGGAAGGCACCAGAGCTTATTTTAGCACCAAATCTCTCTATTTTTATCCTTCAAGGTAATTTTCCTCCTTAGTGAGGCCACAACCTCCAGTCAGGACTTGGGATTTGCTTCTCCAGGAGCTCCTCCGTGGGGGAGTGATGAGAGGGAGGGAAGAGTCCTTGCTTTTCCATGAGGAATGTGCTGACTCAGCTCTCCCAGCAGCTCCTTGACCTCGGTGAAGGAAAAACTCTGCCTGAAATACCAGGCTCCAAATTCCTTTGGGAATCATTCATGGGAAAGGTTTTCTAAACACTGAGGCTGGACAAGGGCAGAAATTCCTGAATTAACAGGGATGGTGGTGG
This sequence comes from Erithacus rubecula, assembly GCF_903797595.1. NCBI lineage: Eukaryota > Metazoa > Chordata > Aves > Passeriformes > Muscicapidae > Erithacus > Erithacus rubecula. The sequence continues at coordinate 138,249,904 of NC_136689.1, forward strand.
CTTCCAGAGGGATACAGCAGCAAAGCCTTGGAGTGTTGCTGCTTTGAAGGGAAGCAAGGAAGGGAATTTGGGAAGGGTCTGGAGCACCAGGAGCAGCTGAGGGAGCTGGGGGCTCATCCTGAAGAAAAGGAAGTTCTGGGGGAATCTGGTACAGGAGGGTGAAGTTAGGTGGGATGAGGATCTGCCAGGACACAGGGAATGGCTTCCCACTGCCAGAATGTAGGGATAGATGGGATATTGGGAAGGAATTCTTCCCTGTGAGGGTGGTGAGGGTGAGAGCCTGTGTCTGCCCCTGGATCCTTGGAAGTGCCCATAGCCAAACTGAATGGGGCTTGGAGCAACCTGTGGAATCCAGGGATATGGCAGTGAAGTGGAACCAAGTGTCCTTGAATATCCCTTCCGACCCAAACCATTCCTGGATGCTGTGATTCCATGCCTTTTCCTTCCACCCTGGCTCATCCAAAACCTGAGTGATGATGTAATTCCAGCACAGGGAAAAGCAGCTCTGTGCTGCTGTCACATTCCCACGGGATCAGGGAATTAATTAATGCTCTGTCTTCTATTCCACAGGTCTCATCAACAGCCACAGGAACATGCACGGGAACGTCCCACGCCCGGCGCCCTTGGCTCCTCCAAGGTGGAGCAACCCCCACCAGCCTGGCTACACCAGGAGAGGAGCCTTTTCCACCAGGTACCCCCAGCAGGCTCCCAGGAATTTCCACCCACGCCAGACTCACTCCTGGAGGAAAAAATATTCCCTGGATAACCGGCTGCCGGGATCGGGGTATGACGGTGCTTCCAGCACTTCCTCCCAGGGTTTTGGGAGCCTTGGGGACAGCCAGACTCCTGAGCCACCAGAATCATCCCCAGAGAGGCACGTGGATTTCACCACAGATGGGAACATTGTTGTGGATATCCAGGTGCCACAAAGGGCTGGCCAGGAGAATGTGGGTCCTTACGGCGATTTTTCCAGGCGGGAAGCGGTGGTGGCTCCTTCAGTGGATGGAAATATCCAGAAACCTCTTCTCCAGAAGGAAGAGAGACCTTCTCTATCCATTTCCTTCAGTTCCACGTCGAGGACTGTGTGCCTGCCTGGAAATGGAGCTGGGAGCTCCTTTTCTGCCTCTGGCAGCAGCAGTGAAAGTGCCGTGGCGCTGAAGTCGGAGCCACAAAATCCTTTGGAATTGCCAGGTCAGGAGCCAACCCAGCACTTGGCACGGATCAAGGCAGAGCCACCCTCTCCAGGGCATCCAAGTGGTGAGGAAGTCCAGGATTCTTCCCTACATCTCAAACTCTTTGGGAATGCTGAGACGCTCTCTCGACCTGCTCAGGCTGAGGTGACTCTGGTGAAGAGCAGATTTCCCGTAATTCCCAAAGCTCCTGCTCTCCAAAAAGCTGCCTCAGCACCCACCTCCAGCAAATCTCAGAAATTCAGGAAAAACAACTACACCTGGGTGGCAAACCCTGGGAAAAGCTCTCGGATTGTGAAGAGGTGGGCGAGCCCTCGAGCCGAAAATTCCAAGAAGGGAATTGCGGGAACGGACAAAAGTGCTAAAATCTCCCCCAAAACAGATTTGGGAGCGAAGGTAAAGAAGTTGGGATTGCAATCCAAGCTGGGGGTTTCTCCCAGTAAATATAAGTGGAAAGCCACCAGCTTGCAGACTTTGCCTTCCACTTCCAAGTCAGCATTCCAGTGGAGATCTGAGGACCAGAAGCCTCCAGCCCCAAATATCCCTCGAACCACCTCTGTCCCAGCTCCAAGCACGGCATCTGTTGTTCCCAGTGGGATGAAATCCTTTGGAGAGGCTGCCCTGTCCAGTTACAAAGTGAAGAGTAGGACAAAAATCATCAAGAGGAAAGGGAATGTGGGGTAAGATGTTAGTTTGGATTTTGTATCCGTGGATTTCATGTTAAGTTGTGGCTGGGGGAGGAATTCCACTGAGGGTTGTTGGGTGCTGGAGGATTTATGGAATCGTGGAATGGTTTGGGTTGAGCCCTGTCCAAGCTGGCCTTGGACACTTCCAGGGATGGGGCAGCCACAGCTTCTCTGGGAATTCTATTCCAGGGCCTCACCACCCTCCCAGGGAAGAATTTCTTCCCAATATCCCATCTAATTCCGCCCTCTGGCAGTGGGAAACCATTCCCTGTGTCCTGGAACCTTATCCTTTGTCCCAAGTCCCTCTCCAGCTCTCCTGGCACTGGAAGGGGCTCTGAGCTCTCCCTGGATCCCTCCCTTCTCCAGGCTGGACATTCCCAGCTCTCCCAGCCTGGCTCCAGAGCAGAATGCCTCCAGCCCTTGGAGCATCTCCATGGCCTCCTCTGGATTTGCTCCAGCAGCTCCACATCCTCCTGATGTTGGGTTATCCAGAGCTGGATCCTGTGAATCCCTGTGGTCACCTCCTCACTTCCTCACTCAGCAAAGGAAGCTGCATCTTCCTTGATTTAATTTCAAATTGTTGTAATTGTTGTGTTGATTCCTGGATCTGTTTCCCAGATCCCTTCAGTGCTTCCTTGCCTTGCCCTCCTGCTTTGCCTGGAAAACCATCAATGGGTGGATTGTGCTGGGAAAATGACCTTGGAGCAGCCTGGAGAAGCTGGGAATGTTTGGGATTTTTTGGCAGTTCAGGGAGACCTCTCAGACCTTGGTAAATTCCAGCAGAATCAGGGAAGGGATCATTCCCCTCTACTGGGCACTGCTAAAGCTCCTCAAATCCTGGGGGGAGGATATTGAGAATCTGGAGCATATCCAGGGTTGAGAATGGAGCTGGGAAAGGTCTGGAGCATCAGGAGCAGCTGAGGGAACTGGGAGGAGAAAAGGAGGCTCAGGGGGAACCTTCTGGCTCCCTAAATTCCCTGACAGGAGGGGACAGCCTGGAGGGATCAGGATCTCCCAGGGGACAAGGGACAGGAAATGAGGAAACAGCCTCAAACTGCTCCAGGGGAGGTTTAGTTTGTATATTGGGGAAACTGCTTCCCCTAAAGGGTGGTCAGGCATTGGGATCCCCATCCCTGGAGGGATTTAAGATCCCTGTGGACGTGGAACTTGGGGACATGGTCAATGGTGACCTTGACATTGATGGGAAATGCTTGAACTTGACAATCTCAGCCACCTTTTCCAAGCTGAACAATTCCATGATTCCATGATTCAATCCCTCACATCTGTTGAACAGAAAGTAATGAGTAAGTATGGCTGTCAAACACCTCATTCTCCATCTGTTCCTTGCCAGGAATTCCTCACATTTACCCATTTCCTTGGAATTTTTTTGTTGCAGAGCTTCTCCTCCCCGTTCACCCAGAGGAAAATTCCAGTGGGATTTAACCCCTCTTAGATCCTTGAAGAAGAACACCAAGAACATTTTACTCACTTCCCTCCTCCCTCCTAACTCTGTGACATTCCCTTTCCCAGTTCCCCCACGGATAAGAAGAACATCTCTCCCACCACAGCTCTGAAGAGCCGTTTCCACCTCCGGAGGAGAAATTCCACCCGGGGAAAACCTTCGGTGCCGGCGAAGCGCTGCTCGCCCCGGGGGCTGCTGCAGATTTCCAAGCACAGGCTCTGCAGGATGCCAGCCACCAGGACACAGCTGGCCACCAAGGAAGGTAGGAACAGGCATTCCCATTCCTTAACTCCGTGCAGTGATGATTCCAAAAAGTTGTTGAGTCCTCCTGGAGGTGTTGTTGGTCATGGAGTAAACACTGAGGAGGAGTTTGACTCCGTGTTGTCCTTTGGCAGCATCACATAAAAATTGTTTCCTGCTTTTCCTGGGATTTCCCTGGATTTTCAGGAAGGAAGAGGTTGGCATAGGCAGGAATGCACAGTCTCTCACCTGTATCTCAGTGCTGTGTCCAGTTTTGGATCTAATTTGCTTACAACACCAGTAATTAGTGGAATGCTGAATCCATCGTGTTTGGGAACAGGGAATTTGCATCCATGTCTTACTTCCTTGGAGCTTAGAGTGGCACCTCCACGTGTCTGGAATGTTGTTGGGATGTTCTTCTGTTCCCTAGGGATATTTTTATGGATAAAAGGCTTCCCCCACCTGGGATTCAGTTGTTTCAGATGGATATGAGGCACATTTTCCCTGTGGCCCTGTGAAATTCCCTGTGAGAGGGGTTTGGATCAGGCATAGCTAGGATTTGTCTCCAGATATATTTTGGGATTATTTGGTGTTCAGGCAGCTTCACTGAGATGTTGTTGAGGATTTTGGACAAGGGGAAATGGCTTCTCATTGTCAGATGGGAAATTGGGAGGGAATTCTTCCCTGGGAGGGTGGTGAGGTGCTGGAATGGAATTTCCAGAGCAGCTGTGGCTGATCCCTGGAAGTGACCATAGCCAGGTGGGATGGGGCTTGGAGCAACCTGGGATAGTGGAAAGTGTCTCTGCCCATAGTAGGGGTGTGGAATTCCATGATCTGAGTTCTTCCAACCCAAATCATTCCATGATTCTATGAAAAGACAGAAAGCTCTGGAGACTTGGAGCAATTTGGGATTGCTACAGCATTTTTACCTCTGAGGGACTTGAGGCAGTGATGATTCCAGGGATATCAATTTGTTTGGAATCTCAGTTCCTTGGTTGAAGGCAATATTCCCATACTGAAATCTTGATTTTAACTGGATAGGAATGAGAAAATAAAGCAGGAATGTGGTTTTGTTACAGGCTTGGCAAATAAGGTTGGAGAATGGAAGGAAAAAAAAGGGAATAGGTGTGGAAGTGACCTTGTGAGAACAGGGAGTTTATTACCCCCTCCAAAAGTGAATCCAATTATCCAGCTTTTCCTGGCAGATGCTTCTCTGTGTGGCACCTTCTCCTTTGCAGAGAAATTCAGGAAGAGCCCAGATTGCCTTGAAATTCCCTCAGTGAATTTTGGATTTGCTCCCTTTGATTAGAATTGACTTTCTGGATTTGAATCTTTTTGTACTTCAAGATTTTTCTTGGAGAGCTTCAATCCCAGGCAGAGGATTTGCACCTTCATGTGTTGGAATTTTCTTAAACTCTGGGTTTGGAAAGCTGTGGAATTATTGTTCCTCCCTGCTCCAGGACTCCTGTGCTTTTTTTTTTTTTTTTTTTTTTCTCCCAGGTTTAGCAAGAAAAGATTATTGGATGATGGATTGGGCAGGGACATTCCCAAGTCTGGGAGGTCCTGGATGCTCACAGGGATTGGAATAATTCCCACATGCCCCATGTTCCCTCTAAATGTATAATTATGGATGTGGTGCCAGTGTCCACAGGGAGCTGGGAATAATGAAGTTTTGTGGATTCAATTCCTGGCTCCCAGATTATCCAAGAGGTTTTGGGAGTTTATTTTGGTTTCTTTTGGAGCAAAGTGTGGATTTTAATCCCAGCAGAATGTTGTAGATATTGAAGTGGTGGAATTTCCAGTCTTTTCCATTTCTCCTTGGACAGGTGTGAGGGAAGTAAATGGGATTACTGGGATGCACTGGGAGCAGGAATGGGGCAGGGAAGTGGATCCATTTCTGGGATCACACTGCAGGGAAAGACAGAGGGGAGGAATGTTCCCAACATCCTACATGGTGGTGTGGCTGGAAAAGCTGGATCAGCCCCTTCTGTCCCCATGGATGTGGAGCCTGTGGTGACACAGCCTGGCTGGTTTCCTGTTTGTCCTGTTCCACAGGATTTTGGGATCTGTGACACAGCTCCATGGGCTGTAAAAAGACATTGTTCCTGCTTTTCCCAAATCCTGGTCTCTCTCCTGACTTTGCAATTCCCTTCTTGGACCCAAATGGATCTGTTTGGTCTCATCAGTAGGGAAGCTCTTCCAGCCATTGTTGAGTGTTGAATTGGGGTTGGTGTTTGCCAATGCTCTGTCCAGAGGCACTTCCCTCTGTGGGAATTTTATTTAGGGATCAGAGAGCAAATGAAAAGTGGCAGATTGATAGGAATTTCCTTGAGATTATTTGTGCTGTTTCATGAGAGATCTGCCTGCAGCTCTTATCAATTAATTCCAAAATACTTGATTAGGTGGAATGTTTAATAACAGCTCAGATACTGGAGTGTGTCCCAAATGGAAGTTTTTTTTCCAGTGGGATGGTGGAGCAAGGAGGAAGTTCCAGGTCAGGCTGCTTCCCTCACCTCTGGGATCCTCAGGGATGTGATGGAAGAAGGATAAAAGGTGGTGGTTGTTTCTCTCCTGATCCAGGGAAAAGCTGGAGGACCAACAAGGATCATCAGGGTCTTGGGTACCACTTGGTTAAAACCATGGAATTATTTGGGTGGGAAGAGACTTTGGAGATCATGGAATTCCAACCCCTGCCATGGGCAGGGACACTTGCCACTATCCCAGGGTGCTCCAAGCTCCATCCAAGCTGGCCTTGGACACTTCCAGGGTTGGGGCAGCCACAGCTTCTCTGGGAATTCCATTTTAGCACTTTCCCACTCTCACAGGGAAGAATTCATTCCCAAATCCCATCTATCCCTGCTCTCTGGCAGTGGGAAGCCATTCCCTGTGTTGTGGCACTTCAGGTCCTTGTCCCAAGTCCCTCTCCAGCTCTCTTGGAGCCTCTTTAGGCTCTGAGCTCTCCCTGGATCCTTCTTTTCTCCAGGCTGGACATTCCCAGCTCTCCCAGCCAGTCTAAATGCCAAATAAGCTTTTTGTCCATGTCCTGTCCCATCACCTTGGGAATCCTTTATCTGCTATCTCCAAATTGAAGATGAACTATTCCCAAAAGTTCAGGGATGGCATCTTTCTCATGGGTTTTGAGGAAAAACACCAACTTCTGAGGTTTCACTGGTCCAGGTGTGATAACAGTGGAATATTCCTGCTTTTCCCATCCTAAAAGTCCCATGCCAGGGGATACACTTTTCCAACAGCTTTTTCCTATCTTTATCTGGGATTTCTTGCAGGATGAGGCTTATTCCCAACTTAATTGTTGATGACAAACAAGTGAGTTCTGGTAGTTGGAAACTTTTCCTCACCATTCCTTGGCTCATCCTGCTTGGGCACCCGAGCTGTCATGTCTTACTCCCAGCATTTTTTCCTTGGAAAAAACTAGGAATAAGTGCTTCAAAGGAAGATTTATTGATTTTTTTCCCCTAATTAATTTTAATATCAGAGATGTAGCAAGTGTATGGATGAGAATGAGAGTGAAAACATGTGGGAAAATTGGGATATTTTGCAGGAAAATCAGGGGACTTTTCCAGGAGAATTGGGGATTTTGGGAAGTGCACACAGCCCTGCAGAGGGCACTCGTGCTTCTCCCATCACCTCAGTCCACCTTTTTCTGGTTATTGATGGCCTAATTTCGTCTTTATGTGAAAGAAAGCAGATCTGGAGTAATTTGCAGCAATAACCTGCTAATGCCGGGCCAGTATCAAAATTCCCATGTTCATTCCCGGTGGCAGATAAAACACTAATATATAATTATCCTTGCAAATTGGATTGTTTTAAATAACCAAAAGGCTACGGCCGGGGAGAAAACCATCCCATTTCCCTGGAGTTCCTATTGCAGGGTAATTGCTGCGTTCAATCAATTTCCTTGGCATTAGAAATTCCATCACAATCAACATTAAGCTTTATTCATTGTGATGGCAAAGAGCCGGATCATTTCTCCTCTTTTCCTTAACTGGCAAAATTAATCAGGGAAAAGATTTTAAACATTTACCCGTGCGAAAGAGGTCAGCTCTGCCACTATATTGCTCAGCAGATAAGGGGGCTAATAAAAAGAAAATTGAATTACTAATGATCGCCAGGAACAGAGTATATAAAACCTGGCAATCGCCCGGTGCAGGAAAAAAAAAAAGGGAATCAATTTTCTCCGGACAAGGTGCGCTCGTTTTTTATTTTGGCTCATATTATCAGCAATTTAATTGGAGAGAGCATAAACAGGAGGAAACAGTTAGGGAATAATGAGGCTGGAGGTGTAAAAATCCTGCAGGATAGATGCTGGACACAATTTATTTGGCACAACAGATAATCACTTTAATTGAATCCAAAAGTGCAGCGTTCAGCAGCGCCGGCTCCGCGCCTCGCCCGGGGGGATCATGGAATATTACAGAGGCTCCTCTGTGTCTTTTCCACCTCTGTAATGTCCCCTTCCAGGCAGGACTGCTCTGGGATTGCTCCAGCATGGTCACAGCTGGCTGAGAGCAGGAGATGGAGAAAGCAGGAGGGAGATTCTCCAGGGACTTTTCCTTATTTATGTTGTTTGTTCCTTAAATAATTCGGTGCTTGTTGTGTTGGATGGTTCTGTGTGAGATGGGTTGTGTCCTGCTTGGGGTGAACTTGGAATTGTGGAATGGTTTGGATTGGGAGGGACCTCAAGGATCAACTTATTTGCTCTGAGTTTAAAGCCTAGCTCCCTTTTTCCTGCTGTGATCTCCAAGTCTGGGTATTAAAGGAACTTCTAAGGAGCATTTGGATTTTTTCTTGGGAGGGGTGGGTGGTTCATCCTGGAATTTAGATCCCAGAATGGTTTGGGTTGGAAGGGACCTTGAAGATCATCCAATTCTACCCCCATGCCATGGGCAGGGACACCTCCTATTATCCCAGGTTGTTCCAAGCCCTGTCCAGCCTAGTCTTGGACACTTCCAGGGATACAGGGGCAGCCACAGCTTCTCTGGGAATTCTATTCTGGTTCCTCACCACCCTCCCAGGGAAGAATTCCTTTCCAATATCCCACTGAACCTTCTCTCCTTCAGCTTAAGTAGATGGGGAATTGTTGCAATTCCTCATCTGTGGCTGTGAAACTCTGTGACCAGAGGAGGAATAATTTGGGAGCACATCCTTGTTGGATCCACTACATCCAACCTGGTTTTGTGTTGCTTCCCTTGAAAATATTCCTTCCCTGCTTATCTTCCCCTTTCTCCTGTTTCAGACTGAGATAAACCAGTGGTTTGTGTTAATCAGCTTCCTCCTTTTCCTGTGTTGCCACCCCAGTGTTAAAACTGCCAAACAGAAGGAATCCTGTTTGTTTTCCTATCTTCCTAAAGAGAAATCCCACAGGATTCAGAAAACCTGCTTCACTCTGCATCTGCAGCTCTTTACTGTCAGAATCACCCTCCAAAAATCCCCTAAACTCTCATTTTTCTCCTCCTCACTCCACAGGATGTGACACGAGGGGGTCGGGGTGGGCAAGGAGCGTTTGCTTGGAAAAATGCTGGAGGCAAAAGTGGCAGGAGCTGCTTTGCATTGCTCAGGCAAGTAAAGGGGGTGTAAATGGTGAGGAGCAAGTTATGGGTGGCATCCAAATGCTCAGCTGCTGATAATTTTATCGACACCGTGTGTTTGGATCCCTCAGGCAGCTCTGAAAAACTCAGCCCTGGATTTTATACCCTCTCCTATTGTTTTTTTTTTGATGGTTGATTCCCAGTGGGATAGCAGCTGAGGGAATTTTGGAGGTTTTTTTCCCTTGTTTTGTGTTTTATTTTATTTTTGTTAGTAGCATGAGGTTTTGCTGCCTGTTGTGGTGATGCCTCTGATTGCATTATGGTCGAGTTAAGCTCTTGATCCCTTCCCTCAGGGAATCCCTTGGATCTCACACAGATCTCAAACTTCATCACATCTTTTTCTTCTCTCCATCATACTCCCATTTCCCCAAACTTCTTCCAGCTAATCCAAACCCTTCCAATATCACCACTCTTTTGTCCCACCTCACTTTGACCTTGCCTGGAAATCATTCCATTGCCATCTCTCTCTTCCCTCTGCCTTGTCCTTGGGGGGCAGGGGTGGAGCATGGCTGGTGAGGTGGCTCCTCACTCCTTCAGGAATTGGGAAAAGTTCACATTCTTGGCTCTCTGCCGGCCCCGGTTACGTCAGCGGTCGTAAGTGACGGTTTTGGGTTTCCTCTTGACTTGGCATTTCCAGGTGACTCGTCCCAAGCTGCAAGAGGAGCTGCAGGCATGGGGCCAGGATTGGGAATTCTCTTTGCAGGGCTGTCTTTTAAAAATAACAACCTGCTGGGAGCGAGGGGATGGGCCATGCTCAAGGAAATGTTGGATTTAGGATCGGGGAGGTTGGCGACTGTGACAGAGGGAACATCTAGAGAGAAATGGGGATCCTGAAGGTGACAATTCCTGTGTGCAGCTTTCCCTGCAGAGTTTTACCTGCACACTCAATTTGTTGTGGAAGCCACGTCCCTGGAAGTGTTCCAGGCCAGGTTGGAGCAGCCTGATCCAGTGGAATCTGTCCCATTTCAGGGAGATGACATTGAAGATCTCTCCCCACCCAAAGCATTCCATGTTTTAATGAAAGTCACCTCTCAATCCCTATTTTAGGGAGTTTTACCTCAATATTTTTACCTCAGTCCCTATTTTAGAGCCTCTCCTGTGCAGCTCCAGCTCTGTTGGATTGGGAAATTCCATTGGTAGCCAGCAGCTCTTTGGGGAATAGTCTATTTATACACTAATAGCAAAAATACTTGGCTTTGGGGCTGGATGAGATCCTTCCATTGGCTCTGACCCTTGATATTTCCAAGTCTGTGGGGGGCTTTGTTTGAGACTCCAAACCTTTCAGGGATGGCATGGTGTGGAATTAAAATAGACAGGGAAAAAAAAAAACAGAGGGGAAAAGAAAATGGGAAACAGAGCAGGAGGTGCTGAACTCCTCATTTGGCCTCCTGGGGCTTGCCTGACCTTAAATATTTCTAGGGATGGAGCATCCACAAATTCTCTGGGCAACCAGGACCTCACCACCCTCACAGGGAAGAATTTCTACCCAATATCCCACCTGAACCTACTCTCAATTTGAAGCAAATCCCCCCTTATCCTGTCACTCTGTTCTCTTGGATACAGATATTTATCTTGGAAACAGATATTTATTTGTCCATGGAATGCTTTGGCTTGGAAGGGACCTTTAGGAGTCTCCTAATCCAACCAAAAAATAAGCTTTTAAATGAGTTTTGGACTTGCTGCTTGGAATTGGGCAGAATTTCAGGGCTGATCCCTCTTATCCCTCTGTGTGTCTTTCCTAAAAATAAATAAATAAATAAAAATAAGGGAAATAGAAGTGGGTGTTTAAGGCACATTAAGAAAACCCCCATAACTGAAAAGTGACAATGAGTCCCTTTTCCCTGTTTTTATTCCCTTGCTTTTGCTATTTTCTCCCATTTAATAAACTGTCTGATGGTATTCCCAGCACAGTCACAGTTGGAATTACTGATGCCAGCGTGGATGATTGGAGTATCCTCCACTGCTCTGTCAGGATTCCCAAAATCCCGCCCTGGCAGATGCTCAATTCCCTGTAAAACCTGTGTAGGTTTCTCTGTTCTGCTTTTTGCTTCCAGTTCTTTCCCAAATCCCAGTTTGCAGCCTTATTTTTTAAAATTTTCTCATAGAAATCTTCCCATTTGATTTTTCCCCTGTAACGACTCGGAAGCATCGTAGGGAAATTCCTCTCCCTGGCTGCTGAGCTGAGTTAAGCCCTTCATTCCAGGACTTGCTAGATCCATGTGCTTTAAAAAGCACTGGAAATGAGTAAAAACCCCTTGGAATACAGAACAGATGCCAGAGAGCACCTGGAATAAGGGATTTGTGCACTCGGCAGCATCTCCCGAGTCCTACAAAACTCTGCTGTTCCAGCAGCTTTGCCAGAGTTTCTGCTTCAGCCTGAGGGATGGGGAAATGCCTTGACTTGACTTGTCAATGGGAATTTTGCTGTCATTCCTCAGGAAATTTGAGTTCAAGGAACGTTTTCTCCTCCCCTGTGCCCCTGGATAATCCCCACGCCTGCGGTTTTCGGGGGGCTGTTTCTATTTTGGATTGTTGGGAGCTGTGTCAGGTGGGGATTTTGTGTGGATGTGTGGATGGGATGGGCTCCAAAGCTGATCCCATGTGTTATCAGCCTTTAAGCTGCCCTCAGGGGCTCTTCCATTGGAAAAGGGCACAGGAATTCCTGGAGATTTAGTGTGGGCTGTAAACTCCAGTGCTGGTTGCAATGGGAAACTCTGTGTTGTTCCTCAGGGCACCAGCAAATGTCCTGGGACATCTTGTCCTTGGATGGGGCAGAGAGAGCCCAGGGAAGGGTGAGTGGGTGGGATGTGACGTCAAACTTTGGTTTTGTTCCCATGGAATCACAGAATGGTTTGGGAAGGATCTTAAATATCATCCAGCTCCAATCCCCTGCTATGGGCAGGGACATTTTTCTCTATCCCAGGGTGCTCCAAGCTCCATCCAACCTGGCCTTGGACACTTCCAGGGATGGGGCAGCCACAGCTCCTCTGGGAATTCCATCCCAGCCCCTCACCACTCTCACAGGGAGGAATTTCTTCCCAATATCCCATCTATCCCTGCCCTCTGGCAGTTTGAAGCCATTCCCTGTGTCCTGTCCATCCATCCCTTGTCCCAAGTCCCTCTCCAGCTCTCCTGGAGTCTCTTTAGGCACTGGAAGGGGCTCTGAGCTCTCCCTGGAGCTTTCTCTTCTCCAGGTTGGACATTCCCAGCTCTCCCAGCCTGGCTCCAAAGCAGAGGGGCTCCAGCCCTTGGAGCATCTCTGTGGCCTCCTGGATTTGCTCCAGCAGCTCCACATCCTCCTGATGTTGGATCCTTGAGCTGGATGCAGAATTCCAGGTGGGGCCTCACCTGAGTGGGACAGAATTCCCAGAATTCCCAGAATTCTCCCTCTCCTGCTGGTCACACTGTGGGTTCAGCCCAGGATATGGGAGATTTCTGGGATGTGAGCACCCATGGATGGGGCACCTCCAGTTTTTCATCCACCAACACCCCCAGGTCCTTCTCCTTGGAGCTGTGCCCAGTCCATTCTTTATCCAGCTTTAGGGTGGCAAAACGTGCTTGAATCCCAGGAATCAGGTGGATCAGTGTCAAATGCTCCTTTTGGGATTAAAAAAGGCAGATAATTTTTTTTTTTTAAGAAGAAAAGTCCAGCCTGCCACCCAAATAATGTTCTTTCCAGGCTGGGTCGGGGAGTTTGCAGTGATTGGTGACCTTAATTTAGCAATGATGACTTCCAAATGCTTTCCCTGTTATCAGGAATCCAGGAGTGAAGCCCTCCCTTATCAAGAAGCAAATCAAAAGGGAATTTGATGGGGTGAAACCAGTCCATCAGAGATCCCACTGTGTTTTTAAAACAAGATTTACTCTGCTCTCTCCACATTAACTGGGGCATTTTATGGTGCTCCCCTTTCCCTGAGCTTCCGTGATCCATCATTTCCCTGCTCTCCTGCCTGAGTGGCTGTTAGATTTTACTACAGCAAACACTGTAAAAGGGCATTAGAGCAGTTAAATCTGGAGTCTTGCTTCCATAAGGAAAAAAGAAAATGCTGAATTAGGCAGCAGAAAAGGCAACCACAGCGATACTTTAATCTTGCATAAATTATCAGAAGAGTCAGAGGCGAGTGATTTTATGTATTGTTGGAGCTCTGCTAATTAATTATTCTGGAATAATTGATGTTTAGAAGCACCAAAGTTGGGTCCTTTCCTGGCTTAATGGACTTTCAATATGGCAGCTGGATTTTTATTTCTTTCTTAGTTTGAACCCTCCTTTCCTTGGGGTTAATGAAGTTGCTTTCCTAAATATGAAGAGTCTAAATAATAATTAATCAAGTAAATATTGCTTGTGGGTCTAAGTCAGTGGTTGTTTTGGAGATATTCCTGACATCCAGGGATACTTGAGTCCCAAGTGGGAATATTTGAAGGATGAAATGCCCTAAAGAAATGGATAAATGCAGATAAGCTGAAGAAGAGCAGGGTATTGGGAAGGAATCCTTCTCTGGGAGGGTGGTGAGGGGCTGGATGGAATTCCCAGAAAAGCTGTGGCTGCCCCATCCCTGGAAATATCCAAGGCCAGGTTGGATTGGGTTTGGAGCATCCTGGAATAGTGGAAGATGTCTTTGTCCATGGCATGGGGGTGGAACTGGGTGGTCCTTTCCAGCCCAAACCATTCCATGATTCCCTTTGATAGGAAGATGCCCTTCCTGGGATTGCTGGAGTTGTATAAACCTTCCCATCAATTTCTTCATCTTTCTAGAGAGTTTGGATTCATTGTTTCCAAAGGGTTTCAGATCCTGGTAAATCCAGAGCCCTGAAATGAAGCTCAGGAATTACAGAATTCCAGCTGGTATTAACCTTCCTTGTGGCGCTGGTGGAGGCAGGGGCTGCTTTGGGCCATCCCAGTTCAAGAAGGCTACTAAGAGATGATTTCAGTGGATTTTGGGATTATCTCAGGAATGTGACAAGGGGTGGAGTGACAGAACAAGGGGGAATGGCTTCCCACTGCCAGAGGGTGGGATTAGATGGGATATTGGGAAGAAATTCCTCCCTGTGAGCTTGGTGAGGGGCTGGGATGGAATTCCCAGAGGAGCTGTGGCTGTCCCATCCCTGGAAGTGTCCAAGGCCAGGTTGGGTGGGAATTAGAGCAATCTGGGATAATGGAAGGTGTCCCTGCCTATGACAGGGGGTTGGAATGTGATGATATTTAAAATCCTTTCCAATCCAAACCATACCATGATTTCATGATCACGATCCCAGGAGGGATCCTGCCCCTTCCTGCTGCCTCTGGACATGGAAGGAACCAGTGACAAAATCCACCCAAGCAGAATGGATTTGCAGTTTCTTTCCAAAGCTTGGGAATCATCTGCATGATTGGATTTTGTAGCACATCCATCCCTTCCCCTCCCCAGTTTTTTGGGATTGGGAAAGATAGAGAGAAACAAAGAGAACAAACACTTGTCAAGCTGAAGGTGTTTTAAGAAAACCAGGCCATACAATGCTGGTAAAGCAATCCCTGCTCCTGAGCAATTCCAGCCCCAGGGACTCTCCCCCTGTCACCACTCTCCTTGTGGGGCTGGGCAGGGCGTGGGTGACAGACATTCCATGGCCTGGACACAACATGGGGAAAGCAGCTTTGTGGAAAAGCATCCTGAACTTGATATCCTTGTTTATCTCTTGCCAGGCATTGCCTGGCCCCTGGAGACAAACAGGTGCCAGTGCTTGTGATTCCCAGCGGCCGCTCGCTGCCCGAGTCATTCCAAAAGGAGTTGTGTTTATGTGGGGAGTTATTCCTGCCTCCCTCCAGGCCTGGAGCATCCCTGTGGACAATGGGCTGGGAGTGGACACAGCTCCAGGGAGCCTTGGACACTTCCAGGGATGGGGCAGCAACAGTTTCTCTGGGAATTTTGTGCCAGGGCTTCACCATCGTCACAGAGGAGGATTTCTTCCCAATATCCCATCTAATGCTGCCTTCTGGCAGTGGGAAGCCATTCTCTTTGTCCTGGCATTCTGTCCTTTATCCAAAGTCCCTCTCCAGCCCTTTTGGAGCCTCTTTAGGCACTGGAAGGGGCTCTGAGGTCTCCCCAGAATCTTCCCTTTTCTCCCAGCCCGTCTCCAGCCCCTGGAGCATCTCCTTGGCTTTGTTTGCTTCCCTCACTTTCTGGACATATCCAAGACATTCCAGCCCCTTGGACTCATCAATAACTTAAACCCCAGGATCCCATGCCTGGATTTGTTTCCTTTATTTCCCTTTTTCCTCTCTCTGCCTGCTTAGTGGGATCCCTGCTCCTTCTCCCTGCTCCAGCCCAGCTCTCAGGTGCCTTGGCTTAGCACAGGGAATCCCCAGCTCCTCTCCTGGGTGCTCCCAGCATTGCTGTCATTCCCTGAGGGAACACTGTCCCCTGCTCCAGGGCTGTTTAGTGTCTGGACTTAGAGACATTCCTTAATTCCCACACAGATGCTGTGGGAACAGCATCAAGCCCTGCAATAAAATGCAGTGAAGAATTCCAGAGTGAAATCGAGATGGGAAACCTCTGCTGCTTGCCAGGCTGGAAATCTCCAGCCTGGGGTTTCCCTGGGTTTTTTTTAATGGAAGCAGGAGTTTGTTTTATGTTGGCTCATGTCATGGGACCTGAAGTGAAGCTGGGATCAGTTTTGGAATTCTGGGATCATAACAAAGAAAGACATTGAGGGTTTGGAGCATATCCAGGGAAGGGAACAGAGGTTGGGAAGGGTCTGGAGCATCCAGGAGCAGCTGAGGGAGCTGGGAAAGGGGCTCAGCCTGGAGAAAAGGAGGCTCAGGGGGGACCTTTTCCCTCTCCACAACTCCCTGAGGGTGGAATTAGGTGGGATTCAGGCTCTGCTTCCAGGGAATAAGGGGCAGGACCAGAGGAAACAGCCTCAAGTTGTGCCAGGGGAGCTTTAATTTGGATATTGGGAAAATGTTTTTAATGGAAAGGGTTGTAAAGCATTAGAATGGGCTGCTTAAGGGAGTGAGGGAGTCACATCCATGAAAGTGCCCAAAAAATGTGTGGATATGTGGATTTGGCACTTGAGGACAGGGATTAGGGGTGGACATGGTGGTGGAGCTGGGCTGAGGTTTGGGCTTGATGATCTTGGGGCTCTTTTCCAGCTTTCAATTCCATGATTCTGGACTTTTCTCTGTGTTATTCCTCTTGTTCTCACTCTCTTCCTTGACCTGTGTCTGACAGCAATGGTTGGGAATTTGGATATGGAATTTGATTTCTTTTTTGGAGTGTCCCAGAATGATGTGAATTGGGAAGGACCTTCAGGATGATCCAATCCCACCCCTTGCCATGGGCAGGGACACCTTCCACTATCCCAGGCTGCTCCAAGCCCTGTCCAGTCTGGCCTGGAACTCTTCCAGGGATGGGGAGAAGCCACAGCTTCTCTGGGAATTCCATTCCAGCTCCCCAACCCCTCCTAGGGAATAATTCCTTCCCAAATCCCATCTAACCCTGCCCCCTGGCAGTGGGATCCTATTCCCTGTGTCCTGTCCCTCTACTTCTTGCCCAAAATCCCTCTCCAGCTTTCTTGGAGCCCCTTTAGGCACTGGAAGGAGTAATTCAGTTTTTTCCTGTTTTTTTTTTTTTTTTTTTTTTAATTTCATTCCTTAACTCGTTCCCACATTTTTCTGGATTTCTGATAACATGTGGTAAGAAACATCAATTCCATTTTTTTTTTTTTCTTTTGCTGTGTTATTCCATCTCCACAATTCCCAGCCAGTTTTCCCTTTCAACTGAAAGGACATTTTCCTTTTTGTTGCATTGCCATTAATGGATTCTCACCATGGATCCACTTCCCATTTCGTGTCAGCCACTGCCTGTTCCAAAGAGCTCATTCCACACTAAGTGGTGTCAGAAAAAACTTTTCCCTTCCCATTCCATCTTCTTAAAACCCAATCCTGGGCATCACAGCAGCCACTTTGGGTGTGCTGATGCTTCCTTTGTCCTGTCCTCTCTTCCCAGGGATCTTAGTGCACATTCCAGGCTGCCTCATTCCCTAATGCTTTGCTTTTCCTCCTTTAAATATTCATGGCAGCAGAGTGGCCAGGCTACTTAATGGAGCAGCATTATCCTTGGAATTCAAAGCAGGAGTGTGTTTGCTGTCAATATGTTTTAAAAACTTTTCCCAAATCTTGAAGCCTGTAGGATTGAGGTGTTTTCCCATTTTTTAAAGTTTAAATGAATTCTGGAGTTGCTGGTTGTGAATGTGTTGTGTTGGATGAAGGAGAAATTCCATAAACTTCCAGTTTCTCACTAGGTGAGGATGTTTTATCCTATGAAGAGGATCACTGACATTCCTGAGGGAATTTTTGTGCCTGACTTTTCCTGTAAAACCTGGATAAGAAGTACTCAGGAGGAATTTAGAATCACAGAGTCATGGAATGGTTTGGATTGGAAAGGACCTTAAAGATCATGGAATTCCAACCCTTTCCATGGGCAGGGACACCTTCCACTACCCCAGAGTGCTCTGAGCCCCATCCAGCCTGGAATTTGGGCTCCAGTCAGGATTTGCAGCTCCAAATGCTCTTGGATATCCCATAGATTACTGAAGAGTAAAATAAAAGGAATGTCAGAAATTTTTCAGGGAATGTTTTTTTCCTTCTAGCTCTTCCAGCCAGTCAGTTCCCAGTTCATTCAGGTCACTGGTGGGATAAGGGCTGGAAGTCTGACTCTCCTGCTGCTTCAATATTCCATATATTTAAGAGATGGTTCCTGACACATGGCCTGGAGAGAATAATTGGATGTGGCAGCTGAGTGAGAAAGGCTGGATGGGATTTTTCCTTCCAGTGCTGATGGATGAAGTTCAGGATTATTTGTTTTATTTTTATTTATGGAAAACAAATGTGAAACAAACCAAATCCCCACAAAACCACCAACAAAACCTTTTAGAGAATCAACTGGGATCAAATGGGGATCCAGCCAAGACAGTGGGAAACAGAAGGGATTTCTTTTCCCAGTTCTGGAATTTCTGGTGGCCTAAAAAGGGGTTTACCATTTGGAAACACTCTTAAATTGGAATACCCCAGGAATGTCCTTCAAATCTATTTGGAGTTGATTAAAACCAAAGTTTCTTTACTGTTGCTGAACCTTTGTAAACTTGGGATAAATGATTTTACTGCTATTTTCCAGCCTGGAAAATGGGAGCAGATTTGTGAAAAGGAAATCTGTGGGATCTGGGGAAAAAACTTCAGGCAGATCCCAGCACTGTGGGATCTGGGCAAGAATTCTTCCCTGTGAGGATGGGGAGGCCCTGGCTCAGATTTTGCAGAGAAGCTGTGGTTGTCCCATTTCTGGAAACATTCCAGGACAGGCTGGATGGATCTTGGAGAAATCTGGGATAGTGGAAGGGATCCCTGGACATGTCAGGGGGGTGGAATTGGATGAACTTTAAATTCCCTTCCAAAGCATTCCAGGGTTCTGTTCCCTGTGCTCTCACTCCTCCCTGGGTGTGGCTGTGTTGGGGAGATCAAGCACAAGAAAATTGGGAGAAATCAAAAAGGTTTGGATAAAGCAGAGGGAAGTGGATGAGGGCCAAAGAAATTATGGAATCATTGAGGTTGGAAAAAGCCTTTAAGGTTGAGTCCAGCTATTAACCCAGCACCAGCCCATGATCCCAAGTTCCACATCCACACATTTTTTGAACTCTTCCAGGGATTGTGATTCTGGGAATCACAATGATGACTGGGAATGCCATGCCAGGGCTTGTCAACTCTTTGCATGGAGAATTTTTTCTCTGATATCCAAGCTGGTGAAACTTGAGGCCATTCCCTCTCATCCTTGTTCCCTGGGAGCAGATCCTGATCCCCACCTGGATCCACCCTCTTGTCAGGGAATTGCAGAGTGAAAAAGTCTTTTCAGAGTCTCATATTCTCCAGGCTGAGCCCCTTTCCCAGTTCCTTCAGCTGCTCCTGGTGGCTCCAGACCCTTCCCAGCTCCATTCCCTTCTCTTGGACTTATTAACCTTATAGGGCTTTTCCAACCTTATCCTTATTCCATGAAAAGGAGGGACTCAGGATCAGTGCTGGGAAGAGCTGGATCAGTGAGAAAGATGCTGAGGATAATTTGTAAGCAGGACTTTAAGGAATGAGAAGAAACCTGGAGTTTCCATTCTTCTCCTTCAGAAGCAATGGAGGGATCCAGGCAGAAGGGAAAAGCATCAAAGCCTGGCTTGCTTTTCCTCCCCTCCAATTTTCTCTGAGTTTGGAAAGTTTATTTCTGAGGGAGAAGAGTGGAGCAGCTTTTTTTTTTTTTTTTTTTTTTTTTTTTTTTTTTTTTTTTTTTCCAGGCCTGGAGTGGTGTTAATTGGTTTTCGTTTGAAATATTTACAGGATGGGAACATCAGGGATGAGCTGCTCTCCCTCTAAGTGGCCTTGACAGGTGACATTCCCTGGCAGCTCCAAATCCCCATGGTGCAATCAGATGGATTTGAGAAGTGCTGACTCTTCAAATAGACTGGGGTTATGGATTGGCCTCAGTCTTGTCCTAAATCTTGTTTTCTTCTGGATTTCATGGGGATGTTTTGTGTGGACTGGTCATGGTTTGGGATCTTTGAAAGTTTTTTGTGTTCAGGTTGATTTGTCTAAAATCTGGTGCTAAAATCATAGAATTTAGGGAAAGGTTTTAATCTGGGAAGTTGGAAATGAGAATTGGTGGGTTCTCATTATCCTGGCACGAGGAGAAGGTGTGGTTTTAGGGATTGGAATGTGTTTGGAATGTGGGGTGGCCCTGGGAACAGCTGGGAAGTACCAGAGGACTGCAGTGAGCCAGAGCTGCATCTGTGACAGCAAATCTGCACCTGGGAATGTGGGAATCTCTTAGAAAAGGCTCTTAAAGGAATCTGTGCTCTACAATTTATCTTTTTGGCCTTTTCCAGGCCAGGTTGGAGAGGACTTGGGATAGTGGAAGGTGTCCCTGCCCATGACACAAGAGTTGGAATATGATGGTCTTGGGGCTGCTTTCCAACCCAAACCATTCCATGATTCTGTGATTTATTTTATTTTATTTTTTTCGTGGAACATTTTTGTCCAAAGTCACCAAAGGAAGTGTGTCCCTTCTCCCAGGAATCTAAAAATTGAGGGATTTGGCTGGAGGGTTCCTTGGAACAAACTTCCCTGCATGTCCACTGGGATATTTTTTTCTGTGCTCTTGTGCCTCCAGTGTTGTTTCCAGCCCTGGGAAGCTGCTGTGTGTATCCAGCACGTTCCTCTGGAATGTGGTAACCCCATTCCTTGGGAATACAATTTGAGCTATGACATAATCCCTGGAGCAAGTGAGGAGCCATTAGCAGCTTCTTCCTTACTGCAGTTGGTGGAGCAGAGCTGTGCCTTGGGATTCTGCTCATTCCTGGGTATTTTCTCAGGCTCCAAACTCTGACAGGTGGCACCAGGGAATGACTGGGCAGGGAATTGTGTTTTAAATCATTCAGCACCTCAGAATGGCTTCCCCTGTTTGTCTGAATTATAGTGTTGACCTCCAGAATTCCTTAGGAATATGCCCTTAATCAGCTGTGTGCAATAGGAGAATCCCATCCTGGAGTGTGTTGTTAGCTGTATCCCATCTGCTATCCCAAAATCCCATCTTGGGAAAGGGAAAATTGGGATAAATGAGAAGGAAAGGGAGCTTGAGGTGGTCCCAGCTTGGATTACAGCTGGGTCACAAGTGTTGGAAAACATTTACAGAGGAGTTCTGGGACATTGTGGTTGTGCTCCATGGATTCAGCACGTTCCAGTGCTCATTTCCCAAGCTGACACATCCTACAATCCTTCAAACCTGTTGGGATCTGGATGTGATCCATGGATGAGCATCTCCTCTCTCTGCCCAGCTTTCCCTTTGAAAATTTGGGGTGAAAATTAAATAATTAGGGATGTTAAGGAGGGATCTTGGAGTACTTTATGCAAAGAGCTGCTGGTGTGTGAGTGGGAAAAAAGAAGTGGAAGGAGCAACACTGGCATTCCCCTCTTTAACTGGGAATTAGGGAATTGTTGGATTGTTGTGGCCAAAATGCTGCTTTTCCCAGCTGTCCTCCTGCCAGCCAGTCTCTTTCCTGAGATTCTGTCTGAATTTCCATGTCTGGAAGCAAATACATGTTTGAATTCCATGAGAATCTGTGCTCAGTCCTTCATCATCCCATTCCTGGGGGATTTTTGGTTGCTTCTTTTCCACAGCTCTGGAGAGAGGGACAAGATGAGGTGGTGGTTTGGAAGTTTATCCCTAAAATTCTTGGATGTTGAGTCCTGAGAGAATGGGAATTGCATGTGGGAAGTAAAAAGCTGAAGGTGAAAGTCAAGGAAAAGAGAAAAATGAGATATCCACCTATGGGATGTTGCTGGTATCCTGGTCATGGAGCATCACTTGGAGCCAGCATGGAAAACAAGAGCTGGGAAGCAGCAGCATCTCCACAATTCTCCCTCCTTGCTTTCTCCAGGAGCTCCTTCCATGGGTGAGAGGAGAGGGAATGGATTAAAAATTCCATAATTAGCACAGCCAGGGCTCTGCTCCAGGCTGCAGCTGGCATTAATTAACTATCCCAACAATTCTGGCATTGTTAGGGAAAAATCAACTCATTCAAGCTCTTTGTTTTGGATTTGTTTGGCACCTCCTGGGATGGGATCCTGGACAATGACTGTGGGATGCTGAGCAGCTGCCAGTGGAGTGATCCCATTAAAATACAGAGATCTGATCTCCAATTCAATTCTGGCTCCAAAGACTATCCTGGGAAGTCATTTTATTGCTCCCAAGAGCATCTCCAGCTCCAGTGTCATGTTGTCACCCCTTGGAATAGGCTGAGTTAGGGCTGTTGTTATTTAAGGAGAAATATTAATGGAGCATTTCCTTTTAATCCCATAACTCTTCCTTATTTTCCCTCCTGTAAACCTGCTTTTCTTTGCAGCATTCCCTGCTGGATTTCAGTGCAGGAGCAGAAAATTCACCCCTCTAAAATGCACTTTATTATCTTTATTTGCTCTCAGATTCTGGGTCACTGCTCCCTTCTCTCTCTGACACTTCCCAGGGACAAATGAATCCTTATGTTGTTCATCAGCTCTTGGGAATTGTTTGGAATGCTCCAAGTATTTTACACCTGTAATAGAAAAATAATAAGTGCTGCTTCCCTGGGTTTATGTGGGATTTCATGGAATTTTTGTGCAGTGGAGGAGCAGAGGCTGAAGCAGCAATTCCTGTGATTCCTTGGAATGCTGTTGATTGCATTGCAGCCAGGCTTTGGCATTGGGAATCTTCATTTGTGGGAATATTTGTGTCTGGATTTGGTACTGTGAACAAACCTCCTGTGAATAATTGTTGTGATTTAGTAAAATTTAGGATTTATTTCCAGGAAAATAAAGTCCTTCCTCATCCCTGGCGTGGGCAGAGGATGGTTTGGGAATTTCAAAGGTCATCCACATCCAACCCCTGCCATGGGCAGGGACACCTTCCACTATCCCAGGTTGCTCCAGGCCCTGGCCTTGGACATTTCCAGGGATCCAGGGTCAGCCACAGCTTCTCTGGGAATTCCATTCCAGCTCCTC
The DNA here is from genome assembly GCF_903797595.1 of Erithacus rubecula. Classification (NCBI taxonomy): domain Eukaryota; kingdom Metazoa; phylum Chordata; class Aves; order Passeriformes; family Muscicapidae; genus Erithacus; species Erithacus rubecula. The sequence continues at coordinate 138,272,631 of NC_136689.1, forward strand.
ATCACCCTCACAAGGAAGAATTCCTTCCCAAATCCCATCTCTTTCTGCCCTCTGGCAGTGGGAGATCATTCCCTGTGTCCTGTCACTCCATCCCTTGTGCCAAGTCCTTTTCTATCTCTACTGGAAGGTGCTCCAAGGTCTCCCTGGAGGCATCTCTTTTCCAGGCTGGACATTCCCAAATTTCCCAGCTGGGCTCCAGCCCTTGGAGCATCTCTGTGGCCTCCTCTGGATCTGCTCCAGGACACCCATGGATTGGGATGGAGCTGGAATTTAGAATCAAGGTTATGACCCCACATCCCATGGTCCTGGCAGGTCCTTGAGCTCACTGGATCCAGAAAGGGCAGGAATGATCCACTTCCATGGCTGTGATGCTCCAGGATATTCTTCCATCCAATTTTTCCATGTTACAGGAATATTTGCAGCTGTGAAATGTCAGAGTGCAGGTACAGGAAAGTGTAGGAGAGAAAAGATCTTTCTCTTTCCTCTAGCATTGCTTAGAGGAATTGGAATTCCTGCTAATTAAGACTTATTTCCCACCTGTGTTATTCCATATATTTTTATTTTCCAGTGGAGGAAAATAATGGAATTCTTCTGGAGGCATGAACAGAGAAGGACATTCCAAGAGCAAAAAATCCCACAGATTTTTGAGGTGACACTTGTGGTTATTGTTCCTTTGTATATCTCCAGAAATTTCTCATCCCTCAACTCCAGAATCAGCCCATGGGAAAGGAATGAGGAATGTCCTGAACTGTTCCTTTCCAGGGCTGTGCCTTGGGTTTGACTCCTGGAAGTTGTTTCCAGTAAGCTGCAGAAATATTCCCACTGAAATCCTTAATGAAAACACCTGTTTTGAATCATCATCTTTTCCCTTTTCCATCTCTTGTGTCCATATATAACAGCAGGAGTGATGAAAATTCCCAATTAGCTGCCTGTGAGAAAAGGAGGGAATGCCAGCTGTGAGCAAACCACTTCTCCCTCCCTAGGGACAGAGTAACCTTATCCCATTCCCAACTTTCCTCCCAATAATCCCAAGCAGGGGGGAGGGAAATCACTTGTGGGGGAGAACAGGGACATGAGGAAAAAGGGAAAAACAAGAGGAACTCCAACCCTGATGGAGTTTACCCTCCTTGGCTCAGGACAGTGCTTGGATTTGTGGAGTCCCTAGGGAAACATCCAGCCTGGCATCCAAGCCATGCCAGGAACGTTGGCCTTGGCTCAGCTGAGCCTCAGGGAGCTCCAAGCTCCTTCCACAGGTGCCTTTCCAATTTTAATTTTTGGTTGAGATGCGTTGAATTGATGGAATTGGTCATGGAAAGCTCCAGCCCCATTAATTCAAGCAGCATCCCAGGCTGGAGAGGGCTGGAGATCAGGGGCTCTTGAGGCCAGCAGGGAATGGTGTGGGATTTGATTCCTGACACCTCCCAGGGTAATTTTTGCAGATGATCTCATCCTGATGCTGTTGTTGATTTGGCATTTGGCTCATCTGATTCCCCTTTCCCTCGTCTGTCATTCCATGAAGGCTGGGAAGGAGTTGAGGAGGTGATGGAGGATGGGTGGTGTTGTGTGCTCCCTTCTCCTTTTCTCAGGATAAAATCCCTGTTTGCTGTCAACTCGGTGCTCCTTGCCTTCCTAAAATCCTGGAATAGTTTGGGTTGGAAAGGACCTTAAAGCTCATCCATTTCCATGCCCTGTCATGGGCTGGGACACATTCCACTATCCCAGGTTGCTCCAAGCCCTATCCAACCTGGCCTGAAATATTCCAGGGATGGGGAGTCCACAACTTCTCCAAAAAGCAGAGCTGGTGGTGGGGAAAATCCCTGGAAGTTGTGTCACCATTGGGTCCAATCCCAAAGCTCCTTTTTCCTTTTTTCACCTTGAATGCAGTGCCAGGACACAGGGAATGGCTTCCCACTGCCAGAGGCAGGGTTGGATGGGATACTGGGAAGGAATTCCTCCCTGGGAGGCTGGTGAGGGGCTGGAATGGAATTCCTAGAAAAGCTGGGAAGCACCCCTGGAATTATCCAAGGCCAGGTTGGACATGGCTTGGTGCTGCCTGTGTCCCTGCCCATTGCAGGGGGGTTGGAATTCCATGATCTTTAAGGTCCTTTCCAACCAAAACCATTCCATAATCCTATAATTTGGAGTCTGGATATTCCAGTCTGGCTCTGGTTTCCAGGTGCCACTTTCCAAAGCTGTTATTCCAATACACACCCACACCTGCAAATCCACTTTCCTTTTTTTTTTGGACCTTTCCCAAAACTCCCAAACAAATGGGAAGCTCCCAGTCAGAATCCACAGCTGTCCCTGAGCTCAGGCTGCTGGTGAAACAAGTGGGATGGGGTGGGGTTTATTTTCCCTCCCCTTTTCCCTCTGGGAATGCCACAGGGCTGGATAATTCCAGGTGTCTGATGCTTAATTAAGAGCTGGGAATCTTGGAAGGAACCTGATGGCCTGAGCTGAAGGAAGCCTGGAGGGAAAGCTCAGCTCATTCCCTGTGGGAATGTCAGCTCCAGGCTACTCAGTCCTTTCAGATTGTTGTGTCCTCATCTTCCCAATTCCACTGTTTTCCTGGAATAACCAGTTGGGAAAGGTGTCCTGAGAGCTTGAGGAAGTAGCACAGTTGTTGCTGACATTCCTGTTCCCCATGGTAAGCATGGTTTGGGATTTGGGATAAACCTGAGCTGCTGCCTGTGCAAAATCAGGGATGTTTTCCTTAAATCCCACCAGGAAAACACTTTTCCCCCACCCCAGACAGTTCATTTAAAGAGGAGCAACCATCCCCCTCCTCATCCATGGATGCTCCTCCAGCTCTATCCCATGTCAGGATATTCCCTTTCCATCCTTTCCCAGGATGGATACTTCACCTTGGCAGCTCCCTGAGGCAGGAGCAGCATTTTCCTTGTATTTCTGTGCCTCATTGATTCCCATCTGTTCCCACTCTCTGGCTTCAAACCCAATCCTTTTGGCTTTTCCCTGTTTTTTCCTCTTAATTGTAGCTGTGTTGTTGGACTCAGCATTTTCCCTGTGCTGGAATGTGGGAGGAAATTTGGGAATGGGAGATGAGTTGATGAATAAACCCCCCCCCCTGAGGCTTTGAGCAAGACCACATCCCAAAGGGATCTTTTTGGGATGATTTTTAGGGATAACTGGACTCAGCTCAGCACCAGCAGCTTCTTTGGAGAGCTTAATTCCATGTGTGTCACTCCAGCAAAACAAGAAGGAATCTTTTCTCTGTATTCCTTGGTTTGGGATAGATTTTTTTCTCTGTATTTCTTAGTTTGGGATAGATTTTTTTTTCCCTTGTATTTCTTAGTTTGGGATAAATTGTTTCCCTGTATTCCCTGGTTTGGGATAGATTATTTTCTCTGTATTCCTTAGTTTGGGATAGATTTTTTTTCTCTGTATTCCTTGGTTTAGGATAGATTTTTTTCCCTGTGTTCCTTAGTTTGGGATAGATTTTTTTCCCCTTTATTCCTTAGTTTGGGATAGATTGTTTCTCTGCATTCTTTGGTTTGGGGTAGATTTTATTCCCTTTATTCCTTAGTTTGGGATAGATTATTTTCTCTGTATTCCTTGGTTTAGGATAGATTTTTTTCCCTGTGTTCCTTAGTTTGGGATAGATATTTTCTCTGTATTCCTTAGTTTGGGATAGTTTTTTTTTTCTCTGTATTCCTTAGTATGGGATAGATTTTATTCCCTTTATTTCTTAGTTTGGGATAGATTTTTTTCCCTGTATTCCTTGGTTTGGGATAGATTTTTTTTTCCTCTGTATTCTTTGGTTTGAGGTAGATTTTATTCCCTGTATTCCTTAGTTTGGGATAGATTTTTTTTCCCCTGTATTCCTTAGATTGGGATAGATTTTTTTCCCTGTATTCTTTGTTTTGGGATAGATTGTTTCCCTGTATTCCTTGGTTTGGGATAGAATTTATTCCTTTTATTCCTTAGTTTGAGATAGATTTTTTTCTCTGTATTTCTTGGTTTGGGATAGATTTTTTTCTCTGTATTCCTTAGTTTGGGATAGATTTTTTTCCCTGTATTCCTTGGTTTGGGATAGATTTTTTTTCCCCTGTATTTCTTGGTTTGGGATAGATTTTTTTTCTCTGTATTCTTTGGTTTGAGGTAGAATTTATTCCCTGTATTCTTTGGTTTGGGATAGATTTTTTTTCCCTGTATTCCTTGGTTTGAGATAGAATTTATTCCCTTTATTTCTTAGTTTGAGATAGATTTTTTTTTCTCTGTATTTCTTGGTTTGGGATAGATTGTTTCTCTGTATTCCTTAGTTTGGGATAGATTTTTTTCCCTGTATTCCTTGGTTTGAGATAGAATTTATTCCCTTTATTCCTTAGTTTGAGATAGATTTATTTTCCTCTGTATTTCTTAATTTGGGATAGATTTTTTTTCTCTGTATTCCTTAGTATGGGATAGATTGTTTCCCTGTATTCCTTAGTTTGGGATAGATTTTTCCCCTGTATTCCTTAGTTTGGGCTTTAATTACACTGATTTCCCAAGAAAATTTGGATGGATAAAATTTGAACCATATACTACAAAATTTAAAATCCCCGCATACATTTCTCCCTTTTTGTTTTCCAATTCTTTACAAAGCATATTCAGGCACAGGTGTGAAAATCTATGGGAAGAAATGGATTTTTTTCCTTCCATCTTTTTCCTGGTGGGATACAGAAGAGCAGGATCTGCCACCAGGTCCCACCATGGTACCCTCTAGGGGGCATGATGCCTCCGCTGTTTTTCTGGAGAAAGGTTTTTGGGTTTTTTTTTTTTTTTTTCTCCATAAGGAAAAACGAACTGAGAGTTACAAGAAGCAGCAAAATATCCTTGTGTTCAGCAGGAATTGTAGCTGCTTGGAATTTTCCTGGCAGTGATGCCCTGCCTTCATTTTTGTGGGATTTTCAGGATAAATTTGGGTTTAATCTCTAATTCTGCTCTTCAATCCCAAATAAAGTGAGGCATATCCCAGCTCCTCTTTAGTTAAACCCTCTGGGATCTCTGTGCATCCTGGATAATTTGGGATATCCTGGTTAAACTGTGAGGTGCAAGAATTGAATTTAAACACTGTGTTGGTTTTTTTTTTAACTCCTTCATTCCCGAAATTCCTGAACTATCTGGAATGAGAACGGAATAAGATGCTGAGAAAATTATTCTCTGTAAAAAAAACCCTTTGGGAATAAATCCTGTTTTCCAGTGCTCCTGTAATTACCTTTCCCCACTCTGTGTGGGATTCCTGCCTTAGGGACAGAGCTGGGGTTGCTTTTTGTGCTGCCTCTGGGATGTTTCCCACACGGAGCCGATTCCTGTCTCGTTAATTGATTCCCAAGAACGGTGAGTTGACCGGGAATTTTTGTATTGGATCAAATTATTTTATTTCTCTGCCTTCCCAAAACTTTTTCCCCTGTCCTTAACCACAATTAATGAATTAATTGCTGCTTTAAGGAGGGGTGGCATCACCTCCAAACCCTCTGGAGCAGAACAGCAGCGGGAAAAGCTCCGTCGGGAAATCAAATCCATCTTTTCCAATCGGTCCCTGCAACCTGGATTGCCTTGGATTTTATGGCAAAGAGCTTCATGCTAAAGTGACCAAATTAAGGAGTGAGGGGATCCCTGTAAAGGATAAAAATGCAGTGTGCATCCCTGGCTTTTCACAGACAAAAATTCGGGATTAAAAAAATCCCAAACCACCTTCAATTAGAATTTGAGTAAATAGAAATATTAAAAAAAAAAAAAAGAAAAAAAGCAACTTCCAAACATCATTTTTCCATGAAATATCCTCTGGCTGGGAATTTTTTTTTTTTCCTTTTTTTATACATATCCAGGAGGATTTTGTTCCAGAATGTTGAGACACAAGCTCCGTGCTGGAACTCTGCTCCAGCCCGATCCTGCAGCATCTGCTTCCCTCTGCCTCATCCTTTTCCACTTTTCCTGCTGGGTCAGGATTTTTCCAGCTCATAATCATTCCAGCAGATGGTGGGATAAAGGGATGCTGACCAGGAAATTACCTGGGAGCCGGGAGCAGCAGCACCTTTTAGTCACAGAGTGCCAAAAATCCCTTTTCAGCACTGCTTGGCTTGTCCAGGGAGGGGATGGATTTATGGAAAACAGTGGGAAAAACTCTCCAGCTCTTTTCTGGGAATCAGGATAAGGGTTTTTTGTTTTTTCAGGTTTTTTTTTTTTTTTTTTTTGGGAAAATGATGATTTGGTGATTTTAAGGTGGGGTTTTGTGATGTCCTGCAGTTTCCACAGGGAAAAATCAGCTGCTCCTGCAAATTGAGGCTCCTGGAATTTTGTGTGGGAGGGTGAGATCTCCAGGAAATTCCTGGTAGAGCAGGGCAGAACCTTTAGGATTTGTTGTCCAGTCAGGAAAACTGGGCTGTCCTGTGGATTCAGACATTTGGTGTTTGATGTAGGAGGGTGGGATCTCCAGAAAATCCCCATAAAAGCAGGGCAGACCCTTTGGGATGTATCATTCTGCCAGGAAAACTGGATTCTCACATTTTGAGGCTCCTGGTTTTTGATTTAGTGGAATTTGGACTTCTAGGGGATTTCTGGAAAAGCCAGGAGAACTGGGCTGTCCTTGGATTCAGGCATTGGGTGTAGGAGAATGGGATTTCTGGGATATTCCCAGAGGAGCAGGGCAAACCCTTTGGGATGTGCTGTGCATCTCTCCCAGGATTTTACCACCCAAAAAGAGGGAAATTGAAAACCACATAATTCCATAGGATGAATCCTTTCCTCCCTCCTGCCCTGTGCCCATTTTTAAGGAATATCAACGGGGCAAGTGCTGCTTTGGGAATACAAAACTCCACTCCCACTTTTCCTCCCCCCGGAGCTCAGGAAGTACCCAGTAAATCAGACACTCCATCCAGTAATGAAGTGGGAATGAACTGTGGAAAAGGGAAAGGGGAGGGAAGGGGGGGATGAACTCCCTGGAGATTGATGGGATGTGCTGATGTCAGGGCCCAAACACGACCATCTCACTTTTCCAAGCAATCCATCTGGAGCTTGGGTGATCTGTCATCCCAACCAGCCGGGAAATTCTTCAGGAGACTCAGGATGCAGCTCCCACCTTTGTGGGTTTTTCCCTCCATCCCTTTGGGAAAGAGTTAAGGAGGGGATGTAAAAGAATATTGGGAGTTTTTTCCTGGAATTTTTGCAGGTGTTAATTTGATGGTATAAGAGTTTAAATGTGATTAAACAGTTGGATGGATCGTTGTTATTTGGTTTGTTACAAAATCGGTTTATTCCGGATTCTTGTTTTTAAAGTATGGCCAAGGTGGAGAATGGGAAGGAGATTTTTTAGGATTTAAGGCAGTAAAGAAATTGTTAAAGCAGTTTTGAAAGGAAAAAAAAAAAAAAAAAGTGGTTTGGGGAATTTTTTTTTTTTTTTATCCTTGTTTTTGCTGTCGATCCTTCTGTCTGCTCTAGGGAAGAGTCTGTTTGTCCTTCTGCTTCCTGGTTTTCTTGTTTTTAAATGAGGAAAAGTGGGATATTGAGGACTGTGTTAAAAAATTCCTCTCAGGTATCCTAAGGAAAGACCAAAGTATTCCCCATTGTGCTCATTCCTGCCTGGATTTGCATCAGAATTAATTCCAAATTCCATGTAATGATCCAGATTAAACACTTTTTAAATGGAGGGACAACGATTCCTGGGATGTGATGGGGCTAAAATCAGTTTAAAACTGAATTTTGAGGTTTTCCTAGAGGGATTTGCAGGAGAATTAACCCCAAATTTTATGTAATGATCCAGATTTTTAAGGATGAATCTCTGGAAGTGAAGGGCAGAATGATCCCTGGAATTTGAGACCTGGGATGTGACAGGAGGATAAAGCTCCTTTAAACTGCAGTTTGAGGTTTTCCTGCAGGGATTTGCAGCAGAATTAACCTAAAATTCCATATAAGGGTCCAGATTAACCACTTTTTAAGGATGAAATTTTAGGAAGTGAAGAGCAGAGCACAGAGACCCGGCCCTAGATCCTGACACTTGGAATCTGGCCAAGGCTAAAGCTCTTTTAGACCTCAGCTTGAGATTTTTTTTCTGCATGGATTTAGTGAAATTCCACCTAATGATCTGTATGAACCACTTTATAAGGATGATATTTTGGGAATTGGAGGGCAGAGCTATCCCTAGATCACTGGGGCTGGGGCTGGTTTTATGGGAAGGATCACACAGTCCTTGGTCCAGACTTCCAGCACGCAGTTGTTCCCAATCCAGAGGCACAGCTGGCATGCCATGGCTGTGTCCCAGCATCCTGGGATGTATTAATAGCCCCACAATTGGGGAATTCATGGCTGGACTGAAAGCTGACTCCAGCCACTTCTCCACCCTGCACATGGACACAATTATCTTGGAGACTCCAACCATTTCCAGCACCCAGTGCTGGAAAAGTGCAGCTCTTCTGTTTGCATCCTGCTTTTATCCTCTCTCCTGAATTCCTGGAGAAGGGATCAGGTGTTAATTGAAGTTAATCCTGGGAAGTGAGGGCAGCACCTTTGCTTTTCCAGCAAAATATCCTGGATGCTGCCTCAGTTTCCTCACCTGATTCCCTCCTTCTTAATCCTCCCACTTGGTTGCTCCCAGGAGGCTGCATGGAGAAAGGAATTTATTTTTCTTTCTGTGAAAAGCTGTGGCTAGAGCCCCTTAGGGTGCAAATATCAGGTGGCAAAATGAAAAGTGCTTGAGATAAAATCATGAAATCATTAAGGTTGGAAAAGACCCACCAAGTCCCTTGGCACTTCCAAGGCCACCACTGACCACATCCCAAAGTGCCACATCCACATGGATTTTAAATTCTTCAAAGGATGGGGACTCCACCACTTCCCTGGGTAGCTGTACCAGTGCCTGACCATGTTTTCCATGAAGAAATTTTCCCAATATCTGATTTAAACCTCTCCTGGTGCAGTTTGAGGCTGTTTCCTCTCCTCCTGTCCCTATTTCCCTGGGAGCAGATCCTGATCCCACCAGGCTCCACCCTCCTGTCAGGGAGTTACAGACTGGGAAGGTCCCTCCTGAGTCTCCCTCCTTTTCTCAGGCTGAGCCCTCCCCAACTCCCATTTCCACAGAAATTCTCCCTGCAAATCCACCGTTTTTCTCCCTTTTTCTTCCTGCAAATCCTTTAGGTATCCTGAATCCCAGAATGATTTGGAATGGTTTTGGAAGGGACCTTAAAGAGCACCTCATTCCAAACCTTTCCATGGACATGGACATCTTCCACTAGACCAGGTTTCTGGGATTCCCTTCTGTGGGAGCAGGGAATAGAATATTTATGGAATAAACACACCCACAGTGTATTTTGGCAGGGGTGCTGTCATTGCTTTGCATTCAATTTGGTGCAAAATCCTGATCTCTGTATCAATAATCACTTCCCAGCTCATTATACATTTCCATCAGATAAATATTGATATTGCACTCCAACTTTATGGATAAACATCCTCCTGGGCTTCCATGTTGTCCCAGGTTTTATGGATAGGAAAAATCAAAGGTGGTTTATGATTTGAAACAGCCTCAAGTTGATTTGGGTTATTTTATGTCCATTTGTGTTAATCAAGGGGGAGGTTTAGGATTTATTCCATTTTGTGTCATTTGAGGTGTTGGATGGTGTTATCCATGAAGGAATCCAGAAGAATTCCAGGAATTGGCAAGTTAACTGAGAAGTTTGGGAGTTTTGAGCAGGACATGGATATTTTTTCCCACCTGAGAGTGACTTTGGGACCTTCCTGGGAGCTTGTGGTGCTGCTTGGTGTTTGTGTCACCCTTGGATCCAGAGGAGAAGCTGGAAAATCTCCTGCTGCATATAAAGCTGTGATGGAAGGTGCTGCCTCTTCCCATGTTCCTTGGGGTGGGAACCAGATCCCTTGGGCACTTCTGTGTGATGTCTGCATCCAGTAGGAAGGGAAAAAACTGGATACACAGGATAAAAGGAGGATTCCAGTATAGCAAAGCATGGTCCTGCCCTTGTGTCCCAGCAGGGTGGGGCAGAGTGGCTGGAAAGCTGCCCAGTGGGAAAGCCCTGGGGGTGCTGGCTGACAGTGGCCAGGTGACAAGAAGCCAGTGGCTTTGTGGCATCTGTGCCAGCACAGTGTGGGCAGCAGATTGTCCCTGTGTGCACCTGGTGTGCACTGTGCAGATGTGTGCCCCTGTGGAGATGCAATTAGTGAGAGGTGCCTGTGCCTGAATGAAGGTGCCAAGGAGAACATGTATCAAAGTTACCAGTAAGAATTTAACAATAAATATTAACATTTAACAATAAATATGGGGTAGCAAATGTGGGTGGGATCACTGTCCTGAGGGGAAGATGCCATTAAGCACTTGGAAGTTCTCCAGGTGGATGTGCCAGAGCTGTTGTCACAGGTGTAGGGGTCCTGCTCTCTGAACGGATCCCTGCAGGTGTCACCCCATGCCCTCCCTGCACTGGGATTTTCCAAAGCAGCTGGGGCTCAGTGCAGATCTGCACAGCAGGTGTGGCTTGCAGGGGTGTCAGGCACTGGCCCTGGGCATTCACCTCCTGCTGCTTCCACATCTTCACTGTCCTTTGCCACACACTGGCCAAGAGCACCCAGGAAAGCTGCTGCTCTCCTGGGAGTGACCCATGCCAGGCACTGCTGGCTTTTATAGCCCCAGGGGTCACACCATGCACCTGTGTCACAAAGGCCTTTTTTTAGTTCTTTGCCTCTCAACTTTTCCTACTCTTCTTCTTCTCCCAGTGACCTGCAGCTCTGTCTTGTCCCACCTTGTGTTTCTCCCCTAAACATCCCCTAATACAACCCTGTGCTGTGCCAGGCTTATTCCCACCCAGCCCACAACATGTCCCAGCTCTGACCCCAGGTAGAAAGATCATCAGAATGGCAAAAAGCCTGTTTGAATTTAAACTGGTGGCTATTGTGAAAGACAATAAAAAGTAAATGTTTTTAAAGATTAGCAGCACAGGAGTGCCAAGGAAAATCACCCTTTTTTAATAATTGAAGGGACAAGGGGAATATGATGTCAAGGGATGAGCAAGATGTTGAGGTACAGAATTCCTTCTTTGCCTCAATCTTCAACAGATGGGTTATGTGGAGGACAGGCAGTCCCCAGAGCTGGCACACAGGGATGAGGAGCAGACAAACCCCCTGCAATCCCAGAGGAAGTCATTAGTGACCTGTGGAGCCACTTAGACACTGACAAGTGTCTGGGCCTGGCCTGCAGGATCCTCCTTTGTGCTGTGTGCTGCTGGAATTGCTCAGGGACACAGCAGCAGCTCCATGGATTCCTGGGAGCCACCACCCTGAAGGAAGCACATTTCTTCCCCTAAGAGCCAGGGGATGTCTGGGGACTTTGCTGCCACTTCTGAGACTCACACAGGTACATCAAGAGGAGAAAATCAGCCTGGAGAAACCTCTTCCTGAGGTTTGTGCTGAGCTTGGAGGAAGATTTTGCTTAGCTGATTATCTTTTGTTATGCTTGAGGATGTTATCCCCCTCTGGAAGACTCATTCCTTGGGCTGGAGCTGGTGCAAGGAGGAGTTGGGCAGACACTGGGGACAGCACGTGTTGAGATCCTGGAGAAAAACAGCTGGGATGTGTAATCCCAGAAATAAGGATCTACAGCTGTCCCAAAGGGATGTAACAAAGGGCCTGGAAGGGAAAAACCTGGAGAAGAGGAGACTGAGGGAAGAATCATTGGGATCTGGAGCTTTCTCAGGAGTGGCAGCTCCAGTCTCTGCTCTCTGTGACCAAAGCCAGGACCCGAGGGAATGGCTGGAAATGTGTCAGGGAAGGTTTATATTGGATATTGACAGAAGGTTCTTCCCCCAGAGGGTGCTTGGATGCTGGGACAGGATCCCTAGGGAATGGTCACGGCCCTCAGGCTACCAGAGCTGTTGGAAAGGGCTCTCTGGCACAGGGGGGGATTTTTGGGATGTCCTGTGCAGGGCCAGGAGTTGGACTCGTTAATCCTCGTGGTTCCCTTCCAACTCAGGATATCCTGTGAATCCAGAGGGTGTTTTGGCTGGTGGACAAATCCTTTTGACCCTTAAGTCTATTCCCTATCAGGCAGGAATATTTGACATGAGATTCAGTTGTTTTCTGCCTTGAACACCTTAAAACCCATTTTAAAATCACCACCTGCTCAGCTATTTTCTCCTCAAGCCCATCTTTTCCGTGAGCATCTGATTCCCAAGTTCTCAGCTTTTTTCCCCCCCTTCTGTTAATTATTTTAATTACTTTTAAAACCTGGTCTCTGATTAGGCACTAGGTGGACACGGTGGCTGAGTTTTATTGCAGAACCTGCTCCTGTTCAAGGAGTTATTTTTGCTGAAGGCTTCCCCAGAATTGCTGAGTCAAGAACAACACTTTGATGGGATAAACATCTTCCCTCTCCCTTCTGTTCAGACCCTGGAGCCCCATTTGCCTGAGTAAAGACATTGAGTTTCTTGGAATGCAACTCCTGTTAAAGGAGCCCTGGAGCAAACACAGCAAACTATTGCTGTAATTTAAGAGTTTATCCCAAATCCATGAACGATGGACCCAAATCCAGGGGCTGAAAGTTGGTTCCTTGTCTTGACTAATCTCTCCCAAGACCTGCAGGTGGTTTGAATTTTCCCACTGATCTTGGAGCTGCTCACCTGCTCCACTTTTCCAGAAGGGTTGGGCCAAAAGGTCAGTGCTCACCTGCTCAAGAGAGCCATTCCTGATGGATGTGTGGAGAGGATTCCAGGGGGAGCAGGGGGGTTTACACAGACACAGTCGCTCATCCACTGAATCGTTAATTCCCATTGCCCACGGAGACTAATTAAGGAGAGCTGCAGCTGTTTTGGGAAGCACTTTGTGGGGATTACACGGGCTGGAGGAGATCTCTGAGTGTGAAACATTAGGAAAGGGTTTTGTGCTGCTGTGCTGTGAGGAGCTGAGGGAGGGGGGGGAGTTGTGGGGACAGAGTTTTCCAAACTGTTTTCATGGAGACGGTTTGAGTTTGGCCAAACAACGGGATGTGAGTGGTGACAGCCTGGATTTGGTGTGAGCACGTCAGGAGCTCTGGGAGAGAAAGGTTAATAGGGTGTCCCTGCTGCCTTTCCCTGAAATCCTGCTGCCTTTTCCATGTGCTCCTGTGGGCACTGGGGCAGCTCAGGGGGTTGGGGCTTTCCTCTGTCACATTGGTGGCTCTGAAGAGCACATGGGAAAAACCTGGGATTTGTTGGTGTCCAGGGAAAGGAACAGAGCTGGGAAGGGTCTGGAGCACCAGGAACAGCTGAGAGAGCTGGGAAAGGGGCTCAACCTGGAGAAAAAGAGGCTCAGGGGACACCTTCTGGTCTCTGCAACATCCTGCTCCAAGCCCCAACATTTCCAGGGACAGCTTTTCTGGGAATTCCATCCCAGCCCCTCACTACCCTCCCAGGAAAGAATTCTTTCCCAATATCCCATTTAACTCTGCCTCCTGGCAGTGGAAGCACTCTACCCCATCATGCTAAAATTGTGCAATATAAGATTTCCTTTATTCCTCCTTTTGAATTTTCTGGTGGTTCTATTTGGTCATTTCAATTTATGTATATTCATTTACATAAGATCAAGTTTTCCTGCACATGGAACATAAATTCTCCCAGACCATAGATCTCTTTGGGTTATTTGGAAAGAAAATATATGGACACTTTGTAAAACCTTGCACCTGGTTTTGTGCAACTTCTGAGCCATCCTGGAAATCTTTGATTCCTTGGTCATAAACTCTCCTGAAGGATTTGCTGTACTGGATTAAATCCTAAGGCCCTGGGAAACAGCCAGTGCATGGATCTTCTGGGAGCCAATGGGAGAAGTTTGGGAGCATTAGTGCAGTTGAGATTTGGGCTGGGAGTCTGGCTGTTCACACTCCCAGTGGCATGTGCAGAATCCCTGGAGCTCCAGGGATTACAGCTCTATGGTTTGCACATGGGATTTGCTGTGAGCTCCTGGTTCTTTTTATAGACAGTCTATTCCAGGGGGATTTCAGAGAGGGAATTTCTGACCTTTGGACAAGAAGCCATCAAGTTGTGAACCAGCAGGAAATCCAAAGTGATTTAACCCATGGTCCTTTTTAAAATCCAGCTGGTTCCTGGTTTGGGAATGTTGTTTGTTGGGTGATTGTTGTTGCCAGGGGCTGGAGCTGTGCTGAGGGACTTGGTTCTCTTGCCTTGTGTCTTCATGGAATTTGGGAATGGTTTGGGTGGGAAGGGATCTTTGAAGAGCATCTCATTCTATCCCCTGCATGGGCAGAGGCACCTTCCTCTATCCCAGGGTGCTCCAAACCCCATCCAGCTTGGCCTTGGACACTTCCAGGGATCCAGGAGCAGCCACAGCCTCTCTGGACAACCTGTGCCAGGGCCTCCCCATACTCACAGAGAATTCCTTTCCAAATCCCTCTGGCAGTGGGAAGCCATTCCCTGTGTCCTGTCCCTCCATAGTTTAGTGGTGAACGTGGCAATGTTAACAGTTGGACTTGATGATCTTGGATGTATTTTCCAACCTCAGTAATTCCATGATTCTGGGTTTATCTTCTCTCCATCCAGGGGATGATGGTCAGGGTCTGTGAACTGAGCTCCCACATGGCTTGTGAGGTGTATGGGATTCTGCAGGACTCACATCCAGAGGATTTATTTGGAGGAGGAGGAGGTGCATTGTAGCTGTTTCTCCCTCCAATATGTATTTGGTTTAATAACAAGCAAGAGCACGTGCCCTTTTCCCTCAGACTACAGAAGAACCCTGGAGCACTGTCAATAAAAGGATTCCCTGACAGCTTTGGAAAAGAAATGAAAATTTATCAAATATTCCCCCCCCCCCCATCTGGTACAGCTCATCAGATGTGAAGGCTGGAAAAGGGAGATTTGTTGTTCTTTCCCTCTCCCGCACTGACATCCCTGGGTGATCCCTAGGATGTGACAAAGGGAATGCACTGCTCACCTATCACTCAGGCTTTGGAAAATTAATTTTTTGTTGGAGAATAGAATCCAGGTACCCCCTGGAAGTTTGAAGTAACAGGAAAAGGTTGAAGGAAGGTGGTTTGGGTTGAAAGAGCCTCAAAGATCATTTCATGCCAACCCTCTGCCATGGGCAGGGACACCTTCCATGAGTGCAGGTTGCTCTAAGCCCAATCCAACCTGGCCTTGGCCAGATACCATTTTCTTCAAGCACATGCTCCAGGATGATGCTCAGGAGTGCAGGGATAGAAACCTGAATGTAAAGTGCTGGATCAGAGGGTAGAGATGGGATCTTGGATATTTTGGGTAAAAAAGCTTTTGCTTTCCACCAAAAATGGAATTTTTTTGTTTGTTTTGTTCCCTACTTCATTAGCAGCCTTGGATTTATCAAAGTTGATGGGGATCAGGTGACTTGGATGTCTGAGCTTTCCTTGTTGTAATGTTGACCTTGGGAACTGAGAAGCCAAAACTTTCTTCTTTTCCCTTTCCTAAAAAAAAGTGAGTTGGGCTCATCTTTGTGCTTCAGAACCATGGCTGAAAGGAATCATGGAATATCCTGAGGAGGAAGGGACTCACACAGGTCATTCAATCCAACTCCTGCCCCTGCACAGGACATCCCATGAATTCCACCATGTGCCTGAGAGGATCTTGAATCACAATTATTCCCAAACCCTGTGGTGTGGTACTTCCCTGGGATTTTCTAAGGAGGAATTACTCTCCTGAGCCGTCCAAGTAGCCAGTGGGAATTTCCTTCTTGTAATTCTATTTTCCACATCTGAAATTTCAGTGACCCTGGTCCCCATTTGGATTTGATACAAGCAAAAGTCCTGACACTGTGTTTCCATGATTTAAGCTCCATTTCACGGCACTCCATCCTGAAGAGGATGTTTTTTAGGATCAGACCTATGAGAAAATTCCATCTCTGGTGCAGGAATGGTGGTTTTGGGTCATCTGTTCCCATTTAAACCCTAATGGTCAATTCCTTAAATTCTGCCCATGGAATGGCATGGGGGATAAGGTTTGGGTGCCTCTTGGTGCCATCCAACCCCATGCTGAACATGGAATGCTGTTGACTCTTTCTCCTCCAGCACAGCTGGTCTGTGGGGAGGTGGGAGAAGTGGATGAGTGCCAAACCCATCCAGCTGGTTCACCCAAATGGGCAATCCAAGGAAATCAACCACATGCCCCGATGCTCGTGCACAGCTTAGGCTGTGAAATTCTTTATTTATAGGAACTTAACGGATCCTGTAATGGCTTCAAGCAGATGAACACATTCCTTAAAGCAACAGCAACGTTCTTCCTCCTTGAGGGAAAAAGTTTTGACTGAAAGAGGGAAGATTTAGAGCAGAAGTAAGGAAGAAATTCTTCCCTGTGAGGGTGGTGATGGTCTGGCACAGATTTTCCAGAGAAGTTTTGGTTGCCCCATCCCTGGAGGCATTCAAGGCCAGAATGGGATAGTGGAAAGTGTCTCTGCCCATGGCAGGGCTTTGGAACTGGATGATCTTCAAAGTCTCTTCCCACCCAAACCATTCTGGGATTCTCTGAAGTCGCTTTAAAGGGAAAGATCTGGGATAGAAACAGCGCTGAAAAGACCTCACACGTTTCCTCTTCTTCCTTCCCATCCATCCTGAGCTTTGCCTAGCGATGGATAAAAAAGGGGGGGGAAAAAAAAACAACCAACCCACCCACCATAATCTATAGCAACTGTCAGCCAGCAAACTACTCCCATTTCATAGGGATAGGCTGGATGTCAGCGCGGGATCGATGGCTCTGGCGCCGTAATTATAAAAACTCGTGGGTTGTGTTGCTTGAGTGAGTTTGGGAAGAGCAGGGTCTCAATCTTCCCTCTAATGGGGCTTTGGCAGTCGGTGGCGCAGCGGCTTCGTCTTAGTCTGACAGTGTTGTCATTAAACACCAGGTAGTGTGGAACAACAGGGAACACGGCTCCGGAGCGGCCGGGAACACGCGGCTTTGACAGGAGCGATTTGTCATCCAGGAGCTGCCCAAACTCCTGAGCCTGGAATACGGGCGGCTGCTTAAAGTGACTTATTGCCCCTGTCGGCGGCTGCAGTTGTGATTTGATAATCGGTAAATGTTTGTCAAAGATGAATTCCCTCCCTGATGCAGTGCAGTGCTGGAAAAGCAAATGAAAAGCGGGGGGGAAAGAACATATTGGTGGGATTAAAGACTAGGGAAGGATAAGGGTGATGGGAACAACAGGTTTGCCTGTTATTAACTTGGTGTCCTTCCTTCAGGGAGGTGAAGCTTTGAGGTTTGGGGTACTGGGATGGAGAACTCATTGTTAACATGGTTGCTGGCGGACTGGGAATGCTGCAACATTAATTACATTTCAGGAAAAATTTCTTCCTGGAAAACATTGGAAGGGGCTGTCCAGGGAGGTGGTGGAGTCCCTATCCCTAGAGGTGTTTCAGGAATGACTGGATGTGGCACTCAGGGCTGACAAGGTGAGGATCCATCACAAATTGGATCTTGGAGGTCTATTCCAATCTTAATGATTCTGTGATTATACAAAGTAGTTTTTTCCCAGATTTCAAAGATCCTGGAGCTGTGCTTGGTTTTGAGAGACTATGGACTCATGGGGAGCAATGGTTCTCCTTTGCTTAACCCACATGGCATCATGGAATGCTTTAAGTTGGAAGAGATCTTAAAGATCATCTCATTCCAACACCACCTTCCATGGTCAGGGAACCATTGACTTCAGCTCCATTCTCCTCTGGGAGGTTTCAAGAGTAGTTTTTTAGTAAGGAAAACAATATCCTAATTCTTTCTTTCCACTAATGTAATGCTTTTCTGGCTTTTTGGCAAATAGTTCCATTGGCAAACCCGTGTGCACCTACTCAGGGGTTACAGCTTGTAGTTAAATACCTTTGTTTCTAGTTGGGATAGATTTTTGAGCCTGTCCATTGCCTGCTTTATATCAAAGTTGAGAAAGGAGAATTAAAAGGATCTTAACGAACCTTCTGTCTGCAAAATCTTCCTCCCATCTCTCTGAGTTTATCCAAGTTCCTCTGCTGAATGCCAGTCAGGTCAGGTTCTTTTTATGTGGATACTTAGAAAAGCTAAAAGCTGGGTGGCCTTCACTTGGATAAGTGGCTTTGAGGATGGGGAATACCTAAGAGATTCAAATTTTTCCTTGTTAAATTTAAATAAAATTTCAAAAAAAAAAAAAAAAAAAGAAATCAATCTTAAAGCATAAATGCAAATGGAATTCCAGCCCAAGCTTCCCGAGGCTGAGCCACCTCTCCCTGTGCCACGGCGAGGCGTGAACACGAGATCCCTGAACCCATTTGATTGTAGCCAGGCTTTTTCTGGTGTCTGAAGTGCTGGAAACGATCAAGAGCAGGAAAAGTGGAGTGATTTATTAGACTCATAAAAATTCATACTTTGTTATTCCAGTTGTCTTCCATCTGCAGCTTGTTAGAACGAGCACCCCTGGCAGCTCCCGCCGCGAGGCCGGGGGGAGGAGGGCATTTATCAGCTTTCCTCCTGCCATCCCGCTCTCATTTAGAGGAATGGATCCAGCTCCTGGAAACACATTAATAATCATTCACTGAGGGAAGGGGGGAAAGAAAACCCACCACCCTCTTTTGTTATAATAATAAGGGTTGTGTTTGAACAAGGGCCGATGCTCCAGAGACCCATTCAGGCTCTTTAACACGGGCTGGAGCTGGGAAAGGTGTTCAGAGCCTTCAGTGTGACCTCCTCTTGCCAGTCCTGGTGGATAGTGTGGGGTCTCCTCATCCTTGAAAGGCTCTTCCACTCCTGTGATAGCTGGAAGGGCCATTCTGGGGTTTTTTGGCAGTGGGGATGGGGATGTGGCAGAGCTGGTGGGGTTACTGGGGTTACTGGGAGGTTGGTGATGTGTCCTGTCCCCACCAAGATGTTGTTGGACCCCTCTGCCTCTCTCCATATTTTGGGATTGGAGGGAATAAACCAAAATATTTTCTGGTGTTTCTGTTGCAGTTGGAATATTGGTATTGGATTGTAGGGCTGAGTCAAAGGCACAGTTCTTCCATTTTCTATGGCTTCCCAAATCACTGGGGTCTGGTGGGGCTTTGGAAAATGATAGGGATCATTTTTCTGTGGATAAATGTGGGATGGCTTTGGTTGGGAAAGACCTCTGAGATCGAGTCTCAACTGTTCCCCCAGCACTGCCAAGACTACCACTGATCCACATCCCCAAATGCAACATCCACACATTCTTCAACACTTCCAGGGATGGTATTCCACAAAGGATGGGAATGGTCTGGAGTGGCTGAAGGTGCTGGAGGGGTCTAGCCTGGAGAAAAGGAGGCTGAGCTGGAACCTTCTGGCTCTGCACAACTCCCTGACAGGAGGGTGCAGCCAGATGGGGGTCAGGCTCAAGGGAAAGGACAAGAGGAAATGGCCTCATGTTGTGCCAAGAGAGGTTTAGGTTGGATATTGGAGAGAAAATTTCTTTATGGAAAGGTGGTCAGGTGTTGGAATAGGCTGCCTTGGCAGTGGTGGAATTACCATCTCTGGAAGAGTTCTAAAAATGTGTGGATGTGGCACGTGGGGACATGTTTGAGCAGTGCCCTTGGCAGTGCTGAGGGAAAAGTTAGACTCAATGGTCTTAATGCTCATTTCCAACCTAAACCATTCCATGATTCCATGCTGGATATTGGGGCATCCTGGGAACACCCAAACCCCAAAGACACCATATCTGCTAAACCAGATCCACTAAAATCCGTCCTGTGCAGCATCCCAGCTGCAGATGGAAGTTGGGATTGCACCAGTGGGCTGGAAAGGGAGTACAGGTCCTCAGCCTTTTGGGAGGCTGATCCTGAGTGGTTTTTGCAGCAGCATTTTTCCAGGGAGTTTCTTGGAGCTTTGTGACTTTCACGTGTGCTGATTTTCTTTCTGCTTCTCTCCTGTCACGCTCTCTGCCAGTGTTTCCTCACTGTTGGATTTCTCCTGGCTGTGCCATCCCCAACTTTCCCAGATGCTCTTCTCCTCCCTCCCTTTCTTTCTTCTCAACAGCTCACAGATCACTTTGTTCCCCCATGACATCTCCATGCATGGTGGGGCTTTCCTAAACCTTTAGATTTTTTGAAAGGCTGTAATAAGGTCTCCCTGGAACCTTCCCTTCTCCAGGCTGGACATTCCCAGCTCTCCCAGTCTGGCTCCAGCCCTTGGAGCATCTCCACGGCCTTCTCCACATCTGTCTGCTGTTGGA
This sequence comes from Erithacus rubecula, assembly GCF_903797595.1. Classification (NCBI taxonomy): domain Eukaryota; kingdom Metazoa; phylum Chordata; class Aves; order Passeriformes; family Muscicapidae; genus Erithacus; species Erithacus rubecula. Next base: position 138,292,779 of record NC_136689.1, read on the forward strand.
CCCCAGAGCTGGATGTAGAATTCCAGGTGGGGTCTCACCTGAGTGGAGCAGAGGGGCAGAATCCCTCCCTTTCCTGCTGCTGGAATTTTTCTCTTCAAGTTCAGTGATGTTTCCGTGCTCTGGAAACAAAAGTTTTCTATTTTTCAGCTAAACCCAGGAATTTCAGATTTCAGACCCAGACTCACAGAATTTATTTGAGCAGGATATGTGGATTTGCCCAGAGAGGTTGTGAATCCCCATCCCTGGAGGTGTCCAAGGCCATGTTGGACAGGGCTTGGAGCAACCTGCTCTGGTGGAAGGTGTCCCTGCCTGTGGCAAGGATTTTGGAATAAAGAAATCTTTAAGGTCCCTTCCAAACCAAACAATTCCATTAATTTAATACTTTGTGTGCTAAAATGGGTGTTTGCTTACAGTTCATCTCCAAGTACCAAGGAGGGGTGAGCACAACTTGTGTACTTTAGGATGGAACATTCTAGAAATGTTGTAACCAGTCATAAATGGCAACATAACTCTTATTTACATAAGTAACTCCCATGACCTCATGTAAACAAATTTTAACTCTCCCTAACTTCAGACAGTGTCTCTGAATTTAGGGTGTTGCTGTCCATGGCTCACTGGCCAGATTAGGCTACTGGGCACTCCACATCACCAAGCAGATTATGTATTCATTTGCCAAATATTCCCAGCTGAAAGCAGCTGCTGTCCTAGTAAATTTTCAAATGAGTTTCGAGCCCTCTAGAATATTTCAGCTCCAAACCCCTCCCTTCTCCCATCCTCTCAAAATGTGACACCGGAGCAGCTGCCGTGCTCTGGGTCCCAGGTAAAGCACTTGGGATCACTTGGATTTATTTCCTATTAAGCAGCAGTTCATGATCATAAAGCATCGTTTACACGCCTGCATAAAGAGCTGTGTCTCTTGCAAAAGCTCAGAACTGAATGAGTGTGAAAATTAAATTCCCCTCTTAAACCCAAGGATGGCCCTTTTGGAAGCTGCTTCCAGTCGTAACATAATTAACCTCTTGCTGTGCCATTCTCTGGGAACATATTGAACCTGCTCCAGGATAATCATCCCTAATACTGGTGTCTGCTTTCACACTGAATTCCTAACAGCATTACAGTAATCCCAAAGCTTTTGTTAACTGCAGGGACTTGGCCGAGTTGGCAGCCAGGACAAAAGGTGTTGGAGCTGTGTGGCTCAGGGGTGATGCCATCCTGGTGTGTGGTGGGATGGGAAACACCAGAACTATTTGATTTTGGGTGGAGGAGTTGTGGTGGAACTTTATTCAGGTTTCCCATGGATTTATTCCTGTTGAAGGTCATTTCCAAATGCTTGGAGCAACCTGGTCTAGTGGAAGGTGTCCCTGCCTGTGGCAGAGGGTTGGAACTCAGTTGTGTTAAAGGTCCCTTGCAACCCAAACCATTCCATGATTCTTTTTTTATCTCAACTTCTCTGTGTCTTTCTCAGCTTTTCCCTCCATTGCTCTTCTTCCCATCCACAGTTTTCTCATCCAAGGAAGCAAGTGATGTTGGGGATATTCCCCAGAAGATTTGGGTGTTTTTCTACCTCTGATGAGCTGAAGTCTGAGACTGGAGAATAGATTCAGGGACCCCTTCCAGTGCCTGAAGGGGCTCCAAGAGAGACAGAGAGGGAGTTTGGACAAGCAAATGGAGTGACAGGACACAGGGAATGGCTTCCCACTGCCAGAGGGCAGGGATAGATGGAATATTGGGAAAGAATTCTTCCCTGTGAGGGTGGTGAGGGGCTGGAATTGAATTCCCAGAGAAGCTGTGGCATCTCTGGAAGTGTCCAAAGCCAGGCTGGATGAGGCTTGGAGCAACCTGGCTTTTGGTTGATGTGAAGGGCTGTGGTTGGAATTCCCAATCCCTGGAATCTGCTGTTGCAGCAGGAGTAAGGCTGATCCATCCTGGCCATCAGAACTTCCCATTGTGCTTCTGCTGTTGTGATTTGCTGGCTGCAGACTCCTCTGCTGCTCCCAAATTTGCCCTTGGACCTTCTTACTAAAATCCTGAAAAGCTCCTCCACCACCTTCCCTTCATGTACCAAATGGGAATCACTGCAAAAGGATCAGACCCATTAGGAAATGATCTTGCAGGGATTTTACAAGGAGTGGATTTGGGGGCCTCATTCCATGCCTTGACATTGCTCATCCCAAACTCCACATAATGGAAGCAAACAGCAAACTATTTTGAGTCAGGGATGCCTTTTCCCATGGAAAAGAGGGAGGTTTGATCCCATACTGTCTGAGAGGATCACTGGATATTACAGTGGTCCTCCTGCAGCCTGGGATGTCTTTGGTTCAGCATCCTCTTCTTTCTGGGATTTGGGGCTAATGGTGGGTTTTGCTGAATCTTCCCTTCCAGACCTGGAGCAAATCCCATGGCAAGGGATTCATCTTCATGGTGGGAAATGTTTGCTTCAAGAAAACCCTTCAGCAGAGATTTTCAGTTCTTTTTGGAGCAGCTTTGGGTTCCAAGTGTGAGTTTTTGACCCACTGTCAGGACATGCTGCTGACATGGGACGTGTTTGTGGCTCCTTCATGTGTGTCCTAATAGTCCTTAACCCTTTTTTTATTTTTCCCCTCATGTTTTGAAAGAGCAATTTGGTTTGATCAGAGATTTTTGGTCTCTGCTTTGCTTTTTTTTTCCATGGGGTAATCCTGCTGCATCCCTTTAATCTCTGAGGTTTTTCCTGGCACTGGGGACAATCCTGGCAGCATATCCAAGGTTCAGCTTCTTCTCCCCAATTTGCATTTGTCCCTGCTCCTGTCTTGCTTCCAGGTGCTGGAAGATCAATGTAGCTGTCACTCACTAATTCCCATCTCGCCTCCGACCGCGATTAACGGCACTGAGCCCCAGTGGAGACACACAGGAAGGGTGGTGGTGGCCAAGCATTGACAATGGGACACTTAATGACTTAATTTAGTTCTTTTCCCCATTTCTATGCCTGTACAGGAAGCTTTTCTATCCCCTATCCTTTTCCAAAAGCAGCAGTAATCTCTTGGAGTTGGGAATCTGCCCTCCTGAAATTCCCCTTGCTTATTTAACTTCCTTTTTCAGTATCTGAACAGGATTTACTCCAGCAGTATTGTGGTTTCCCTGATCCATCCTGAGCAGCATCATCTTCCTCTTGCCTCATGGATTTAGAATCATAGAGTCATGGAATAATCATTAAGGTTGGAAAAGAGCTCTGAGATCATCACCTTCCAAGGCCATTATTAAACTCTATCCCCAAGTGCCACATCAATGTGGCTTTTAGGGACATCTTTCACTAGATCAGGTTGCTCCAAGTCCCATCTAATCCACAGGTGTAGCAGCCACGGTTTCTCTGGGCTACCTGTGCCAGGACCCTCACATGGAAGAATTCTTTCCTAATATTCCATCTAACTTTGCCCTCTGGCAATGGGAAGCCATTCCCCCTTGTCCTGTCACTCCAGGACCTTGTCCAAAGTAATTTCCCATCTTTCTTTTAAGCATCCTTTGAAAGAAGATTTCTCCAGACCCTTTTGCAGGTGAAATTCCAGGAGCTAACTCTTTTTATGCCCTGCCTGCTTCAACTTCCCCAAGGGGACAATTTCTGGTACTTTTCTCAGGAAAATAAAAGAAATAAGGACCCTTGCATCCAACTCCTTTCCTAAGGGGTCCGAGTGCTGGTGGCTCCTGGATCTTACCTGCTTGAAACACCCTGCTAAGAGATTTTGGCAACAAATTCCCCATCTCGAGGTCAGCACAGAACAAGAGGAAACAGCCTTAAAATTGTACCAGAGGAAGTTTTGTTTGGATATTAGAAAAAATTTCTTTACTGAAGGGATGCTTGTGCTGCCCAGCGAAGTGGTGGAGGGATTTAAAAACCCCAAGGATGTGACACTTGTGGACATGGCAGCATTGGGTTGATGACCTTAGAGGTCTTTTCCAACCTTAACAATTCTACATTTAGAGTTTACACCAGTTTGTTTTTTTTTTTTTTTTTTTTTTTTTTTATTTTTTTTTTCCCTGGGAACAGGAGGCGCCCGCGGGACTCGCAGAAAGCCCCGAGCTCAGCAGCGCGCGGCCCCGGCTGATAAATGATGCTCATATCCCATTCGAATATGATGCAAGCAGTTTTTTTGTAGTTTGTCTTCCATGGCGGTAGTAAAGTTTTTAATTAGGAAAGCTAATGAGATCGATTAGTCATTAGAAGTGACCTCTGGATCGTGGTGAGGAGTGGGGATGTGTGCGCCGGGCTGATAACGGGGGACGCCGGGGTATTGTTTGTAATAAAAGCGTGAAGTGTTTGATTTGAGTGAAACGTGCCACGGGGAATACATCACGCGGAGAGGAAAAAATTACAACCCTGGGAGCCTGTAATGAAGGGAATTAAACCAACATCCTGTCTAAATAACATGATTATCTACACAAAACCCCTCAGCTAGCAAGTAATAATAGAAAACGGAGCTCTTCGGAGAGGCTCTTTGAGGAGGTGGTTAATGCCGGAGTCGCGCATCAGGCACTTTCCAAGGAGCAGCTTCGGAATGAATACACCATCCAATTACCTCTGGGAATAGAGTTTACCAGGTGCCAGCCTGTTTTGGGGAAGGAGGAGGAGGAGGGGGATGCCTGCAATAATTTGGGACCTCTCTTGCTTGTCAGGCAGGAGTTTGATGCAGTTCTGGGTTGATTGGTGGCAGCTCCAACTTGCGTGGGGGCAACAAAATGTTAATTATGTATTCAGCGAATTCCCAGCTTAGTTGTTCTGTGAGGTCGGAGTGGAGGAGGGAAAGGAGCAAACTTGTGCTGTTGCTGGTTGGGGAGGATGTGGGATTGTGGCTCTCATCCCTTCCCCAGTGGGGTGGAAGTGCTTTGGGTATGTAGTTGGTGCTGTATCTGTAAGAGGTTGGGTGTGTCCACATGTTCTAGGTGACAGAAGTGACCCAGAAGGCAGATTTAGGTGACAAATTCTTCCCTGTGAAGGTGGGGAGGCCCTGGCACAAGTTGTCCAGAGAAGCTGTGGCTGCTCCATCCCTGGAAATGTCCAAGGCCACGTTGGACAGGGTTTGGAGCAGCCTGAGATGGGAGAAGTTGTGTCTGTCCATAGCACAAGGTGGAACTGGATGGTCTTCAAAGTCCCTTCCAACTTAAACCATTCCATGAGTCCATGATTCCCACCCTGACTGGGATTTCATCATATGTGTGGTGTTAGTCCCTGCAGGGATTGGGACCTCTGTCCTTTTGTTGTGTCCATTTTCCTGTCCTAAATACTGTTCCCTGAAGGAAAAAGCTCCAAGTTTGCCAGTACTTGGGAGCAATTTTAATTATAATTAGAGTTTCAGCCATGCAAAGTCTTTAAAAGCCCACACAGGTTTGGTCATTGCCCTCAAGAATTCAATCTATAAAAAAATCCTGAGTTAGGGAAAGAGCAATGAAATCTCATTTGTTTCCCATGTTCTTTACTCTCTCTCCTCTTGCCTCACCTCTAAAGTGATCTCTGAACTGCCTCACCTCTAAAGTGGCTGCAGTTCCTCCAGTCATTGAATCATCTAATGGTTTCTACTGGAAGAGAACTTGGAAGATCCTTTAGTTCCATGATTTATCCCATGGGCTCAGACTGCAGAACATTGTGAGCATCATCTTTACCACAAAAAATTCCAGTGATTTTGGTCATGGCAGAGCCTGTTTTTTGCCTTTTCCCACCACCAGGGGTTATAACTTTTTTGCTGAATTTAGGAATGGAAACTTGTGTTGCCTGATCCCTCCCAAAGCCAACATGAGTCATCAACTTGTTGGGAATACGCAGGAAAGAAAATATTCCCTGTGTGAAACTGTAAAACTGTGGATTGATGTTGCCACTGTTGCAGGGAAATGGGGGAGCTGTTCCCTCCTTTCTAGGGAATGGTGTCAGCTCTAAAATGTATTTCCCTATTTTTCCTAGTTTACCTGGGAATCCACCTTATTCTCCCTCCTCTCACAGACACAAACATGGGGATGGGTCTGACGTTTTCAGTGGAAATAACGATCCCACTTTTCCCTTTCCAACCTCTCCATAATTTTAATGAGAGGATCTCCAAGAAAAACAGCCAGCCCTTTAAATCAGTTATAAAACCCAGAGACTGAGGCTCAGCATGGAGTGTCAGCTTTAATTATCTGGGCAGTTACAGCTGTATGTTATAAAAGTCGGGCAATTAGGTGCATTCCTGAAAGCTTGAAAAAAAAAAAAAAGGCTTGTAGAAGAAAACCACAGTCAAACATAGAACTGTTAATTGCACAAAACATTCAGTGGAATAACCTGGGATGTAGATCATCCTGCAACAGAGAGAATCTGGGAATGGGTAGGGTTGGAAGGGAGATGATCCAGTTCCCTGTCCATGAAAGGAACCTTCCATTATCTCAGGTTGCCCTGTCCAACCTGGACTTCCACAATTCTGGGGGTGAAAAATATGATGAAAATGGCAAGGATTAAAGGCATACATTTATTTCCAGTGTGGATGTTGGGATCAAGGTGTTTTTGGTGAATCCATGATTCCCATGGTAGAGTTTTGCTGATGGACTAGTGAAGCCAGTCCCAAGCCCATCAAAACTTTTCTGTTACCATCAGCTGTAGTGGTCCCATTCCTGAAACTTCACCCTTTTTCAGGTGCTAAAAAGTTGGATGTAGAACTTAAATTGGATATCAGACCAACTGAACTTGATGATCTTAAAAATTCCACCAGTCTGTTCCCATCCACACCTGAATTTCAGGCCTGTTTTTCCATGTTTTTTTCTCCTAGGATCCAACTTCCACTTCCCAAGGGGCCCCCCAGCCAACAAAGTGATAAAGACACGCTACAGGATCGTGAAGAAGAACGTGGTGTCTCCAACCTTATCATCCTTCACCAGCCCCATTCCCTCCTGGAAAACCAGGCGCCCTTTGACATCCAGGTAATTCTTCCATCCCTGGAATGCAGCTGGTTGGGATGTGGGAGCTACTTTTGGCTCTGTGTTTTTCTGTTGCATCTTGTTTAATTTGTCTCTTTGTTTGGTCTACACTGAGTTTATTGACTTAAAGTGTAAAATCTTGTTAAGAATTGTGTTTCCCCAAGCTGGTGCCAGCAGCTTATGCCTTTGGCTTCTTATGTATTCCCTCTTGGAATTAATTGTTTCCATGGAGCAGTTAAATAAGCTGAAAAGAGGATGAATAAATGTGTGGATGTTGGTGATGAAGGGGAGGGTGTTGGATGCTCCAAACTTACCCCAGGATGTAGGTGCTGTCCCAAACTCATTTATTCCCAGTTATCTGGATGGGTGAAACATCTGGAAATATTTTGGCAGTGCCTGGAGAAAGGAGGCACTGAAGGTGCTGTAACCTTGAGTTGGAATATTCCTAAATCCATAGAGGTTGAGATGTTTCCAGGGAGCACCTCAGGTTCCTCCAACATGTCCCTGGACACTTCCAGGGATGGGGCAGCCACAGTTTCCCTGGGAAAACTTGTAAGTTTTCCTTTTTACCACCCTGGAAGTGTCCAAGGCCAGGTTGGACAGGACTTGGAGCAACCTGGGGTAGTGGAAGGTGGCTTAGCTCATGGCAGGAGATGGAAACAAGATGGTCTTGAAGGTTCCTTCCATTTCAGGCCATTCCATGATTATTAATTAATAGATAATAAGTCATCCTCCAACTGTTGGGTTCAGCACCTTCCCTTGGTTCTCCAGATTTGGGTGATTGATGAATTGAGGATCCATGGTGAGAATCAAGGAGGGGAAAAGCTTCAGGAATGGAATTCCAGCAGGAATGTTTGGGATCTGTGTGGTGGCTTTTGCTCATCCCAGTGGTGATTTTCCAAGGAACGACCTCGTTCTGCTGTGATTGGCTGAGACCTCCCACTTGTAGGATCATTTTCTCTGTATTAATCTCTGACTTCATTAAATTGGTGTAGTTTAGATCTTACAGCTGCTTCAGACAAATCTTGATAAAATGCCATCAGCAAATTAAAACAATTATGTTTTAAAGAAGCCATAAATCTCCATCTACCAATTACCTTTGTTGGGGGTGATCAATCATCCAGCCTGTCTGGAGGAAGCACATGGCAAATGCTTCTCCTGGAGTTTTTACAGGATTTTTTGCTCCATTTGTCACAAGCAACACACCAGGATCTGCTTTTTTCCTGATTTTCTTTGCTCTTCCCAAAACAAGGAGAAGCTCTGGTGATGGTGGGAAACCCCATTAGTCACCTCAGTTTTATTTTTTATACTGATAAGTCAATTATTTTTAGTATTTCTATTTTCCATTTTAATCATTATAATTTTTTTTAATAATAATTTGGTATTTTTAATATTCTCTTCCCCATAAGCCAGTACTGGGATGTCAACTGATGGTGCTGCCCTCCAGTGCTACTCCCAAACTGGTTCCCAGCTGGCACTAAGGACCAATTTCTTCCATAAAATCCAAGTTTTTGGATATCTGAAAGAAAGGTGCCAGGGTTTTACTTCGCTGGGACATCCAGGATGTCACCCTTTTTGCCAATAAATCCCCAAATCACCAGACTAAGACAAAGAGGGATGTTGCTTTGGGAAATGAGTGACAGGGATAGTTGCTGGAAGTACCTGATGCCAATCCCTTGGGGATTAATTCCATCCTCCCCTTCTTGCTGGGCTGCATTAAACTCAACCCTGCTGCTGACTTTTCTTCGAGGCAATAGGTGGGAGTATATTTTAAATTAATTTTACTCCACTTTTTGTAATATTTTTGTTTTAAATAGATTTATAAGCAACTCGGGGCCTATTTCTCCAAATTTATGAAGATAATTTTCACTCTCTTGATAAGGTGAAATTTACACCTGCTATTTCCATATTAATTCACATTGCTAAGTGGATCTAATTTTCTTCCCTTCTTCTATCTGGTGAGTGTGGCCTTTCCTAATGCAATTTCCCCCTCACTAAATCACTGTGATCGGGAGTCATGATCGAGTTAAATTAACTTAAATTAATTTACTTAATAAGAGCTCCAGATCATTGTGAATGAGGTTAAGATTTATTGATTCTCCTTTTCACTCCTCCCCCTTATCTCCCGTGGCTTTGCTGGGAGAGCAGCTCACGAGGGCTGCGATTTGCTGGCCTTAAATTTGGGTTGCTCCTGGTGACATTGAGGTTGGTCATCCTTTAAAAATCCTGGAGGGAGGTGTTCTCTCTCCTCACAGCCTCCCTCTGCTGGGAAAGGGGTGAAGGATTTGCCATGGAGGAGTTGGGATGGATGCAGCATCGTGCTGAGATTTGGCAGTGATGCTTCTCCTGCTTCCAGCTTCGTTCCGTGGTCCACGTGGATGTGGCCACCAGAAAAATGGGATGCCCTCGTGTCACAGGCCTTGCACAGAGGCAGCAGAAGGGTTGATGATCAGAGGGATGGAGCACCTTTCCTACAAGGCTGAGAAAATGGGGATTGTTCAGCCTGGAGAGGAGAATGGCTTCCCACTGAAAATAAGTAGAATTAGATTCCATATCAAGAAGTTCTTCCCTATGAGAGTTGTGAGACCCTTGCACAGGTTTCCCAGAGAAGCTGGATCCCCAGGGGAGTGGTCGTGGTCCCAAAACTTTTTGGACAACACTCTCAGGCACAGGGTGGGATTTTTGGGGTATCCTGTGCAGGACCAGGAGTTGGACCAGATGATCCTTGTGTGTCCCTTCCAACTCAGAATATTCTAAGATTCTATAAACTCCTTCAGAAGACTCCAGTTCTCCCTCTGGAGAGCCAGAACCACTTTTAAGACACATTTTTTGGGAACAGAGAGCCCTTTGAGTTGAGCTTATAGACCCCCAGTGGGAGATTGAGACACTGACCCACTTTGAAGAGTTTTCTTCTCAAATCCTGCTGCAAGTGTGGAAAACAAAAGTCACCTGTCTGCAAATAATGAGTTGTGTCTGGCACTGCTGGGGAAACTCTGATATTTCTTCCTGAAAACTTTGCAGTGCCTCTTGAGGGACAATCCTACCCCTCCAGCACTATAAATAAGTAAAGAACAAGATAATCCAACATTTGTCAGAGAAATGCCAGCTCAGGAGAAAGGAACTTGTCAGTGGAGGATTCACTCATGTAGTTTAGTTTTGTTTTCTTTTTTCCTTTTATTTTCTTCTCTTTTGTTCTGTTCCATGGCCTGGAGCACATTGAACAGATTAAAATGAAAACAGTTGTCACCATCCCTGGAGGTGTTCAAGAAATGTCTGGATGTGGCACTCAGTGCTCTGGTGGTGATTGGTCAAAGTTTGGACTTGATGGTCTTTTCCAGCCTAAATGATTCTGTGATATGAGGATTACAAGGATTTCCTTGCAGCTGAGCATCCAAGAGGAGGAGGAACCACCATCCCTTCCAGTCATCCTCTGCAGGAGGTTGGAATTTTGGGTTCCAGGTCACTTGGACACACCAACTTCTTTGTCCCATCCCTTCCTCTCCTTCACAGTGGGTGGTTTTGGGTTTCCAGAGTTCTTCTGCTCCCTTAACAACATCTTTTAGACACCAATTGCCAGCTGGGAATTGAGCTTACCCAACTCATGATCCAGTTCAGAGAGTCATGGAATGGTTTGGCTCAGAAGGGACCTTGGAAGAGCATCTGGTCCAACCCCTCTGCCATGGGCAGGGATGCTTTCCACTGGACCAGGTTTTTCCAATCACTGTCCAGACTGGCCTTGAGCACACCCATGGGATGGGCCCATTCATTTAATCCATTTCCAGGGAAGCCTTCTTGATTTTCCTTTCCATTTTTCTGACATTCCTTGAGTGCTCTTCTAAGTTTCCCTGTGGAAGTGATTTCACTGCCTTGAGACAATGGGATCATGTGGTGGGGATGGATATTTGGCTTTCCCACTGTGACAGATTATTTTCCATGTTATTCCCAAGTGGGTGGAGCCACAGGTGCCAGTCCTGGTGTGCTGTTGGTGTGTAATTAACCCTTTCTCCCTAAATCCATGGGAATCCAGTGGAACAGGAATCTTGGATTACTGAATAGAGTCCTGTGTTGCCCATTGGATGCATTCCAGTTCCTGTGACTCATTCCCACAGAACTTTGTGACTGACTTGCCATGGATGAAATGAATGTGAAAACTCAATATATCTCCTCTCTTTTGGGGGAGATATGTGTCCTTGGGAATTCCAGGGAAACTTTCTCATCCTTTCCATCTTCCTCTTGTGTTGGGACAGTCAAGGTCTGCAGCAAGTTGTCTGCCATAATCCCCCTGCTGGACTGTAATGGGTTAAACCAGATTAATTCTATCACTTCTCACCTTTTGGGCTGCACTCTGAGGGTCCCTAAGAAATCCATCTGTTCAGGAAATGGGATGGGGTCACCCAAGAACTCTGGGAATTGTTGGGAAGCTCTTGGGACACGGTTGCTCATTGTACAACCCAACTTTGGATTGGGGTGATGGTGAGACCCTGGCTCAGGTTGCCCAGGAAAGCTGTAACTACCCCATCCCTGGAAGTATTCCAGGCCAGGTTGGACAGGACTTGGAGCAAGCTGGAACAGTGGAAAGTGTCCCTGCCCATGGTTGGAACTCGACATTTTTTAATGTCCCTTCCAACCCAAACTGTTCCGGGATTCTTTGTCCACAATCCTAGAAGGTCAGCGATTGGAGCTGAGAACAGAGAGCAGAATTTGGGGCAATAATTCACAATGAATGGAGCAAATCCATATTTCACCACTTCTGGGGCATCATCTCAAAAGCTGCAGAGAAAACAGGGAAAACTGTTAACGTCGGCTTCCACGGCAGAAAATCACCGAGCGCTCCGACGGGAGAGGCTTGAATCGACGTTCCCATCTATTGTGAGCAGACAGGGATGGGCTTTTTAAAGAAATCAGCAAATGCTGCCTTCTCTCCTTGATCCATTTATTTTTTCCACCTTCTAGGGTCCAAGAGGTGGCATTCCAACCTCCCCCAGACCAGTTTGGAGCACAAACTGGATGGGTGTTGTGAGCCAGATGCTGCTTGAAGAGCAAGTGGTTCAATCTCCCAGTTTTTTATGTCGTTTATTTATTTGGGACGATGCCCCAGTTGGATTTTACCTCCTGGTGCTGATTTCTCTGGGATCTTCCTGCACAGAGGGGAGAGAATGGAGAGCAGAGGGCAGAGGTTGGGACAGTGGGAGTTAATTTCCTTTTATCAAGATGATAAAATCCCCCCTCCTCCTCGCCGGCTTTTGCCGCGTTAATCTGTGAACGGAGTCGGAATGTGACGAATGGCCTTAAAGTTCCTGTCAATTTTTTTCTTCCCAAATTCATTTGACATGAAAGTGAGAAGTAAACAGAAAGCCTGTGGTTAAGCAGATAACTTGGAAAGCCTTTTCCATCACATTTAAAAACGGCCGTGTCATGGATTCTGCGAATTGGCGGCTCCTATTTTGTTTGATTTTATTTTGTCTGTGTGGTAAATTTTCTTTTAATAATCCCGACGTGGTTTGACGAGGTTTTAGACCTCGGATTTTTTTTTGAAGGGATGTTAAACCATTCTCCAAAATGACATCTCATTAAAGTGAAATTCATCTGCTGGGATTGGAGCCGTTACAGGCAGGAGGGAACAGTAACTCCCATTTGGAAATCCATATTTTTTTGTTTCTATAGGAAATACTTTTAATCCCTTTAATGAGGCTGGGATGAGATGCACAACACGGATTGTTTCGGAGCAGCCCTGACATCTGGCCCAGCATAATCCAGTTTCTGTTCTGAACTGGTTTAGAGGCTTTAAAAAACAATGGCACCTCTTTGGGGCAAAGCTGGGGATTAATGCTCCCTGTTCCTGGTGCTCCCCTCCTTCCTGACAGAGGGACACTGGGGAAAACTCACTCCTCTCTTCTGTCTTCCTTTGCTTTTTATTTTAATTTTAATTTTTAATTTTCTTTTTATTTTTTATTTATTTCTTAGTTCTGTTTCTTCTTCCCCATTTTTCTTTTCTCTTTTCCCTCTTTCCCTTTTTATTGTTATTTTCTTTTTTTTTGTCCTTTTCCTCTTTTCCTTTTCTTGTTTTCCTCTTTTTAATTTGTTTTGCCTTTGCAATCTCTTTTCTTTTCCCTTTTCGTAGATTTTCCCCCTTTTACTTTTCATCTTTTTTCTTTTCTTTGTGTTCTTCCTTTTTCATCTTCTTGCCTTTTTTCTCTTTTCCTTTTTCCCCCTTTCCTTTTCTCCTTATTCCTTTTTTCCCTTTTTTTCTTCCCTTCTTTCATCTCTTGCCCTCCTTTTCCTTTTTCCCCTTTTCCTTTGTTTTTCTCTTTCTTTCTTTCTTTCTTTCTTTCTTTCTTTCTTTCTTTCTTTCTTTCTTTCTTTCTTTCTTTTCTTTCTTTCTTTCTGTCTTTCTTTCTTTCTCTTTCTTTCTTCTTTCTTTCTTCTTTCTTTCTTTCTGCTCTTCCTTTCTCTCTCTCTCCTCTCTCTCTCTCTCTCTTTCTTTCTTTCTTTCTTTCTTTTCTTTCTTTCTTTCGTTTCTTTCCTTCTTTCTTCTTTATTTCTTATTCTCTTTCTTTCTTTCTCTTTCTTTCTTTCTTTCTTTCTTCTTTCTTTTTTCTTTCTTATTTCTTCTTCTTTTTTCTTTCTTCTTTCTTTCTTCTTTCTTTCTTTCTTTCTTTCTTTCTTCTTTCTTTCTTTCTCTTCTTTCTTCTTCTTTCTTTATTCTTTCTTTCTTTCTTCTTTCTTTCTTTCTTTCTTTCTTCTTTATTCTTTCTTTCTTTCTTCTTTTTTTTCTTTTATTTTCTCTTTTCTTTTTTTCCCCATTGCATCCTTTTTCCTTTCCTTTATCTCATACTCTTTCTCTTTCTTTTTTTTCCTCTTCTTCTTTTTTTTCTTTTTAGTATTCTTTCACCTTCTCCTTTTTCATTCCTTTTTTCCTTTATTTCCCTCTTCTAACTTCTTCCTTTTTGTTTTTTTCTTTTTTTGTATTTTTCTCCTTCCCTCCTTTTCTTTTTTCCCTTTTCTTCTTGTTTTTATTTTTCTTTTTCCCTTTCTTCCCTTTTTGTTTTTCCTCCTTCCTTTTCCCCTTTTCCCTCTCCTCTTTTTTTTCCTTTCTCTTTCTCCTTTTCAGATTTTCCCCTTTTTGCATTTTTCCCTTTTCCCTTTCCTTTATTTTTCCTTTCTTTTTTCTTATCTTTTCCCATTTCCTATTTTTTCATTTTTCACTTTTTCTTTTCTCTTTTTCCTTTATCTTTCTTTTCAGATTTTCCCTTTTTGCACTATTACCTTTTCTTTTCACTCCTTTTTTCCTTCTCTTTCTCTTTCTCTTTCAGATTCCCTTTTCACATTTTCCCTTTTCCCTTTTTCCTTTCCTCCTTGTTTCTTTTTCTTTCTGCTTTTCAGATTTTTCTTTTTGCATTTTTCCCTTTTCCCTTTTTCCTTTTTCTCCTTTTTTCCCTTTCTCCTTTTCATTTTTCTCTTTTTTCATTTTCCCTTTTTTCTCCTTTTTTTCTCTATTTTCATTCTTCTCCTTTAAATCTTTTTTTCATATTTTCCTTTATTTCTCTTTTTTTCCCTTTTCTTTTTCCCTTCTTCCTCCACTTTTTCCCTCTCTTTTTTTCCCCCTTGTTCTCCCTAACATCTCTCCCAGCCGGTTGCTTTCCCACCCAGCAAACTCAGCAGCTTCCAGCAGGATTCAGGGACTCCACCACTCCTACTCCCCCATTCTCCCAGTCTCCCCAGTCTTTTCCAGTTCCCAGGCAACCTTCTGCTGAGATTTTGAATTTTTCCTGCTTTTCCATGAATTCCAGGCTGCTCCTCTTCCCTCCTCCTGGGTCAGTCACAGTAATCGAGCTCCACTTTGGAGGAAGTAATGAAACCAAAATAAAAGCAGGACTCAGGGGTTAATGACCAGCTCTAAATGCACATGAACATCCTTAGGAATAATGGGATTTTCCTTTTTTAATTTTGGTTAATGGAGTCGTCGTGTTTGGAATGGATTACATTAAAGAGAAAACTGCCACATCCGATCCCGGGGACAGTGAGGGGTTATTTACTCACAGACTGTTGTGTGGATCTTGGATCAGCTCTTCCCTGCAGCCTGGAGCATCCTTGCTGGGCAGCTCAGCATTCCAAAATCTTTTCTTCCTGGGAAATCTTGCTGGAGCTGTGTTGGATTTGATGATCTGAAAAGGCTTTTCCAGCTCAATCCATTGGGAGCCCCCAGCATGGCACCGGTGTCCTGCTGTGGGAGGTGTTGGATTTGCTGCAGCCTTTGGCATGAGATCACAAAATCCCAGGATTGTTGAGGCTGGAAAAGACCTCCAAGATCACCTGTGACTGATCTCCACCTTGTCACCCAGCCCAGAGCACTGAGTCCCACATCCAGCTGCTCCTTGGACACCTCCAGGGATGGTGATTCCACCACCTCCCTAGCAGCCCATTCCAATTCTACTCCTTTTTTTGTGAAAAAAATTCCTCCTAAGATGTCCAAGTTAGGTGGAAATCATCTGGAAGTCATCCAGGGATAACATAATTGGGGTGTCTTCCTTCTGTCTCCCATCCCAAACCAAATTTGATGGTGCAAAACCACCGTTGGAGAGTGTGGTGCCACCATTCCCAACTGGAATCAGCAGCATCCTCAGTGAGATTTTCACCTGGGTCAGAACAGAGTTTCAAAATTGGTCTCCTGAGTGAGGCATCTTCAGTTGTTGGGCTTCACAGATCAGTCTTGGAGGTTCAGACTTGACCCCTAGTAGATAAAACAATTCCTGAGGATGTTCAGCAGCTCCTGGTAGACTTTGGATTGCCAAGGCCAGGTGGGAGCAATGCAAAGGATGTGGTTTGATTTGCAGTGTGGATTTTGGATCCTCAGCACCAGGTTAGTTCTCTAGATCTACTCTGAAGGGTCCCCATTACTTTTGGGATGCTGTGGATGAGGGACATGGAGCTTCTGGAGCCCTGATGGAGTTTGCAACCAAAGGATCCTATGGAAAAAGATGAACTGAGATGATAAGTGAGATAAGAAAATGGAGACTGCATTCCAGGAAATGCTTGTTCGCAGAGGTGCAGGGGACTCCTGAGTGGTTTGGGGTGAGGAACCATCTCCCAGTTCTGTCAGGGTGTTCCACAAGAATTCCCAGCTCCCAAGGCTGGACAAACCAAGTGGGAAGATCCCATAGGGACTAAAACCAGCCTGGAGGGCATCACCTCTGTTTTGTCATGGTGGTGCCACTTTTCAATGAATTTCTGATTAAAAGTTGGGAGTTTGCAGCTGTGGATCAGCAGGTTTAGGTTGGGGATGGATCATCTGGTGCAGGAACTCAGGTGGGAGAGGTGAAAATGTGGGCTCAGGTAACCCAACAGGTCTTCTCCAATGTTGGGTGCCACCTCCAGGTGCTGGGACACCAGGTTGGAGATTGTCCTTCCCATCCATGGTGGAAAAAGTCAAAAATTTTCTGAGTGCTCTGGGGCCAAGCTGGGTGAGTTGGGGTGTCCATCCTGGGGAAGAGATAGCTCCAGGGAGATTCCAGAACCCCTTCCAGTGCCCAAAGGGACTCCAAGAGGACTGGAAGGGGGACTTTGGATAAGGGATGGGGGGACAGAACACAGGGAATGGCTTCACACTGCCAGAGGGCAGGGATGGATGGGATTTGGGAAGGAATTCTTCCCTGGCAGGTTGGTGAATGGAATTATCAGAGAAGCTGTGGCTGTCTCATCCCTGGAAGTGTCCAAGGCCAAGTTGGACAGGGCTTGAAGCAACCTGGGATAATGGGAGGTGTCTCTGACCATGACAGGGAGCTGGAATTGGTTGGTCTTTAAGGTCTCTTCCCACCCAAACTATTCCACAATTCCATAAAAAATGTTAATTGTGGCTGTAATGCTCTTTTTTATAGATTAGTGCACAGGGTCTGGGGTGGACTTCAGGCAACCAGGGCAGATGCTCTGGGAAGGAAACAGAGGATTAATCCTTCCTTTTCCAGTCTTGGGATACATCTTGTTCAAAACCCTCCAGGGACTGAGTGTGGTTCTCTTGGGATTCAGAGCTGGTCTCTAAAACCCTTTAAACCTCTTGATGCTGCTCCCTCTGTCCCAGGGCATCCATTTATTCCTGCTCAGGTGCTCCAATATCAAATCTCTCATGGGACTGTGAAGTTCCAAGTTCAACTCCTCCTTTTCTCCATCCCCAGACACCAGCTGTAATTTTAAATAAAATAAATTTTATGAGATATGATTCAACTTTTCTAGCCCAGACTTCAACAGCAATGGAGTAGCTTGGCCAGATGAAATCTCCCTGTGGATAAAGTTTTCCAAATTGGCCACATGCTGTATTTAAAACTCTTTTTGAAGTGGTTTGGACTCTTCAGAAGTGGATTTTCTAAGGCTAATTATCCCTCCTAACAGCATCCCATTCAGAATATATTTTCTGTTGCTGGATATTTACACACTCCCTGTTTTTTCACCTGACAGTGACAGCTGTGGGAGTGAAGAGTGTATTTAATTCCTAAATATTTCCTCTAATAAGAGATTAGTAATGTCAGAGCTGCTTTTTTCCCCACCCTTTTCCCAGATGATTTTCCCTTCAAAGGGTCATAACTTCTCCAAGCTTTTAGCAGAACTCCAATGTTTTCCTGTGCCAATTCCAGTGTGAAAGTTGGGATTTAAATGAACAATCACCCAAAAAATGGAAGAAGGGGGAAGCAGAGCATGGCTGAATGGCAGCACAAATTCCCTGAATTAGTTCTTATCATGATAAAATTGGGATAAAATTGGGATAAATTCCTTTAAACTTTTCTGTGAGCTGCTGCTCTGAGCTGAGTCCAACTGGTGCCAGCATCTGGGCTGAGCTCTGGGCTGTGCCCGGGCAGGTCTCGTAGCTCAGGAATGAACAATCCAGTTTTTGGGGGCAAAAAAGGTCACTTGGCAAGTGCTGGAGCATTTTCCACTGATTAATTCTGTCCAGGCTAAGTAAACATTTAGGTTTCTTTCAGGCTGAAGGATGGATCCATCTGTTTCATCCTGGTGGGAGAAATCAGGGAGTATCCTGAGCTGGAAGGATTCTGGCCCTGCATGGGAACATCCCAGAAAAAAGGGTATAAAATACTCTAAAAAAGCTGGAGAAAACTCTAGGATTGGTAAATGCAGAGGGATCCTAAATAAGATATCTGGGAGCTTCACTGGGCAGCAGGATCCATTTTCCAGGGGTTGGAAAGGGCTTCATGCAATGGAGGGAAGGAAAGAGAGGAAGAAATTTGTATATCTCTCCCATAGGTCACATTTCACCCTTGGGCTGAGTTAATGAAATTTCCATTTGAGTTTAAGTGTCTGTTGTACTCAACATGGAGAAAAATTCCCAAATAATTATATATTTGTATCCAAAAACCTACATAATGATTGGAAGATCTACTGGAAGGTTCCCTGCTCATGGCAGGGGGTCAGAATGAGCTGATCTTTAAGGTCCCTTCCAACTCCAATTATTCTGGGATTATGTAATCAACTTTCTCAGTCCCTGGGTGTTTATTTCCTTCTGCTGCCTTGGAAATAATTGGAATTAGCTCATTAATACCAACTAATATCCCTCCTGCCAGGTCTGGTCTCTCCCCAGCAGAGCACTGAGATTTCCTCTTTCTACACCCAAATTCTCTGTCTGATGCATCTTCCTTTGGGATGAAACCATTCTGTTCCTTTCCAAACCTTAGTTCTATTCCTTTAGGGAATGTGTGGATGATGCAGGACCATCCAGTCTCTCCTTGGCTCTTCCCCAGGCTGGATCCTGGCACCTCTGTGTGGATTTCAGCACGAGGCAGAGCTGACCATCTGCATCCGGCAGCTTCCCCGTTCCCGGTCCATCCATCCATCCATCCCCAGGTGCCAGATGGGCTCTGCAGCATCTGCAGCTCCTGCTGCCCTCTGGGCTCTCCTGGAAGGAGGATTTGCAGCAGGGTATGGGGAGGTCTGAGAGGTCACAGCTGTTAAAGCTGGGAAAGTGGGGGAAAAAAAGAGCAGAGGGATTCCCGAAGTTGGCACGGATCCCGTGGCCACCTGTCCGTGAGCAGGAATGGTTTTCCAAGCTGAAATGATGTTTTGATTGCAAATAATTTCCTTTAATCCCCCCCCCCCCTTAAATTAGTGGAGATTTAATAATTGCTTCTGGAATTATTAGTGAATAATTCCTGGTAGTGAATCCAGGTCTGTGTTCCTGCCATCCTCTGGTGTGGGAAGGAGGATGTAAACATAGGCAATGGGGGGTGAATCTCCAGGGAAATCCCAAAGCTATTCCAGTTCAGGATATTTTATATGGAAAAAGGTTTTATGGCTCGATAAGGAGGTGCAGGGAGTGTTGAAGGCAATGTCTCTGCTATTTTAAATCCTTTTTTAAACACAAGGATAAAAGGGGGCAAAGGGGAAACATTATTTGTGTCACTGGAAGGGACTTTGTGGGAGTTGTGGGAGACAGAGGGAGTGTTTTCCTGTTCCATGCCTCTAACAAATTCTCTCTTCTGCATCTAAAATAATGCTGTTTCAAACCAAATCGGGGTGTGGAATCATGGAATCATTGAGGTTGGGTAAGCCCTCATTGAGTCACACCATTCCTTCAGCCCTGCCAAGGTCATCACTAAAGCATGTCCCCAAGTGCCACATCCTCAGGGCTTTTAAATCCCTCCAGGAATGGTGATTCCAGAGCTTGATAACCCTTTCCATGAAAAAATTAATCCTGATGTCCATCCTGAGCCTCTCCTGGAACAGCTTGAGAACATTTCCTATTGTCCTGTTCCCTGGGAACAGGTCCTGAGCCCCATCCAGCTGTACCTTCCTGGTCAGGGAATTATGGAGAGCCAGAAGGTCCCACCTGAGCCTCCTTTTCTCCAGGCTGAGCCTCCCCTCAGCAGCTCCTGGTGCTCCAGACCCTTCCTCAGGTCCATTCCCATCTCTGGACATGCTCCAGCTCCTCAGTTTTTCTGAACTCCTGGGTTTTTAAGGATAAAAAGCTGATGAATAAGGAGGAAGGAAAAAGAACTTGTGAAGATGTGGGATTAGAATCATGGAGTGATTTGGGTTGGAAGGGACCTTTAAGACCATCCAGTTTCAAAGGGCAGGGACATCTTCCACTATCTCAGGTTGCTCCAAACCCTGTCCAACCCAGGAGATGGGGAAGTCCACACCATCTAGAGCAGTGGCAAAATCCTGGCATCCATCTGGGAAGGCATCTTGACAAATCCTCTGTGTAGGAAGCACCTTGTGGAGCATCCACGAGGAGCGCAGCTCTGGGAGCCTTTTTTGCCTGCATTAGTGAAACTCCCTCCTCCTATTTTTCCCCCTCTTTTTTTTTTTTTTTTTTCCCTTCCCATTGGCACTGCTGAAGTGAGGCTTCCTCAGGCAGGTTTTTTTTTTTTTTCTCCAGGATTTGATGAGAACAGTTGGTTACGACTCCCTGAGCACTGTAAAAGTTGATGCGATGGTCGCTCCGCGCCTGTGCTCATTTTTATAATTTTTTATTTTATGAAACAGGACAGGGAGCTTAGTGACTTATTACTATTCATTTGGTTTCAATGCAGTAAATATTGATTCAGTTGGGGCTTTTCAATTTAAACCACTTGCCGATTATATAAAATATTACCAGCCTCTGGAATTATGCTTACGGATCCCTTCGGCTGCTCATTAACAGGAGGAGTGCAATTTTTAGATCCCTTTGCTTTCATCATCCAAATAAATGGGCTGAGCTCCCTCTTCCCAGGGAAGGTGCTGTAGACTCAGCTCACAGGGGCTTGACAGCCTCGATGGAGCTCTTAATTTGGAGCTGCTTTTAAAGGTTTTTGTACCTGGGGATTTTTATTTTTTTTTTTCAGTTTGAGACATTGAAGTCTCTTCTTCTGATTTTTCAGCTGTGGAATGACAGCTGGGATAAATGGAGCTGCTTCATCCTTCTCAAAGTGGCTTCTTCTACATTTGTATGAGTTGTGAGAAGCAGGATCAGAGGTCTGGGAAGAGGGAGATGGGTGTAATTCCAGTGGTGGAAGGGTCTTGTTAGCTGTGGTCACTTGGGGTCATCTGTGATGGACATTCCCTTGGCAAAACTTCCCACAGAAGCAGCTCAGACAACTCACAAAGTGTTGCTTTAACACTGTGAAGAAGTGTTGGAGCCCATCCATGTAGGGTTAAATAAGCTTTGGGAAAATGCTGTTGGTGCCACCAGAGCTCGTGGTGGTTGGACTGTGAGTTTGGGATGTTGCCCATCCATAGATGAGCCCCTTTCAGGAGTTTTCCCTTTCCTTTGTTGGACATTTCCATCCCCACTGTCTCCTGTTGAGCCCTTTGGAGTGTGAGCTCCTTGCCATGCTCCTCCTGGCATCTCCTCACTGGAAGGATGTGAGACCAGGATGATGAAAATCAGGACAAACTCCTTCTCCAGTTTGTTTGTCCTGAGGACACAGAGATCAGGGACACGGGCAGATCCAGGATATTCTGATGGGATTTGAAAGAAATGAAACAAATCATACTTAGGGGAGCATCCCCACAGTTGAGGGTTAATTACTGGGGAAGGAACCACTTTCAAGTGGTTTCAGGTGCCATCAACATGAAAAGAAGAAAAAATTGGGATTTACCTCAACTTCTTGACCACTTTTAAACCCAACTAAGGAGACACAGTGCTCATGAGGAGACTCAGAAATTGTCTGCTTGAGCAAGAGCTGCATTAATTGGATCAATGTTAAAATGTGGTTTAAAGCACATTGTCAGTGGAGCAGAGGATTTGGCTGAGGACCTGGTTCCAAGTTACAATGCTGGATCTTGGGGCCAAGATGTTCTTCATGTTATGCTTTGTGCAGCACCTAACTCATGGTGTATTTCCTCAAAATTAACTAATGATGTGACCAGAAAAAAAACAACCTGGATGAGGCTCCAGATTGGAAAAGGAAGAGCTAAAAACTCCACTGCTGTGGAGCCAACTCACATAATTAAACACTGGTTTAAATACCACTTTTAGGCCAGGTTTAAGGGTGGTAGTAAAGCAACTTTGCAAGAATCAATAGTCTTTAGTCTGCTTGCATAATTCAAACTCATCAGCCCCTTCTCCCCCAGTGGTTCAGAGCTAATCTCACCAATTGGTTGCAGTAGGATTGACACAGTCACAGTGAAGGTGACCTGGAATCCCTTTGTGTGAGTGGGTTTTTGTCAGCTAAATTCAAGGAATTTATCCTTTTTAATGCAAAACCTTAGGGTAATGTATTCATCAGGTTGCTGGCTCACCTATTGCTGGAGATGAATGTGTTATTATTTTAATGCTGAGATTAATAAGGACTTTCTGAAGTCCTGCTTAAAGTATTCCCTGATGGTATTTGAGGACTTAATTTGAGTGTAGAGCTGAGATAATTGTGTGGCATTGCAGCATGTGGAAAGTACTGAGAGTTTTGGAGCAGGGCAGAGCTTCCATGGGAAACTGGCACAAATTGGGTAAAGGCTTCCCCAGATCCCCTATGTGCACTTCAACCACTTTAGGATTTTTTTATTGCTTTGAAAAATCATGGAATCATCAGGTGATGTGGGTTGGAAAGGACTTTTTAAGATCATTCCAACCCCATGCCATGGGCAGGGATTCCCTTCCACTATCCCAGGTTAATCCAAGCCCTGGCCTTGGACATTTCCAGGGATGGAGCAGCCAAAGCTGCTCTGGGCAGCCTGTACCAGAGCTTCAGTACCTTCCCAGGAAAAGAATTCCTTCCCAAATCCCATCTCTCCCTGCCCTCTGGCAATGGGAAGCCATTCCCTGTGTCCTGGCCCTCCATCCCTTGTCCCAAGTCCCTCTCCAGCTCTCCTGGAGCCCCTTTAGGCACTGGAAGGGGCTCTGAGCTCTCCCTGGATTATTCTTTTCTCCAGGTTGGACATTCCCAGCCTGGCTCCAGAGCAGAGGGGCTCCAGCCCTTGGAATTTCTCTGCATCCTTCTCTGGAGATGCTCCAGCAGCTCCACATCCTTGCTGGGCCCCAGGGCTGGAGGCAGCTGTGCAGGTGGGGTCTCACCTGAGTGGGGCAAAGGGACAGAATCCCTCCCTCACCTCCTTTCCAAACTGTGGGATGAGCCCAGGACATGGGGGAGTTTCCAGGTTCCAGCACCAATGGCCAAATGTTTGGATTTGTAAGATCATCCCATTCCCATCACTGCATTCTGGTGGTGTGGGTTGTCTCATATGCCAGGGAACCACTTTGGGATTCCCAAGACTAAGCAGAAAACTGGAGATTTTCCTTCCCATTGCCAAGCCAGGTGGTCACTCCCATTGTGCCACCTAGGAGAATTCCTTCCCAAATCCCATCTCTCCCTGCCCTCTGGCAGTGGGAAGCCATTCCCTGTGTCCTGTCCCTCCATCCCTTGTCCCAACTCCCTCTCCAGCTCTCCTGGAGCCCCTTTGGGCACTGGAAAGGCTCTGAGGTCTTCCTGGAGCCTTCTCTTCTTCAGGGACAGGTTCATTTTATTGTGATGGAAACACAGAGTCATTTGTCCTCGTTGATTCAGTATTTGTGACACAGTCTCTGGATGGTGTTTCCTTCAGATTGGATTTCTGCAGCTGGCAGGAATTGCTCCCATCCTCCCCAAAGGTCCCTTTTCACCTGTCAGGACACACTGCAACCTTTTGCCTGTTGATTCTTGTCCTTTGATTTAATCCCTGACTGTTGGGGTGGCTGGAACACCATGATCTTTGCAATTTCTTTACTGCCCTGATTGGATTGGGTTAGATTTTTCCTACTCTTTTATTTTTAATATTTTAAAATCCTGCTCAATATTCAAGGACCATAAAAACATTCCCCACTTATCATGAGCTGTTATCTCAATGACTCCTCACCATTATTAATAATCACTCTCAGTGTCGTGTATTGCTCTTCCTTATGGCTCCCAAGGCAAATCATGGATGCAGGGAAGGATTTCTAATGATTGAGTCACAGGCTGAGGAGGAGCAGAGCTGTTTGGCTTTTTTCTGAAGGCAAGACAACAGCTTTGGAGCAGTTTCTGTGGTTCCTGGTGGCCACCTGCTGAAGGGGAACCCCCTGAACAAGGTCATGCTGTGTCCTCCTGCAGGTGGTGACATCCATGGAGATGCTCCATGGGCATTTTGGTACCTGCCTGGCATAGGGATGTGCAAATGTGAGCTGGTATCCAGATGTATCCAAGGTGATGGAGCCTGGCCACTCCCACCAAGGTACTGGGGAACCCCAGAACCTCTCAAACTTTGGTGTGAGATCTTCTCCCTTAAGGTATTTTAAAACTATAGAAGGATTTGGGTGGGAAGGGACTTTCAGGATCATGGAGTTCTGCTCCCTGCCATGGGCAGGGTCACCTTCCACTGGACCAGGATGCTCCAAACCCTGTGCAGCCTGGCCTTGGACACTTCCAGGGATGAGGCAGCCACAGCTTGTCTGGGAATTTAATTTCAGGGCCTCACCACCCTCCCAGGGAAGAATTCCTTCCTAATATCCCATCTTAGCCTGCCCTCTGCCAGTTTAAAGCCATCATCTAGACCTGGTGCTTGGCAACTTGTTCTGCTTGAGCAGGAGGCTGGGCCAGACTTCCAGGAATTCCTTTCAGCCTCAAAACATTCCATGATCTCTCCTGAAAATCTCTGGGTGTTGCTGTTGCTGATCATGGCCCATCCTGTCCTGGGGCACTGGGACATCTAGAGGAATTTGGGATCTGTCCAGAGAAGCTTTGGCTGCCCCATCCCTGGAAGTGTCCAGGGCTGGGTTGGAGGAGGCTCAGAGCAACCTGATCTAGTGGAAGGTGTCCCTGCCTATGGCAGAAGGGTTGGAATGAGATGATCTTTAAGGTCTCTTCCAACCCAAACCATTCCAGGATTTCATGATTTCACTTCAAAAATGAACCCAGGTGTCTGGACCCTTCTACAAACCTGGAGACAACTTGGTCTTGCATGAACTCTGGGATACTTGGAGTTGCTTGTGGTTCAGAGCTCCCATTCCCACCTTTAGTCTGCCAAATAGATATTTCCACTCCCACCCCTGAATTCCCAATCCATGCTCCTCCTTCTGCCTGGTTTCCATTGCTGGGTGATGATCCCAAAAGCAATGACCCCCCAAATCCTGACTGATGAGCACCATCCCACTGGGAAAGGCGACTTCCTTCATTTCCTCTCCAGGTCACTGGTGGATTTTACTTTCCCCATTGTTTTGGGGCTTGTTTTGTTTTCTGTTTTCCCAGCTTGGTGCAGTTCAGCACTTCAGCCTCACGAGCTGGAATGCCTGGATTAATTTGTGGTGAGATCTCTGTTAAGATTGCATCCACTTCCCCAGTCAGCACTTAATTGGCAGTCGCTTGATTTAACAGCGTGGGAGCCGGCTCTGGAAAAATGGCTTGGATAAATCACTGCCTGACACCAGAAAATAGATATAATCTCAACATTAACTACATTAATAGTAGCAGGAGCTGAATTAAGAAAGCCATAAAGTAGAGGCAGGAGAGTATAAATTATGGACATCTTGCTGGCTTCTTCTCCAGGCTCTGCTTTCTGCCCTCTCCCCGTCAGTGGGATGGGATTGTGCTGGGTTTGGGTCCAGATGGGTTGTGGTCAGCTCTGTTTGGGGACAGGGAGAAGAGGAATTTCCACAGTTCACACCATTCCCAGCTCATGGCCCATCTTTGGGACAGCACCAGGGTGGGTCTAATCAGCTTTAGTGGCTTAGTGTTGGTTACAGGGATCCACAATGTTGGAGTCGTGGATTTGGTTTCTTCCCTCTGGAGTCCTGACCTGGGATATGGATCTTTTATGGTCATAGGGATTTCTAAGATGATTATTTGGGGTTGGATAAGGGGAGAAAAGACATTTTCTAATGATGTGGATGGAAATCTATGTGGTGAGGTGGGCAGCTCCCAGCTCCTGGACAACCCCCAGCAGATCCCTCATTTGTTTTTCCCAGGGGATAATTTTCCTTTATTTCCCATCTGTGAAAACCAGGGAAATCAACTTGTGATAAGCACTGGGAGGGCTTTTTTTTCCTGATGCTGTGGATAAAGATGAACATCACAACTTCTCCAGCTCTTCAGGAGTCCAAGGAAAAGTTTTTTTGTGTGCTGTGGGATGCCAAAAACTTTCCCAGCTCTTCCAGCTGCTGCTTCATCCATTTTTGCTGGTGTTGACTGTTCATAAATTCAGAAGCACATCTGGTTAGTTTTTCCTTTTTTTCCCCTTCAGTCAGATGTTAGATCCAACTTTGGTTCAGAAGATGACATTTTAGGATTTTCAGTGGGCATGTTGGAGTGGAGATGCTCCACATGGAGATACCTGGGAGAACTGGAGTGGGAGACAAAACCCTCAGTGGGAACATGAGTTAGAGGTGTTGGTGGTATCATCACAAAAATCCTTTTCCATCCACTTGTCCATGGAAAAATGGGAAGAGGGAGATGATGATGCTGTGGAAGTCACCTTACATCTCTCCATGGGTCAGTACTATGAGCTGGAGGCAACATTTGGGTTCATTTAGGAAGTTTTCCCCCTTTTTTTTGGTTGGACTGGAGAATTTTTGGGAGTTTGGGAATTGCTCTGGGTCTGGTGGCAGCAGAGGGAGACAGCTCTGTACAAGTCTGGTGTGGGAAGGGCTAATTTGGACTTAATGAGAGAGCAAGAATTAATTTGTTTGGATGGAGCCATCAAAATCCTATATAACCCAAACCTTGTCCAAACTTTCCCCAACAATCCCTGTTTAAAAGCATCTCTGGGTTGTTTGGAAGTGCAGATGCTACCAGGGTTTTTATTTTACTAATTATTTTAATTATTCTTTTATTTGTTGATAAATTTATTTTCTGTACTGATAAATTGTTTTCTTTATTTATGTTATAAATATGGCTTGTTATCTATCTCTAGGAAGCATCCACATTAGAAAATCATGGAATAGTTTGTGTTGGAAGGGAATAGCATCCCTTTCCAAAACCCTGCCATGGGCAGGGACACATTCCACCATCCCAGTTTGCACCAAGCCCCATCCAACCCATCCCTGAACATTTCCAGAGATGGGGCAGCCACAACTTCTCTGGGCAACCTATGCCAGAGCCTCACCCTCCTCACAAGGCAGAATTTATTCCCAATATCCCATCCATCCCTGCCCTCTGGCAGTTTAAAGCCATTCCCTGTGTCCTGTCCCTTGTCCAAAGTCTCTCTCCAGATCTCTTGGAGCCCCTTCAGGCACTGGAAGGTTCTCTGAGGTCTCTCTTGAGCAGGGCAGATGGGCAGAATTCCTTTTTTTCTCAGTTTTATCCTGACCTTTTCAACTTTATTTCCAGCTTTTTTTTTGGTTCAGTTTAACCCTCCCCCCTTCACCACCCTTGCACACCCCCTTCCTGTTTTCTCCCCTGGAAATGGATTTTTAAAAGCATCATCTTCCAGTGAATTTCCCTTTCCATCTTGTTGTTTATTAGGCTCTTAAAGGCAAAGCTTGTAATGCATCCATTGATCCAAATTCCAATTGAAGAGATGTGAGCTCATAAAATGGTCCCGACCCTTTAATAATGGAGTGATATCCTTTGGAATGTAGGCAATGCAATTAGGACAAGGAACCAACCCCCTGCCCCTTGATGGGGGCCTTTGAATCATTTTTATCCATTCCATATATTCCAAATCAGAGCTGAGTTCCTTTAAGTGTCTTCCTGGTGAGTATCTGATAGACTGATGCTCTCAAAAGTGTTGGACCTTTTTTTTTTTTGTTTTTTCTCTCTTTCTCTTGGAAGCAGATCCAAATTTTTGTTTCAGGATCTGCTGCCAAGGAATGAGGGGCATGACAGGAGAAATGGTCTCAAACTACACCAGGAGAGGTTCAAGTTGGACATGAAGAGGAATTTCTTCATGGGAAGGGTTGGAATGAGGGAGGTGTTGGAGTCCCCACCCCTGGAGGTGTCCAGTGCTCCAGTCTGGGTGACAAGTTTGGGATCAGGCACAGGTTGGAATTCATGATCTTAGAGATCTTTTCCAACCTAAATGATTCTCTGATTCCATATATGTTATATATGCACTTATCCAGGCATAGACAGCTTTGATATTAATAAATATTTACTGGATTGTGGAATTTCTGGGATGCTGAGAATTCATGCCAAGGAATCAGAGCTGACAATGCTCTGGTTGTGGGTCAGCCTGTAAATGATAAAGAGACCACAAGACAGGATAAATCCTTGCATATACAACCACCTGCTTAAAATTTGGAGAAATAAGCTTGTAGTCAACATCTGAATTTCTTTATTTATTCCTTAAGTTTAATATAATGTCAGGAAAAAGTTCTTTAGGGGAAAAAATAATTTATGCACTCTTTTCTTTGCCTTTGTAGTTAAATTTAATTTAAATTTTAAACACATCACCTATGGATGTGTATCCATCCCTAGTCCAAGCTGTGGGCATGGTGTTTTCCAGAGGCAGCCAGTGTTTTCCCAACAGATAATTCCCTTTAGAGCAGCCCTGCTGAACTTCTTTAACCTCTTCCATGCTGAGCTCCTGTTTTTCCATGGAATCCTGCTCCTTGTCCGAGATATTTGCTTTAATTAAAATGTATCAGCTGTTCTGGCTCTTCATAGTATTATTGCTGTTTCCTGCGTGAGAAAAAGAGCATTTAATGGGAAAATAACTTTGGAAAAAGCAATTATCCCAGGTATTTTTGGAAAGCAGGCAGCAGTGGGATTTGGCTCCGTGTCTGGCTGATTATTGTGATAAATATTCCGAGTTTGGGAGGCAGCATTGGAATGATCCTCGGCAATTAGCCTTCCTGGGATATTCCAGTGCTTGGAGCACATCCAGAGCTCTGAAATGGGATTTACAGGGATGAGCAGGGAGAGGAAAATCATTTCTGTGCCAGGACAGGGGAAGGTCTGGGAGCTGCTCTGGTTTTCCCTTTCAGCCCATCACTGAGGGTGGCAGGACACTGTCCTGGATGGAATTAAGGATTAATCCACGTGGACACAGATCCTGGAACTTCCCAAACTGAAGCCTGGTGCAACGCCTCGAGCTCCATTTCAGCTAATCAGAGTTAAACCCTAATGAACTTTGTCCAATCGCCTGAGCTAATGGGGGTAAAAGGAATCTAATTAACAGGACAATAGCCGCCGGTCTCGCCGGTGTAATCGCTGATCCGCGCCGGCATTAGAGCAGCGGGATGGAAAGCATGGAAAGCCGAGCATTAGGGACTGTCAGCATTTCCATTCTCAGGCTCAGCCTAAGCGGTTTAACGGGACCTTGGCAGGGGGGTTTGGGCTGGGACTTGACCTACCTTGAGAACAGCTTTATGTTGTTGGGAAATTGTCTTCTCCAGAGGGTCTTTTGTCTCATCTCCAGGGAGGTGTTTTTATTTTGCTGGAGAAGTTGTGGCAGGGGAAGTGCAGATTGGATATCAGGGAGAATTTCTTCATGGGAAGGGTTGTTAAGTGTTGAACAGGGCAGTGGTGGAGAAGGACAAGGAGGGTGTGATGGGATACTGGGAAAAGGTTGATCCCTGTGAGTGGCACAGGTTTGAAGAATGGTTTGGGTTGGAAGGGATCTTGAAGGTCCCACCCTCCTTCCATGGGCAGGGACACCTTCCACCATCCCCAGTTGCTCCAAACCCCATCCAACCTGGCCTTGGACACTTCCAGGGATGGGACAGTCTCAGCTCCTCTATGCCAGGGCTTCCCCACCCTCACAGCCAAGAATTCCTTCCCAATATCCCATCTTTCATTGCTCTCTGGCAGTGGGAAGCCATTCCCTGTCACTACATCCTTTATCCAAAGTGCCATTCCCTGTCACTACATCCCTTATCCAAAGTGCCATTCCTTGTCACTACATCCTTTATCCAAAGTCCCTCTCCAGCTCTCCTGGACCCCCTTTAGGACTGTAAGAGGCTCTAAGGTTTCCCTGGATCCTTCTTTTCTCCAGGCTGGACATTCCCAGCTCTTCCAGTTCCATCCTTGCCCTCCTTACCTGGCTACAGCAATCCTTCAGCACAAGGCAAATTCTTTCCCTGTTTATTGTGCTTGGCATGTGGAGCTGGGTTTGTATCCAGGCTCTCCATCTCCCATAGGATTGAATTGGGTTATAAACAATAGCAGGGATTTAGGAAACAGGGAAAAGAGCTCTCCTCTCCCACTGCTCTGAGCTCCTCGAGGTGTTACTGGATCTCTGGTGGTTTTGGGAAGGTTTTGGCAGGATTTCAGAGCTTTCTCTGGCTTTAAGTGGGATCATGAGCCCTGCAGGAGCTGCCAAGTGCTGTGTGGAGCTCTGGCTTTTCATGGACACAGTGGAGAGATGAAAGGGAATGAATGGCTTTCAGAGGGAAATAGCAATAAATCCAGTGGGAGGGAATAATGACACTGGAGGGAAGGGATGGCATCCAGAGACTGTTACAGGTTGGGCCAGTGCAAACCTCAGGATGGCCAAGGTCCTGCAAGTGGATGGGACAATCCCATGGACAGACCCAGGCTGGACTGAGAGCAGCCCTGAGAAGGATTTGGGGCTGTTGGTGGCTGAAAAACTGAATGTGCCTCATCTCTGTGTGTGCTGGAAGCCAAGAATTCCCTGTGTCCTGGGCTCATCCCACAGTGTGGGCAGCAGGAGAGGAGGAATTCCTGTCCCTCCACCCTGCTCAGGGGAGATCCCACCTGCAGAGCTGCCTCCAGTTTGGAGGCTAACACCATCACAAGGATGTGGAGCTGCTGGGGCAAATCCTGGAGATGCTCCAAGAGCTGGAGCCAGGCTGGGAGAGCTGGGAATGTCCAGTCTGGAGAAGGGAAGGATCCAGGGAGAGCTCAGAACCCCTTCCAGTGCCTGAAGGGGCTCCAGGGGAGCTGGAGAGGGACTTGGGACAAGGGATGGAGGGACAGGACACAGGGAATGGCTTCCCACTGCCAGAGAGCAGGAATAGATGGGATATTGGGAAGGAATTCTTCCCTGTGAGAGTGGAGAGGTGCTGAAATGGAATTTCCAGAGAAGATGTGTCTGCCCCATCCCTGGAAATGTCCAAGGTCAGGTTGGACAGGGCTTGAAAAAACCTGGGATAGAGGAGAGTCCCTATCCATGGCAGGGAATGGGACTGGATGATCTTGAAGGTCCCTTCCCACCCAAACCATTCCATGATTTTGTGGATTGTTCCCCCTCAGTTTAGCCCAAAGTTGCCTCCAAGTTTTACAGCCCTTTGAGAAGACACTTCAAGCAAATTGGGATATTTTATTCATAGCTGGGTCATCCCAAGTGGAATTATTTGAAAAATTATCCAGTCTATGCAAGAATTGGGAAGAGACATCCTTTAAAGGGATATGAAAACTGGGGAAAACCATGAAAAACTCCTCCACAACACTTCACTGCAGGTATAATCCCATGTTTCTGATTTTTTGGAGTTTTTTTTGGAGGAATCTCTGTTCTCATTGGTTGATAACTATTAAATTTATTTGCAACTATTTTCCTTTCCAGGTCAGGGGGATTTATTGGGAAGGTACATCTTTATTTAGGTAATTAAGGAGCTTAATAGGTGTTCATTGAAATTCTTAATTTTTCCCAGGTTTTGAAAATGCTAAATGAGATCTGGGATGGATTATTATTTTTTTTTCCCTGAGATTAACATTAAGCTGCATTTGAATGGAAATTCAGATTCAATTGAACCAAATTAAAATAGGGGCGGTTTTTTTTAAAGTGTTTGTTTCATAATTACAAGTAATTATTGAAAGGAGGGAATTGTTTATGGGCAAATTAACACATTTTTGCCAGTCACTGCGTATTTAAAACTAATGGATCCTCTGTATTTGTGGATGTATGTTGGGAAAAGACACATCCCTGTTGGAAAATCCTTTACAAATCCATTTCTCACACATCCCTTTCTATTTTTAATTTCCAATCCCTTTTCCAACCCCAAATACCATCAACAGTGGACTGTATTATTTGAATTATCCCAATCAGGTTCTTTAAATAAATTAAATCTCAGTGTAGCAAGTGTTTATTTGATGTTTGACTTTTATTACTTTAAGCAGAAAGCATCAATGCTGATAAAAATCCCACAAATCAAACATTTCAGTGGAATTACTTGCTTTTAGCTGTAGATTTGGAGTCTTCAGGGATCTGGCAGGTGAGGATAGAGATGGAGAAGCTTCCAAGGAACATCTTGGAGCATTCCTGGTGTGTGTGAAGAGCAATTTTAACCCTAAATCTTGTATTGTTTGCTAAGAAGTGATGAATGAATGAAGAAAATGTGATTTTTTGGATTTCCCATTGCCACCTTCCAGGCTTGGGGAGGATGAGCTCCCTCCTTCCTCACCTCTCTCCCTGTTGCTTTCCGATGATCCCCTCTTTCCTCAGGATTCAAATGCCAGCATGCAAATGTGATTTCTGACTATGTAAGGATTACTTTTAAAAAAAAAAAAAAAAATACAAGCTAAGCCCAAAGAAGAAATCCAGTAGTAAAAGAAAACCTTTCTTCAAGAGCCACTTGTATCGCCGCCAGCGCCGGGAAATCCTCTCGGTTTCAGCCGGCTGGAAATGCTGCTGGGATGTTCCTGCTCTGCTCATGTTTAGAGACAGCAAATACTCTAAAAAATGTTGTATTTCAAGTGTAGGGGATTTTTTGGGGGTGGGATTTTTGAATGGGGTCACGTGGTTTTGTGTTGATGAGGGGATGGGGGTGTTAAATCTGAGCAAGATGCAGCGACTGGTTCTTGTTTTTAAACCTTCATTTTCCATGCTGGATTGGAAATCTCCTAGGGTTTTCTTTTTTTTTTCCTTCTTAGATATTATTTGAAGAGGGAATGTATTTTCCCAGCATCACTTGCTAGCTCCTGGCTGAAGTTTTGGTGGTTTTACTCTATTCTGAGCAGGTTTGATGCTCCATTCTGAGAAGGGAATGGAGCTGGGGAAGGATCTGGAGCACCAGGAGCAGCTGAGGGAATTGGGAAAGGGGCTCAGCCTGGAGAAAAGGAGGCTCAGGGGGAACCTTCTGGCTTTGCACAACTCCCTGACAGGAGGGTGGATCCAGGTGGGGATCAGGATCTGTTCCCAGGGAATAAGACACAGGAAAAGAGGAAACAGCTTCAGGTTGTGCCATCAGAGGTTTAGTTTGGATATTGGGAAGCTTTTTTCTTGGAAAGGTTGGGCAGGCTGCCCAAGGCAGTAGTGGAATCCCCATAGGAATAGTGGCACTTTGGATGTGGTTTAGTGGTGGCCTTGACAGTGCTGGGGGAATGGTTGGGCTGGATGATCTTGGAAAGCTTTTCCCACCTAAATACCTCTGTAGTTCTCTGAAGGACAGGGTGGTGCTTAATCCTTGGGAAATCAGACTTGGTCAACATGAACACCTACTGAGCAGCAGCATGAAATGTTCTGAGTGAGGTAAAGTTGCTGCTGCTTTTAGAGATGCACTGGAAAAACCCAAACCTCGTCCTACAGAATCATGGAATGGTTTGGGTTGGAAGAGACCTTAGGGATCATCTTGTCCAAACTGCTGTCATGGACAGGGACACATTCCACTAGCCCAGGATGCTCCAAGCCCCATCCAACCTGGATAGAAGTTTTATCAGCCTGGGATTTCCTTTTTTAACATTTTCAGCGCCAGACTCTGGTTTTCCTGGGTGTCAAACCTGTACCAGCTCTGTGGCCATTTTTAAACATTTTTATGTCGTTCCTCCACCCCCTCTCTTCATTAAAAATTTTTTTCTTCCGCTGTCCACCCCGGGGGTGGGGAAAAGACAACCCTCAACCTTGTGTAGTCAAGGTTATGGCGATAAATTCCGGAGCATTGTCACTTCTATTCGGAGTAAATTGGCCGGCCGCTCTCGGGCTGAAGGGGAGATAATTTGCTGTAGTATTTCAAATGGATTAGAAATGGATTTGAAGGGAAAGTTCATGCCTCCCATTACAAAGGCTAGAAAGAAGACTATCTTAAGGCACTGTTCACACTCTAGCCTTCATTATCCACGCTTAATACCTTTCCTATTTTCCAGCGTTAATGAAATTTCCTGCCGGAGCGGGGACGGACGGGAGGGACTCTTTAGATCCGCGGGAAAGGGAATTACAAGTCCCTGGTGTCGAGGGGGCCCAGTGTATTCTTCAGGTCCTTGGCCTGGCT
The DNA here is from genome assembly GCF_903797595.1 of Erithacus rubecula. NCBI lineage: Eukaryota > Metazoa > Chordata > Aves > Passeriformes > Muscicapidae > Erithacus > Erithacus rubecula. The sequence goes on from NC_136689.1 coordinate 138,326,722, forward strand.
ATTATCTCATTAATTTGATCCTCTTTTGTCAATGCAGCTCGTTTCCAAAGGCAGTCCTTTCCATTAGGGTAACAATTCCATGGGGAGCCGGGATCCCAATGGAAAGCGAGTGGGCGTTCGGCTCCGGTGGCTTTTCCCCACCACCAACTTGGATGTCACCAAGAGGTGGGGGGACACCCACACCAGTGGCTCTGTTGGGGCCACACAGACATTTGGGAGCAACAATTCTGATTCAGAGGGAAATAAAGGGTTTGTGCAAGTGAAGGTTGGGAAGTTGAGTTCCCTCCCCGCTCTTCTGTGTGAACGTGGTTTTTCCATATAAAACATAATTTCTCTGAAGTTTTAAATCTCCTAAGGCTCCTATAATATCATAAATATCCTGCTTAATATAATAATGAGCACAAGAAATATTCTAATAAATATTACTTTATATATATAAAAAGATTAAGGGACATCACTGCTGGGAGATTTGCACCTCTCAGAAGGTGGGAATGGAGGTGGCCAAGCCTCCAGTGAGCTCACACTGAGCTCCTGGTTTGGAATTCCCAACCCTGGAAGTCTTCAAGGCCAGTGGAGTTACTGTTCTACTGGAAGGTGGCCCTGCCCATGGTGATTTTGAAGAGTCCTTTAAACCCAAATTGTTCTTTGATATTTTCATGGCTTCAGTCTGGGGCTTTGGCAGCCTGAGCAGATGTTCTGCAGAAGTTTGCTTGGAGACCACCCACTTGTCTCACTCATAAATATAACAGCTCTAAATTAGGGGAGGTTCAGCCCCACTCTCTCTGGGGAATGAGTTTTAATGCTGTTTGCCAAAATCATTGAAAAAATCATAGATTTGTGGAATGGGTTGGAAGGAGCCTTAAAAATGATCCTGGTCCAATTCCCTGCATCAGTGGGGATGTTCTGATACAGCTCATTTGGAGACTTTGGAGCATCCCTAATGAATTCTAAAGAAGAGAGAGGTGTGTGACTGTTTTGGTGAGCTGGGAACAGCAAGGCAGGAAAATAAATATCCTGAGGATTTGGGGGATTCAACCAACTGGATCTTAAATGAGTGTGACTCAGGTTCAGGTGGTGTGAGCAGCCCCTGGGGCTGTGCAGGGTTTGGGGTGGGTTGGGTTTTATTGACATTACAGCCAAAAAGCGTTTAATTTAATGTATTATCTCATATATGTGTGCCTATGTGATAATATCATGTATTAGGGCATATATGTAAATTTCTATTCAATAGATATTGAATGTATCTCCATAGATATAGAATATATTTAATATATAGGGATATATCTACTTATAATACATAGATATTACTATATGGATACAATATCTATTTAAATACATAAAATATCTATTTAAATATGTTTTTCCTTGAAATATATATCTGTATGTAGTTTTTATATATATATCTCTATATAGTATGTATATCTATAGATCTATATATCTTTATATCTGTATATGCCACATCCCAGCCTTTCCCTACAAACAAAAAATGTTGGATGAATCCCTGACTTCTTCCCTCCCCTCTAGTAGACTTAAGGAAAATATTAAATGTATAATATATAGAAAATAGTATCTATGTATTATATGTATTACCTATATATTAGTGAATATATGTAATTCAGTATATATTCTATATATTCAATAATGTATGAATAATACAAAATGCTAAGAATAAAAATAGTATCTGGGCCTCATATAAATTATCTCTGGGTATTATGAAATACATATATTAAATATATCTACATGTTATTTAACATATATAATTCAATACATGCATTCAGTGCATATATTCAATAACATCTTGAGATAATTGATGAATATAGAAGGCCCAGAGAATATAAGTGATAATATATGGATTTATGGATAAAAGTATCAATATTTATTATTCTATGTAATACATAGATCTTGTATTTCAATACATATACTCAGGATATATATTTTTTTCAATTATTTGTGCATTTATATGGAAATAGATGTATGTGGATATCTCCATGCATTATCCAGAGATAACATATAGGGAATATATGTGGAATTAGAAGGAGGCTTTGAAGGGACTGACTCAGGTGGGAAAAAGGAGCCCCAAATCCACAGTTCACTGCAGCCCCTGTGAATGGAGGAATGGAACATCCTGGGATCGTCCTAGGAATGTGTCACTGTGAGGAAGAGGAGATGGGTGGAGCTGGGATGGGTCTTGTCACAACCATGGTGACAAGTTTTGCAGTACCTTCATTAGAATCCTGAATGGCTTGAAAGGTTAAAGATGATCCAGTTTCATGGAAATCATGGCCAAGGACACTTTCCTTGATCCCAGGTTGTTCCAAGCCCCATCCAGCCTGGCCTTGGACACTCCCAGGGAGCCACAGCTCCTCTGGGAACTCCATTCCAAGACCTCACCAGGGAGGAATTCCTTCCCAATATCCATCCATCCCTGCCCTCTGGCAGTGGGAAGCTATTCCAGCTTGTCCTGTCACTCCATCCCTTGTCTCAAGTCTCTCTCCTGGAATCCCTTTATGCACTGGAAGGTCTCACTGGATCCTTCTTTTCTCCAGGCTGGGCATTCCCAGCTCTCCCAGCCTGTCTCTAAAGCTAGAGCAGGGAGGCTCCAGCCCTTGGAGCATCTCTGTGGCCTCCTCTGGCTTTGCTCCAACAGGTCCATGTCCTTCTAATTCTGGGAACTCCAGAGCTGGACACAGAACTCCAGATAGGACCTCAGAAAAGCAGAGTGGAGGGGGAGAATCATCTCTGCCACCCTCCTGGTTGGATATTTGATATTATTTTGATTGCCTGATACAGCCACATGACCGTTCTTCAGTGCTGGATGCATCCTTGGCCTTCTGGAATTTTCTGGGATGTGCTGGGTGATCCAAGCATCCCTCATGCCATCACCACCTTCACCCAATGATGCCACCACCTCTGTGACTCTTTGCAAGTCACTAAAACTCGATGCTCCTTTCTGGATCAGTTCCATGAGGGAGAAACCCTGGGGGAACCAGAATGAGGAATTTATCGAATTCCCATCCCCTTCCAAAAAAAAAAACCAAGCAGCAAATTTTCCAAGCTCGGTAGCCAGTGGCAACAGCCCTGCAGAATGAATAGGCTGTCAGGCTCAGCATTAGGAAATGTAACTATTGCATTTTGCAGCTCTCCTTTTTCTTTGGAGCACACGTTCATTTAAAGGAAATGCTCATTGGGGTTTGCATTCCGCTGATAGGACGGCAGGATCTTAATTTAGGGATATTGTGCAGTTTATATACATTCTGCTAATAGCATTATGAGCATAGTTGGGGCTAATACAAAATTAGAGCTCTAATTTGCATAAACAAATTACTGTTTGGATTAGTGCTAAATGAGGAAGGCGACTGATATTGGAGGAGATTTGATTTGGCTGCAGTGGCTGTGTTTGGATAATGGGGGATGGATAGGAATGAGCTGGGAGGTTGTGGGTTGGGAGGGAGGTGGGATGGTGCAGGAGGTTCCAGGTCATGGAGTGGACAAAATTTTTGGGTGGCAGAGGAGCCTCTCTAAGACATGTGGCCAAGTGGGGATTTGCCTCTTTTCCCTGTCAGCCAGGGGATGAGAGGATATGGCCTGAAGCTGTGCCAGAGGAGGTTCATGTTGGACATCATAAGGAATTTCTTTGTGGACAGGGTTGTTAAACATTGGGATGAGGTGGAATGGAGTCCCCATACCTGCAAGTGTTCAAGGAATGCCTGGACATGGCACTCAGTATTCTGGTCTAATTGACAAAGTAGTGATTGGTCACAGGTTGGACTTTATGGAGGTCTTTTCAGACCTAAAAGATTTTGGGATTCTGTGATATTTATGCCTCAGGTGTCACTTCAGAACTTACTGGTCCTTCAGAATAACATTATGGGCAACAGTAACTGGGTCATGATTCCTGATCTATCTCAATCCCACTTCCTCAAGACAGGGTTTGTGAATTTAGGGAGAGTTGAAGAGGTGGGGACAGGTCCCCAGCCCCACTCACTGGACCCTGCTGAGGTTCAGCATCAGCTCCAGGTAACAGGTGGGGGATGGAAATGCTCTTGGATGACTTGTCCCATGCAGGGATTGGGAAAAATCCTTCCAAGAGCCAGATTTGAGGGGCAGAATAAGAATATCAAAGTTATGGTATCTGATTCATAGTAGGAATAACAATACCAAAAATACAGACTCATGGAATGTTTTGAATTGGAAGGGATCCTAAAGACCACCTAGTTCCAAACCCCTGCCATGGGCAGGGATGCCATCCACTGCATCAGGTTGCTCAGAGTCCCATCCCACCTGGCTTTGAAACACTTCCAGGGATGTCAAAATTTGTTGAGCTCCATTAAACTTGGCTAAACTTGGTGAAGGTTGCTGATTCTCTCATGGAAATGCATCCTCATTTCCTTGTTTCTGCTCGGGCTGGAGGTGCAAGCAAGGATGGGAGAAGTTGAGGTAGAGTCCCTGTAGGTCATTTTTTTGTGGTCAGTCATGACCTCCTCAATTTTAGTGGGAACTGTCCCTGCCCATGGCAATGGGGTTGGATGAGATGATCTTGAAGGTCCCTTTGAACCCAAACCATTCCACGAATCTCCAACCCCGCGGTTCGCTCATGGAGCAACACCTCCTTGTGACATTTCCCCAAATTTGGGCTGACCTTGACTTTGTTTTTCCTGCAGATCCCCACTGTTAAACCAAATCAGACCCTCACTCCAAGGTGGCAAATCCCAGCTGGCCCAGCAGCGCTGGAGGAACAAAAGCTTCCGCTGCATCGGCGGCGTCATGTACCGGGTGTCGGCCAACAAACTCTCCAAAACTTCCAGCAGCCCTGCCCGGGCCAGGGACTTGGGCACCAAAACCCCCATCAGAGCAGGTGAGCAGGAATCTGTCCCATTTCATGTCCAAAATCTGTTAAGTTTGTTTTTTAGCTGTTTATTCCCAGTTTGTGAGGTTGCGACTCATCCTCTGGACTTGTAGAATTCCAGATGTGAAGGTGGTGGACATCCCATGGTGCCAAGTGCTGTTCTTGCTTTACAGCAGCTCTGAAGTGGAAATAATGTTGGAAAAATTAAAGGTTTGGGAGAATTGAGGTTTTCCTTAAGTCAAGCTTGTGGTGATGTGCTGTTAAACTTGGTTTAGCAGGCAAAGTCTTGGATAACTTCAAACAGCACCACAAGGTTGAATGTGCTTGAGATGTTCATCAAATTACATTGAATGTTGACCTAAAATTTTGGGAAGATCAGTCTCTGGCTTTGATTAAATTTGTGTTTCAGCTCCTCCTGTGTTTGACACCTCAAGTGTGGCTCTTAAAAAAGAGCAAAGTTTAACTGTGTTTAAAGTATTTTTAAATTTTCTTCTTGGTCTCAAATATTTTTGCTCCCTGACTTGTTTATTGAGAATTTTTGGGAATAGTTAAACTGGGGAAGGCAAAACTGGTGGCTTTGTGCTGATTTTCCTGGCTGGAAGGATGAACAGAGCAGAGGTGAAGATTTTTATGGATGATGCAGGAAATCAGGCAGTGAGGGGTGGTTTGGATTGGAAAGGACCTTTAAGATCATCCAGGGACCACCTTCCATCAGACCAGGTTGCTCCCAGCCTCATCCAGCCTGGCCTTGAATGCCAAAATATGATGGAAAAGCACATGAAGAGAAGAGACACAACCTTCAAAACCCTGCACTGCAATTCCTGTGGGAATTCTGAGGCATCCTGGGTGGTTTTAAACCCACAAAGAGCAGGATTAGGGGGGGAAGGAGTTTTGTGCTGGGATGGGAAGTGGAGCTGCCTGTTGTTGATGGCTGCACAAAAACAGCTCAAGAGTGGTTCTGCCTTAAGCACCATCTCTGGGCATTGAAGATGTCACCAAAGGCAGAAAATATCCTGCAGGAATGGAAGAAAAGGAGTGAAATCCCAGGACATGGACAGGGATGTTGTTGGATGGAGCAGTGAACAGATTTCAGGACAGAGTTGGAACACTAAGAGGGAGAAGTGATGGCTGGAAGGATTGGAAAAGTGGAAAATCTGGAGCTGCCAAGCAAAGGAGGGATGTCTCTCCATGGCCAGGTGGAGCAGCCACAAACCAAGGGGCTTAAACTGGTGGGAGAGGCAAGGATGATGAAATGCTGGACTCATTTGGCTTTAAAATCTCCATTATTTTAAAGATTTTTTGTTTTAAAGAACAGGTTTCATGAACTTCTTTTTTGAGGGGGACATGGGTAGAAGGTAAATTTTTTAATTTATCCAAGTGCAAGTCTGTAAATTTGTCTGGAAATAGCAAAGTCTCATTTGGGCAACTCAGCAAAGGCTGATGGATTTAGCCTGTCCATGAATATCCATCTGGGTTGGGAAAAAGGGGAGAAACACCAATTTAAAGGCAAATTTCTGGGAAAGGGATTAAGCCAAAAGTGTGATGGGATGATTTCTGCAGATTCAGACCTTGGAATTACTTGTGGGGGATTCCTGAGGGGATTTGGGGTGACAGGGCATAGAGGAGATGAGATCCCCCATTTTTCCTTTCTCACTGAAACCATATTTTCTAGTGAGGTCTCATTCAGAAAATTTGGTTTAATTAGTCCCACTTTAGGAATGAAGAGTTATCCCCTATAAAATACAATCCCATCTAAACATTATTTTAAATATATTCCTTATTTTACACTCGCCTCTTTCCTCCTGCCACAAAACCCAAGGAACTGCTGTGGATGAGTATTTTCATGTCATCTTTCATCTTTCCCCATAATTCATCCTCCTTCCCAGGGTTGGATTCCAGAGATTCCTCTTGCCTCAGGATAACTGGGGCTGGCAGGGTGGAAGATTTGTGTGTTCTCATCGGCTGCGAACGTTTGCTCAACGCTCTTGTGTTTTTCAACACTTGACAAAGTTTATTTAAAAGATGGAAAAAAATGGCTTTTCCTTTCCCTTTCAGTGCCAGGCACCATGTGTTTGGAATAGTGGAGAGACAGGAAATGCTCCTGACAGTTTAATAACTTTACTTCCAGTGGGTTATAATTCTGCTCTTTTCCCTGGATTTATAGGGTTGGGGTTTTATCTCTACATAATGCTGGGTGCTGGGGCTGATCCATCCACACCCTTGTAGCATTCCCAACTGATTTATTGATAGATGCTGGTGGTGAGTTAAGATTTGGTCTTGAGGATGCACATCCTGCATCCCTGTGCTGTATTGGGATCAATCCTGAGGCTACCAGGGCAATGGGAAGAAAAGTTTTCTGTGGCTCTTCTGGAATTGGCTTTGTTGTTTGGCTTGGGGACAAGGAAAGTGTCACTGCAATCCCAGGAAAAATTTTGGAGGTGTTTTGCACATGAAAAACATCCCTGGAACAATCACAGCATCACCACAGCCTGTGCAGCTGCTGAGAACTTTGCTCTCATCTCACAAGTGGCTCTGCTCCCAAAGGATTTCTGCACCCTCCACACTTTTCTCCAAAAAACCTACAAATAAAATATAGAAATAAATTTTTTTTTTTTTTGCCTTCCCAGCTGGATAAGGACTTTGAATGTGGAATAATTAATTGCTTAGGCAAGGATGGAGAAGAAAACCCAGAGTTTAAACATTGTCTGCTCATCCCTGTGCAAGAGAAAGATCAGAATCAGACATGGAAATCAGGAAATGGAAATCAGACATGGAAAATCTCTTTCTCTTTGGGATAACTGGTATTTCAGCACCCCTGTATTTTTTCACTTTGCAGAATTCTTGGAAAATCAGCAGTGGGATGGTGTGGAAAGCATTTGCTACGTGGCAATTAATTAAACAAGTGGAATAATTGGGTTTCTCACAAGGAACTTTGCCTTCATTTCCTTCTCCAGCTGCTGAGGCGTTTTCCAGACTCTTGAGGAATTTCCATGAAATCAGGGAGAGAAGCAAAAGGTCCTGGGCAATGTAGAGTTTCACAAAGAAATACAGAAGGGGAAATACAAGATTGAAAGCAGCAGAAAGCAAATTAAGGTTTGACATTGTCCGGAAACCAGCCCTGACCCCAATCTCAGCACGAGCTGCTGCTGCTGAGACAGGAATTGCACTCTGAGCTGGGGCTGACTCCAGCAGGGTTTTCCAAATATCCAGGATCTTTTTTTCATGGGCAAATCCTCACCTGCATGATTTCCTCATGCTGAGTTTTTAGGTCTTGGTTGGGGAGGGGCTTTGGGGACTCCAGAGGTGACAGCCACATTGAGCAATGTGATTTTATTTATTGGGGTTTTCACATTGTCTTCATGACTGTGGATTCCAGAGCCTTGGAGATACCCAGGATTGCTGAGCTCCCAAAGGTGGAGGTTTAAGAGGAGTTTTAAGTCCTCCTGAGCTGAGGCATCTTCCACCCATTGTAAGGGTGGCTCTGATCAGAGAGAACCAAATTATTAATTAAAATATGGTTGAGTTCAGCCTTCCAGAACTGGGAGGGATTTTCACTTTCTGTCTCCATCCTGCTGTGTAATGTCCCCTCCTGCCTCAGTTTCCCCTCTGCTGCAGAGGTGATCAGCTGGGGAGGTGGAAGGTCATGGAATCATGGAAAGGTTTGGGTCAGAAAGGAGATAAAAGACAATCTCATTCCAACCCCCTGCCATGGACAGGGACATCTTCCAGTATCCCAAGCTGATCCAAGCCCCACCCAACTTGGCCTTGGACACTTCCAGGGATGGAACAGCCACATCTTCTCTGGGAATTCCATTCCAGCCCCTCACCACCCTCACAGGGAAGAATTTCTTCCCAATATCTCATCTATTCCTGCCCTCTGGCAGTGGGAAGCCATTCCCTGTGTCCTGTCCCTCCATCCCTTGTCCCAAGTCCCTCTCCAACTCTTCTGGAGCCTCTTTAGGCACTGGAAGGAGCTCTGAGCTCTCCCTGGATCCTTCTCTTCTCCAAGATGGACATTCCCAGCTCTCCCAGCCTGGCTCTGGTTCTTGGAGCATCTCTTGCCTCCCCCTCCACTGCATCAGGCTGGGGACAGGTGATGCATGCTCCTGAACACAATTTGATCTCCACACTCAGAGATCTCCATGGTGCTGGAAGGAAGTGCTCTCTGGCCTCCCTGTGCACCAACTAATTTTAAAAATGCTGAATGTCACAGAAACACTCTTCCCACTTTTTCAAGGATGATGAAATGCTCAGCACTGCTGCTGGCCCACTGCAGGAATGATGCTCCTTCCTCTGTGCCACTCCTTTTTACAGAAGGAAAGGAGGGATTCAGGACTGGAATGTTTCCACCATCCATCTTCTGCCTCTGCTCTTAATTTAAGGAGGAATTAGGGAGGATTTGCTCCAATGTGCTGGGCTTTGCCTTTTCACCATGTCCATGGAAACATCCCAAGCTTCTTGTTTGTCCATCATGACCCACTTTCCTCTCTTCTGTCTTCAACACACCTTGAATGTGTTGGGATCACACTGGAGGGGTAAGGAAGAATTTGGTGGAGGAGACACCAGCCCAATGCTGTGAGGTGTGAGAGCAGAGAAATTTGGAATGTTGCTTTCCTCAGGTTTCCTCTGGTTTTGCTGTTGCTGGTACCAAAATCCCTTTGTGCTCACTCCCTTTGTGGTGAGTTCCTTGGGTTTGGGATTGCTCAGTCTCCTGCCTCTTTTGGAACTCAATTCCTTGGCTTCTTCAGGATCATTCCATTGTTTTAGGATTGCTTAATCCCTTGGACACCTTAATCTCAATCTCTTGGTTTTGCTCTGTATCTTGAATTAATCTCTTGGCCCATTTGGGAGTCATCCCCTTGGCTTTGGGATTTCTCAATCCCTTACCTCTTCTGACCTCAGTTCCCTGGCTCCCTCAGTCTCAGTGCTTTTTCTTTGGGATTGTGGAATCCTTTGGTCCCTTTGATCTCAGTCCCATGGCCCCTTTTTTACTCAATCCTTTGTCTTTGGGATTTCTCAATTCTTTCCTCTTTTCAGATCAGTTTTTTCTCTCTGGCAATCCCTTGGCCCCCTTTGAGCTCAGTTTCATGGCCCCTTCAATCTCAAGGCTTTTTCTTTGGGATTGGGGAATCCCAAATCTCAAATTTCAATCTTTCAATCAAATTTCAATCTCTTTCAATCTCAATCTATTTAATCTCAATCCCATGGGTTTGGGATTCTTCAATCCTTTACCCCTTTTCAGATCAATTCCTTTGCACCTTCAGTCTCAATGCCTTGCTTGGTTTTGGGATGATCCTTTGGTCCCTTCAGTCTCAATCCCTTGTTTGTGAATTGTTCTGTATCTTTGAGCTCAGACTCTCATTTTTTTTAAACTCAATCCCTTGTTTTTTGGATTCCTCCTTCCTTTACTCCTTTTTAGCTCAATCCCTGCTTTTGGGGGTGACTGAATCTCTTACCCCTTTGGACTGCAGTCCCATGTATTTTGGGGATTGATAGTCAATCTCTTATCCCTTCAAAACCAAGTCTCTTGTTTTTGGGATTCCTCAATGCCTTACCCTTTTTCAGATCACCCCTGTAGCCCCCTCAATCTCAGTGCCTCATCTTTGGGATTGTGGGATCTCTTGGCCCCTTTTTTTGGTTTTGGGACTGTTCAATCCCAATTTTTTCCTTGATTTTGGGATTGTTCAATCCCTCAGCCTCTTTGAGCTCAATCCTTTGGCCCCTTTTGAGCTCTATCCCATGTTTCTGGCATTGTTCAATCCCTTTGGCCCCTTCAATCTCAATGCCTTGGTTTTGGGATTGCTCAATCCCTTTTGCTGTAGGAGCTCAATTCCTCAACTCTGGAATTGCAGGACCAGATCATCTGCTCAACAACACCCAACCTGGGGTTGCTTCATTAATTGAAGATGATTCATTACTTGAAGTTTTTTTGCTAATAAAACCCTCGTGACCACCTGACTCAGGGACATTCATGGGATGTGGGGACAGTTGGGGAGGAAAATGGGAAAACCTCAGTTTATTTAGCAGCAGCTCATCCCTTCTTTTTCTGTTGTCTTCTCTGGAATGAGGACTTGTGCTGTCCAGTGAGGGAAATAAATGACCCCCAGCAGCTGTGAGTGCTGATCCTCAGAATCTGCAGAACCCACTTAAATGAATAATAATTAAAGAAATAAATTTCCCCCAGTGCAGCCTCAAAACTTTCAGTTCAGCAATAAAAGCAAGGAGAGACTCAGAAAATGAATCGCTCGGCTCTTTCCAAAGGAGGCTGCACTGGGAGGGGTGGGATGATAATGGGAGCTGCTAAAGCAGCCAGCATGCTTTAAGGAAGGTTTTTCCAGGTCATGTGGGAACAGTATGAAGAGAGGTTGTGTCACTTGAGGGATAAAAGGATTGAGCAATCCCAAAATTATGGAATTGAGAGTGAAGGGGCCAAGGGATTGAGGAATCCCAAACCTAAGGGGTTGATCTCAAAGGACATAAGGAATTGAGTAATCCCAAAGACAAGGCACTGAGAATCAAGGGACCATGGAATTGGGGTCAGAAAGGGTCAGGGATTGAAGAATCCCAAACCCAAGGGATTGAACTCAACCAGCCAAAAGACCAAACTCAAAAGGGATAAGAGACTGAGCAATCCCCAAACCATGGAATTGAGAGTGAAGGAACCAAGGGATTGAGGAATCCCAAAACTAAGGGATTGATCTTGAAAGGGGCCAAGGGATTGATCTCAGAAGGAATAAGAGTTTGAGGAATCCCAAACCCAAGGGGTTGAACTCAGGACTAAGGACTGAGTTCAAAGTGGGTAAAGGACTGAACAATTCCAAAACCATGGGATTGGTGAGCAAAGAATAACAGGATGATGGGATGACCCTGTTGTGATTATCCCCAAGTTGGAGCACTGGCCAGTGGAGCTGATCACCTGCCTGCCATTGCTTGGACAAATTCCAGGTTGGTTCCCTCTGTGTGTAAGATTTCCATAAATTAAGCTTCACTTGGGATGGTGGAAGTAGATGGGAAGCAACAGGCTTGATGCTCAACATCATCATTCTATCCATGTTTTCACCCTTTTGTCTATCCCTTGGCCCTACCACACCCCAACTCTGAATTTCTTCCTTTTTTTCCTGCCTATTTCAGTTTTTAACTCATTGTTTCCCTCCATGGGGAAGATTTCTATGAATTATCCTTGATTTGGGGTTGTGGAAGTAGATGGGAAGCAGTGGGCTTGGTACTCAATATTGATCATTCTTACAGTGTTCTCTCCTGTCATCCCTTGGTCCTGGCTCACCCCAGCTCTGGATTTTTCCCTTTCTGGATTTCTCCTTTCTTTTTTTTTATTTTCCACCATTTAAAAAAAGCATATTATTAGATAAGATGCTCCAACAGACCTTTCCATGAGATGAAGTCCTGATCCTTGAGCTGTGCCTTGGAACAATAAAACCCATCCTAAATAATTAAGCAGGTGATAATTAACTGTGATATTTGCAGCCGATTTTTAACTCAAAGGAATATTTGGAATGTTGTTTTCCCTTGGATGATGGGGAGCTGAGCAGGAGTGTTGGACTGGATGGGGACATCCTGATATCCATGTGGGAATGCTGGAAGGCACAGAGTGTTGCTCCTGAGTGCAGTTGCTGGGCTGCCAAAGGAAATCTTTGCCAACCTTTCCCTGGAGCTTCAAGCTGTGTTTTGGGGATTACGGAAAAAAAAACACCCATGATCCACTTGAGCTGAATTTTAGGATTAAGGATGTGAAAAAGTCCTAATTAACTTACAGAGGTGCAACATCCCACCTGTTTGTTTTAAGCATTCCTTTGTTTGACAAGGATAAATTGTGCCTTTTTCACATTTTCTACCAAAAGCCGAAATTCCAAACGCTGCGGAAAACACCGCGGGACTGCTTGGCTGTGGATTCCTTCCCAGGAACAGGGAATAAAAACACAAAAAAACCAAAAAAAAGAAAAGCAGGAGTTAGTCTGTAGCCCCTGCTATTAATCATAGCTGTAATCATGCATTTAATGAACATGACAGCTCCCCTCCCTCCGGAGCTCCCGCTGGGTTGGGAGCAGCGATCGCATCTCGCCGCGAGCCAGCGGAGCCGCCAGCGTTGGGCTGGGATGATGCACAGGAGAAACGGGCTCTGGGTTTCCTCAGGCATGATGCTCTCTGAATCAGCAGGAAAGGGGGACAGAAATCCACCTGTCCCTTCCACAGGGTTGTTTCAGAGTCCTTCATTGTGTTCTTGATGTTCTCTGGGGCAGCTTTTCTTATTTTTCTGCTTTTTTTCCCCTTCTCCGTTCCGTTCTCGCTGCCTTGGGAGGAATTTGCTGTGGCACCTCTTTAGATTTCCATAGAGAGGGATTATGGCAGTGCCAGGGATGTGGGAGTCCCTCTCCTCTCACAGCACTGCTGTGTCCTGATGTTCTCCCCAGCTGGGAAACGATTGAGGAGAAAAATGGGACAGATCTGGGGCTGGGATGTGCCCAGTGTTTTGTCTGAACCAAGCAAGACTCACAAAGTCAAGCCCTGGGGACATTGTTTCAGCTTTTTGCTAAATTTAACCCAGACTGCAGTAAATTTTGGCTCCTGATGTTGGAATTTAACCCTCATCCCATTCTCCACTGTCTTTTGATGTTCAAATTTCACCCCAGTTTCAATAATACACCCTCCAATGCCAGGAATATTTATTTATTAATGTGTTTATTAATGCAAATCTCTTGTAGTGACCAGTTGGGAATTTTAAGTTGCCAACCACCCTAAAAATCCAAATTTAGGCTCCTTGGACCACCTGAAAACTTAGGAACATCCAACCCCTTCTTCTTGTTACTTGGATGTATACAAAGCTTTTACTTTTATTGAAACTTTTTTTTTTTTCCACAATGCAAGAGCTTCCAAAAATACCCTCATGACAGAGGCTGAGTTTTCTCTATAAATCCCAATGGATGGTAAAAATGTTTAATTACGGAGCTTTCTTGGCTTGGCTCCTCCTGGAGAAATATTTGGGTGATTTTTTTATAGTTTGGGGAGGATTTGCACACAGGATGAATAATTAGGGAATGAGAAAATGTGGATGGGGGATTTCTTTGCCAGCTTTGCCAGACCTGAATGGATCTGACATGGATTTTGTCATGGATGGGACCAGCTCTTGGATAGTTAAACTGCCTTTGGGATGTGAGTTAATTCCTGGAATGGGAGGTGATTGCATGACTTCTTGCTGGAAGATGAAAACTGGGGAAAAAAGTTTAAAAAAAAGAATTCAATTGATGTATTTTTGCTACATGAAAATTCCAACTCACTGTCAGGAGTGTGTTGGCCCTTTTATTTATCCTCTAGTTATCTCTTTAATGATTCCTCCTTTCTGGCCAGTATGACCTTTAAGGGCCCTTCCAGCCCTAACCTATTCCATGATGTGGTTCCAAACCTTTTCTTCCCTGTGTATCCACTTTTATCCCCAAATATTAAATATTTACAGAGATTATCTGCTGCCCTCAGGAACTGATTCCTGGTGTCGCTTTAAGGAATATTCTACAGAATTCCAGAGGGCTGAGGATGCTCCAGCCTTATCCTGATAGATTTTAATTTGGGGCTTTCTCCCCACATCATTTGGGAAGTTATTGGAGACCCTTCAACCGTTTCTTCAGAGCATCCTAAAGTTAACAAATATTTATTGTAGCACTAAAAAAAAATGCTCCTACAGCTTGGGACGAGAAGGAATTAAAACAATAGTGGGGAAAAAAAAATCCCAGAGGTGCCTGAGATGCCCTGTTGATGGAATTTGATGTGCAGAGGGAACAGATGGGGCTTTGCCGACGCCGGCAGCCGAGTGACAGCCGCGATCAAATCGCGCTTGCTCAACTTCCCAACACGCCCGGGCTGGCAGGTGAGTGACTGAGCTGCTCTCAGCCCACCTGGAAAAAATGAAATCCAGCCTTTCTTTCCTATTCATTCTTCCCTGCACCAGTCAAGGATGATTTAATTCCATGCCTGCGTGGATGGGAGCAGTGCTGGGCTTCCCTGTCTGGCTTCTTGGCCAAGCCAAGCGTGGAAATTTGTTGGATTGATGGTGGAAGCGTGGGTTTGCTTAGAGAAGTGTTTTGGCATTTTTGGGTGCTGAGGGGGAAAATTTCTGCTGTGTTTAGGGTTGGCAAGGAGCACCTCCAGAGATGGGAAGCCCCTAAAAAGGGTCTCTGTCCATTGGTTCTCTGGGAGCTCCGTGCTTTGGGTTAAATAAGGTCATGGAATAATGGAATGGTTTGGGTTGGGAGGGAACTTGAATATCACCCCTCTGTAATGGGCAGGGATGCCTTCCACTATCCCAGGTTGCTCCAAGCCCTGTCCAGCCTGGCCTTGGACACTCTCAGGGATGGGGTATCTGTAGTTTCTCTGACCAACCTGTGCCAGGGCCTCCCCACCTTGCAGGGAAGAATTTCTTCCCTGTATCCCATCCCTCCCTGCCCTCTGGCAGTGGGAAGCCATTCCCCCTATTCTTGGTATTCCAATCCTTGTCCAAAGTTCCTTCCAGCTCTCATGGAGCCCCTTTAGGCACTGGGAGGGGCTCCAAGTTCTCCCTGGAGCCTTTTCTTTCCCAGGCTGAACAACCCCAGATCTCCCAGTTTTCCCTCATTGCAAAGAATCTCCATTCCTCCAATGATTTTTGTGAACCTAAGTTACTCAGGACTTTGTGAATTCCTGCAAAATTTCTTGATTCCAAGCAATGATCCCTGTTTTTCTCTCTCCCCAGCACTGAGATTGCACTCCACACCCAGTCCTGGAGCCTTTACACCCAGCCTGAGCAGATCCTCTTCGTGCCGATACATCGCCAGGTCTGTACTCATGGGCAGCAGGAATGATGTGCTCCAAGCTTTGGAATTATGCTCAGGAGGGAGTCAGGAGATTCAGGGGCAGCTGTTGAGCTGGAGGATGATTTGGTGAAGCTCTGGCTGCTGCTTTTTCACAGCTTCTACTTCGAGGTGGTTGTAAGCTAAACCAGAGCCTCCCCAGCCTCCCAGAGAAGAATTTCTTCCCAATATCCCATTTATCCCTACCCTCTGGCAGTGGGGAAACCATTCCTCCTTTTCCTGACACTCCATCCCTGATCCAGAGTCCCTCTCCAGCTCTCCTGGAGCCCCTTTAGGCACTGGAAGGGACTCCAAGTTCTCCCTGGAGCCTTCCCTCCTCCAGGCTGGACATTCCCAGTTCTCCCAGCCTGGCTCCAGAGCAGAGGGTCTCCAGCCCTTGGAGCAGCTCCATGGCCTCCTCTGGATCTGCTCCAGCAGCTCCACATCCTCCTGATGTTGGACCCCCAGAGCTGGAGGCAGCTCTGCAGGTGGAGTCTCACCTGAGTGGGGCTGTGGGCAGAAATTCCCCCTCTCTTGCTGCCCATTCCCAGGACATTCTGGGCTCCCATGTCTGGATCATGTGGAGCTTCTCATCCACCAACTCCCCTGAGTCCTTTTCCTCAGGGCTACTCTCAATCCATTCTCCACCCAGCCTGGATTTGTGCTCAGGATTACTCACCACATATTCAGGACCTTACACTCAGCCTTGCACCTCCTTTTAATCCAGGAGCTGCAGACAGCCAACAATTACAGAGGTAAAAATGTGCATTTTCTCTGAAAATCAGTTCTTGTGTTTTTCATGGATAATGCACTGCATCCTCAGCAAAACAGAGCTGACTGTGCCCTATCACTGAATTATCTGCTCTGAGAGATCTCATGTACCCCCCATGGTTTATGTTCACCCAGATCTCTTCCACCTGATCCCACACATCCCAAGAGCTGCTGGATAATTCCCTCTCCAGCTGGAAGCTCATGGAAAACGTGCTGAGCAACTTCTGAGCTCCTTAAGTAGCTTCTAGTGGCACCAAGCAATTGAAAAGGAGCTTTTCTGCTCTTTAGTGGTACTTTTGTCCTTCTGGTCATCACATAAATCCTCTTTCTTTGAGGTTCATGAGCAGGTGCCCACTTGAAAGCCATGAACAGCATCAGGCCCAGGTAGTGGGGCATGTGCTGAAGAGCCCTCCAAGTCATTCAGCCTTGGCATCCTGTGCTGCACAAGGAGAGGATGTTTCCTTCCTCACCATATTCCCCAAGAGTGTGGGAAATCCTCTCCACATTCATAAAATCTAAGGAGAGAATCAGAGTTATGAGGGTGGGAAGGGATCTAACTGATGACTTTGATGTTATCTTGCAGATTTTTAATGATTTGGGGTTAAAATCAGCCAAAAATTGAAAATACTTAAGGGCTTACAACCATGAACTTCCTAAAGATGGGAAACTTCCCTCTCCAAAGATGGGTTCCTCTGTGGTTATTGAGGTGTCTTCTCCATGTCATCATGCTGTTGGAGCTGGAGGTTTTTCCCTGAGCTTGTCCCTCTTTGTCCTTCAGCCGTGCTGTGCAGAGGAGCTTGGCCATCATCCGTCAGGCCAAGCAGAAGAAGAAGAAGAAGGAATATTGCATGTACTACAATCGTTTTGGGAGGTGCAATAGGGGTGACAGCTGTCCCTACATCCACGACCCTGAGAAAGTGGCTGTCTGCACCAGGTAGGGATGGACACAGAGTCCTGCTAAAATGGGATATTGGGTGGTTTTGGTGCTTCCTTGTGGGATATTCCTAAGGGAAATGAATGTAACAGAGATGTAGGATAAAAAGGATGGGGGTTTGGGGTCAGGTGTAGGTTTTGTGCTGTTGGGTTGGAAAGAGGAGAAGCATGGAATTGTTTTGGTTGGAAGGGACATCAAATATTGGGCAGGGACAGCTTCCACTATCCCAGGTTGCTCCAAGCTTTGTCCACCTGGAACACTTTCAGGGATGGGACAGCCACAGCTTCTCTGGAAATTCCATTTCAGGGCCTCACCAGCCTCACAGGGAAAATTCTTCCTGATATCCTGTCTATCCCTCTGGCAGTGGGAAGCCATTCCCCTTGTCCTGTCACTCTGTCCCTTATCCCAAGTCCCTCTTTAGCTCCCTTGGAACCTATTTAGGCACTGGAAGAAGCTCTCCCTTTGCAGCCTTCTTTTCTGGGCTGGGTGACTTGACCCCTGATCACACTCCAGGTTATTCCTTCAGGAGCATTGCTCAGATCAGTTTGGATCAGTCCAAAATTCAATAGGTTTGAATCCCTCAGCCTGTGACATCGTGCAGCTCTGAGACTCTGTGATTTATTCCAGGAGAACTGATCCATGTTGGCAGCTTATTAGACCTGCCCAAGAGTTGATTAAACTCTATTATGAGTCATTTAAAAAGTGCAGAAAAGCCAACTCCACTGATGAACTCCTGGAGTAATTTCTCCATAAAATTGCTGCTGTGCTGGAATCACTTGGAAGTTGCTCAAAGCTCAATGGGAGACAATAGAGGAGGAGAAGGTGATTTATTGTTTTTTTAACTGATTTTATTCCTTCTCACTCATTCTCCCATAACAAATCCCATAATTCCTTGCCTACTTTAGGAATTCTGCTCCTTGAAGTCTTTTGGGTCTCTATCCTGTCTCATTTCCATGCAGCATTGGAGGAAAACACTGATTTCTCCCAATTTTGTGTCTACTTGTCCTGGTTCCTTTATCTCCAACCCCATTGTTTAGCTTTCCCTTATAATTTTTAATTTTTTTTAATCTGTTCTCACAGTGGTCACTCCTAGGAAAACTCTTGAATTCCTCATTTGCTTTGAGATCTTGGTTCCTGTTCTGGGCCTGCCTTTGCTCCTCCTGGTCATTGGCAACTCCCACCTTGGGCTTCATCCAGCAACTCACAGAATGGGATCATGGAATCCTGAAATGGTTTGGGTTGGAAAGGATCTTCAAGATCATCTAATCCACCTCCTTTACCATAGGCAGGGACACCTTCCACTATCCCAGATTGCTCCAAGCCTTGGACACTTCCAGGGATGGGGAATCCACAGCTTTTCTCTGCAGCTTGGAGTAATCAGAGCTCTTGGAAGGACCTTTCTCCTTCTGGGAGCATCATGTCTGAATTTTGGGATTTACCTTGCTTTTACCTACTAATGAGCAGCCAAATGTGATGAAAGAATAAAATCTATCAGAAATTATCATCTGCTCTTCCAACAAGGGGATCTGTACTAATTTAGGGATGAGCTCAGCAGCAATTGTGTGGTTTTATATGAAACCATTGATTTTGTGACCCATCTTGTGTCCAATCCTCTCTGTCTCCAGGTTTCTCCGTGGCACGTGCAAGAAGACAGATGGGACCTGTCCATTTTCCCACAAGGTGTCCAAGGACAAGGTCTGTGTGACTTCCCAGTGGGAATGTGGCTCTGTGTGCAAAGGGGTGGTTGTTGGATGGTTCTTCCTCACTGAATTTGGAGTTTCCTTGATGAACTGTTCAGGCTCCTGAGGTGTGACAGAGCCATGGAGTGGTTTGGGATGGATGAGACCTTCAGGATCATCTCATTCCAACCCCTCTGCCATGGGCAGGGACACCTTCCACTATCCCAGGTTGCTCCAAGCCCCATCCAGCCTGGCCTTGAATTTTTCCAGGGATGGGATATTCACAGCTTCTCTGGGCAAGCTGTACCAGGGCCTCACCACCCTATGGTTGAGATCTAGTAAAACACCTCCAAATCCATTTAGTTGCATCTAATCCTTCCCTACTTCCATAAGATCACATTTCCCAGGAAATCCCTCTGTGCTGGGGTCAGAGCATGTTTTAACAAACATAACTTGGAGGTGCAAATTAATAAAAACCAATTCTAAAATGCCAAGCAGCAAAATAATTTTGAAACCATGGCAAGTTTGGAGTTTATTGTTTTCCACTTTCTTGGTCTATTTGGAGCTCTCTGGCTTTATTACACAAGGTGGGAAAATAATCCAGGTTTTTTATTTTGGGTTTATCAGTGATGATTTAGCACCTCAACCTGTGTTTGGTGGTTGGGATTTCCTCTTGGATGTGGCTTTGGAGACTCCAGCAGGGAAGCTGAGATGCCTGAGGCACGTTCCTTGTCTGTGGGGAGCTCATAAGTTATCTGGGAAGTTGCTGTGAATGAAACATGGAGCACCAGATGTTTTTCACATGGATTTCTCTTCAGAGTCACTTAATCACAAGTACATGAAACAGGGACAGGGACAGCTGCATTCCCTGGCTCGTGGCATGTCAGAGCACGAATGGGGATGAGGATTGATGGATGGAAAAAAGGAGAGTTTGGGGGTTTTTTGGTTTTTTTTCATCCTGTAATGGTGTCAGACTTCAGAAATAAAGAAGCCAAGAATGAAGGAAGCTTTGCATTGAGTTTAGCTGTTGGTTTATCCAAAATTATTGTGATTAATGAGGCCAGCTACTTCTTGTCATCCAAGTAAACAATGTACAAACCTCTGCCTGCACCTCAGAGGTGAAAGATTGAAATTCATCCACAGAACCATAAACTCCAAATTAAAATAGAATTTCAGAAGGTGGTAAAGTTTTTTTGGTAGTCCAGGACAAAAAAAACTAGATGAAACTTGGGAATTGGACATACCCAGGGAGCTGTTGTAGTTGCTGGTTTATCCACCAAATAATGTGATGGTTGGATGTGGATGAATTTGTGTTTTCTCTACCCAGCAATATTCCTCAGCATGTTTAAATTCCTGGTGGAGATGTGGCCTCAGTTTCCCCTCCAGGTCCCTCAAGCACCTCCAGATTTGGCTTCTGGGCTCTGTTTGGGGTGAATAAATAGAGAATGATTGAAAATCAACTTTTAGCAGCACCTCACCAGTTTGAGAACAGTGATATTGTAGAAATAAAACTGAATTTAAAAGGGGTGACTGTGCCAAGGAGCTGTTTGCCAATAAAATTTTGGGGACAGAATCCCTGGGATGAGATCCCATGGGATGCAGTGACCTTCAGCCCATCTCACCCTTATCCTGAGCTAAGGAAGCATCACCTAAACTCAAGATGAACCATTAATTAAGAAACCAAAATCCAAGGAGGCAGTGCCAGCTCTGAAAAGCTTCAGAGCACGTTTTTCCTGCCATGCTCTGTTGGGAAGGGGAATTATTTTTCACAGGATTAACCACCCTGAGAGTGGTTCAAAGGTCTCCCTGTTTGCCACCTTGTCATCAGCAAGGGCTGGAAGAGAAACAACCTCCTCCATGGAGTTCAAACTTGTTCCAGGGTGATTTATTGCCACAGGAATGCTGCTTCCCAAAGCAAGAGGCAACTTTGCTTTTCTATTCCCAAAGCTCCCTGTTAACCTGGGTGATTCTTGGCAAAGGTGGCTTTTCCCTCATTTATCAGGGCTGGGGAAAGCAGGTGAAGGCACTCAGCAGAGGGAGGAAGCAGTTTTCCTCCTGCTCATGGAGTTTTTGGAGTAAATCCCACCTTTTCCTCAAGTGCAGGATTGTGCATGGTTGGTTTTTGGCTGTTTGAGTTCAGGTTTTAATAAAATCCTTTTTTTTTTTTTTTTTTTTTTTTTTTTTTCCATGTGGGAGGATGTGGTGGTTTGGGAATTCCTGATTTCATTGGTTCCATCAATTTCACTCTGTGGTTATTGGAGAGGGGCACCCCAAAATCTCCTCATCAGAGAAATTTCAGGTTGTGTATCTCACCTTGGTGGAATTTTACTGGGATGAGATGTCCAATCCAGGAGGTGAAGGATCAAAGGCTCACAGGGCTTTGCTCTTGGTTTCAGGACAAAATCATTTCTCACCTTTGTGCACTCCCATGCCTCAACTTCCCCACTGAAAAATTAGAATAATCACTATTTTCTATGGGGAAAAATCACTGTTTCCTATGGAAAACTGCATGGATTCAGTTGTCACAACAACAGGGAGCTTTTCCCCATCCTGGAACAGCAAACCCCTTGCTCCAAGCAGGGAATGGTCTCCAGGATGGAGGATGGCTCCAGATTGTCACAGAGCTTTGCAGATCCAAACTCCAGTGGTTTCCAACACCCTCTGGTGATGGAAAAAAAGAGCCTGGGGAAGAAGGAAAACTCTTCTTGTTCTGCCATGGGCAGGGACACCTTTTACTATCCCAGGTTGCTCCAAGCCCATCCAACCTGGCCTTGGGCACATCCAGGGATGGGGCAGCCACAGCTTCTCTCTGCAGCCTCTGCCAGTTCAAAGAATTTTGCTCCACAAAATTTGCAGAGCCTTTGGTGAGAAGCACCCAGTGAAATGACACACAGGGAATTTTTCCACAATGGATCAGAGCCCCTGACACATCCCAGCAATGGGAAGAAACCAGGAAATCTGAAGGAAGCAGCTTGTCAGAGGCCAGGACTCGAAGAGCCTCCCACTGCTGTTCCAACAGCTTTTCCCCTTGAGGAACTCAGAAAGAATCAGCATTTTTTCTCCCTAATAGAGCTTCAAAACTCAGTTGTGAGCAATTTGGAGGCTCACGTGGAGTTTTGGGTTCATTTAGCTGCTGCCTCCAGAGCTTGCAGAGAGTCAGAGCTGTCGGAGGCGGCCGCAGCGCCCCAGTGCCTTGAATTAATGTTATTGTTATTTGTGTGGACGTGCTGGGGTGCAAACAAGGTTAATTGAAATGAGAGAGCTGCTTCCTCTTGATAATGGCTCGGGTTTGACAGCGAGGAGGAGTTTATTTTTGTCAGAGAGCTGCCTTTATTATCCCTTTTTATTAGAGCTAATTTGGGCTCTATATCAAAAACTACATTAAGGGAATCGTTTACGGTCACACCACCAGCACTGCCAAAGCTCGCCCCAGAGCCCTGTCCTTTATGTTAATGTCTGCAGTTAAAAGACAATTAAAAATAAACTCTCCTCTTTTAAAGCACCCTTTGTTTTCTTTCCTCTCGGCCTCCAGCGAGGCAATTGAGTTCAACCCTTAATGTGCCCTTCAGGGATAAGGGATTTTTCCTGATAGCCCCAGCCAGTGCTTAGTGCAGGATTGTAAATATTACTTGGGGATGTTTGATGTGGGACCAGGATGCTGCTGGTGGGTGGGAGGATCAATACCACCCCTGAGCAGTGAGGAAATTTGGGATGTAGGAGCAGGAGGAGCTGGGAAGAGCAGCAGCCTGGTTAGGGTGGGAAGCTGCCAGTGAGTAAAGGATGCTGAAATATGGCAGCAGGCTGGTAATTTGTTTTTAATGATAACAGCTGGCAGAAGGTGAAGTTTGTGCTCTGAGGAGGATGAGGAGAATCCTTTCCCCACTGGTTTTCCCTGTTGGCTGTCACACTGCTCGGGAAGGGGGGATCAGGATCTGCTCAGATCCTGCTGCTCTCCTTTTCCAGTGTTCATGGCAGGGGCTCTCCTCCTGCTTTCACTCCCTCCTGGAGCATAGAAACATCACAGCCCTGGGGAATTCCAGGGTGATGCTTTGGAATGATGCAGCCCCTCCAAAATCCTTGCAGAGGTGCTTTTTCCCCCACTTTGGAGCTTTTATCAAACCCCCTTCCAGCCACCTCCCTATCCATGGAAGAACCAAATGGGAAGCACCCCCAAGATGCTGTTTTGGCCTTTGTGATGACCAGAATTCCCTGTGGGATGTTGCAGCCAGGCTGGGTGTGATCCCATCTCCATCACTGCATTATCATCCCTTGCAAAAGGTATTCCCAGAATTTATGACATTGCCCTGTCCCCTCCCTATGCTGCCCTGAGGGAATTTTCTTCCTGGTGGCAGTTTCCAGCTTTTCACCCTCCCTCCTGCATCCCTGATGCTGAGGGAAGCACCAGCAACATGTAATTCCTGCTGCCTTGCAGGAAACCAATGCAAGAGCTAAAAACACCTCTGGGATGGGTGGCTGGCAAAAGATTTCTATTTATTTTACACTTGTCACACTTTTATTTCAGATCTGGGGGTTGCAGTGATTCTGAGTCATGGGTTTAAGGAATGCTGATGGATTTCTCCTCCTCTTGCAGATGCCAGTGTGTTCCTACTACTTAAAGGGAATCTGCAGCAACAGCAATTGCCCCTACAGCCATGTCTACGTGTCCAGGAAGGCAGAAGTGTGCCAGGATTTCCTCAAAGGATATTGTCCCATGGGAGAAAAGGTAAAGAGGGATTTATTCCAGCTGTTGTGGGCCAAAGCCACAGCCATGAGCAGCATCCTGCACCAGCTACAGCATCACAGGGAGCAGCTGGATGTGATGAAAAACAGTCCTGTGCTTTTCCAAGGGGTTTTGGCAAAGTGGTTTGGTTGGGGGGAAAGGGAAAGAAATCAAAGGCTTCAGATCATCAATGTGATGCACTTTTAACCAGGTGCTTCCCTGGTAAGAGCCTCTGTGGGGTGTTGGTGTTATCAGTGTCTGAGCTGGAACCACCTGTCCTGAAAACCCCTCACTGAAACAGCTGACAAATGTAAGAGAATATTTGGGATTCCCTGTTTTACCTAGAAAATCCATAGACATTGATGCTTATTTTCCACACTGGCTCCATGACAGGTTAAAACTTGAGCATTAAATCCTGTGGCTTAGTTTTAGGTGCAAGACCAGCCTTGCTGAGCCAGCTCAGCATCTGGCTATGCCTGGGGGATTCATGGAGCCACCTCCATGTCCTAGGGATGGTTTGGATGGTTTGGATCTGTGCAGTGAAGTCCTACATGGACTTCATGCACACTCTGGGGAGAGTTGCAGCCTCATCCATGAGCTCTTGGTATCCAATGTAATGTGGAAATTGTGGGAGCAGCTTTTCTGGAGCTTGTAGCCAGCTGCCATTTGCTGTTCCAAAGGAATTTGGAGCACACAGGATCTCACCTTTCTGTGGCTGAGGGAAAGGCTTGGCCCATGC
The DNA here is from genome assembly GCF_903797595.1 of Erithacus rubecula. NCBI lineage: Eukaryota > Metazoa > Chordata > Aves > Passeriformes > Muscicapidae > Erithacus > Erithacus rubecula. Next base: position 138,351,243 of record NC_136689.1, read on the forward strand.
TGGTGTTCCCTTGGGAATCTTGGCTCCTCTTTGCCATTTTCCAACTGGGTTATGGATTCTGGTATGGAATTTCTGCTCATCCTTGGGCAGTTGTCACCAGTGGGAAAGGGGGAATTCTGCCCCTCTGCCCCACTCAAGTGAGACCCCACCTGTGGAGCTGCTGGAGTGAGTCCAGAGGAGGCCATGGAGATGCTCCAAATTCTGGAGCCAGTCTGGGAAAGCTGGGAATGTTCAGCTTGGAAAAGGGAAGGCTCTGAGAAGACCTTGGAACCTTTTCTGAGGGGCTAAAGGGGCTCCAGGAGAGCTGGAGAGGGACTTTGAACAAGGACCTGGAGTGCCAGGACAAGGGGGAATGGTTTCCCACTGCTAGGGCACAGGGATAGATGGGATATTGGGAAGAAGTTCTTCCCTGTGAAAGTGGTGAGGCCCTGCCACAGATTATCCAGAGGAGTTGTGGGTGGCCCAGAGGGCTCTTCTCCTCCTTTTCTCCATCCTGGCAGAGCTCATCTGCAGAGATAAAACCTGTCAAGAGAACCTGTAGGTGCTCAGATCCCCCCAGCCTGTCCCAGAATCCAAACACAACAGGAGATGGAATCTAGGATGGGATTAGGCTGGAAAAGACCTCCAAGATCATTGAGCCTGACTTGGAACCCAGCACTGTCAAGTCCCACTAAACCCCATCTGGTGTTTTCCCCATCCTTTCCTGAGGAGAAGCCACCAAAGAGCAAAAAACCAGGGGAAAAAAAAAGCTAAAAGTGAGAGTTTTAAGGAAAGCAGGACATCATCATCAACAGTGGGAAGCTCTAATAAATTAATCTGAGCCTAATTACTTTTTGTGGCAGCACATGGAAGGGAACTTGATGCAGAATAAACATTCCCTGAGAAGGAAAACACAGACATCCTGCCACCTCCCTCCACGCAGGCAGGGTCCCCACAATTATTTTTAAAATATTCCAATTTAAATGAAAATATAAAAGAGATATTTAGAATATTTATTCTATTAGGAAAAGTGCTTACGGCGTCACTTTGGGAATGTTGGGAAAGCATTCTCCTCCAGATGATGGATAGCAGCCTGTAATTATAGATGGGGAGAAATTGCTGAGAGGGCCATATTTAACTGGGGAGGAGAAATTCCAGCTTGGGCCATTAAGGGTTAATTTTATTCTCTAAATAATATAAAAAGTGCTGAGTCCGTGCCTTTGCTCCAAGTAGAAAGTCCTCAAATGGACCCCGGAGAGTTTCTAATATTCCAGTGAATCAAGGAAAAATGTTAACCTTGCTTCATAAAATGATGGCTTGTTAAAGATGCACAGTCCCTTTTCTGGTGAATTATTTAGGATGGGAGTAAATCTTGCCTTGTTCTGCCTTTTCACTGTCTGGGCAATGTTGGTTTGAAGCACAAAGAGCACAGAATGTGAAGGTGTGAGAGTCCAGTGGGGCATCCTGGGTGGATAAACTCTGATAAGGGTCATCCATAATTAGGAATTTAGGTTGTTTTATGCTGATATTTGGCACACTGGGCTCTTCTCCCAGGTGTGTTTTTCTCTTTGTGCTCTCTCAGACAAACACAATTCCTGATTTTTAGCAGCCTCCATCAAAAATGTCCATTATTATCCATAATTTATGATGTGTCATTGGCAGTGTTGTCTCTTAAGTACCTCCCAGGGTGTGTTGCAGGATTCTCAGGACATGTTGATCCACCTTTGACCCATTCCATGGGCTGTAATTCCAGCTGCTCTTTGTACAAATGACACCAGGACTGACCCACTCTGGCTTCACCAGAAATTTAGAATTAAGTGAGAAAACTTTAATTTTTGCATTCCCAAGTCCTTTTTTTCAGGAATGTGGACTCTGGAAGGGTCTAAATCCACTCTTGGGGACAGGAGACAGCTCCTGTACAAAATCATAATCACATCCTTTTTAAAGGGAATATTAACCCCAATATTAATTAATTTATCAAAAGTTGGACCTGATGATTTTAAAGAGCTTTTTCCAGCCTAAATGATTCTGGGATTCTGTTTCCAGAAGGGAGCTGTTGGCAGAGCCAGGGCTTTGTTTTCCAGCATTCCTACAGGTTCCTGGCTCATGGGCTGGGAAGTTCCTCCATCATTTGTGCTTCCTGAAGGGATCATCCCCAAACATCCCCATCCCTTAAAGCCACAGAGTGATTCCCACCTTGGAGATCTCTGTCCCAGTTTTCCTGGAGCTCCCTGCCCTTCCCTGGCACCCTGACCTGGTCATGCTGGGAGGTCCCTTTGGGGTGGCCACCTGCACTGGAGGAAACCCCAAAAGGGAAGTGGGAAGAGAGGGAGAAATTGGGGCCTCTTGCAAGTTCTTCCCAGGGTTTTCCAGAGATGTTTTCTGTGGTCAGAGCTCCTCTGTGGTTCCACATCCCTGCTCCCATATGGGACCTTGTGCAGGGGCTTGGAAGAGGAATCCTTTAGGAGAGGTGGGTGTGAGGGATGAGGCAGCACCAGTGAGGGGGACAAGCAGGAGGAGACACTGGATGGAGACACTGTGGATGCCCCACCCCTGGAAGTGTCCAAGACCAGGCTGGATGGAGTTTGGAGCATCCTGGGATAGTGGAAGGTGTCCCTGCCCATGGCAGGGGGTTGGAGTGGGTGATCTTTAAGGACCTTTCCAACCCAAACCAAATTTGATGGCAAACCATGGGCTGGGATCTCTGTGTGGCCAAAAGCCTGGAGCTGGGAGCTCATCCAGAGATGATCCCAAGGAGCACCTGCTCTGGGATTTGCTTTCCAGGCACAAAAGATGAAGGAGGGATGATTTGGATGGGATATTGGGAAGAAATTCCTTCCTGTGAGGGTGGTGAGGCCCTGGCACAGGTTGCCCAGAGCAGCTGTGGCTGCCCCATCCCTGAAAATTGGACAAAGTTTGGAGAAACCTGGAATAGTGGAAGGAGTTTGGAATGACATCATGAAGGTCCCTTCCAACTCAAACCACTCAACAATTCCATTGCTGCCTCTGGAAAATTAAATAAAAATTAAATAATGAAATTATCTTCCCCCCCTCCATGCCCATTAGCACCAGAGCAGCATTAAATCCCTCTCTCAGGATTGTTTCCATTGCCTGCCTTGGAGCCTGTGGGTAAATTGTTCCCTCCTGGGAGCTGTTAAACAGTGAGACACAGTGAGATTAAACAACCCTGGGAAGATGTACTGGAATAAATCATGGGTAAGAGGAGAATCTGTTCCCATCCCTCTGGAATCCTGACTGGCACAACCAGCCTTGTGATGGTGGAGCTTGACATGGGCACCTGCCATGGCAGGAGGGTTGAGCTGTGCTGGGACTGCTCATCCCAGCTCATCTGATTCCTTAAATTCATCTTTTTATTAGACCAACAGCTTTCACCAAGCTCTAATTTCTGTTTTATCCATGTTAAAAATATGGGACAGGGGCAGCACTCCTGAGGAAGTGCTGCTTCCTTGGGAAGAATAATTTTCCTCCCCCAGGTGGAGATTGGTGGTTTTTTGCAGTGGCAGCTGCTTGACTTTGCTGTAGGAAATCCAAATGTGGGGGATTTTTTCTCAGCTGAAACCTCATCCTTGTGTGGTTTTTTTGTGTGTTTGGTTGGTTATTTTTTCCTTTTCTGGTGGAAGTTCAACAATTTCCCACCAGAAGTATATTTTGTGTGTCTGATACATTCAGTTTAACACATTTCTTTAGAAAAAGCCACATGAGCTGTGTTACAACAGTCAACATTAAATTTCTGTGGGGTTTCCTCTTAATTACCCAATGATGGAGAGCAGCAGCCTGGGATCCTTGTTTGCCTTAATCTTTTATCATGGAAAGGTGAAGTTCAACACTCTTCATGCTTTCTGATCTCAGCTAATTTTTCTGGTTCAACCAGCATTTTTCTTTCCTCACAACCATCAGATTTTGATGTTTCTGGGTCTTTTTTTTTCCCCTCTCCTTTGATCCCAGGTTGACTCCCAACCAACTTGGCTTTTCCTTGAGGAACTCTTGGACCAAGAGTTGTCAGCAAGTTGTAGAATACTCATTCCTGGAGGGATTTAACAGCCTTGTGGATGTGGCACATGTGGACATGACTTAGTGGTGGCCTTGGCAGTGCTGGGGGAATGGGATTTTCCAACCTAAACAATTCCCTGATTCTATAATAATTTGGAAATAGCTGATGGAGAGCTCTGCCTTTAATAGCTCTTTTATAGTCCACTGCAGCTGTATGAAAATCAACTAGAAAAGCAACTTAATTTTGTTTATCCTTAATTTTGGCTTTGGTTGACAGATGTTTTCTGAGAGCTTGATTTGGGATTTCCCCCCCATAATGTGTAGCAGAAATCTTCAGTTACCAAACTGATGAGTAAGTGAAATTTTTATTTAAAATAAGGAATGTGTAAGATGGGTAGTGGGGCTGTTTTTAAGGCCTTGAGTAGTGTCCAGGATGGATTTGAGCCAGCTGAAATCTCTCCAGGTTCATCCCATTGGTTTGTTGGAAATGTTGAGTTCTTGTCCACATCCTCTGAGCAATGAATGCTAATGATAATAAATGATAAATCCCAGTCATGGTGGTGGGATCTTCCCACTGGAAACACTTTGTAGCCTTCAGAAGAGGTTTAAAACCAATCAGGATTCTTCCATGGCCAATCCTATCTGTATATCTCTATGGAAATCTTGTGGGTTTCCAGTTGTATCTCATCGTTTATAATGGGATAATTAGGGTTCTTATTGCTCCTTTAATTTAACTGTAGCATCTGCAATGGAATTCTGATCCTTACATTAAAGATGGGGCTTATCAGGATGAACTGGAACTGCTTAATAGCCTGGAATTGTTGATAACAGAGCCAAGATAAATCCAGGCTGAGATTTTCTCTTTCTTGCCCTTTACTATCTTTGTAGAAGGAGGTGGGGCACAAAATGTGAGAATTGTGAAGTTTGGGAGAAGAGCAGCCACAGAATCACAACTCTAAAGCAGGAATGTAGTGATGAGGCAGAGAGTTCCTGATTTCAGCCTGAACTTCTGTAGAGATGAACACAAAACCCAGCAGATTGGTTCTTTGCTTCTTGTCTGGAATCTCCCTTTGATCTGGTGTGTTCTCTGTCAGAAAATCCCCACATCCCATGAGCAGTGGGTGATTCCCAGGATCACAGAGTGGGTCAGGTTGGAAGGGACCACAATGGAGCAGCTGGTCCAAGCTCCCTGTTCCAGCAGGGTCATCCCAGAGCACAGGCACAGGATTGTGACCAGAGGGCTCTGGAATATCTCCAGGGAGATATGATGATTTGGGGTTGGGAATTCTCATTGGTGAGTAGCCCATGTGAAAGTGGCTCTTTTGGGATCAATGGGATTGTGGAGGTCCCTGATGGAAACAGGATTCCTCAAAGTAGGGCAGGGGATGGTTGAATTCCATAGGCATTGCCACAAAAGGATGAGTGCCAGGTTCAAAATTCACCTTCTGGATGTCCAAAAAAGTTACAGCCTTGATATCCAGTGGAAACCAGTGACCCTCAAGGGTCTGTACTGGGACCAGTGCTAATTAATACCATCATTAATGATGTAATGGGATTGGGTGCCACTTTGACAAGTTTGCAGATAACATCAAGTGGGTGTTCCACAGAATCCTGGGATCACAGGCTGGTTTGGGTTGGAATAGACCTTAAAGACCATCCAGTTCCACCCCCCTGCCATGAGCAGGAATTCCCTCCCAGCTGCTTTGCTGACTCTTAAATACAATTTTCCCAATTATTTTCAAACCACCATCCTGGTCTTGCTCCAGCTCCAGAGGTATTTTTGCTCAAATGTTGTTTTATTTTGCCTTTGGAAATACCAAAGGAGAGAATTTATGGATCCTAGAGAGTTTTTAGATCCCAAATCCCTCTGATCATTTGGAGATGACCATCAGGAGTCATCTCTTTGCTGCAAACCTTTTGCTGGGCAAACTCTTTTGAGGGCAGAAACCTGTTTTGGAGCAAATTCCTTCAGATAACCACATTGGTTAAATTTCTCCATCATTATTCCAGTCTGGATGATGTTCAGATGTATTGTCCTCCTGGTTTTAATGACAGGGAGCTGGGATTTTTTTTTTTTTTTTTCTTTAAGGCTGTTTCCATCTGCACCCAATTATAAAAAAGGCATCGGAAAAAAGCCATTTACTGGCTGTCACTTTGGAGCAGCATCAAAACAACTCTGGCACCTCCAGCCATCACTTCCCAACAGCCACTTAGAAGGACATTAAAACAGCCTGACATCCATCCAGTCCATTAATCCCACTGCTTGGCCATGGGGGTACCTGGAATAGCTGCAGCAAAAGCTTCATGGATGCTTTAAAAAGTAGAAAACAATGGAGATGAGGCAGTTGAGTTTTGGGGATTTTAATGCTTCCCTTCTCCTTAAGATCTGTTTGGTGGGATTTGTGTCTCTCGGGATGGATAAAGGGATGGGCATGGATCCCAAGGAGATGGGAAGATGCTTCTGCACTTTGTCATCTCTTCACAGAATATTCTGAGTTGGAAGGGGCCCACAAGGATCATCAAAGTCCAGCCCTTGTCACCTGCTGTCCCCCAGTGCTGGGAAAGGAGCAGGGGGTGAGATTAATCCTGGAGACACTTGAGAAGTTCAACCTGGCCAAAAGTGCTGCCAGGAGTGCCAGGCTGGGTGGGGTCTCTCCTCCCCACCCCATAGGGTCAGTGGGTGGTTGTTGGTTGGCCCAGTGACCCAGCTTCACCTTCCTCCCACCCTCCATCCCCTCCTGCCAAGCTTGTTCATGGAAAATGTTCATTAACATCATTCCCAAGACTGAGCCAGGACTTTCCACCAGTTGCTGCCTCCTCCTTTGCCAGCTCCCTGCTAAAGAAGGCTGGGCCCTGCAAACCTCCTCATCCCTGTCTCACTCCTGGAGCTCGTTGGACCATTTAAGGCCTTGTGGATCCTTGACAGCACCTGGAATTTCACCCAAAGCTGCCTTGGCAGCCAGGGAGGAGTCCTGGACATGAGTTCTGCCAGCTGGGCACCATCCCAACCCTGGCCATTGCTGGACAGGCTGTGGGGGGAACCCCACAGTGGGAAACTGGGACACATCCATGGGGATGTTGGCATGGAGCAGGAGTGGGGTGAGATTTCAACCTTTGGCTTTTTAGGGATTCTTTAGGGTTGAAGGGACCAGACTTTTTTTCCCTTTTTATGGCCCAACCTGTGGTCTGGCAGGGGTCCTGAAGGGGGGGTGGGGGTATAATTAGCCACCCCAACAGGTGTCAGGGATCAGATGGCCCCCAGCACCACCCCACAGCCCTGCTCTGCAAAATTCCCTTTGGAAACCCAGCCCCAGCATGTTGGCTCTGGCAGGAGCAGGGGAGCTACTGTAAATAAACAGGAGGGGCTTTTCCAGCCTCTGGAGGCAATTCCAGCCTCACCATCCCAGCTGTGGGACAAGGAGGATGGAAGAAGGGCAGGAACACTGGGAGAAGTGTGGAAAAGCCATTAGAAACCTGAGCTAGGGACAGAGCCCCAGGATTAGCCACACACGGTTTGTTTTCTTTATTAAAGTATCTTTTTCCTTTGCCAATAAACATGAGCTGCTCCAAGAATTCACTTGGAGGTTGGGGCTGGGTGAAGCCCTGGGGAGGTGGCACATCCTGATCCTGGTGGCCAGCCATAACTGGTGCCCCACTGGGAAGGAACAGCCACATTTCTTGGCCTTTTCCCAAAAGAACACAATTCCTCGATGTAGCAGTGATGCATCCATGTGGCTTTTTTGAGGTCAGGGCTCTTTTTTCCTGCTCTTCACCTTTCCAAATCCATTTTGTGCTGGAAACCCCTTTAGAGAAGAGGATTTCACATCATTTTCAGGGATCATTTTGAGCAGAGACAGGATTTGGGCTTGATGATCCTTGGGAGTCCCTTTCAACTCAGGATATTTTGTGATTCCAGGAACTGGGGATGGTCAGACCAGGACCTGGCACCAAGGCCCATCCCAACAATCTCATGGGATTGGGATTGTCCCTTCCAGGTGGGCTTGGGATCTCTGCCCATACATTCATCCCAGTCTTCAATCCCTAATGGGCTGTTCCTTTATTTTTTTCTCTTCCCTGATTTTGTCCCATTTAGTTTAAAAGAAGTTATTAGGTTGAGAGATTTACTTTTCTACTTGCTAATATTTTGGGAGAAATTCCTGTGTTGGAATTCCTGTCTGTTTGCCACCTTTTCCAAGTGTTTCTCTTTGGTCCAGGATGTATTCTGTCTGCAGGTAAAGTGAGAAAATGAAGAAAATATCCTGTGGAGCCAGGCTGGACGAGCTGGGAATGTCCAGCCTAGAGACAAGAAGGTTCCAGGGAGACCTTAGAGGCTCTCCCAGTGGCTAAAGGGGCTCCAGGAGAACCAGAGAGGGACCTGGAACAAAGAATGGAGTGACAGGAGAAGAGGGAACACTGCCAGAGTGCAGGGTTAGATGGGATATTGGAAAGAAATTATTCCCTGTGAAGGTGGTGAAGGGATAGAATGAAATTCCCAGAGAAGCTGTAGCTGCTGCATCTGTGGAACTGTTGAAGTCCACATTGGAGGGGGCTTGGAGCAACCTGAGATAGTGGAAGAAGGTTGGAATGAGATGATTTCTAAGTCCCTTCCAACCCAAAGCATTCCATGATTCCATAAAAACACAGGATTTGGGTGTAATGGCAAAGCCAGGCACTGTTCAGACCTCACTTTACTTCCAGATTGCCTGTTGGTTGTATAGTTACTTCCCATTCCAGCTCCTTGAAATAAGAAGTGGAAAATTATAGGAATGGGGGGTCTAAATAGTATTTTTTTTTGTGGAAAAGCAGCACTATCACTGAGCTGTCCCCCCCCCCCATGGAGCCCATATCTGTGTGTCCATGTGGATCCCAGCCCTCCTGCTGCTCCCCAACCTCCAGCACACGAGCTCCTTGCTCTGCTGCTGACTTCAGTGCTCAGCCCCAGGCCATGGAGGTGCAGAATCCTTCTGCTTTTCAAGGAGAGAGCTCAGCAGGGATCCTGCTTAATCCCAAAGGTCAGCACTGGGAGCTGCTCCTGTGTCCCCCAAGTGAAGTTGCATTAAAAGGGCAGGAGCTGACCTGCATCCTGCATTGTTGGCAGGGTGGATTTTTATAAACAGGCCAGAATGGTGGTGATGGAACCCTCCCTGTGTTTCTCTCCCCATGGATTTATCTTGTTTTCCCCAGAATTTGAGTGTCTGTAGCATGGAGGAATGGGATGCATGGGGATCTTGAGTGTGGAAGGACACATATTTCTCATGGACAAGAGGATGGATGTTGGAGTTGGGAATTTTTCATTGTGTTGGATTGAGTTTCTCCCTGGATGTCACAATGTGATGCAAAAGCCAAGCTGGGTGGGATGGAGCATCCTGGGTGGGAGTGGGTCCATGTGGAACCAGGAGGGGTCCAGGATCTGCTCTCACCCTTCATCCCTTGGGATATGTTGGGATGAGATCTGTGGATTGCTGGGAACTGAGATTAGGGAGAGACTGTTCTTTTTCCTTCCTCCCACCTTCATTGCCAAGCACTCAGATAGAAATCCCAGCTGCAAGCATCTCCTCTTCTCTGCCTGCATCTCTTCCTGCCTTTCCCACTGCCAAAAAGTGCCACATTTCCTGTGGGGGAGCTCTGGGATGCTGATGACACCTCATTGCCACTGGTGGCTGCTGGGAGCTGCCAAAATCTGGAGCTGGGGTTGCAGGAGCATTTTTAGGGATGAACATCTCAATGCTGTTGTTTTAACAGCTCATTCCATGGCCACACTGAGTTTCCTTGGATGGGAGAGCATCAACCAAGCTTTGGCAAGAGCAGGTTGAGCTTCATCTTCCTCAGAAGGCTGGTCCAGGCAAAAATCCCAAAATAAGTCCTAAAAGGATTTTGTTCAGGCTCTTCTCTGCTCTTTCCCAAGTCCTAAGCATGTCTGGGACAACAAAACCCTGTGTCATCTCCAAAACCAGCTTCTCCAGCCCAAATAACCTCCTTGGGACTTCTCCAGGAGTAAATCTGCTGCTAAGGTTTTGGTGATTTCAATCCATAAAATCAAGCACTTGGAAAACTGTAGGTGAGTGTGGCATGTACCAGAGTAGAATATTATTTTTAGTAACATTTTTTCCTGGAATATTGTTTTGATTCAGAGAAGGAAACACCGACTCATCCCTCTCTGTCCTTTTAGCAAGGGGTTGGTGCCACCTGAAGGAGCTCAGCTGTGGATTCCTGTGCTCCCACTGGGTTTTTCCTGCCTTTTTCCAAGCCTGCTCCCTCTTTCCCTGGCAGTGCAAGAAGAAGCACACGCTGGTTTGTCCTGACTTTGCCAAGAAAGGTGTCTGTCCCAAGGGTGCCCAGTGCAAACTCCTGCACCCCCAGAAGAGACGTCACCCACAGGAGGCTGGAGGGGATGGAGACCACAACAACCCCCCTTCCAAGTGGAGACGGATCCAGGAGGCATCAGGCAGGTAGGAAAGGGCTCATTTTCCTTCATTTAACAGTTTTCTTGCCAGCCTGCTCCAGATTTTTCCTTTTTCCAGGCTTGTTTAATCTGTGTCCTGTTGTTGAGGTGGGTCACTGAGGTGTTTCCTGATGGAGCCACCTCTGGGATGGGCAGTGTCTATGCTTGAGGAAAAGAAAGGAGAGGAAAGAGTGGATTCACCCTTAGGAATGTGCCATCCAGGGTTTTAGCACCTCCAGGTATCTTTGAGGCTTTTGTAGACCTTCCTCTTGGAAATGGAGGAACCCTGATGGAGATTTCACTGCTGAAAGTGGGTCCAGGTTATCCATAGTTATGTGGGAAACAGAAAAACATCATTCCTCTTCCTTACATCTGTGTTGGAGACCTGAGCTGAGCCCTCTTGTCCTGGTTTGAAGGGCAGGTGTCTGCCAATAAAGGCAGAAGCTTCTCTTTGAAATGGAGAATTTAAACCCCCTCCCTCCAAATTATTGTTATAATTTTGAAATTAAGGGGCTCTCAGGCAAAGATGGGGGAATTAGGAATAACAGTTCTTTACTAGGAAAATTAAAATAGAAATACAGTATTACAAAGAACAATCTCAAAACACTGACAGAGTCAGAATCCAACCTGACACCCTGTCAGTCAGTCAGGGTGTTGGCACAGTCCCATTCAATGGTGGCTGCATCCTCCTACAGTGGCAGATGTGGTTCAGCTGGAGCAGTGCTCCTGGAGAAGGTGCAGTTTTCCTCTGAAGGTCCAGGGATGATGTGGAAAAGGTCCAGTGTTCCTCTGGAATCCATGGAAAGATGGATAACTTGCTGTTCAAAATCTCAGTTTTTCTCTAGGTAGGAAAGGCTTGGCTGCTCCCTCTGGGACTGGAGCATCTCCCAATGGAATGATGTAATTTTATCAGTCACACAGTGGGACTGAATGGCCCATTAACAGGAGATATCTTCCTGGAGGGAGGATGGATTGTGGAAAAGATCAAGATGATTGCCTCACCTTGTCTTAAAGATGGCCCATTAGCAGATGGTATGTGCCACAGAGATCAGGAATCACTGCCCCACCCGTTTTTAACAGATGGTGACAGAATACACATGTCTGGCCACATCCTATATTGCAACCCAAGACACCTCTCCATGGCATGGAGGGGCTGGAGAATCAGAAATGGGGATGGACATGGAGATAAGAGGCTTTGGAAAAGTTTAGTGCCAGGCTGGGACCTTGGTTAATCCTTGGAAACTTTCTGAGATCTCCCTGGTGGTTTTGGGTGCTGGAATGGAGCTACAGGCTGATGATGGATGTGTCAATCCTCATCTTCACAGGGAGAATGATTTTCCTGAGCTTAGCACATCCTCTGCCTTCACTCCCAAGTCCTGCATGCAGGACAATGACATCCCAATGGAATTAAAACTAAAGCCAAGTGGAAATTGGGCTTTAAAAGCCAAAGTCCTGCTCAGTGGGAAGAGGAAGGATTTGGGTGCTTGGCTTCTCCCTGGCTTTTTGCAGTGGGTGGTGGGAGTGAAGGTGGGATGGAAAGGGAGGGACCTGGGAGCTTTGCCAGGCTGGTCCATGCTCCTGGAATCCTCCATGCTCTTGGCCTGGGCCTCATCCTGGCCCTGCCTTGTAAGGCAGCAAAGGGGGACCAGCAGCTCCGTGGGTTCTCCCAACTTATCCCGGGTGACAGAAGAGCCTTGGAATGACACCCAGCTCACGTTCCCCGTGTGAACGAGGTGTAAAATAGCTCCCTGCTCTTTTTAGGGAAGGAGGAATGAGTGCAGGCCTGGCTTGCTGGGAGGCTCCTGGCATCCTCCTCCACTGGGAAGGGAGCACACCCTGGCTTGGAAGCTGTTCCAGAGGGTTTTTTTCCTTTATTGGCACCATCATGAGACATGTCAAAGGAGCTGGAGTGTCAAGTTAGCTTGGAAGAAAGTGGCAGGGCTGGGAATGAGCCAAGCCCAGCAGGACACCTCCAAGCCATCCCATCTCCCCTTCCCTCTGCTTGACCACAAACAGGAGCCCAGCACCTCCACAAGAGCCTGAGGAGCTGGGAACCTTGCAGGGAAGTGCAGGACAGGGAATCCAGCTGGAGAAGGAGAAACTTCAGCTGAATCTCTGCTGGCTCCAGGGAAATCAAGGATACAGCATGGCCTTGGATGGAGACTCAGGAGCTCCAAGCCTCTTTCAGTGCATGTGATGCCATGTCCAGTGTTGCCAGAATTGGTTTACTTTTATTATTTTCCCATTCCTGCAGGAATGATCCAGTTATGTTCCAGGATGATGGGGAAATTCCTGGGCCCTCCAGTGCAGATCAAGAGGTTAAGTTTTGGAAAGAGGAGGACCCCAAGCCAAGCAGCTGCCTGCAAAAGCTGCCATCCTTCATCTCCCTCCGATCCCCAGAATCTCCTGGCTCCCTGGGCTGCAAAGAGGAGAGGGATGAGGACGAGCCAGAGGATGAACCAGGTAGGAATCACATTCTCTGCTTGCAGCTGCTCTGGTTTTCCAAGAAAAAATGTTATTTTCTGCTGCTCTCCGTGGGTTTTGGTGGATCCGTGTTCTTTGTGAGTCACCAAATCAGTAAAGACTGGGAGTCCAAACTCCAATCAGGATTCCCATTGTGTCTATTCCCAAAATTATGTGTGAGGACTTTGTCCCCTTATTTTATCAACTCCTTCCTTATCCTGTAAATTATCCAGTGATGAATCCAGTCTCATTTCCATGATGGAATCACAGCACTGCCCTCTAGGGAAGGTGGGATGCAAGGACGCTCTGCCTCTGGAGGACCTCTGGACCATCCATCACACTTGTTTGCCAGCAGGAAATAGCTTGGAAGCTTTCCAATAAAAACATTCCAGTGGCAAGTGGGGTGGAGTGTTTGCAGGTTGGAAGTTTGAAGGAAAAGCTGTTAGTCTGGGATTATACACTTTGTAAGTCAGTAAAATTTTTAGGATGAGCAGAACTTTTTAGGAATTCTGACATGTGAGAGCAAGCAGATTCTGCTTCTCCAATGTTCTCCTTGGTTCCTCCTCTCCTCATTCAGCTCCTCCATGGGAAAATCTCTAAAGGGATGGGATTTTGGGGTGCTCCAGAGATGTACCCCCAGGAGCACAGGTATGGATGGAGCTGGCAAGGCTGGGATTGTCCCTGGATCTTCCCAGCTCTGAGTGGGAGGCTCTTGGCTGGATTATTCTCCACACTCCCTTTTCCACTCACATCCTTCTCCAGAGAGGTTTGCAGCCTCATCCCTGGAGCACCATCCAAGAATGGGCTCAGAAATCACAATATTTTGTGGGAGTGATGATGAAATTCCCATTGCCAGCTCTGCTGGCACAAGATTTGGCTCAGTGTGAGCTCTTCCCATATTTGATCCTTGCTTTCCACACAACTGGAGCAGGTTCCCACTGGGATAAGGGATGAATTCCATTGCAAAAGCCAGGCTGAAACATTTACAGGATCATCCATAAGGATCTGCCAGGCTGTGCCTGGCTCAGCCACTTCAAGCCAGGGAGGGCTGAGATGCCTTAGCACTGTCAGAAAGAGAATTCCCAGGATTAGCAACATTTTCCTGAAGTCATGGGAAGAAGAGTATGGGTGCTGTGGTGGACAGAGTGAGGGGACCATTCCAGCTGGGAATGCTCCTCTCCACAGCACAGAGTGAAATACTCAGCTTTCCAGGGATTTCTTCTCCCCTCCTTCCTTTTCCTTGGCCCAGCTTCAACTCCCTTTTGATCTCAGGAAGTGTTCCCAAAGCAGTGACTTAACTGGGATTTTTATCTCCATGATGAAGTTGGATCAATTAATTCATGGACAAGGAGACTGTTGAAATGCCTTGGAATACACTCAGCAGCTGGGAGTAACTTGGGAGCAAGGGCATCCTTTTCCTCTTGATTCTGCTGTGTGCATCCAAGGGAGGATGATTTCCAGGTGTTTTGGGTGGGAGGATGAGGAGGAGGAACTGGTTTGTTTGGGAATGTCAGCAGGAAGACTGGGTGAAGCTGGGAGGAAGTCAGGGCACTCATCTCTTTGTGCTCCTTTGCCCAGGGAAGCTCCAGCAGATGCTGGAAGATCCATAGGCAGGAATCAGAAATGGCTGTAAAATCATCTGATGATGAAACAATTTCCCTGCCAAAGTGATGACATGCTGAGTCATGGGAATGTTGATCCATGGGTTTGTCCATCCTTAGGTCTCATCTTAATCCCAGCCAAGGGATTTGGGGGCACAGCAGCACTTGAGGCCCCCCAAATCCAATGGGATAAGAGAAGCCCTGGTCACCATCCCAAGAGAACATGGGATTGAAGCTTCTAAAGGACCAAATGCTTCTTGGTGGCCACATCACTTGGTCTGGACTCCATGATCCTTGTGGATCCCTTCCAATATTGGTGTATCCCTTCAGAATATTCGGTGATCCTGGGACTGAGTTTGGAGCTGAGCAGGTGGTCAGCATGAGTCCTTGTGTAGATCTAGGAAGTAGCCAGAGACTGTCGTGGGATTTGGGGGTGGGATCTGGGGAGCTGTGCCAGTGATAACGTTGGGTTTGTGCTTGTGAAGCCTGAATTTGACACACAAATTAATGGTATTATTATTAAGGAATGAAATTAATTCCTTGGTTAAACAGTCACAATTAGAGAAAATGCCTTTTTAATCCTGTGAAATGCAAGAGGAATGAGGAAAAACACAGGAGGGGCATGGAAGGAGTTTGGAGATGACCTTTAAGGACCAGTGTGGGCAACAGTGTGAGCTTGAAGGGTCTCAGTGGGGATCTGGGCTGGGGATATAGGGAAAGGGAGCTGGAAAGGAGGGATGTGGTCGTGTTCCCAGCCCTCCAGAGGAGCCTGGAAATTGGGGTTGGAAGAGTGATATGTTGACAAGGTGATGGTTGGATAAAGGTTGATGTCAGAGGTCTTTTCCAACCTAAATGATTCTGGGATTCTGTAATTTGAGGGCGCTGGTGCCTTTCCAAACATCCTCCAAAAAGCCAATCCGTGCAGCACGGGGACAGCCAGCTGCTCCCAGCTGAGCATCCCACATGGGAAGAGTGGCTTTGGTGACATCCCATCCTTCACCTTGTGTCACCCACCCAGGAGCACTGAGCCAGAGGCAGAACAGGCATCCTTACCCCTCCAACTCCCATTTTCCAGGTAATGAGCTTTTCCATATTTCACCTTCCAGTTAAATCGCCTGTGCTGGATCCTAACTGTCCTCGCCGCTCTAATTGCACCAATGCAAACCATTCCAATCGAGTGCTAATTTAATTAGAAAGCACCCATTTCACTTAATTTGTTCGAGAAGATCACTGCAAAACTCCTGGAGAGAACAGATGTTCCCCTCTCCCCCGGCGAACATCCCGCCCTTCGTAAATTGCTCCGCTCAGCCTCGTTTAGGAGAGAAAAGAGGATTTTACAGCCGCCAACGAGCCTTTCTGTAAACATTTTACAGCTCTCTGCACGTTGGAGAGGTGATAAAGCCCGAGCAGCTGTGGGGGGCTGAGGGCTGGGGCCATACGGGCTCGTTTTATCCGTGGTTTTATCGCTCCAGCCTTTTTTAACGGCTCCGCTGAGCGCCGGGAAAACGCGGCTTTCTTTACAGCTTCTGCTCCTGGAGGGAGAAGTTTGGGAATGTGGGTTTTTTGCCTTTTTTTTTTTCTTCTCTTGGTTGAGGGATGACCCCTCAATGTTGTCTCTCTTGGTTCGGTCGTTCCCAGCTCCAGGAATTGGAGGATTAGGGAATATCCCAGGTTTTTTTGTTTTCAAGTCCGACTCATGGTTCTGCACAGGACAACCCCAAATTAATTTAGGATATACTCAGTGCTGCTGATCTTCATGTGGATGTGGCCAGTCCCCCTTGGATCCTATGGGATCTTCATTGCCTTCAGCATTTCCTTCTTCTGCCAGCAGATCTTTGCTCCAGAACTTTTTTTGGCAGCCAGGTGAGGCAGCCAAGCCTTTGATCAGTTGAGTTGGTGGCAGAAGATGCCCTGGAGCTTTCCATGAAGTATCTTCATGGTTGGGGATGGAGGACACAAGGAAGTTGTCCTGGGATAATATGAGCTGGCATCACTGTCAGCTTTGACCCCAGCAGGACTTGGTGCAGTTTGCTCCTCTTGAGAACAATACAGGGAATTGATTTCTCTGTGTGGTCACAAACATCTCCAGGGTGGTGAGGCCCTGGCATAAGTTTTGCAGGGAAGTTGTGGATGCTCCATCCCTGGAAGTGTCCATGACCAGTTTGGATGAGGCTTGGAGCAACCTGGGATAGTGTCCCTGCCCATGGGAATTGGTCCTTAAGGTCCCTTCCAACACAAACCATGTTAGGATTCCATGAAAAAATTGATTTTTTTTAAATTTAAAAATCAGTTTGAAAGAAGTTGCAAAGGAATACAACTTGGCAGGTCCTAAATTGGACACTTTGCAAGGAGGAAGCTAAATCACAGCAAAGTTTCTGACCTCTGGAGCTTCTTAGAGCCACCAAGACATGAGGACATCCAGCCCCAGCCTCCAACAACACCTGGGCCATCTGTGGCACCCCAAAGGCTGAAGGTATCCTGAGCCTAGAAGAGTCTGGTGGATGCAGGGGATGGAGATGGAAGGATCACAGAATCATTAAGGTTGGAAAAGACCTCTGAGATCATCAAAATCCAACCTGTGACCAATCCCCACCTTGCCACCAGAGCCCTGAGTGCCACATCCAACCATTCCTTGGACACCTCCAAGGATGGGAACTCCAAACCTCCCTGGGCAGCCCCTTCCAATGCCTGACCACCCTTTGCATGGAGGAATTTTTCCTGATGTTCAGCTTGAACCTCCCCATTTGGATGGATCCATGTTGTCCTGCTTGACTCAGCTTTTAGGCTGAGAAGGTTTGGGTGGAAGAGCAGCAGGATGAGCTTCCAGTGCAAGATGTCACCACATGGATTTAGTGCAGGATGGAGATCCAACCCTCCTCATATGCATTTTCCAGATGAAAAACCATTTGTGGAAAATTCTGGGATGTAGCCCTTGCTGCTGGGTCTTTCCACCCCATCTTTTTATTCTTGAGTTTTAAATGATAATGATAATAATAATAATAATAATAATAATATAGAAAAGGCATCTCCCAGCTCAAGTTTCTCCAGGAGCACTTTGGCAATGAAATGAAAAGACCTTTCCAAGGCAGATTTGGCCTCTGGACTCCCCAGAGATGTCCTGGAAAGGGTTAAGGGATATTTTTCTTTTGGGAATGAGGAAGAGAATTGTGTTTGGAAGAAATTTCTCCTCACTGCATTAAACCTTGAACATCCAGCAGGGAGATGCTGGGATACATCTGGGTGCTCTGAGACTTCTGGAGGAAGATAGAGAACAGGATGAAACCCTCTGGTGGCATCAGGAGAATGATGGAGACCAAACAAACTTCAACAGGTTGTTGAGGAAAGGAAACCAACAAAAAATCTGGCTTTTCTCCTGCTGGATGCTAAAGTTTGGAAAACTGCAAAGGAGTTTTCTCTCCCTGCATCCTGCTGCTTTGGGACTTTGAAATCTGCACTCCTGATGTGAGGCATCTCCAGCTGCCTTCCACCTCCCAACCTTATGGAGAAACCAAATTTTTTCGTCCCTCAGGGGGGTCAGGAATGATGAGCAGGGAGAGGATTTGGGACCCAGGCCCAGACCCACCTCCTTTCACCCTTCATCCAAGAGGATTCCCCACCTTGAAATCCCTTTCAATCCCTCTCAGATCAGCATCTGGATGAAACAAATTTGGTTTTAACTTCCCTGTGGGATGCAGCTGGAGCCTCTCGGCTCCGGCGGAGGGAAAACCAGGTTTTATTGAAAAATCTAATGGTGCCACCTGAAGTGTGATTTACTGCACTGTCCACTCCTCAGACTTGATAATATATTTCTATTAGATTTCCTTCTTTTCCCTCTTTTTTCCTAGAGAAGAGTGGCAAGTTTCTCCATCTACCTGACACCTTCTTAGGCTTAGGCAAAATAAATGTTGATTTCCATCAGGAGGAAGAGCGCTGCAAGTGCTAATTCAGTGATGAGCCTGACAAGCTCAGCAAAAACCACCCAGGTTTCGATGGAAAACTCACCAACCAGCCTCAGTTCTCCTCCTTTGGAAGCTGTTCAATCATCTGAATGAAAAAGGGGGTTGCTTTCACTAACTAGAAATTATTTACCTGGTTCCTGGGAAGATGGATTGCGCCGCTGCCGGAGCGCCGGGAACGGCGGCGGGGGGAGAGAGGGAAGGAGCTGGAGATGCAACCCAAGATTGATCACACCATTTGCAGGATCTCCCAAGCACAAAACTGGAAAAATATCTTTTCCTTTGCCAGGGTTGGGTGGAGTGACACCCCTGTTTGGTGTAGGTTTTCCCTCCTGGATCCCTTGGCTGTGTTCACCCCTTGGTTGTGCCATCCTTCCTCCATCTCCCTCCATCCAAGGGGAGAAACTGAACCAGTTTAGCCCTGTTTTGGTTTATTTTCTCATTCCCACCTTCATTTTTTTTTGAGGAATCTGTTGGAAATCAAGCATAGATGCTCTGGAAGTATCTTGGCTCCATGTGCTCTGTACCAAAGTCAGGAAGTTAATTACAGTCGATTTAAAAATCACCTTTTTTCTTTTTCTCCCCCCAAATATAAATCCATATTTCTACTTCTGTAATCATTCCTGCTTTGAGCTACCTCATGGATATTGGCTAAGGAAGTTTTCCCTTGCTCATCCAGAGGGAATTGAGCCATTCCCAGCATTCCTGCTGAACTCACACCAAGGCTCAGGAATGTGGAGATGATGATTTTGACCCCTTGAGGTGACAACCAGCAGCTCAGGACTCTCATTCACAGATCCCAGGCTGGAAAAATCACCTGGCTGGATGCCAAAAGGAAAAATTGGGAGGGTGGGGATGCAAGGAAGTTTTGCTCCATGTCACCATTCCCAAAAGCTGGATTTGGCTGCTTTGCCAGTGAGGAATATCCAGATCCACCCTGTCTGCTGTGCATCCTGCTGATGTATGGGAGTTATATTAAGGGTGGAAAGGTGCTAAATGAGCCCTCTTTATTTTCCATAAATTAACTCCAGAGTGATGAATCACTGCCAGCACGGCTTCGACTCCCAGCAAGTTTGTTTATCCAAGTTGGAAAGAGAAGGAAAACTCTTGGAGACTCCCAGTTGTTGGGTCCTCATCTGTTCTGCCTCCCCCTGCCCCAAAAACTTTCTGGTTTGGGCTCTCAAAGGTGTCCTTGGTCCCACCTCCATGTTGGGTTCATGGTTTGGGAAGAGTTTTGCAGAGTTTTGTGGGAACACGGGCAGCAGAACATCTGGAGGGGGTTTGGGCTGGATTCCCTCCATCTTCTCCATGACCTTCTCCACCTCCATTAATCCCAAGTGAAGGGGAATTTTTCCCTTTTTTCCCCTGGGAAACCTCCACTTTTTTCCATCCTCTTTCCTCTTGGTGGTCAAGTGGCCACCACTTTCCTTCCCACCCATCACTCTGGTATGTGGAACCCCAAAAACACCTCTCCAAACCCTCTGGAGAAGGAAAAGAGGAGAACCTGCAGAGAGGTACTCCCAACATTGTGGTTGAAATGGAGAAGGATTTTACTCTGTTTGCCTTGGTCCATGGGACAATGCTGGACTTGTCCTACAAGGAGGCTCCCAGAGGCACTTCACAGTGTTTTGGCTCTACATGAGCATCCAGAACCCTCTTTGGAGGAAGCACCAAGTTCCAGCAAGCAGAAGACATCACCTGGAGCATCCTAAAGGGATGCTGGGAATGCTTGGGGGGAAGATAACTGGTGCTCAGCTCCTTCTGGCTCCATCTCAGCACCAAAGCAGGTCCTGATGTTCAGCAGTGGGAAGATTTGAGTCCTTTTTCATTCTCTTTTTCACACATAACTTGGGAATTTTGCAGCAGATTTGCTGCTCTGTGGTGGGAAGTGACCTCTGAGTGCCACTTGCAGGGAGCTGAGGATGCTCAGGGATTTAGGGAATGACCCACCTCCATCCTGGCCAAGGGGCATATGAAGCAGAAGAGGAACTCAAGACCCTCCTACACCTGCACTCCAAGGGATTCCCAGGGTAGCCTGAGCCAACCTCAATGACTTTCTCCTCTTTTCTTCCTTTCCTTCCCAGGCAACACCAAAAGGAGGAGAATTTTGCCAGGGACATCCCTGCAGGATTCCAAGACCTCCCTTGTGGGTGGCAGAGGTGAGTCCAGTGAGTGCTGCCAGGATGAAGAACCACCCCCATTCCCCATTTCCCAGTGCTTTAGCTCCCTCCCATGACCAGGCAGAGAGAAGCCTTTGGGAATATCCTTCCCACCATCACCATTCCCTTCCCTCCCTCCCTGCAGGGAAACGGCTGCAGATCAAGCCCCGGCTGTGAATCCATCCCAATCCTGTGGCAGCCGACCAGCTCAGGAACTGGAGAGCCAGGGAATGACCTGGCACCTACCTCAGGATGCCATGTCCAGGCATGGCACCCCCCCTCCTCCTCCTCCTGCTTTTCTGGGATGTCATTTGGACACGGAGTGGAGAACACGCCGCTCGTTCCTGTTTGGAATCTTTGCATTGACCAGCAAATTCACCTTTTCTGCTGGTTTGTGGGGTTGGGAGGAGTTTCCCATCCTCATCCATCCTCTGGCCATAAGGTGACCTCAGGGGCACCTGAGGTGGTTTAATGGCATCAGGTGACATTCCCACGTCACCATGCTGGGATGTAATGGGTGTAAAGCCCCCACAGCCCTGATCCCACCATTCCAAGAGCCCACCCTGCTCCATCCCCTTGCTTTTGGGAGGAGATTTCCTGGAGCTGACATTTCCTCATGGAAATGTCTTGGGAGTGCTGCTGAGATCACATTCTGGGGTCTCCCATGACCCAACCCCTACCTCTCCCTATCCTAAAGGGGTTTGAGCTCCATTGGGAAAGCCAAGCAAACTTTCCAGGGTTTGGGGTTTGTTAGGACCCTCCAAATCCAAGCAGGAGCAGAGTGAAGGGAGAGCATTATGCCACTGGAACAATGGGGTTTTGCAGCCATAGGTACAATTTCCAAGGGATTTTGGGGTGGCAAGTGCTGTTCCCCCACACAGACATGATTTGTGGGATTTACTCATCCAAAGCCCCTCAGGCAAAATCCTGCAGGGAAAAGACATCACAGGGATTTGGGAAGAACTGGGGCTCCCTGGGGTGCAGTATCCAGGTGTGATCAGAGATGGGGTGGGAAATGCCAATGGGGGCAGTGGCTTCACCCCCCAGACAGGTCCCCACAGGAGGGTTCCTTCCCCAGGTGACCCCAATCGAGGGGTTTTGTCACCATCCCAAATCCACAACATCCCCCAGGCACTGGAGGACCAGCAGATCCCCACCCTGGGATGTCACTTGTGCCCCAGGGTGTGTCCAACGAGTTGATTTTTAATAAAAACGTCGTGGTTTTTTGTTGATATTGAAAATGTCTTTTGTTAACTCCTGTGTTTTGATATGTAAATAAAAGAGTTTCCTCCCCTGGGATGGAGGAGCCTCCCTGTGGTTTTCCTCTTTTTTCAACAGTGCATGAACATCCCACTAAATATCCATCCAAATCCATTGGAGGAGTCACTCTGATCCCTAAATCCCCTGGGTTTTTTTTTTAATTATTAAAAATTTTCACCCAGAAACGATGTTTTTTCTCGTGCTGGTTTCCTAAAAAAAAAAAACAAAAAAACCAACTAAATTCCCAAAAAACCACCCTGGAGGAGACAGTGCTGTTGTGAATCCTCAGGGCTGGCCAGTGGTGGATCCCTAACGAGGATAATTTGGTGCTTCACTAATTAAAGGAGGCAATGAGCAGCTCTGGCTCTGCTGCCCACCTTCCCGGGGAGGGTTGGAATTTCCAGCCGGCTGTGGTTCAAGCTCTGCTTGGGGGTGATTGATTTCCAAGCAGGGATAATCTCAGCCCCTGGAGAGGTGTCACTGAACCCCAGTGGGTCTCCAACATCCTCAGTTCCTCGGCAATGGGCTGCTCCGGGGTTTATCCATCCTCGCTGTCACTCGGGGAGCCGGCAAGGACATTCCCCGGGGCACAGGGTGGAGTTTCTGGAGTGCTCCATAAACATTTCCCGGAAAAGCTTTGCCTGGAGGGCGCTGCTGGCAGCGCTCTTGGTCCCCTGCCGGGGAAGCAGGTGCCGGGTGAATGTAACCCGCCGGGATCAGTTTTCTGCCTGTCATCGGGGTGGCTGTTCCCTGCCCTCCTCCACCTTCTGCTCCTCAGCCTCATCCTCCTCCTCCTCCCAGCCTCTCTCCATGTGATTTAACTCCCCCCCCCCCAAAATTCCTGCAGCAACACCGGGTTGTGGGGGAGATGCTGGTGGAGCATCACCAAGATGGTCCCACCCTCTCTCCATCAGGTGGATGCCACCTTCCCATGGAATGTCACTGTCCCCAAGCCACCAGCACCCCAACTGGGAGCCCTGTGCCATCCAGGGAAACTGAGGCAGCCCCAGGTGGGCGCCCCGCCCTTCTCCAAAGGGTGATGGGGCACACCAGCTCTAAAAGTGAAAGGTGACGCCATCCCGAGGCCACCAACCCGGTTATGTCACTTGACCGCCTGTGAGTAAACTTAGCTGACGGCCCGGCGTGGCGGGGAGGGTTGGGGACATGCCACGGCCATTTCCTAAAAATACCCCCGGGGGTGTCTCTGGGCAGCCACGCCCCGCTGGAGCCCGGCCCGATCCTAATCCCTTGGTGGCTCCTGTCCCAGCAGGGTGGCAGCTGCTGGTGGGGGCCGGGTGCCCCAAGGTGGAGGAACGTGGTGCCAGGGGGAGGGAGGTGGCACCCCATCTTTTTCCACTGCAGGATCCTGGTGTCTTGCTACACAAGTGGGCTGATGCTTAAAACCTCCCCACAAAAAAGGTTTTTTTGGTGTCAGTGTCTTTTCCCCATCCCTCAAGTCCTGCCCAAGTTTGGGGTGGCCAAAATGGGATATCTGTCCAATATCACCAGGGAATGGGGGGTCATGTTTAGGGCTTTGCCTGCATCCATGACCCTTCCCAAAGGGAATAAATCCCCCCTCCCTGCCCTGACTCAATTAGCAGCAGAAAGATGGACCCTCCCCAGAGGCCGGATCCAGCAGAAGCAATAATGTGAGATTTTAATTGCTGAAGTTGCAGCGGGATAAATGTTTTCATCCTCTAAAACCACCTTTTTTGCATTAACTTGACCCTGCATCTAAAGGGTCAGTAACAGCTGTGGAGAGCAGTGTCCCCAAGTCCCCAAGCAGCCACTGGCTGGATGAGGGGAATGTGACCCCCTACATCCCAGGGAGCTGCCTGTGGGATGCAGCAGGGTGGGATGCAGTGGGACCCAGGATGCATCCTGCAGGTGACAGAGACAGTCCTGCACCCGAGGGGATGAGTGGGTGGGTGTTGCAGCCTCTGTGGGATGAAGCTGCTCATCCCTTGGGATTGGGTGGGACCACTCCACGGTGACTGCCCCGTGCCTCAGTTTCCCAGTCCTGTTCCTCGCAGGATGCAGCAGCCATGAGGTTGCAGATGGAGCAGCACATCCCAGCCAGGGCCTCATCCAGGGCTCTGACCAGCTGCCTCTGGGTGCCAGTGACGCCTTTTCCAGGTGCTGGGATGGAAATCCTGGTCCTCCATCTGGTTCATGTGTCAGGTGTGGATGTCACCTGTGCTAGTTGTGATGCCACCTCCGAAAACAGAGGCAGCACTGAAGCACAGAGGTGCACGTGACTACTCACTGACTGCCAATAGCTTATGGAAAATCCCGAAAAATCCCCAAAATTATATTTATTTGACTTTCTGCAAGGATGGAAGTGCTCTGGGAAGGATCCTGGGCTGTTCCTGGGGTGAGAAAGGGGCTGCATTCCTATGCTGTGGTCCCTCAGCGAAATGGCACCAAACCCGATTTAGACTCAGCAACTCCTTCTTGGATATTTCTCATTTTTGTAGAGCAGAAAATTAGGATTTCAGGATGTTTCTCCCCACTCCAGGCTCAGTTCAGGGCGGAGGGTGGGAGATAAAACCCCACATTAGGATGCGGGAGCCGAGGGGGTACTCGGAGCATTCCCCCCACCTCCGGAGATTGACAGCTGCCCCGGGGGCGCTGCCGTGGGGATATGCAAATCCAATCGGGATGTGGGGATGCTGATAAGCTGGAAGAGCTTTTCCCCGCCTCAGCAGGAGTGGCCGTGCCTCGTTTTCCCCGTATAAAAGGCGGCGAGTTCCATTGAGCTCCCGGCGGCGGCGGCGCCGGTCGCGGGTAGGGGCGGGCAGGGGAGCGGCCCCCGCCCCCAGGGCGCCGTGTCCCGGCGGGAGGAGGAGGAGGAGGAAGAGAAGAAGGCTCGGAGCCCGGGGAGGTGGGGCCGGGGCAGGTGCCAGGGGAGGCAGGAAGGGGCGGGCAGGGCGCTGCCCGCTCCTCGCCATTGGGAACCGAGCGCAGGCAGCGGCGGAGCCGTGGCGGCCGGAGCAGGGTCCCGGAGCCCAGCAGCGGAGCGGAGCCCAGCCCCGACCCTCAGAGGTGGCTGGGAATCCCGGATCCCGGCTGGACCGCACGGCAAAGCCCCGTCGGAGGCGAGCACCGGAGCCCGGCTGAGTCCCGCAGCGGATCCCCGGCGGAGGGTCCCGGTTCCCGGCTGAGCCCCATCTCGGACGCCGCTGAATCTCCCCGCAAAGTCCCACCGGAGCGTCCCAGAGCCCCGCAGCGGATCCCGTCCGGAGCGCCGCTGAACGCCACCGCAGAGCTCCGTCCGAAGGTCCCGTAGCTCGGCTGAATCCCACCGCAAAGTCCCGTCGGGAATTCCCGCAGTCCGGCGGAGCCCCGCCGGAGGGTCCCGCAGCCGGCAGCAGATCCGCGTCCGAGGGTCCCGGAGCCCCGGTGAAGCGCACGGCAAAGCCCCGTCCGAGGGTCCCGGAGCCCCGGTGAACCCCACGGCAAAGCCCCGTCCGAGGGTCCCGGAGCCCCGGTGAAGCGCACGGCAAAGCCCCGTCCGAGGGTCCCGGAGCCCCGCTAAAGCCCCACCGGAGAGTCCCGGAGCCCCACTGAACCCCAAAGCCCCACCGGAGAGTTCCGGAGCCCCGCTAAAGCCCCACCGGAGGGTCCCGCAGCCCGGTCCGGGCAGCCGCTCGCACCGGAACCCGCTCGGAAGAGGCTCCCGGAGCCCGCGGGACCCTCGGTGAGCGGCGGTGCCCGGGGGCTCCCTCCCCGGTCCCTCCATGGACTGAGATGGCCTCGGAGCTGGCCATGAGCGCGGAGCTGCCCACGAGTCCCCTCGCCATCGAGTACGTGAACGATTTCGACCTGATGAAGTTCGAGGTGAAGAAGGAGCCGGCGGAGGCGGAGCGGCTGTGCCACCGTCTGCCCGCCGGGTCCCTGTCGTCCACCCCGCTCAGCACGCCCTGCTCCTCCGTGCCTTCCTCGCCCAGCTTCTGCGCTCCCAGCCCCGGTGGGCAACCGGCCCCCGGCCCCCCGGCTGCCGCCGCCGCTTCCCTGGGCTCCAAACAGCAGCTGGAGGAGCTGTACTGGATGTCGGGTTACCAGCATCACCTCAACCCCGAAGCTCTCAACCTGACGCCGGAGGACGCGGTGGAGGCGTTGATCGGTGCCCCTCACCATCATCATCATCACCACCAAGGGTACGAGCCCTTCCGACCTCAGCCCTTCGGGGCTGAGGAGCTGCCGCCGGCCGCCCATCACCATCCCGGCCATCACCATCATCATCATCACCACCTACGCCTGGAGGACCGCTTCTCCGACGATCAGCTGGTGAGTATGTCCGTGCGGGAGCTGAACCGGCAGCTGCGGGGCTTCAGCAAGGAGGAGGTGATCCGCCTCAAGCAGAAGAGGAGGACCTTGAAGAACCGGGGCTACGCTCAATCCTGCCGCTACAAGCGGGTCCAGCAGCGGCACATCTTGGAGAACGAGAAATGCCAACTGCAGAGCCAGGTGGAGCAGCTCAAGCAGGAGGTGACCCGCTTGGCCAAGGAAAGGGATCTGTACAAAGAAAAATATGAGAAGTTGGCCGGCCGGGGCTTCCCGAGGGAGCCCTCCCCATCCGCCGCCCCGAAAGCCGCCGCTGACTTCTTCATGTGAGCCGGGCTGGTGGGATGGGGTGGGATCCCCTTTTTTTGGTTCTTTTTTTTTCCTCATGCGGGGTCAGCAAACCCGCCGCTTATATTTAAAAAAAAAAAAGGAGGAAAAAAAAATTAATATTGTGAAATCCCCTCTGAAATTTTGGGGAGGGGAAGCTGAACTCCCTCCCTCCCTCCCGCCACGCACCCACCCATCGGGACTCGGGGTGGGGGTCCCGGGGTGGGCGAGTGGGGGGCAGCCCTGCATGCGGGACGTGTACGGCCACCCGCCCCCCTTCCCGGGAGCATCAGCGCCATCCAGGTGGCTTCTCCCCACCTTTTCCTGCGGGTTTTCCCCTCCACCGGGGTTTTTATTCTTCGAGGGATCCCCCACGGATCGGCCGGGGGGGGGTCCCCGGCAGCGCTGCGCCCTGCCCGGCCCCTCCGCCCACCCCCCATTCCCGGCCGGCAAACCTGAGCCACGTTTAACTTATTCACCCTTGTAAATATGTAGAAAATTAGTTCGTTTTTTGCCTTTTTTTTTCTTTTTTTTTTCTTTTTTTTTTTTCCTTGAGCCTATATTTTGCTTGGTGATTTACGAGAAAAAGAAAACGAACAAAAAAAGAAAAACCAACAAAAAAACCCTAAAATCCTTTAGAAAAGAGAAAAAAAAAATACACGAGTCTTAAAAGTTTGTATGTAATAGCATGCAAATAATATCCGAGTTAATTTAACGATGTTGGGAAGAAGCCGAATGCACTATATACAGGAATCGATTGGGTGAAATAATACTGTTTTATAGAGATTTAAAATTATCTATGCTCTTAAAAATAGTGGGGAGGGGAGGGAGGGGAAAAGGTAACAATTTTAGGGTGACCTGAAAGGCAATATAGTAATATATGGACTGCAAACGGTTGGCTGCTATCTCACTATGCACCAGATTTATTTATTAACCCTCGGGAAACGGAAAATCTTATTTTAACCTCGATGTTTGGAGAAAAAAAAAAAAAAAACAACAAACAGACAAAAACAGACGGCAAGAAAATGCACATTATTTGTTGTGGAAACAAGAGGAAAAAAAAGAGGATTAAAAATTCGTGCAATCGTTGGAGCGAAAGCGGGACCGATCCTGCGCGGAGGAGCGGGCGGGTTTGTTTTGGGTTTTTTTTTTTTTTTTAAACGAGTTGCTTATTTAAAAAAGGAGAAAAAAAAATTATAAAAACAGATTTTGCGGGGGGAAACAAAAGGGTCCCGCGGACAAAGCGAGTTTGGGAGCCTGGTGCATTTTAGGGACTGATCGTGCGAAGCGTTTTTAACGACCTGTTGTTTCGATTTGTGACGGTTTTAATGATGTTGCATCAAGATAAAAACTTATATTCAACTAGAGCCTGGGTCGGGTTTTCTCTCAACTTTTTTTGGGGAGGGGTCCCACAGCATTGGGGTTTTGTTTGGGGGTTGTTTATTCTTCTCTTTGATTCCCGGTGCTGATGCAAAACCTTCCCCAAGCTCCCGCTGAGATAAGTCCGGTGTCTCTGCCCCATTGAACTCTGGCTTTTCACTTTTCCTGCCTCTTTTTGTTTTTGTTTTTTTTTTTTTTCAGCCGGGTTCTGGGTGGTTTTGCTTTTCTTTCCTGGCTGGAGGGTCCTGGAGACCTTCATCCCTGCAGCTGCTGGAAAGTCAGAGAATCCAGTTTGGTTCCAGTTTGTCCGACACCGTCCCGATGAACCGCTGCTTGATTTTCAATGGTAATAAATGATTTTTTACTTCCCTCTTTTGGCTTCTCCCCCCTGAATTTTAAATTTAAAAAGCATCCCTTAACAAACCAAGCCCACACCTTCCCTGATCCAAGCTTTTGGGCTGGTATTTTACTGAGATTTTGGAGGTTTTGGAGACTGTTTTTAAGGATATTTCCCCCTTTGCCGCAAACCCCAAGCGCGTCTGCGGCTTTTCCCAGACTCAGCGGGACAAATTCCAACGCAACCCTTGGTCCAACATATTTTTAATATTTTAATATTTAGGTGTATTTTCTGTCCTATATTTTTGCCCAGGCAGGTGCCCCAAGCTGTGGCATGTTCCCTCCTGCTGCTTCCATAAATCTCTGCCGTGCTCATGTAACCCCTTGGCTTTTCCTGGGATTTGTGGGGTGCCTGTGATTCCACAACCCTCTGGTCTTGCCTTTTCTGCACCCCCAAACCTCACTCCCCTTTTTCTTCATCTTTATCTGTTTTTTTGGTGTTTTGTTGTGCGACCAGAGGGGTTTTGAGCAGCTTGGCTCGATATCGGACTTGGATTTTTGTGATGGGAGCTGGGATGCAAAGAGGAACATTTATCCCAGGGCTGGGCAAAAAGGGGGGTTTGGAAAGTGTGGGGGGGTTCACCCCTTATTCCTGCATTTATTTAGATCCAGGGAAACTTTGCAAACCTGGCTCTAAATAAAATTAACCCGCACAGCCGCTCGCGGGACATCGCGTCCTCAAATTTTTTGGAGGTGAATCACAGCTTCCTGGTGGGTTATTCCCTAATTTTCCTCTCATTATCCCTTTCTCTTAGCATATTTTTTGGGTTTGAGAACACATCCTGGTCATGATTCAATAAGAATCTGAGGAGGAAAAGGTATTTGGGGCTGGTACCTTCCCCAAACCAGCCTGGGGATCTCCGTCCCCGCTGTCCAAATCCTCACTGCTAGATCTTCCCGTGATCCACATTCCCTGTGGGCACATCCTGGGGGTCTCTTCCCCTTTTCCCAGCTGTGCTGGGGCTGGTTGGGAAAGCAGAGCTGCTTTGGGGGTCTCTGTGGGGTTTTGTGGGGTGTTGTCCCATGGGGTGTCACCCCAGCACCCAGCGAGGTGCCTGTGATCGCCTCCTGCTCCAAAATCCTTTCCCCACTTCCATGGCAGAGCAAAGGCAGCAATTTAGGAGACCAATTTTTCCCCTTTTCCCATTTATTTTGGTTTTATTTTGGGGTGCAACAAGCTGGGAAGGATCCCAGATTATTTTGCCAATCCAGGTATTATCTCTTCCTCTTTATCCCAATTCCTTGTGCCACTGTGATTTATTTTTTTTTACTTCCCCACTGATTTATTTTTTTTTTTTTTCCAAATCCTCCTTGAAATCCCCTAATAGCTGGAGCAGGACACAGGGTGTTGCTGCCACCCATTAATCTTGTGGTCCTCCATGGGGGACCCCATCCCACAGTTTTTTTGGGATATTTAGGGCTGGAATTGCACCCTTCTACACCATCATCCTGACTTTCTCCATGCTCCTGAAGCTCCTGGCTTTCTGGATTTAGCTTTGCTGAATAAATAATAAAAACTCAAGTGGTTTAAGCCTAAATTTGGCTGGTTTACGACTCGTCTCCTTTTTGGGGCTCAGCTCCCCCTGCACCCCGGGCTCTGGGGGGGTTTCTGGGTGGTCCCTGCTTGGGTCTGCAGCATTTTTTGGGATGGCTGCAATATTGGCAGGATCATGTGTGTGCATTCCAAGCGTGCTGGCACACGTTTTGGGATGGGATGTGGTGGGACAGGGCCGTGTGTCACCCGTGTGCCGCAGAACTGCAGTGCCACGTCTGCTGCAGGAGGACGTGTGGCCCTTGGGGTCACTCTGACCTGCTTTCCAAGCTTTCCCCTCATTTCTCCTCAGCCCTGAGCGAGGCTGGAGCCTCCTTCCCCATCTTCCTGCTGCTTTTTTGGGATTGCAGCAGGATCTCAGGACACCACACCCTCCCTCCCGTGAGGATCTGCAGTCCCTCTGCTCCTCCTGGGCATCTCCTGCATCCTCCCCTCCATCCTCAGCCTTTTTTTGGGGTGAAAACAGCAGCCCAATTCCAAAGGATGCTCCAAGGGCTGCCTTCCACTTGGGATGGGGACAAGCCCTGGGGGTCCTCTTCATTTTCCCTTCCTGCAGAGCTTCTTAACCCCTTTTCCAAGCTTTTCTTGCCCATTGAAGACTCGGTGGGCATTGCTGAGCTGGGAAATGGTTGGAATTCCTTCTGCTTCTCAGCCTGTGGGTTTTCCACAGGAAATAGAGGTGATTTTGGGGGATGCTCCCCCCCAAACACAGCTCCAGGCAAAGTCCCTTTGAAGCAGAGCAGGGTGCTCTGTGCCAGCTCCAAGCAGGAATTACCAGGATCGCTGGAAATGGGTGGAAAACCACAAGAAAATGGTCACTGCAGCATCTCCAACGTGTGCCTCACTCCTTCCTCCTCAGTTATTGATGCTCCCAGCCCACAGGTTTGTCCCAAAACTGCTCCAGTGTTCTCCACAAATCCTGACATCTCCACAAGGTGAGAACTCCAGTCCTGGGGTGGAAGCAGGTTGGGCTGCTGGGCATGGAGGAATATGGGGTAATGTTCAATAAAACAAAAAAAGAATTAATTTGAATCTCAGCCAAATTAATCGTGGATGAAAGAAAATTTTTGATTTGGCTCCGAGCTCGGGACTGAGCCACTGTGAGCAGAGCTCAGGCTTGGTTTGGAGCTGGAATTTTTTGGCTTGAGTGGATCTTTATATTCTGGCTCAGCCAGGGTTGGATTTTTTTGCACATTCCCTCCTTTCTATGCTCCATGCCTGGCTGCCTTCTCAATATTCCTGCATCCCTGGGACACAAACACTGTCCTACCCACGTTATATAAAAATATATTTATATAAAATAAATTTATCACCTTGATAGAACAGGGCTCTGCCCTGGGATCATGAAAGGCTGGAGTTTTTTCCAGCTCTCTGCCTTCCCCCAGCCAGCACATCTCAGTTCCACTGATGTCATCCCTAAACTCAGCAGGAAGTGAAATATTTCCTGAAATCCAGGATATGGAAACCCCCCTGCATAACATGCACAGGACCACAAACTGGCATTTTATCCCAAATTCCTTGGGGTTGGGTGGGTTTGTGTCACTTAGGAGTGCAGCTGCTGCTGTGGGAATTGGGATGCAGGAAGCTGGATCCAGAATATGGGTGTGGGATGCAGGAGGAGGGATGTGGGATGCAGGATGCACAGAGACAGGACAGCAGGTATGGGATGAAGGTATAGGATGCAAGATATGGATATGGGATAGGGGATGCAGGGATACAGGGCCTTGGCTGTGGGTAGTGGGATTCAGGAATGTGGGATGCAGGAGGTGGGATGGAGGGAGTAGGATGCAGGATTTAGAATATGGGATGCCAGGTATGATAATATTGGATGTGGGATAAAGGACATGATAAATAGGATATGAGAATTGGGATGCAGGATATGGGGATAGGAGATGGGATATGGAATGTGAGATATGGGATGCTCCCTGCAGCAGGTTGTGTGCTGCTTGTCACTGCCCCTTGATCCAGGAGGAGAAGGAAACTCTGGATCATGAGGATCAAGAAGGAGCCTGGCACTGCCCAGCCCACCCTTTCCTGACTGGATAAACTCCATCAAAGATACAACACCAGCAAATCCCAGCAATTCCAACTCATACCCATCACTGCCTGCGTGGGTGCAGGTGCTGGGATCAAGTGGGTGGGATGTGGGATGCAGGGGAAACAGCTCCAGTGCCAAGTGGGAAACATTCCAGGACAGTGTCAGTCCTCAGATCCTGCCAGCCCATACCCTATCTCAGCTCTCTGGGAAGTGCAGCTTTCCTTGGAATCACCACCCCCAATGCCTGGGAATGCCCTTGTTCCCCTCTCCATCCCCACAACTCCATATCCCTCCTTGCCAAGCTCCCAATTAAATCATCAGCAGTGTTTAATTACCCACACCACAGAACCCAAACGTTCCTTGGGTTTTCACCCCCTCTCCAATCTCTCCTTTCCATGGATGGGAGTGGAGGGAAAGCAGAGGGATCATCTTCCCACCCCCACCAGGTTATTTATTCATGGAAAAGGCCGAGGCTGGAGCACGACACTGGCAGCTGGTGGCTCCCTGGGAGCTGCAATTTGCACAAGCAAAAATAAACTAATTGTTATTTTCCATTTACATAAAGGGAAGAGAGGTTGGAAGAGAGGGGGAAGGAGGCCTGGAATGTGAAGGGAATGTGCTGCCAGCCCCTTCTGGGAGGGCTGTGCCAAAGCACTGGCTCACTCCCTGCTCCTGTGAGGCTCATCCTGCCTGTCTGGTTGCTGGAGAAGCTGAAATTTATGGAAATGATGGTACTGGATCTTCCTTACCACAGAGTCAGGGCCCACTTCCAGAGGTGTGGAACACATCCTGATGAGGGTGCAACAACAGGAGAGAGAGAGAGGACAACCACTTCCATCAGCTGGATGGGAGAAAAAACCTGCTGGTGTCAGGAGAGATTTGAGGGATGGATGGAGATTTATTTGAAGTTTTCACTTTGGCAGTGGTGTGTGCATCCAAAAGAAAGGCCTGGGCACAGAATCATGGAATAGTTTGGGTTGGAAGGGAACTTAGAGATTCAGTTCCAACCTCCTGCCATGGTCAGGGACACTTTCCACTGTCCCAGACTGCTCCAAGCCCCATCCAACCTGGCCTTGGACACTTCCAGGGATGGGGCAGCCACAGCTTCTCTGGCAAACCTGTGTCAGGGCCTCACTACCCTCACAGAATAGAATTTCTTCCCCATATCCCATCTAACCCTGCCCTCTGGCAGTGGGAAACCTCAGATCTTTGAGACTTTCAGCCTTTCCCCAAGTGACTGCTGCTGAAGGGCACCTGGAGGGGATGTGTTTGTGGATCTGGGCTTGGGCTGGAGGTGGGAGTGAGGATAAACAGCAGATGGGGATGGGAGTGCTCCTCTCTCATCAGCTCTGTGCATCCCAAGGATTCCTTGGATGAGGGAAGAAAAAGAAGAAGAGATTTCTCAGCCAGGCTGTAGATTCCCCATCCCTGCAAGTGTCCAAAGCCAGTTTGGATGAGATTGGATCCACCTGGTCTAGTGGAAGGCGTCCCTGCCCATGGCAGTGTGGCTGGAACGAGATGATCTTTAAGATCCCTTCCAACCCAAACCATTCCACGATTTTATGAGGAACACATCATGCATTGGTTGGAGACTGGAGATGCTGTCACCAGAGAGATCCCTTCCATGCCACCTCATCTTGAGAACCTTTGTCACAACACTTGGAACGAGCCGTCGCGGGCGTTTAATTCCCATTTACGCCGGCCCGTTAATTAAATCTCCATTGATTGTTCGGAGAACACTTCCTTGGGTTTATCACCCTTCTCCCAGACAAATCAAATTGCCACGTCATTAACTTCCAGCTCTCCAATCCATACATAATTACTGCCTTATTAATACCTCCCAGTTACGAGGAAGTTTGAGGCAATTAATATTTGTGGGATAGTTTGTATCAAGTTAATTCTGTCAGGGTTATGTTAATAATGTGGACGTCTAATAAGCTGGGTAATTAACGTCCTTCTCGTTAGCATCTTCTCAGGTGCCAGTTAAGTGTCAGGCCAGGTTTTGTGGCCAGGCTGTGTTTAATTAAACTTGTTATTACACAGGGATTCATGGCTGTTACATGGGAATGGAGACAGGTAGGAGCAGCAGGTTATTCCTGCCCTGGATGCAAAATGGGCTTGGGGATGGGTTGGAAATGGGATTTGGGGGCTGTTCCAAGTTGTCTCTCTCAAAAACTCTCACAGGAGTGTTTTTTGCTTAGCAGGAAGGTCAGGATATGGTTCTGGTCAGAGCAGGGTTTGGATTTAAGGGTTGATCTTCCAAGAAAGTGGCAAAAGCCACGGGCACCCTGATGTGGATGTGAACAGTGGAATGAGGAAAGTGCTGGGAGCATCTGTGACCACGTTTCCCCAGCAAGCAAACAGTTCAAAACCTATCCCTGTGAAAATTCAGGCAAATTTTAGGCTCAGCTTTAGCCCAGATTTGAAGCTTTGGGTTGACAGGAGTTTTTCCAGTGCATCCCAGCCCCACAGAGCTCTTGGCCATAAGAACTTCTCGACCTGACTGAGCCTGCATCTCTCCACCCACAGCCTTCCCTCCCCTGCTGTACATTAATAAAAGATGGACACCAACTACCTGGCCTGTTTGTCCTTGTGAAAAATTCATCAGCTGCTGATTAAGTTTTAAGGAAGGGCCGTGTTGCCCAGGTGGGTTCATGTTCTCCAGCTGCCCAGAGGGATGGGAAGCTGTGGAGTTGGGATTTGCCCTCTCTGCTTTCTCTGGAAAAGGAATATAGAGTTTTCCCTGCTCCTTTCCTGCCCCTGATTTGGATCCCTGCAAGAAATCCTGGAATTGTGGGAAGAGAAGGACCCAGGCTGGGCTTGGCTCATATTTGGGAAGGTGATGATCCACAGCAGAGCACACCAGAAATTGTGGAACTTGGGAAAGGAGACATAAGCCATGACCATAGAGAGAAAAAAGGCCCCAGGTGACCTGAATGAGGTTTTCCATCCTTGGAGAGTGTGGTGACTGCTGGGGTTCTGCCTCAACAGTGGGACAGCATTGGGAAAAAGAGGGAATTAACCAAAATTAAAATACTTTTCCTTTCTGATTATCTGTAGTCCCTAAAATAAAGGCTCTGCTGCTTATTTCTTCCCTCCCTCATCTTGTCTCACTCCAAGGGCACAGAGAAGATGCTCAGGAGCTCATTTTTAATTGCATTTAGGAGTTTATTTAATGTTATCCCTAAAAATGCTCTTGCTGGAGATGGCTCCTCGTGTTCCCTGTTCTGGGATAGGCTGGGGAAGCAGAGGAGGGAAGGATCCTCCCCCACTCCATGTGCTGGGGCTGTGCTCATGCTGCCACCACAAAGTTGCCTCCCTGGTCAGAGGTTCCTGCTCCATAAATATTTCAGGAAGCAGCATGGGGGTCCCAAGGCTCTCCTGGGGTGGGTCATTAGTGCAGGATGAGGAAGCATCAGACAGACAGCAGAGGAGGAGGGGAAAAAAAAACCTGCAATGAAAACCAAGCAAAAGCTGCCAAAGCCACAA
Source organism: Erithacus rubecula (assembly GCF_903797595.1). Classification (NCBI taxonomy): domain Eukaryota; kingdom Metazoa; phylum Chordata; class Aves; order Passeriformes; family Muscicapidae; genus Erithacus; species Erithacus rubecula. Next base: position 138,386,583 of record NC_136689.1, read on the forward strand.
GGTCAGGGATGAAATATTCATGGAGCCATCCGTGCTGGAAGACAGGTGTGGAGGTCCTGGGGAGGCTACAGAAACCCCTCTCTGGCTTCCTTCTCTCTCATCACCAGTGCTCAGCCTGCAGAGTTTGGGGCAGTGGTTAAAGATGTATGAGCCCAGGTGTGCAACAGCTGGGCACATCTGGCACCACATCCCCCTGGTGCTCCTCTCCTGTGCTCTGTGAAAGGTGGGGAGTGGAACTGGGAGGGGTGGCCACTGTGTGGGCTGGGCCCTTTGGGAATCACAAGGAGAAATGGAATTTGGGATGGAGTTGGTTGGATGAGAGGGATGAGCTTTGGGATTGAGGTGATTGGATGGGAGGGGTGAGCTTTGGGATGGAGGTGATTTGGTGGGAGGGATGAATTTTGGGATGGAGATGGTTGGATGGGAGGGATGGAAGTGGTTGGGTGGGAGGGATGAATTTTGGGATGGAGATGGTTGGATGGGATGGATGGACTTTGGCATTGAGCTGGTTGGATTGGGAGGGTTGGGCTTTGGGATGAAGGTGGTTGGATGGGATGGAGGTGGTTGGATAGGATGGATGGGTCATGAAAGATTTACCAGGAGGGATGGACAATGGGATGGATGTGGTTGAGTTGGAGGGATGGACAAAGGACTGTGGTTGGTTGTTCTGGGATGGATGGATGGATGGATGGATGGATGGATGGATGGATGGATGGATGGATGGATGGATGGATGGATGTGGTGCAGGAATAGGCAATGGAATTGAGGAGTTTGGGTTGGAGGGATGAGCAATGGGAGGCAGGTGGACTGTGGGTAATGGGATGGAGGTGGCTGGATGGGAAGGATGGAGGTTTTCCCCTGCTTTCCCTTTTTGGGAAAGTTGTGTGTCCTGTTTGGCCCCTCCATGCCCTGCCAGAGCAGCTGCACCTGCCTTCCCAAACCCTTCTCCGACCCTCCTGGGGATGAAATTCCTGAGCCAGCATTGAACAACTTTTCCTAGAAGTAACACCCCATTTTCTTACACAAATTATTTCCTTTTTCCTCCGTGGAAGCTCATTAGAATTCCTAAATGGACCGCACGGGTCGATGAGGTGCTGGGCCAGCACACTGCAGTCGATTCCTGTTTTCCAGGAGACTTTTCCTCCCTGTCTAATCAGGGAAGGCAATGTCTTTCTCCCTGATTTTTGCTCTGGTATTGGTCCCTCGCTGATTAATTTCCAATGGGTCACCTCAGCAGGGAAGGAGGCTCTCTGGTTTAATTAGGAATATGAGTGTGGATTATCCCGCAGCTGTCCAGTGGTTATTGTGGAGGAGTGCCAGGAGTTTCAGCCTTTCCTGAAACAAAATTAAAAAAAAAAAAAAACCAACTTGGAATAAAAGGCTTTGTGTTTATCAGGACAGTGACCAGCTTGGGAGCTGATTAAGTGGCTTCATTGCCACCTGCCTGAGCTCATGGGCAGCTTATCCCAGGGATGCTGTTCCTAAAAGGTTGAATGCCACCAAACAGCAGAGATGGAACAACTCGCTGCCTTATGGGAATTCATGGGATGGAAGGGCAGCATCCTTGCCTTGCCCCTGTGCTGTGCTGTCCCCAGGAGCATTGTGGCACTTGGATCCCTGCACATTCTTGCTTTTCCCAGCCCTGTGTCTCGGGAGCTGCCGACTCAGCAGGCTGCACATCTGCAGCGCGGGATCCACAGGAGGATGATATTAATCAGGATTTTTTTTTTTTTCCCTCACGGACTTTGGCAGCTTCCCTGCTCTCACAGCTGTGCCTGTGCCCTGGGAAATCAGCTCCAGTGACTCCTGTGCTGGCTGGGAATGTGTCTCGTCCCCAGGAGCTTTGGGGCTGTGGGGACAGATGTGTCCCCTGCATGGATGAGCTGGGAAGGAGGGAAGTGCTGTTAATTCCCTAATCCTGGCACCCCTTTCCATGCATCACACAGCTTCATCCCTCTCCCTCCTCCTTGGTGCTCTTGGAGCACCTTTGGATGTTGTTTCCATCGAGGAGAACATCCTGGACCGAGCAGCATCATCCTGGTCCCAAACCCTCCCCACGATGCTCAGAGGGGGGAATAAGGTGTGATGGAATATTGGGACCTCCCTTCCAAGTGTAGGATCCCATGAGCCACTCCTGGCATCACACATCCCTCATCCCAAAGCTGGATGAGTGGACAATTAGGACAATGAATTGCCCTAGAGGAAGTGTTTAGCCTCAGTGGGAATAGTGGGAATGCAGGAGGAGAACCTTCTCCCACTAAGAACCTCTAATCCCATTCTTGGAGAATAAATTGTCCCAGTGCCTCAGTTTCCCTGGATGGGAACAGGGATGTGTGGGGTGGATTTGTGACATGGCCCATCCCATCTGTTACATTTTCCAAGGGATTTTTGAGGCAGGGACTGTCATGTGCCTGTTCTTTCATCCCTATTTTCCATCACCTGGACCTCCAACCCTCTTTCCCTGACATCCTAACAGCAGATGTGGTTAGGGACAGATGGGAAATGGGATGCAGGAGCTGGGGAGGGATTTTGCTCAAGCCTTGCTCCTTTTGTTTTTGTGCTGTGCTCCTTTCCCTGTAGACACAGGTTCTCCACAGGGGTTGGAAGCAGGAAAGGTGCAGGGAAGGGGGGGAATTCTTTCTCTCTTGCTATCCTTTTGTGTCCCAGTGTAATCAGCTCTGATTTATTCTCTTTGATTTTTTTTTGTTCTTTTTGTTGTTATTTTTCATTTTTCCTCGGTGTCGGCATTTTTTTCCCCAATCTCTCCCCAGCTCCCCCTTCTCCTGTGATTCACCAGAAACCTGAGACTGGGAATTTTTTTGGGATGCAAAGGGCTGTTAGTGGGTGACTGGTCTCCTTCAGTGGCATCTTCCAGCTTCCAAGCTCTTAACTCTTCCAAGCCACAAGAGGAAATTTCCACACATTCCCCTTTTCCCCACAGGGAAAAACCCCTGGCAAGCCTAAAATCCTTCAGACAGAAGGGCCAGATGGGATGGGTTTGGGTGAATTTGGGCTGAAAAAAATGACTTTGTGGCTGCTGGAATGCTGGATACTCTGCTGGGAGATGGTTAGGGGAATTATCCCACCTTTGGGAATTTGGAATACCAGTTGTGGGTGGAATGGGGTGGGATGGGGATGGGACATTGGAAGATGCTTGGACAGTTTTTCAGGCAGCACAGCCCTATGGGAAAAGCCAGAGCAACAGGAAATTTTGGGGCTTTGGGAAGAGTTTTAAGCATTTAAAAACTGGATAATGGGGAAATTGGTGCTGCCAGCAGCAAATCTTCCTGAGATGTTGGGGACAGACTCAAGGAGAATGGAGAATATTGGAGCAGGATTTGGGGCAGAAAACTTTCCAGGGATGGAGATGTGAGGATCTGGACATCAAGTTTAGGTTGGATATTAGGGAAAATTTCTTCATGGAAAGCATTGTCCAGCCTGGGCACATCTACCCAGGAGAGCAGTGTCACCATCCCTGGAGGGATTTAACATCCTTTGGATGTGGCACTTGGGGAGAGCTGCACTTGGTCCTGAAAGACTTTTCCAACCTAAATAATTCCATGATTCCATGATGGATGACAGTGAGCTCTTGGCCACCACATGTCCCCACCAAGCTCCTCTCATCCCAAAATCCTCACAGCTCCTCCATCCCATGGAGAAAATCCCATTTCCAACAGTTTTGTCACCACTCCCCAACACCAGAAGGAATAAATCCATGAGGAGATGGAGAAGCAGGAAAAAAAATCCATCACATTCAAAGACAGCCTGACTGTTTTTCCAGCATTTGGGAGGTGTGTGTTTCTCTCCTGACTTGTTTGGCACCCAAGGCTATCAGGAGCACTCAATCTCAACCGTTTTGATCTGCTCCCAAAAAATTCATCAGAGGATGCAGGAAAGTGGATCAGCTCTTAAGAGCTGCATCAAGAAAGTTGCAGTTTAAACAGATTTTATATTATTTTATCTCTATTGTTTTTTATTATTTGTGGGTTTTTTTTCATCATCAGAGTTTCTAGGAAATTTTAAAAAATTATGGAAGTGAAGTACAAGGTAGATCTCCTGATAAAAAAATAAAATTATATGAGGTAAACCCCCAAGGCCTCTTTAGCCACTAAAGCTGAAATATCTAATTTTTAGGTTTCCCTAGCCTGGATTGTGAGGAAAACACAATCCAGGTGAAGGGACTGGAATATTTGCAGGTGATTTTAAAATCAGACACATTTTATACTGAAGACTCCTCTGCATCTCATGGTGACACAAGTGGTGTGTAGCTAAAAAGTCACCAGCACTGTCACCCTAATGGAGCTAAATTTACTTGGGGGAAAAAAAAATTAAAATAAAAATAGCCATGAAAATATTTAAGCAACTTAAAAAAAATTAAAAGAAAAAAAAATAAAAAAAAGGAAAAGCAAACCTGGCCAGAATCCATGAAGCAAAGAGCTGAGCAAATTGGGGCAATTGTCAAGGGAGGTCAAAGCTGTTGCCTGTCAGGGTTGGCAGTTTCCTCTAGAAAGGAGCTGATGTGAATCTCCCCCCAGAACAGGGGCAGTGTCCAGGGGCAGCTCTGCTTTCCTGATGTGATCTTGTCTGTGGGATGAGTTTTGCCTACACAGCCCTGGCTGATTTTACATCACAGTCAGCATTCAGCAGCTCCTCTCCTGCTCTTTTTCCTGCTTTTGTTGGGATCCACTTTGCTGGCAGAGTGGGAACAAGGAAAAGCCACACAGGGTGTGGGATCAGCATCTGGTTCTGCTCCAATGTGCCAGAGAGAGGCAGCACAGGGATTAAAACCATCCCCACCCCAAAAAGGAGCCATGCAGCTCCTAAGAGCACCTAAAACTTCCACGAAAAGGAATTTTTTGAGGAGATCACCAAGATGCTCCAAAGGTTGGAGCCCCTCTGCTCTGGGCACAGGCTGGGAGAGCTGGGGGTGCTCACCTGGAAAAGAGAAAACTCCAGGAAAACCTCAGAGCCACTTCCAGTGCCTAAAGGAGCTCCAGGAGAGCTGGAGATGAGGATTGGAGTGGAAGGAAAATAGGGAATGGCTCTTTTGGATGGGATGGGAAGGAATAGCCCCTCCTGGCAACCTCAGCAGAGAGGAGGAGGAGGAGGAGGAGGAAGGAAACAATTCCCCAGGTGCTGGAGATGTTTCCTCCACAGGAACATCACCATGGCTCCAGGGGTTTGTCCAGCACTTCATTCTTGGCACTGGAATGACCTCAGCTCCCTCTCAGCTGGTGCTCCAAACCCACTGCTGGTCTGCAGAAAATAATAAAGAATTAATTAAGACCGAGCTCTCATCAGTGTTAATGCTTCAGAGCCCCTTTAGCCACTGTTCCAGAGCATTCCAGGTGCCTTTGCCTTATGAAATAATCAGGATGGAGATGCAGCCAGAGCAGTGGCCTCAGCCCTGGGCAGTGATCTCAAAATGGGTCTGGAAAAAATTAATTTCAAATATTTTATTCCTTCATTTTCCTCATCATGCTGCTCTTCTCCCTTCCCTATCAACATTTTCTCATCCTCTTCCTTCCCCCCAAGGAATTCTGGTGTTTCCCTGCTGTTTAAACTCCCACAGCCCAAACCTTTTCCATCACAGACCTCAAGGGTGTGACTGCTCTGTGACAAACTCCAGGAGTCATTCCCTGCAAACCTCCTTCAGAAGGTCACAGCATTCTCATGGCACCTCCATCCACAGGGAATCTCACTCCACACAGATCCCATCCATCACTGGGAGAAACTCCAAACCTTTGGAGCTCCCTCAGGACCACCAGGACAGCTCTGAATCCATGGCTGACCCCCCACACCTGAGCCCTTGGAGCATCTTTGTGCTTCCATGAGGTCACTGGAGGTGGCCTGAAGGGCTGGTTTGAGGGAATGAGGAGAATTCCTGCTGGATAAAGACTCCTACAAGATGGAGCAAACTGTGGATCCACAGGGTGCCAGTGTGAGTAACCACCAGGAGCACTGGAAGGGGTTTTTTACTCCTTGGTGGTTGCTGTCCAAGGCTCTCAGCTCTTCTCAGAAGAATCCATGTTGTTCCAAAGGGTTTTCTGACTGAAAAATCCTCCTTTCTTTTCCTATTGGGAATTTTAAGGGTTCTTCTCCCTGATGAGACTTCCCAGAGGCTCTTCCAGAGGGCTGAAGAGGATGTGAGTTGGGGATTTCTTTCCATCAGGGACAACAAGATAACTCTTGGATTAAAGATTTGTGTGGGCTGGAAGTGCCCATGTCCTTATCCTTGACTGAGAGGGAATGAGGTCAGGAATTCAAAACTCTGGGGCAAAGCCATAAGATCCAGTGCAGCCAGAGCTGGTTTCTCATCCCAGCAGAGCAAAAAGAACTCCAGGACCTTCCTTATTCCCACAAAGGACTCCAAGAATGAGGATGGAATCAGGCTGTGTCTTCAGAAATGGCTGTGTCTGCAAAATCTTTGGGAATATTCAGTGCAGCAACTGCTGGTGGCAAGAGGCAGCACAAAGAAACTCCACAGGGCATCACAGAACAAGCTGAGCTTGGGGAAATCCCTTAATCCCTCTCCTTACTCAAAGGCTGGATTGTGCCTTCTCCATCAGTCTGGGGAGAGGAGCCCTGAGTGCTGCTGGCTTGGGATGGGACTTGGAGCCAGAGCCTGGTCTCTGAACACGAGCTCAGCTTTGAGGAGGAGAAACTGAGAGCTGGGAAATGCTAAAAGAGCCATTAAATCATCTGCTCCATCCCAGCAGGGCCAGAGGGATTGTCTTCCCGAGGTGGCTGGCATGGAAATGCTGCTCTTGTGGGGTTTTCATGGGGATCCTCTGGGAGCAGCTCCTTGCCAGTGGGGGAAATTCTCTGAAATCTCTACCTTTTACTCCTCGTTAGTGCAGCCTAATCATCCCCCTTTTCCTAAGGGGATTTCTGCCCTCCAGGCACAGGAGACCCTTTTTCTCCATCTGCTTTCCCAGCTGTCTGTCTACTCAAGTCCCTGCAGGTTGGTGCTTACCTGGAAGGGATTTTTCCAAGCCTTTGGGTCCTGGCAGCCCCTTAGGGCTGCAGGAACAGCAGTTGAATGCTTGGGCAGGATGCAAACAGCATCCAGGGAGGATTGTCCTGGCTCAGGAATTCCCCTGGAACACATCAGACAGTTTCATGTCCCAGCACCACCCTTCCCAAGCTGTGCAGGAGCTGGAAGCCAGGATTGTCTCATTCCCTGTGGGACAGCAGAGGTGTTTATGTGTTTATGTATTATTTGCTTCCCAATAGGCAGCTCCTGCCACTAAAGGGATCAGGATGTAGAGCCTGTGTCAAAGTGGAAGGCTGGAAATGGGGACTGGATCAGGGTGGGGAAGATTCAACCCCAGAGCTGGGGGAAATTTGGGATGAGAAGGTTTGTGGCTCCTCTGGACAAGCAGGAAAGATGGGCTGTCTGTAAGAGAGGAGGGAAAGGGGCTCAGGTGAGACATGGTGGGTCTGCAATGGGTATGCCAGAGGGTTTGGAAAGCTGTGCAGAGCTGGAGGAACAGGGAGAGGGGTGCTGGTGCAACACCTCACCATGACTGGAAATAATCCAATGGCCACCCCAGTCTGGGGGGGGGGGATTTTTTCAACTCAAACCCAGAGCTTGTCAGAGCTGGCAGAGGCCTCTCCTCTGGAGGAAAAGCTGCTTCCATCACACCTCCTTCCACCTGGGAAACAACCCACATTCCCAGGAGCATCACTTTGCTCGGGCATTGAAACCATCCCCTGGTCCAGCAGCTCCTGAACAAAACCAGGAGTGAAAGCTCCAATTTTGGAGCCTGGCAATAAAAACACAATCCAGAAATAACCCAGGTGGATTTAGACTGTGAAGGTGTGCTGTGAATCCAATTAAAATTGTAAAATGTTTAGGCAGCTGCCTGCTGGTGACAAGGACCTGCCTGCCCGGAGCACTGGGGCATGGCCAGGTGCTGTCCCTCCCCGTGTGACAAGGACAGCAAGAACTGACCAAAACACTCATGAGCAGCAGCTCTGAGGGGTCCAGGGACTGTTTATGCCCCAGAGAATGTGAATCCAACATGGGGCAGCAGGAAGATGCAGAAAACAACCCCGGAGCCACTTCCACCTGCCTGGTTTGGATCCTGCTCCTTCACCTGCCGGCACCAGGTTTATCCCCTCCCGCATCCCACGGCAGGGGAGCTGGAACTGGATTGTTTTTTATACTCTGTGATTCTGAGATCACTTCACAGACCCACAAGGGGTGAGGTGAGGCTGCAGCTGCAATCCCAGAGGACTCCCCACGGCTCCCCATCCCTTGATCTCAGGATCAAGAAGCTCTGGGGCCACATTTCCAGCTGATGCTGGTGGCATCACGCTGCTGCTGCGGCAGCACGATGGGAGGGACAACACCCCAAAAAAACATCCTGGGATCAAACACGCTGGGGGTGAGGTTCCCCCCGGTTTCCAGCACCCCACGCCAGCACTCCCAGCCTTGCAGCCCCCCGGGAGCATCCTCCTGCATCCCTCCCTTCCCCTCCTCTCCTCTCCCCGTCTCGGCGCTCATCCACCAGCCTCTCCCAGCTGCCTCCGAGCTTTAATTGAAAGCAGCCGCCGCACACAAAACACGGCGAGAGCCGGGAGCCGCTCTGAAGCCTGGCTCGGGATGGGGACCCTGCCGGCGCGACACATCATTAGAGTGACAATGGGGGGATGCGGCGATGCTCCCCCGAGGATGCCGTGACGGGGTCAGGACGGTCGTGACAGACACAGGGATCTCTATGAGCCACGTCTTGAAACTTGTGGAGAAGTAAGAGAGTGATTTTCCCGTTTACAATACAATAACTCGTCTTCTGTGTTGAATATTCTAATTTCCACTAACCATTCTAATACAAGATACAAATCTTGCAGCATTTACATACAGCCTATAAGAATCATTAAATTCCCGTAATGTGTTATACTTTAAACCCTAAAAAACTATTCATTGGACCACTTCTGCCAAGCCAGCAGGGTCTTTTTTGACCTTTGGACCTGCCCTCCAGCAGAAGAGGGGATTATTTTCGGCCGGCCATCCTATTATCTTCTAGTTATTTACTAACTAAGGTTTGGTATCTCAAAGATGGCTTTCATTTCAATCTCGCTTCTGGTTTCCACATCCTCAAACTCTTTTGCTAGGCACTCATATTTATCAGGTTTTCCTGATTCATCCTTCCCGACATCGCCGGGCGGGTGGCTCCTGTTTTTTGGAGGCGGGTTTGAAGTCCCCCGGGTGCCGTCGGTGCGGGACGAGCAGCGGGGTTTGATCGCGGGAGGATCGGGCTTGAAAAGCGGGAGCAGGAGCGAGAGTCGTGGAGACAGACGGGCTAAAAAATTTCTGAACGCTCATGAAAGATTCAGGGGCGTCACTTGTTAAATTTAATTGGGAGAAACCCGACTCGGAGCCTGACTGCACGGTTTGGTGGCTTTTGCTTAAGAAGTCAAGTGACAAGCTTGTCGTCTGTGTTTTTCCCCTTCTCTCCTTCCCTCGCTTCCTCCCGCCCGCTTTTCCCAGCTCCTGCCGTCGTGAATAATTTGGGGAGGATTATCTCCTGTCTCCTGTTGGGGCGAGCATCACTCCAGCGAGGAGAGAGGAGGGATTTTGGTGATGCTGTCAGCTCGGGATGCAGGAGAGGGGAGTTCAGGTTTTGGTCCAGATCCAGGAAGGGATGTAGGGGCTTCAATAAATGTCGTGTGCCAGCAAAAATTTGGGATGTAATCCCTCTGCCACCATGGGGCTGGGACACTTTTGTTCCTCACATGAACACCTAGTGGGAGAGGGGGAGGTGACAAAACCCCTCTCCCGGGCAGGATCTCCTCTGGAGCTGAGTTTTCCAGAAGCTGGAGGAAAGTTTTGTGAGAACAGGGGTGACAATGAAATTTAATGGCTTCTTCTCCTGGGGGATTTTGAAAGTGATGGGTGTTTTTAGTGACTGATTCTTCTTTTTAAAAAAAGGAGATTCCAGGAGGGAATCATCCCTCCAAAAGCCAATTTCTGTGCTCACCGTGGCTGCCTCTGCTTCCAAAGAGAAAAACAGTCCCTGCTGGAGGGTCAATTCATCTCCTGTGAACTTTGATGTCTGCAGGAAAGCAGATGAATCACACTTGAAAATTCCTGCTTCTCCCAGATGACTCCAAGAGGAGCTGGAGTGACTCCCCAAGGTGTTCTCCTGCTCCACAGATATCCTTGGAGAGGATGTGGACCCTCCCCACTCAGGTGTGTGGCATCCTGGGAATAACCTGAATTTAGGGATTAGGGGCAGTAGCAGAGCTCCCCAGGGCTGTTGGGTGGGAGTGAGAGATCCTGGATAAATGCTGGGAGCAGTTTGGACCCTGTCAGGTTGTCACTTCAAATGCACCAACGAGGTGGGACATGATCTTTTTTAATGGGGTGTTTCTGGGGGGATCATGGAGCCTAGAGGGGAATTATTATTGATATTTTATACTTTGCAAAGCATAAAATCCACTCATCTTTGCATGTGACTGTTCATCCTCCTGTCCATCCATCCATCCATCCATCCATCCATCCATCCATCCACCCATCCATAGAATCATGGGATGGTTTGGGTTGGAAGAGACCTTAAAGAACATCCAGTTCCAACCCCCTTCCATGAGCAGGGACACTTTCCACTGGACCAGGTTGTTCCAAACCCCATCCAACCTGGCCTTGAAGATTTCCAGGGATGAGGCAGCCACAGCTTTTCTGGGAATCCATTTCAGGTCCTCCCCATGCTCCCAGGGAAGAATTTCTTCCCAATATCCCATCTTTCCCTGCCCTCTGGCACTGTGAAACAATTCCTTTTTGTCCTGGCTGTCCAGGCTTATGAAATGGGTTTATGGAATGAATATGGCCCCATTCCAGCTGCAAATAGTAGGTGATTTTCTATTTAATGTGTCTCAACTCACAATTCCAGGGCCAAAATCTGGCTTTGGATGAACATCTGGATGTGCTGGAATGTTCCTGCATGGAGTGGCTTGACATGACCCTGAGGTTTGGGCACAGAATTGGATTTTTGCTCAGCTTTAGGTGCTAAATTCTCACATACTTTACTGGGACAGAGACTTGGTACCAAAATCTTCACCTCAGGTTTGTAGGATGCCTCAAGTCACCCAAAATTTTGTGTGAATGATGCTGATTTGGGTTCAGTGAAACCCCACAGAGCTGTAGGGGAAAAGCTCAGAGGGTGGTGGGCAGCTCACTAAGCTGCTCTTAGTCTAAGCTGGGTCAGGGGAGGTTTAGGCTCAGTATTAGGAGAAAGTTTTTGCCCAGAGGGTGGTTGGACACTGGAATGGGCTCCTCAGGGAAATATTTGCAATCCTAACCCTGATCAGGGAGTGTTTGGACAATGCCCTCAGCATTTTTGGGATGCCCTGGAGGCCAGGAATTGGTTTGGGTGATCACTGTGAGTCTCTTCCAGCTCAGGATATTCCATGATTCCATGAACTCATTTCTTTTTGTCACTTCCCCTCACCATGAGCTTTCCCTTGAACACATTCCTGGCTCCATGGGACCATCCCATGAACAGCAACATCCTCCAAAGCTGAAGGGGCAGAAATAGAAGCACTGCTTCCTTCTTGCCTCTGTTAATTACCCCCTTCATTAATGACTTGCATTTCCAGTAGCCACTGGCTGAGCTTTGCATTTGGGTTTTGGAGAGCTGGTCTGCTCTGAGAGAAGTTTTATCAAACCCAGATGTCAGCAGGGAGCCAGATTCCCACAGCTCCAGGATGACTCAGGTGCAGTTTCACACAGATCTGAGTCCTGGCTTGGAGTTTCTCAGGATGAGGATAATAATTTTAACAAAATAAAAGGTGGAATTTGGCTACCCTAGTGAGGAGTGGGGAGTTTGCTGCCTTTAATCAAATTTTTTTGTCTTTTTGTGCTCATCCTGACACCACTTTTCTCTCTCTGTGTGACCTCCAGGGGAGTTTCTGCCAAATCTTTGGAATGGTTCCTCAGAGGGGAATTCCCAACACATTCCTGTGCAAAAACTGGGAGGGGATTCTGCCCCTCTGCTCCTCTCTGGTGAGATCCCAGCTGGAATCTCTGGGCTCCCCAGCACAGGAAGGACATGGAGATGTTGTAGTGATGGATCAGCTCTGCTGGGAGTGAAAACTGGAGACTTGGATTTGTTCAGCCTGGAGAAGGGAAGCTTTGGGGTGACCTAATTAATTCTGACCTTCCAGAACCTAAAGGAGGTGACAAAAACGATGGGAAAAAAAAATTCACAATGGCCTGGAGTGACAGCACGAGGGGGAATGGCTTCCCATTGCCAGAGGGCAGGGAAAGATGGGATATTGGGAATAAATTCTTCCCTGGGAGGGTGCTGAGGCCCTGAAATGGAATTTCCAGAGAAGCTGTGGCTACTCCCATCCCTGGAAGTGTCCAAGGTCAGGTTGGATGGGACTTGGAGCAACCTGGGATTGTGGAAGGTGTCCCTGCCCATGGCAGGGAGTGGGATTGGGTGATCTTTAAGGTCCTTTCAACCCAAACCATTCCATGATTCCATAAAAATTAAGAGTCAGCACAATCCAGAGCATTTCAGGCAGCCCCTTCCTTTGGAGCCAACCCCAGCAGCAGCCAGGGATGCTCCTGGGTTTGGTTCTGCTGGTGAAAGGGAAGAATTTCTGTGCAAAATCCCAAACAGAAAACCAACTTTGTCTTTTGAACACATTGTCTCTGTATCTGTCTTTTGTTTTCTTTTTTTTAAAATTCTTTGTCCCTCAGAAAAAGGAACAACAACCTTCCCTCTTCTCTCCATCAGCAAAGGAGGGGGAAAGGGAGGAAAGTAATTATGAAAAGAAGAAAAATGCTCCCCATAATTTTTTGTGTTGACAGTGAAATCTCCAAAAATCCCCTGCTTGGCTTTGATGCAGAATAAAAGAATTTTGAGTGACGCAGAGACTTTTCTGTTGTTCTGCTCTCCATTTTTCATCTCAAAAATGCAGCAGTGAGAGCCTTTTATTCCTGAGTCTCCAGCAGGATTTATGGATCTGGCATTCAGGTCCACCCAGTCAGAAGTCAGGGAAACATGGAATTATTTAGGTTGGTAAAAATTGATTCCAAGCATTCCCTCAGCACAGCCAAGGCCACCACTGACCATGTGCCCCTCTGGGGGACACATCCACATGGATTTTGAATTCCTACAGAGATGGGGACTCCACCACCACCCTGGGCAGCCCATTCCAATAGCTGACAACCCTTTCCATGAGGAAATTCCTCCTGAAATTGATTTAAGAGCTGCTTCCAACACAGCTGGATTTTCAGGGATGCTTTTTCTTCTTGTCTTCCAGACTGCATCCTTTAATTCTGAGGGTGTTTGGTGATGGAGTCAGGCTGTTGGAGCCCACAGGGGGATATGCCAGGGATCTCTCCAGGTGAGTGGACTCCCAGTCCCCTCCCTGCCCTCCTCTTCTTCATGGAATCATGGAGTGGTTTGGGTTGGAAGGGACCAAGGATGCTTCAAGGGCTGGAGCCTCTCTGCTCTGGAGCCAGGCTGGGAGAGCTGGGGGTGCTCACCTGGAGAAGGAAAACTCCAAGGAGACCTTAGAGCCCCTTCCAGTGCCTGAAGAGGCTCCAAAAGAGCTGGAGAGGAGATGGACATGGAGTGACACTGCCAGAGATCAGGGTTAGGTGGAATATTGGAAAAGAATTCTTTCCTGTGAGGGTGCTGAGGGGCTGGAATGGAATTCCCAGAGAAGCTGTGGCTGCCCCATCCTTTAGAATGTCCTAGGCCAGGTTGGGTGGGACTTGGAGCAATCTGGTCCTGGGGAAGGTGTCCCTGCCCATGGCAGGAGGGTGGAATCTGTTGATCTTGAAGCTCCTTTCCAACCCAAACCATTCCATGACCATCAAAGATGGGATTTAAACCCTTTTCCTGGGAGCACTCATTGACCAGGATCTATGGAAGGCCGGGAAAACCTGGCAGGGAGCAGGGCCTGAGCCAGCCCAGGGTCCAGTTTTAAGTTACTGCTGCTTAGAGGCAGAAATAGCTCCTATTAAGTTGCATTTCAGGATTTGGAGCCAGAGGATTGAGGTCACATCCACAGAGCAGGACCTGGTGTTTCGTGTCCTCTGCAATTCCAAAATTCTCCACAAGAGCCACCCTGGGATGGAATCCCCCTCCTCCTGCTCTACTGGGACACAACCTCTTCCAGGTGGGATTTTGCTGCCTGAAGTTTCACCTGGCAGGAAAATGTGCACGTGGGAAATGGAAAATGATCTCCTGCCTCAGTTTCTCTACGTGGAGCAAGGGAAGATTTTCTCCATCCCATAAGGGCTGGTACATCCCACTAGGAGCTGGTGTAATGTCACTAAACACCAGCATGGAGCTGCCCTTTGAAATCACCCTGGTCTGCATGGAAGGAGAATTCCCCTCTGTGGAGAGGGGCCAGGCATCCCTGGAAATGGACAGGTTTAAAGGTCAGGGATATGGGCTGGATCCAGGCCAAAATCCTTTTTCCTCAACCACCTGCTCTTGCTAGAAGGATGAAAAGTTGTCCCCCTGGTTCTCATCCAGCCTCATCCCAGAGCCCAGTTCCTTGGGCACCCTGGGATATGTGAAATGTCTGGCCAGGACCTTCCTGCTCCTATGTGCTGGTTGAATCCCACTGCAAAAGCCCCTCTGGAAGTGTTTATCCCACCTCCCCAGCCAGAAGAAATGAAGGCAAAAATTCCCAGGATTCTGAAAGTCTGATGGCCTCAGACTGTGAGATTCATGTCCACACTGAATTGATTTCAGGCAGGGATGAGAAGATCCTTGTCAGTGGACAACATAGAAAAAGAGGAAAACTTAAAATCATGGAATGGTTTGGGTTGGAAAGGACTTTGAAGATCATCTCATTCCATCCCCCTGCCTTGGGGGACACTTTGCACTATCCCAGGTTGCTCCAAGCCCCATCCAGCCTGGCCTTGGGATGGGACAGCCACAGCTTCTCTGGGAAAACCTGTGCCAGGGCCTCAGCACCCTCACAGCCAGGAATTCCTTCCCAAAATCCAATCCATCCCTGCCCTCTGGCCGTGGGAAGCCATTCCCTGTGTCCTGCCACTCCATGTCTTTGTCCAAATTCCCTTTCCAGCTCTCCTGGAGTCCTTTCAGGCACTGGAAGGGGCTCTGGGGTTTCCCTGGATCCTTCCCTTCTCCAGGCTGGACATTCCCAGCTCTCCCAGCCCCTCCAGAGGGGCTCCAGCCCTTGGAGCAGCTCCATGGTCTCCTCTGTATCTGCTCCAGCAGCTCCACACCCTCCTGATATTGGAGGCTTTTTGCTCATCCTCTTCTTTTTGGGCTGAGGAACTATTTCCATCCAGTCACAACCATGCTTTCCTCATCCAGTTGTACTCTGGGGTCACTTTTCCTATTTCTTAGTGCTCCTGAAGGAATTCTGATTCTCTGATTGCCCTGCTCTCATCACTCTGCCCAGATCTCTTCTCTTCACGACACACAAGGAAAATTGAGGGAATGGTGTCGGTGCTTTTGCACTCTCCCTCTCCTAATCATCCATCCTGAGGTGAACTCCTGCTGTGTGTGCCCATTCCTTGGTTTTCCAAACCACTTTTGCAGGGATGGAGATACCCAGAGCTCCGGGGAGTTCCAGGCACCAACAACACCCCGAATTCCTCCCCCTTCACCTCCCACCACCCTCCCAGCCGTGTCACAGGACTCCAGAGAGGTGCCCATTCCCGTGGAAGCAGCCACTTGAATTTCCCCCCTTTCCCTCAGGGTGGTTTTCTCCCAGTCCTGCCCGGCGTGCGGAGGGAATTTTCGCACCCGTAAACACTTTGCGCCGCTGGCTCCCGGCTAATTGAGTCTGACAGTTCGTGTAGTCAGCAGCTGAATGGTGTCACTGGGAATTAGGCTGCTGGGATAGACTGCCAGCAGCAAATTACTTTGTCACTTCTCAGCTGACTCGAAAATATGGGGCTTTTTTTAAAAAAAAATTCTTCTTTTTTGTTTTTGATTTTTTTTTCCCCCCCTCTCGGGTTTCAGTTTAGTTTTGGAGGTTTTGGGTGAGAATGTTTGAAGCTCCCCCTAACCCCAGCCTGGTTTGTTTAAGGTGCATTTTCTTGTTGGTTGCAAACTGCTCTCCTCCTGAACCCCCCCTGGAATGTTTATGGAGCTGGTTCTGGAAATTATTTTTTAAAGGGGGATCCAGGGGGATTGAAGGGAAGTGACTCAGAGAGTGGGAAAGGGATTAAACACATCCCTCCTCCTCTCTTGGTATCCATCCAATGCCATGGATCTATCCCTCACCCATCCACCTCCACCAGCAGCTTCCATTTGTTTGTTCATCTCCCTGACATGTTCCTTTTGATGTGCAGTATTCCAGGATTGCCTCCAATTGATGGTTATCCATCATCTGCCTGTGGGGTGTCTCTGCTCCATCCTTATTTGTCATTTTGCTGAGTTTATCCCTTTACCCTTTCCCAAATTCCCCCCATGGCACCATGACCCCATGCTGGGATGGTTGTCAAGCTCTCTATCCTCCCCTTTTGAGGTCCTGTTGGAAAATTGGTTGTTGGAAAGCTGTTGGATGTGAAAAGCTGTTTTTTGGATATTCTGTGTCAGCTGGTGGCAGTTCCAGCCTCTCTGAAAAAAAAATGGGATGAGTGGGACTTTAACAAGTCAAAAGGAGGTAATTCCTGAGGTGATGCAGCCAAGCCCTCCTTCAATGTCACATTGATGCCAGCCTGGGCTCTCCCAAACTCTGTCACCTGTCACAGTCATGTCCAACAGGTTGTTTCCCTGAAAACATTCCTCTGCTTCCACACCAAACCTTGGAATGTCACCCAGCCCAGCTCAAGGCTAGAGGAGAAAGTCATGGAGCAACTTCCCAGCTCCATGTGACTGAAAATGAAGAGGAGCCCTGGACCAGGTTCACCCAGCTGGAACACTCCTCTGGGGAAGATCCAGAGTTTTGGTTGTATTAAATTAATCCTGCACTGGAAAGGCTTTTCATCCAGGTGGGGATGAGGGAAGGGTTGGTGCACCTGATTTTTGGGGATTTTTTGGTAATGTTTTCATAAAAGACATTTTGACTCCCTGATGTTTCTGCATCCTTAGCCCAGCACCTCTCCTGCAGTGCTGCTCCAGAGACAATTTGCATTTTTCCAAGTGTGATCCCACTCCCTAAAAATCGTGACTTCACATTTGTGGTGACAAAACCACACTTTTTAAATGATTATCACCTGTGTAACATCTCCCCCCACTCTCTCTTCCTGTCATCCTGGGGCTGAGGATACTCTGAATGTTCCTCTCTTAGATCCTTCAGTACTTTGGATTTGTGAGTCACTGTTGTAACTTTTATAGGAATCTTTTACTAAATTCTTTAACTTAAGCTGCCAATTAAATTTAAACACTGTTAAACCTTTAGGCTTAAGCTGCTGGTTAAGCCCAGGGCTGAGTTTAGCAACAATGTCTGGTCTGAAGCTTGTGCCTCAATGGGATAGTTTTCCTTATTCCTTTTTATCCTTACCCTTTTCCTTGCACTCCCCAACACTTCTCCCTGCTCTTCCAGGGGGTGATTTCCTAACCCTCATTTTCTCCAAAGCCTAAAGCACCTAAAGACCAATATTCCTTCTCAGAGAGGAACCCAGTGGCCAGGTCCTGCTGCAAGACCAGCAAAACTGGGATAATCCCACCTGGAAGAGACTTTGCACAGCCAGGTTCACCCTGGACACATGGCAGAGATGCTGCAGGAGGTAAATCCTCCATGGAAACACTTTGCTTCCCAACAATAAATCTAAATTTAATCCTCAAATTACCTAAGCCTTCCCCCTGCCAGGCTCTGGCTCCTACACAAATTGTCCATCAACCCTAAGTGGCATTTTTTGGCCACACACACAAATAAGAGGCAGCACAGCTGCCATGGAGGGGGAAATAGATGCAGGGATTTGGGGTGGGATGGGGCTGCTGGGCTCCCTCTGGATGTTTTTGGTCAGGTCCTTTCTCATGGATGCTTTTTGGTCATCATCCCCTCAGCCTGTTGGGATGGATCCCCTTGATCCCATTTACTGGAGCTGAGAGTTCCCACCCATGTTTTGGGGATGAAACTGCAATTTCTGCCCATTTCCAGTGGATTGTGGACTCCTGGCTGGTTAGTTGGGTGTTCCAAGGTCTGGAACAACTAAAATCGTGGAATGGTTTGGGTTGGAAAGGACCTTAAAAGTCATCCACCCTCCTGCCAGGGACAATTCCAACTACCCCAGGTTGTTTCAAGCTCCATCCTTGCACAGGTCTGAATTTATCTCCCAGACCAGACAGTTCTGCTGGAGTCTCCAAAGGAGCTCCTGTCCTCCAGGATTCTCCCAGCCTTCCCACAGGTTCTTCAGGTGCAAAGAATCTTATCTGGATGGCTGGGAGAAGGGAAAAACCTGGAAGATCATCCCATCCAAAGCAGGAATTTTGTCTTTGCCTTTGCCCACTGCTTGCCCAAGCAGGAATATCATGGTGAACCTGATCCCTGGGAATTAGAGAAGCTGGATAGGGATTCTGCTCCTCTGCTCTCCTCAGGTGGGATCCCACCTGGAATGCTGCATCCAGCTCTGGTATTCCAGCACAGGAAGGATGTGGAGCTGTGGAATTGAGGCACCAAGATGGTCAGAACATCTGGAAAGGCTGGGAGAGTTGGGAACAAGAGACAAGTTTTGGGGTGACCTAATTCTGACCATTCAGGATCTGAAGGAGGTGACAAAAAAGATGGAGAGGGACTTTTCCCAAGGATTTGAAGACAGGATAAGGGGAAATGGCTTCCCACTGACAGAGAGTAGGGTTAGATGGGATATTGGGAAGAAAGGAATTTTGATAAGTAGATGGAAGGACGAGCTTGATGGCTCCATAAAGGAGAACACACCCCTGAAAAGCATTCCAAGGGATTTGTGGGTGCTCACCTTGCTTATGCAATTGCTGTAGACAAATCCAATCTAACCATTAATTTTGGTCTCTAGTTCCTCTTGGAAGGGGTGGAATGACATGAGGAGAATGAAGGATATTTCACAAATCTGACAAAGCTCCTACTGAGCAGAGCCTTTCATCTTTCCAAGATTCCTTCTTATTTTGGTGGCCACTTTTTCCTTTCCAGGGCTCAGGGATGGAGGCACCTCTGGCTCCAGGGAATTCTGATGTGAGTGGTGAGTGCTCATAGCTTCCTGGGACCCATGGAAGGAATGCTTGGAGACTGGATGACCTTGGGAGGGGAAGAACAACTCCAGCCTGTCAAGAGGAGGGTTGTGTTTTTTGGGAAAGAGCCAAAGGAAAACTGATCAACAGAGCATGGGAGAGAAAGTGAGACACCCAGAATAGCTCCAGGTCTGGTTCTGTGCCTTGCTGGGAAAGCCTGAACATCCACAGGATGTTCCCTCCTGCCTGACTGCTTCACCATCCCTGTGAGGGGCTCTCCTGATGTCCTGGGACCCTGTGACAAGGCCATGGCACCCCCAGCTGTGGTTCCTGGCAGATTAAATCCTCAGGAAGAACTGAGGCTGAGGCCAAGTTTTTTTAAATGGGAATTTTCTTATCAGGAGGATTTATCCTCATAAATCTGTGTGGAATCTCCATCTGGGGTTTAAATGTGCCCACCCTTGTGGCATTCTGCCTCACAGAGCACCTGATTTTCCCTCTGCAGGGCAGTGACCTCTCCAAATGGAATTTTTCTCTTCCCTTTTTGCTCTACTTCCCCCATTTCTCCCAAAATCCTTGTAGTGCCCTGCACCAGTGCACACTGCAGGGAGTGTTGGGGCTTCATGTCCTGATAAACTCAGATTTGAGTGGGATTGAGTGAATCAAAGATTCAAAATAATTCCCAGTGCAGCAGTGAACCAAATGAATCAGGGAGGGATGGGGGGAAACAGGGACTTTGTGGAACAGAGCCAAAATCAACTCTGGATAAAAAATCCTGCCCAAAAAGAAACAGGAAGTTTTGAGGAATGATTAGAGGAACAAATGAAGAGAAAATTACCCCCAGGGCAGGAATGGGAAGCACCCCGGGGCTGGCTGAGCTCCTTGGCTTTGTTTATTCTCTCTGCTGGTGCCTCCAGGCGATGAGTTCCTCACTTCACAGTTTTGGGAGCACATGTCATGGTTGAGGTTCATTAATCTCCCCCTGGCAGCGTCCCTGATGAGTGATTTTAATTTTGCTGCCTCTCGGGTTACCCTGAGCCGTGAGGAGGTTTAAAAACATCCCTGGGTTGGGGTATTTGGATTTTCCCATTTAGGATGGAGGTGCAGCCTCTCTGAGGGTGGATCCTACTCCTTCACTCTGCAGCTGGGGAGATCCCAGATCCCTGAGAATCAGTTTTGCCCAGGAACAGCCTTGGAGGTGACTTAAAGGTCACACCTGATGGAATTCTGCCCTGTTTGGCACCACTGATGGCTCTGAAGGTGCCATTCAGGGTAAAGAAAGGGCTCTGAGAAGAAGCAGCATCCTCTAAAAAACAGGTCAGAAAACTTCATCCTTCTCCTGCATCCCCTTGAATTCCACACACACACAAACCCCTGTAGGGTCACAGCACACACAGAAATCCAGGAGCAGCCTCTGCTCTCCTCCCTCTGCTCAAGCACACTCGTTTTCCTGGGAAAATCCCTCTTTTTGGGTTTCTTCAGCCTGGCAGCCTTTAGGGGTCACTCCTAGCAAGATTTCCATCATTTCCCTGCAGCCTCACAAGGTGGAAATGTTCTGGAAGAGACTCCTGGTGTCCCAGAGGGTCTTGTGGTGAGTATTCCCAATTTCTTGTGGCTTTACCTGGGCATGATCCTTCTCTTCTCCTGAGGAAGGAGGAGGAGGATGGAAGCTGCATTCTGCCCAGCTCCACAGGTGAAGGATGAACAGTGCAGGGCATTCAATGCTGGTGTCATTTTGGGATGCAAAACCTCACAGTGCTGCTCCAAGGACATCCCAAATTCCACCTCTGTGCTGTCCAGCTTGAGATGGGCTCAGTAAAACGGGATAATAACAGGAATAACAGGGATCATGCACCTTCCCCAACATGGCATGAGGGCAGGGATTTGCCTGCTTTATCCCCTTGGTGGCTGCCATTGGCCAATTCCAGGGTGACAATTCCAGCAGCAGGAGACAATGTTCCTGGGCAGTGGAATTTGATCACTTGCTCTTTTCTGTTGGGGCCAGGCCAGAACATTCTGTGTGCAGGAATTTGGGGTGGGGGTTCAGCTCTGAACAGCTTGATCTAGTTGAAGATATCCCTGATCTTGCAGGGGGGACCAAGTTGTTCCAAGTCCCATCCAACACGATCTTGGGCACTTCCAGGGATGGGGCAGCCACAAATTCTCTGGGAATTCTATTCCAGAACCTCATTACCCTCACAAAGAAGAATTCCTTCCCAATATCCCATCTATTCCTGCTCCCTGGCAGTGGGAAGCCATTCCCCCTTGTGCTGTCACTCCAAACCCTTGTTTGAAGTCATTCTCCAGCTCTTCTGAAACCTCTTCAGGCACTGGAGGAGGCTCTTTGTCCTTCCTGGAGCCTTTTGTCCTCCAGGTGAGCACCCCCAATCCTCCCAGCCTGTCTCCAGACCATTCCCTATCCCTGCACATCCTTCCCCCCTGAATCTGAAGTGAATATGAAGGGATTATCACCCTTGGAGAAGCAGTTCCCATCCTGGGCAGGAAACATTCCCACTGGCACAACACTCACAACAGCCAGAGATCCCTGGGAATCCCAGAGAAAATATCCCTGCCCATGGCAGGAGGGTGGAATTTGGTGATCTTGAAGGTCCTTTCCAACACCCAAACCATCCCATAATGACAATATGGAAAGCAGGGTGACAGAGGGATGTGGGGAGTGTGGCAGTGACCCTCAGTGCCACTCGAGGTGAGCAATTGTCCTGATCCCTCAGCCCTGCCTCTGCTGCTGAATGGTCCAGTCAGGTGCAATTCCACTGATCCCAGCCCCACCTGTCCCTCCAGGGTGTAACCTGTCTTGGTTTGGAGGGCAGGTGTCTGCCAATAAAGGCAGAAGCTTCTCTTTGAAATGGAGAATGTAAATCCCCTTCCTCCAAATTATTATAATTTTGAAATTGAGGGGTTTTAAGGCAAAGATATGGGAATTAGAAATGACAGTTTTTTATTAGGAAAATTAAAATAGAAATACAGTATTACAAAGAACAATCCCAAAACCACTGACAGAGTCAGAATACAACCTGACAGCCTGTCAGTCAGTCAGGGTGTTGGTAGCAGTTTTATTAAATGGTGGCTACAGTCTTCCTCTCATGGCAGATGTGGTTTAGTTAAAACAGTGTTTTTGTAGAAGGGTGCAGTTTTTTTCTGAAGGTTTAGGGATGATGTGGAAAGGTTTGGCTTTCTTTTGGAATCCAGTGGAAAGAAGGTATTTTTCTGTTTAAAATTTCATTTTTTATCTTGGTAAGAAAGGCTTGGCTTTTCTTCTTGATTGGAGCATCTCCCAATGGGATGATGTAATTTTATCAGTCATACAGTGGGACTTAATGGCTTATTAGTAGATGATATGTTTTTGGAGGGAGGATGGGTTGTGGAAAAGATAAAGATGATTGCCCCAGCTGGTTTTAAAGATGAATTATTAGCAGATAATACATGTTACAGAGATAAAGGTCACTACCCCACCCAGCTTCAACAGATGGTGACAGAATACACATTTTTTGGCCACATCTTATATTGCAACTCAAGACAAGCCTTAGTTTGGTGTTGGGCCCTCTGGCTGTGCTCATTTGGAGCTGATGGATTTTGTCCCTGCCCGAGCCTGGCGCTGCCTGTGCCAGGTCCCAGCGGTGTAAGCAGATCCCTGCTCAGCTCATGGCTTGTTATATTTCCCAGCACAGTCTGTGCTGCTTAATTTGTACCTCCAGGAATGTGGAGATGCTCCTTCCAGCAGGGAGGCCCCTGGGTAAGCCATGGCATCTTCTCTCCGTGACGTAAACCCTTCCCCAGCCAAATAGCTCCGTGCCCCAGCACGGATCACAGGATCATTTAACCTGGAAAACTCCTCTGAGACCATCACATTTCCTGCTGTGAAACTGCACCCTGAAACCTTCACCCTTCTCCTCTCTGGGGATGTAAAACTTCATTGTGGAGGTGCAGGAATGGTGGGAGTAATGTGAGTGCCTCGATGATTCCTTTGGGATAACTCCATGCTCTGCTGGATCTCCCTCTGCAGGATCACTGGTAACCCTGGGGGAAGCCCGTGGGTGGGGGCTGAGGTCCCAGCAGGAGGTGGGGATGCATCAGGTGTCAGCCCTGGGTGCCAGCCAAGGTGTCTTCTAACAGCACCCCGGGGAGAGGGAGCCAAGTGTGAGGTGCCCTCAGGAGGGCAGGGACAGCTGGGGGACAGGCAGGGGACACTTGAGAACCAGCTCCCTGCACCCCAGGGCGCCCTGGCCGAGATGGAGCTGCCAAGCAGGTCAGGAAGGATGGACACCTCCCCTCTCCAGCACTGAGAAAAGACTAAAAGGGTTTTTGGATGGCTTGGGTCAATGTCCAGGGCTCTGGAGGATGGTTCAGAGAAGCTTTTCCCCTGAGGTCAGGCACATGTTAGATTTTCCCTGCAAAATCCCACAAATTTCCCAACAAATCCTGTCTGGGATCCTATCCTGTTCTTTAAAATTCCCTGAAAATAAGACCTGAAGGTTCTTTCACTGTTTTCTCTGTTTCCTTCTCTTGCCATCCCTGCCTTGCCTGTGTTCAACAGGCTCCACCTGAACTTTGATATTTCTCTGCCAAGTCTTTTCTTGTCACTCCAAAGGTTTTTATCCTCATCCCATTTCCTATTTTTCTCCCTGTCTGTATTCCTGAATTGTTACCCTGTCCATTAAATAACTCCAAGTTTTCTGTAGAAATGCAATAATGGCATCCTTTGGGTTTGAAGGAACCTTGGAAGGTCATGTAATTCCAAACCTCAAACCCTCTTGGATTCAATTAAACTGTTCAAGAAATCATGGAATGAGATGGGTTGGGAGGGACTTTAAAGATCATCTTGTTCCATCCCTCTGGCCTGTCCTTCCACTATCCCAGTTTGCTCCAAGCCCTATCCAACCTGTCCTGAAACACTTCCAGGGATGAGACAGCCACAGCTTCTCTGGAGAATCTGTTCCCATTCCTCACTACCCTCACACTGAGGATTTTTTTTTCCCTGATATCCAATCTAAACTTATTTTCTGTCAGTTTGAAGCCATTCTCCCTTTTCCTGTCACTCCAGGCTCTTGTAAATCATTCCTTTCTGTCTTTTTGTAGATCCCTTCAGGTACTGGAAAGCTGCAATTAGGTCACCCCAAAATCTTCCCATTTCCTTGGTTTATAATCATCCCATTCAAGATTTCATCAGGGTTAAACCAATCACCAAATGAATCACTCTTGGCTCCTTCTTCAGGGCTGTCCCCATCATCCCATCCTCAGACTGGAATTCTGTGGAGACTGTTAATTATAGGAATAATTAACAGCCTCCCTCTGGAATAATGACTTTTTCCTGTCCCCTCACCTGTCCTTTGTGTTCCCAAATCACCCTCCCTGCCCCAATAGCATCTCTCTCCAGCAGGGAAATCAAAAATCCAGGTCTCCTGAAGGAAGTGGAATCACAAGGGTCATTTTTGCCTCTGCAGATGCTAAATCATGCTCTGCTGACTGCTGGAAAACCTTTCCCTCCCCCTCCCAATCCATGCAGAAGTTTTGCAACAGCAGCAAATCCCTTGATAACCTGCCTGTGCTGGAAGCAAAGCCCTCCCCAGCCCAGCACACCAAGAAGTGCAGAACATCAGCTTCCATGATATCCCTCTGTTTTCCTCTTTTTCTCAGCAGCTCCAGGCAAGGGACAGACTTCTGAGCCAGGCTCTTTCTTCAGGTCCTAATTCAGGGCCCTTTGCAAAAGGATTAGTTTCTGTTTGAAGGGTTTTTTTTCCTGCTGCAGGGTAGTATCCAGGCAGGAGAAGGCAGGGAAGGGAGAGAGGAGCTTCACAGAGTCCATTTCCACTCCCTTTTCCCAGTCAAAGAGCAGCCTGGGATGGATCAGTGGGACCAGGGTGCTGGAGCCAAAATCTTCTCTCTGCTCTCCTCTGAGGGATGGTTTGGGGCAGGTGAGGAGAAAAGTGGGGATTCCACTTATCTGTACCCACTCCCAGCTGACTTCCAGGTCCCTCCAGATCCTCTGACCCTCCATTTTTCCCTGGATGGGCCTGATCCATCCCCACTGTTCTTTTCTATTCCCAGCCCCTGTCAACACTTCCCTGACCCTAGTGCCGAGCTGGTGCATGGTCCAGCCCATTTTGGTGCTGCCAAACTGCCTCACATCCCAAATCCCAGTGGCTCCACCCACGTGGCCCTTTGGGACAGCTCCAAATTCCCTTTTGGGAACAGTCCAGCAATGGTGCTGGAGATTTTACCCACAGTCCCAGCTGCCCAAACATCTTCCATGCTTTGCAAGCCAAGCTTCTCCCTTTTTTTCAACAAAAAGAGATCCACATTCCTGGGCACAGCATGTTGGATCTCCACAGATCTCCATCCACAAGATTAAATCCAGCAGTGAATCCATAAGTTGATCCATGGCTTGTTTTTCCTCATTGTTAGCTTCTGGTGGAACCTCCTGACTCCTTACATCCAGACCTTGTGCTAGTTTAGGAAAAAGGATTGCAGTTCCAAGGATAGGCCTGTGGACATTAAATCACTGTGAGAAAGTTCATTTCCATATTTTCCAGAGGTGTCTTCATCTGGGCTCTGGTGTTTAGTGCCTGGACCATTCTAATCCAAAGGAAAGTCCTGCAGAAGGGTTTGATGGAGACTGGGATCATCATCCCAGAATTTGAAGTGGTAGCAGAGAGAGACAGCCCCTCTCACAATAATTCCATGGATTCCACAGTGGAATGTTGCTTGTGCTTCCCTGCTGTTTATCCCAGCTCCTTTGTCCTTCCACATTGTCCCAGGGACCTCAAGCATTCCCAATCCCAAGGAGTCTTCCCAAGCAGGGATATTTGGGCTGGGCTGTCTGGCTGCTATTCTGGCCTTGCCACTTATGGATTCATGGTTGGACTGGGTGATCTCAGAGGTCTTTTCCAGCCTAAAGGACTCTGTGATTTCCATGGAGATTCCTATTTCTTTACCCTCATTCTTTCCAGGTTTTTAGTGCTGGTGGGAAGCAATTGTTAAAATCCAGAAGCTTCTCCAGGGCCACATCTCCATCCTCCCACATTCACATCCTGAATTCACAGCACAAAACCAGGGAATCTCCTGAACTGGGAGGATCCCACAAGAATAATTGAGTCCAACTCTGGCACATGACAACCCCACCAATCCCACCATGCCCACCTCCATTATTATCCAAATTGCTGGGAGTCTCAGAACTGCCTAGAAAATGCTGCCTTTGGCCAAAACTGCTTTAAACCCTCAGCTCAAATCCCTGTGGTCCCACAACAATTGAGTGGCTCCATCAGGTGAATGTTTTCCCATTTCCATCCTGCCCAAAGGGAAGAAACCTCCGGCTTTTATCTTTGAATAAACCTTCCAACACCCTGTGGAATTGCCTTTCCTCCCTCCACAGCTTGTGCCTGGCTCCTCCTGCTCTCCAGCTGAGGCAAGAGCAGCCTTGGGTCAAGTGTAATCATTTTTATAGAGCTGGGGATCAATAACTGCTGGAGAGAAATGCTATGTGTCAGAGTCCCCTCGGATCCTGGAAAACCAGGGGAACACTACATGGAAGAGCACTTACTGTATTACTGCTGCAGGCAGATGGATCTCTGTGCCAGAGGCTTGGCAGAGCTTTGGAAATGCTGCAAGGATTCATGCCCAGCCTCTCTGGGAATGAGGACAACATCCCTACCCTGCACAGCTCTTCCTTTTTCCCATCTTTCCCAAGGAACATCCCTGTTTTACAAAGTAGAACACCTGGGAATCAGTGGCTTCATCCCAAGCTGATGGATAAAGCAAGGAAAAGATGGGTCCACATAGATTCTACCCCAAAACTTCTCTTTGGGAAGTTTTTTTATGGAATATGGTTTTTATTGCCTCTTTGGGTCTGCTCTGTTGCTGTAGGCTGCTGGAAATGCTGGATTTTCCAGGGATAGACACCAATCCCTGCAAAAATCCTTTGGGACAAGGTGTTGGGAAAATGTCAACAGAAAAACTCTGGGAATAATCTAAACTGGCTAAAAATTCTCCTGGGATAGAACCAAACTTAATTTGGGTAATTGGTGTCTTGAAGAGCAGGGAGTGGGGATGAGATGGAAGTGCCATCAGGTGACAAGTGTCCCTTTCCTCTCTCATGACCTTGGTGTACCTGTGGGTTGTTGTGGAAGTGTGGGATTTGTCCAAGCATTCCCAGAGCCCTGTCACCTGTGTCTTTTGCCTCCCTCTCCTTTTCCCATCTCTGTCCCCTCTGTAGTTATTCCAGTGGAGTTGGGCTCAGGAGATCAGTGAGGGAGATTTCCAAGAGATTCTTGTTCTGCATGGAGAGGAAGAGCTTGTGTCCCTTTCCCCACCACATCCATGGATGTGCTGTCCAGACTACCCTGAGGATAAATCCAGCTTTAGCACTCCATAGCCTGGTCCAGCTTAATTTGGGAAATGAAAATTGCTGCTTGGCTTGGTAAGATGCAGCATCATCAGCTCAGTGTAGGAATCCAAGGAATGAGAAATTCATCACGGATGGGACTGTCACCCATCCCTGGGTGTCTTTCTCTCTCTTCCTGGTTTTCCATGGTGGTGGTTTTGTGTCCCTGCAGTGGGAGTGGAGGAACTGGAGAAGCAGAAATCATTTCCAGGTATGTTGTGTCTCTGGGGTTAGAAATAGGGTTTACACAAGAGGAATTTTTTAGGATCATCCTTTGGGAAGGGAAATTCTTCTCCATTCCAAGAGCGATCAGTTCCTGGGCTTTGTCTTCTCCTATCCTGTTGCTCCACACATCAGAATGGGGATAAAGTCCTAAAATCCTGCAATAATTTGCATTACAAAGGAACTTTAGAGGCCATCTGGTTCAACCACCCTGCAAGGAGTGAGGAGACCTTCAACCAGATCAGGCTGCTCAGAGCCTCATCCAACCTGACTGAATTTCTCCAGGGATGGAGCATCCACCTCCCTGGGATTGTTTTTTCACCCTTTCCAAGCAGGAAATCTTTAGGGAGTAGAAATGCTTTAGGTCTGTCTGAGAACTGAAATGCACTGACAGGAGTTGGGGTGGGGTTGGGAACCCATCAATCCCATCTCCATCCATTTCTGGAGAGTCTTTCCATTCATCCATCCATCCATCCATCCATCCATCCATCCATCCATCCATCCATCCATCTCCAATCCATCCTCTCTGTGCTGCACAGGAAGTTTTGACAGGCAGAGACAGGAAAGTGCCAGGTCATCACTTCTGTTATGGTTGCAAATGAATTTTATGGATGGATATTTCCATCTGACTTTATGACCCACTGCTTTCTACTAAGGAAAGACATTTAAATCCATGGGAATGATTTCCAGGGCTGTGGTTTTATCAGACAAAAGAAGTCTGAACAGGGCAGATCTTCAAACCTGGAATTCCACTGGTTCTGTTTCCTTCCAACACCACCATGCAGCAATTTTGGAGGAATTCCCATGCAGATTCCTTGTGGCAGAGGTTTAGCTCCATTAACAAGCTTGGATCACAGCTGGGAACGTGCCTCCTCTCCCTCTTTGTCCCCATGAGATCCTTTTAGGACACCTGAACCTTGTACCTGCTCTGACCAAGGCTGGTGTCAGCCATGGATTCATTCCCATGGTTCTTCCATGATGAGCAAAAAAAACTTCACCACCTTCCCTTCTCCTCCTCCTCACTGGAGCTCAGCTGATGGACACCCAAGTCCTGGCCCCAATCCTGATGGATTCTGGTTGTCCTGAGGAGACCCAGGCAGTGTCCAGGGTACAAACCAGGCTCTGGAGTGGGAGATGTTGTCCCAGAGCATCCTGCCCACTCAGCTGTCCCCTCACCTGATATCCCCAATCCACAGAGGCATTGAGCAGCTCACGCCATCCAGCTGTGCATCTCCTCAGCTCTGGTGAGGAACATCTGGGTGCTGTGTCCTGTTCTGAGCTCCTCAGGGCAGGAGGGACATGGAGCTCCTGGAGCAGGTCCAGAGGAGGGTTATGAAGATGATGAAGGGACTGGAGAATCTCTGAGGGAAGGCTGAGGGAGCTGGGGCTGTTCAGCCTTGAGAGGAGACACAGCTGAGAGGGGACCCCATCCCTGCCTGTCCCTGTCTGCAGGGAGGGCTCAGAGAGGGACCAGGCTCTGCTCTGGGGGCCCAGCAAGAGGACAGCAGGAACAGGCAGGAGCTGATCCCAGGAGTTCCACCTGGACATGAGGCAGAACTTCTTCCCTGTGCAGTGACCAAGCCCTGAGCAGAGACCAGAGAGGGTGGGAGTCTTCCTGCTTGGAGATATTCCAAAATCCTCTGGTCACAATCCTGGGTTCTCTGGGATGACCCTACTTGAGAAGGGAGGTGGGACCTGATGATTCCACTGTGATCTCTTCCCAACCTGGCCCATTCCATGATTCTGTGATCAGACATCACTCCCACATCTGGCATCAGCCAGCAGTGACCATGGCCACACCACAGGCAGATTTGGAGCTGGTGAGGGAGATCCTGACTAGGCTGGGACAGGAATATCCAAACCCACAACCTGCTGTGCAGGCACTGGAAGCAGCAGGAAGCTGGCACAGCCTCTCCCCCTCAGAGCCTGCAGTTAAATATTGACAAGGGAGGGCTGTTTTTAAGGGATGACTGATTTTATGAGTAATCACCAAGGAACGTGGGGATGCCACGAGCTCATCCAATATCCTGTCTCTGAGAGCATCCCCTCCCAGCTGCCTGGGAGGAAGGAGTCAGCCCCTGTAATGGACACTTATCCAATAATTTGCCAAAGGGGGCAGTTTCTAGCTAACCTCAAGTGGTTTGTGTTTGGCGTGTGGCCTGAAACACAACCCTGACATCCCTCATAAATATTTATCCCAGCTGCCAGAGCACTGGAGGAGATGTTTGACCACATCCAGCCTTTGTGGGAGTTTTCCAAGCACTTGTTTCAGAGAGCTCAGGGCAAAGGGCAGCTCCTGAGTCAGCTGCAACCTGCTGTCAGGAGGAAATGCACCCAGGAATGTGTTGGGGTGTAGTGGCTCCTCTGGATTTGGATACTGAGCAGGATCATGGCATGGAATATTCAGTCACTGTCCCTAATTGTTAGCATAAGGTTTGACATCTTTTCTAGCTGGCTGCTCCAGACCTTGGTGGCTTGAGGACACAGGGAGAGGCCAGGGTGATGTCCCCAGCAGTGGGTAATGCCACAATGCCACCAAATGTCACCCTCCAGGGCTCCACCTGTGTGTCTCAGGGATCAGGATGGGGTTTGCTCACCAGGACTGGGAGGCCAGGGAGCAGGGATGAGGCTGGGGCTCCAAAGATCCTGTTTTTCCTGTGTTAGAGGTTCTTTTGGCAAGGTGAGGGAACACCCTGGGCTCCATGGAAATGCTCTGTCCTGTCCCAGGGGACTCTGCTGTGATTTGTAATATCCAGGTTGAGAAACCTGGGACAATCTTCCCATTCCCATCTGCTGCCACTTTGTGGGAATATTGCTTTGGTTTCTGCTCCCCATTCTCCTCCCTGGGGTGCTCTGAGCCCTCTCTCAAGGGACACACAGCGGGGATCCACAGCAGAGCCCCAGGGAGATGCCAGCCTTAGCATATCCCAAAGCTGGAGTCTCTCCCCTCCTGTTTTTGGACACATCCAGGCTCATTTGAGGCGTGGCAGTGCAAGGGTTACTCCCTTGTCCTTTCGGAGCAATGAATTCATCTCATCACTCAGTGCAGGTCCTCCACCCCCAGAGCAGCATCCAAGGGAAGCCTCCCTCCCCCAGTTCAGCCAAGCCTGAACCCTCTGCTTCCCACCAGCGAGAGCAGTGTCATTCTGCACCCAGGCAATTACCGCCGCCTAATTAAAACCCAGGCGTG